>NW_020664417.1:65634226-65774493 GCF_002925995.2 Terrapene triunguis | reverse complement strand
TGCTGAGGTATGTCTTTCAACAAATTAAAGCTATATTTCACTAATTTAAAAAGTGCATGTTATTATCTCACATTGTAAATATTTTTATAGGAAGAGTCACTTACATTAATCTTAACGCTTTAAAGTGTTGTTCCACTCTGACAAGTTACCATACAAAAATTGCACCTTCTACCCTAATTGAAGAAACCAGAAATAAGTATTTACTGCTTTTCAGTCTTGCTAACCTCATAGAGCTAACATGGCTAAAAATCAGTGATCTGAATTCAGTTCTTATATGCACATGAATAGAACTGTTAACTAAAGGTATGTCTACACTTAAGCTGCTACAGTGGCACAGCTGCATCATTTGCAGCTGAATCACTGTAGCCCTTGATTGTAGACACTACTTATGCCACCTGGAGGGATTTTCCCATTGGCGTAGGTAATCCACCTTCCCGAGAGGTTGTAGCTAGGTCAATGGAAGAATTCTTCCATTGAGCTATCACTCTCTACAGCAGGGGTTAGGTTAGCATAGCTATGTTCAAGGGGTGTGAATTTTTACACCCCAAGAGACATAGCAGTGCTGAAGTAAGTTCCCAGTATAACCCAGCACAATCATAGTTCCGGTCACTTATGCCTTGCAAAACCACTGAAGGCAATATGATTACATGAATTTTAGTGATGGCATAATTGAAGACGATGGGACTACACAGGTGTAACTGAATCTTTATTGCTGAGGATGACATCAAGAGGGAAGGAATTAATTTTGACTTTCAGAGCCTAGGATGTGTGTATAGGATTTGCAAATTAAAAATTAAAAACAACATCTTTCATGTTTGAATTGAGCACCCTGATACAGAACTTAATGGCTGCTTAATTTTGCTTCTTAGAAGTGCTATATGTTGGATGTAGTTCACAGCTCTGTTGCCCAGGTGACTCCCAAGGAGGGATTTTGCTTCTGGAGACTCAGAATGCCTCCCACATTTCCCAGGTGTGCAGCCTCTATGCTACCTGCTAGTATCTCTCTTTGGCCCCAATTCAAGAAAGCACCTAAGGACACATTTAGCTTTAATCATGAGATTAAGTCTCATTGGCTTCTATGGGAGTTCAGTATGTGCTTAAAGTTAAGCACATGCTTAAATGCTTTCCTGAATAGGGACCTTAATGAGGGGTAGTTTATTATCCCCCCTCCCTCCTGACTACCTACACTGTCTGTGCTGATTAATGTTAAGGGAAGCAGAGCCATAAACCAGTCTCCATCCACCCTACCAGCCATTGTGCAGCAATGCAATCTCAGAAGAGAGCATACCCTGCCCTCCCAGAGCATAGTATTATTGAAATTAATGTAAATGACATTGATAAATCAATAGTTAGTTATTTGGGGGTTACTCTGGTGAACATCAAACATTGCACTACTATCATAACTAGTTTCAATTTTTTATCATTACATTTGTTATTAGCATTATTCTAGGAAGTAACAAATCAATAAGATTTGTTTTTTGATAAAAAATGATGAAGTGTGTTTGGTAATCTATTTTTCATCATATTAGCAACTATGCAATATACATGACATGCAGATTATAGTCTCTATAGAAACATCCATTACATAGCATATTGTTACTATTAACATTTCAGAATGCAGCATTCATTATAATACTGCCCAATAGCAACACAGTAATGCTGGATCTGTCAGCATTTCTATTAGAAAACTTTATCATCAGAGGGGGGTTTTAATATATCCATAAAATTTCTATCTTGGCTGAACTTTACTAAGGAAGGTGTCAGACAGAGTGCAAATATAAATTAACTGATTTGATTAAATCTTCAAAAAAATTTAAAAAACACAACAATAACAACAAAATATTTCTGGTTTGAGATTAAGCATGAGAAACTTCAGCCCCTAATAAACTCTTTCTAAGAAAATTATGAGGGTCAAACAACAGGAGTTTATAATGGAGTAGCTGTTAACCATATGCTTTGTGGTAGCTTTGACATCACTCAATTTAATACAGAAATGAGGTTTTCTGATTTCCTGGCTATACAGGCAACGTCAGCCCTTTTGAGAATATAGACTGAGTTTCACTAATCCAGGTAGTACTGCAACCTCAGCCAGTTCTTGCTTATTTGTGATTTGAACTGAATATTTCACACAACTCTCATTCTCACTCTACCTATTGATGGAGTAATGATGGATTTTACTGTTCTTCATAGTTGGTCACTGACATGCTTTGAGGGATTTTTTTTTAATTGTCATTATAAAGGAAGATCAAACAGCTAAGCAGCTGACACCTCCCCCCCCCCACACACACACAGAGCTTTATATGGTAAAACCCTATTTGACTTTTTCTTTCTAATATAAAAATGGAACAAAATACTGCCATAATATTGTTTTCCATTTACCTTTTAAAATTGAAAGTGAAAACATAAAATTTGTTGCAAATTGCGGTTGTATTTTGTGTATTTGGAAAGATACTGGCAATCAGCAATTTCAATTTCATAAAAGACAGCGTAAATAAATGAAATGTTAAGTGTTCATAATGATTTTGGATTATGAGACTATAAAATGACTATAAAAAGACTTCTATGCTGCAATAGAGGTATAAGGTATTTATTTCATCATTAACAATGCATCCCATTACTCCTAAAGTTTGTGAAACTACTTGATTTAGGATCTCTGAAGGATAATTCACCTCAATTAGCATTAGCTTTAGTAGGGAGCTGTGATCTGAATACTTCTCTCTTAGTTTACTCCAATATAACAACCTAAATTCAATTTATTTAGTGACCTTTGTAGATTTCAGGCTTGAATGATTTTCTTTCATTTCAGTCCTCGGCAAAGACTACCACACCTAAATGGTGATTGCCTTATTCACAACATTTCATCTAGAGTCTTGAGGCTGTTTTGTGTTCCTTTTACAGACAGTTTAAATACAAGCATAAGATAAAATGCTTTATAAAGACAGTATTATTGAAAATCTAAGCCTAATGATTAGAAGGAGACTTGGCTAAATTGGTGTCTGTATTCTAAAGAGGAGAGAACAGGGGGAAAAAACTCCTTAAAATCCACTAGGAACCACCACATGCAGGCTGAATGTACAGCAGAAGTATTTAGGTGCTATAGTGTTGGGCATTATGGAAAACTCTTAACATAGATAGGTGAGTATACACAGTAGTAAAATATATGCATTAGAATTGGGCTGGACTAGTTTAACAAAATATAGGCCTCACACAGCGGTGTTCAAAGGCTTGTGGATATATATAGAGTGTTTTAGTAACAAACTACTCATAAATCAGGAAGTCTCACTATATTGCTTAACTGTGGTTCTCAAAAGTAGTGCTCCGAAAGCTGATATTTAATAATATTCTGCAACGTTGCATGACACTGATTAGCTGTCACTATTAGGAATGAGAATAAAACATGGCAGATGCCACCAGCTACTTCCACACTGTCTCACCTAATAGACCAGTAAATTTGAAGAAACCAAAATGTAGCTCTGGAGAAATATAAATTTTGAGCAATTGTAGTTATATGTATCTCCTATTATTTCATTCTATTCAAAACCATCCGTTTTGTATTACACTTGAAATACATTTAATTTAATTGTCCAATTAGAGACAATCAAGACATTGATTTCCCCCCATTTTTGAGTGACTCAAACTAGATCTAAACACTGAGATTTGCATAAAGTAAGTTGTAAGGAGACAGTAAGACTTATTGAAAGCCTACAGGTTATGTATTACTGAAGACAAGAAAGAATGAACATTCCAGTTAACTTACCTCAACTGAAAACAGTATGTTTTAGCCACTTACAAATCCTAAAGACTTGTCATCTCTTATAGCTTATTCCTGTCTAATCAAATAATTTTCCAATTCAAATTCTATGAAGTTGTTCAAGTAAAAGGAATTTATATAGAATGCAAGAGGCAGTCCATGGTGGGAGGGGGTATATTCAGTAATCATTTAAAACTTTTAACTATCAAACAGTTGGCAACATACTTATTTTCTATTACATTGATTATTATTCTCCCAAAGTATTTCCCCTTTGTTTTTTTCCTTTCTTTTAAACAAAACGTTTTTTAATGTTAAGGAAGCCATATCTGGTTGCAAGTTTAACGCCAAGACTGCATTGTTTGTAGGCCATGTCCTTTCTCTCCATCTTGGTCTGAATATTAATCTGCTTTGTTTATGTGACTCATCTTATTTATTTGAGCTTACCTTAAATATTTTTAACCATAACTCTATGTGTTAGGGTTGTTAGCTTATATGTAGTTGCATCCATCTATTGGGAGTGATTGACTCTATCTGTTTATATATAACAGTAATAATACTATAGATGGAACACCTAGAGTTTTTAATTAATTGGTTTATTAGAAAAAGAATTCAGTAAAGAAAGAAAAAATGCAGTGGTACAAGTATGGCATTTGAATTTCAAAAACACTGTCCACTTATTAGCTTCTAGCTAACAGTGTCACACAATTTTTCTTCAAATGTTTCAGAGTGAACTTAATCAGTTTTAATTATCTTGTGTTTGACATCAGAATATTATCAGAACCTTGCCAAGGTTTTCCTTGAGTCTGCTTAACTTTCTCCGAAGGATCACAGGAAATGTCCATAGATGATATGGAGATAGTAAAGACAATCCAAAAAAAGATGTTTGATCCTACATTACTTTGACAAAATGTGTTCTGCAGACAGCTGTGTGAAACTTAGCAGTTTTGCTTCACAGATGGTCCTGTGAATAGTTTCTTAGGTTTTGATCCATGTGGTTTGGCATCTTCTCCCCCACCCTCCCTTCAAGGTTCACTTTGAGTTTTCTGGTTCAAAGAAAAGTATAAACTCAAAGTGAAAATCAGTCAAAACCACTGAGTTTCACTTTGTTTCACATCAAAACTGCGAAGTATGCATGATGTTCTCATGAAGCCATAAATTATCTCATTTTAACTCAAAATTGGCCCTAGCTTTTCATGAAAAATTAATGAACCTTAGTAAATCCGTTGGTGAACCTAGTCTCAGTTTCAAACTGGTACTGAAGCTTAAAACCACATCTGGTTTGGCCTTTGTTTCTATTTATATGTATTGCAATAGCACCTACAGGCCACAACCCAGATCGGGACACTATTTTGCTAGTCCTTCTACATTCACACAATGAGAGACAGTCACTGACCCTAGAAATTTACAGTCTAAATAAATGTATTACTATCTTGAGTTTAAAGTGAATATTTTAGGTTTAGAACAGTGGTTCTCAACTTATTTATCATTGTGGGCTGCATATGTATATATGTTACCTGTATGGCCCTGAGGATGTCACATGGGCTGCAGTGGTGTGTTGATTGGGCCATCGGTTAACAACCACTGGTCTAGGCTGTTTCCCTAACATATTCTTGCCCCTGAGACACTCTAGTTACTCAAGTTTCAGAGTAGCAGCCATGTTAGTCTGTATCTGCAAAAAGAACAGGAGTACTTGTGGCACCTTAGAGACTAACAAATTTATTTGAGCATAAGCTTTCATGGGCTACAGCCCACTTCATCAGATGCATAGAATGGAGCATATAGTAATATATATATATACACACACACATACAGAGAACATGAAAAGGTGGAAGTTGCCATACTAACTCTAAGAGGCTAATTAATTAAGATGAGCTATTATCAGAAGGAGAAAAAAAAAACTTTTGTAGTGATAATCAAGATGGCCGATTTCAGACAGTTGACAAAAAGGTGTGAGGATACTTAACATGGGGAAATAGATTCAATTTGTGTAATGATCCAGCCACTCCCAGTCTCTATTCAAGCCAAAGTTAATGGTATCTAGTTTGCATATTAATTCAATTTCAGCAGTTTCTCGTTGGAGTCTGTTTTTGAAGCTTATGCTCAAATAAATTTGTTAGTTTCTAAGGTGCCACAAGTGCTCCTGTTCTTTTCTAGTTACTCAAAGAATCTGTTTTAGATGGCCAATATTATTAAAGCCTCTAGCAGTAAAGTTTCCTGAAATTTAGATTGAGAAACACTGCAACTACAATACTAAATATTTTTTCTTAATTCTAGCAGTCTTACACTGTTATTTATAAGCTGTATCAATGTCGGCTGCAAACAAGCTTTAGCTGATATTGATATCAGTTTGCTTACAACTGAAGGTGTGAGTAGGAGCATCAATGATTGTCTCTGTTCTTAGCAGAATCCAGTGTAGTCCAACCCCAGAGTTTTGTGTGACTCTGTTACACCACTGTGGAATACTTTTGTCAGTCATTTTCATTAAGAAAAGTATTGCAAAGCACCAGTTAAATTATGTCATATGTGTGTCAGTCCTGCCCTTATCCTCCTTAAATTTTTCAATTCTCTCTCCCTACTGGAGCATTTTTTCCTAATGTTACTGGTTTTATTCTATGTAATTTCAGCTATTGCTGCTTGTCATAAACAGAGAGTTAAGGGTTAATGCCTCTTTTACCTGTAAAGGGTTAAGAAGTTCACCTAGCCTAGCTAACACCTGACCAGAGGAACCAATGTGGGGATAAGATGGTTCAAAAGGAAGGAGGGAAGTTTCCTTTGTTTAGAGTTTCAGTTTTGACCGGAGTGGGAAAGCTCCAGAATTCAGCCTCTTATCAAGTAGTGAGTATTAGTGAAGGAAAAAATAGGTTTATGTTTATTTCTTTGTAACTTGTCTTGGGCATTAAGGAATAATCAAATTGGGTATTTTTTGTGTAACTAAGTTTTTGCCCCGGGGGACATCCTCTGTGTTTTGAATCTGTTGTCTGTGAGGTCAGCTGGTATGCTCTCTGCCAGAGAGTTTTCTTTTACCTTTCTTTTCTTTAATTAAAAGTCTTATTTTTAAGAACCTGATTGATTTTTCCTTGTGTTAAGATCCAAGGGGATTGGATCTGGACTCACCAGGAATTGATGGGGGAAAGGAGGGGGGATGGTTAAATTCTCCTTGTGTTAAGATCCAAGGGTTTGGATCGGTGTTCACCAGAAAATTGGTGAAGAAGTCTCTCAAGAATACCCAGGGAAAGGAGTTAGAACTTGGGAGTGGTGGCAGCAAAACCAGATCTAAACTGGTAATTCAATTTAGGGGTTCACATGCAGGTCCCCATATCTGTACTCTAAAGCCCAGAGTGGGGGTAAAACCTATGACACTGCTATTCCTCTTTTCATTGTAAGTTTTGGAGGAATAAAACCTTTGCTTCCATTGAAGTCTATGTGAATTTTGTCATTGTCTTCAATATGTCACTCTTAAAGTTTGGGTTACTGTTCTTTTTTGCCAGTTTGCTGAATTTGCTTTCACTTAGAGTAGGAACTAGCTGGTGTGCTTATTTGTATGGCTTTCCCTTTAATGTACCTCTATTTTTTTAGTACTGTGGGAGCTTACTTTAAGAAAATAGTTACTAATAAGGGTCATTGGTATCTGAGCATAATTTCATTAGTGCTTCTATCTGGCAAACAGGAGATGTGAGCAAATTCCCCAAGCACCCCAGAACACTGTTTTGGAGATGCAGAAAAATCATTTGGAATTAGAAAGGTTAATATTTAATTTTATTTGGAATCATGTTTACAAGACCAAAGCCTCTCTAATCAACTTTTCCACTTACTAGAAGAGGTGGTGACTAGACCTATAGTTTTGCTGTTTTCCATTATGCAAGTAAACAGCCTCCACCACATCACCTCATACTGTCATGGTTTCACACTGTAGTATGAGTGGGAGAAGAGCTATAAAACAGATATATGCACTATTGTTACCAATAATGGAAATTCTTCTTGAGCTGAAGTGGTTCAGTGAGTCTGGTTCAGACAAATCTGATTCCTTACAATGGCATGTGTTTTATATATATATATATATATATATATATATATATATAAATCATCATGATTTCATAGATTAATACATAAGGTCAGAAGAGACCATCATGATCATCTAGTCTGATCTCCTGCATAACACAGGTGTAATTTACTGTAGCTGATGATTATATACAATTAAAATAGTATCTAGTTAGAAAAGAGCCTCTGGTACTTTTTAACACTGATGTTTCCCTGATGTGTACCTGTTGCTTCCTGCCAGTAATATCTGACTCTGTTGTGATGATCAAATTGATACTCACAGTCAAGATCTTATCATGGCAGCACCATTGTTTCACAAATGTTGATATTACACTCTAAACAGTGATTAAATACTACATTCAGAGAGGCCCACCAGGTGAAAAAAAGCTAAAGAATCCAGCAGTCAAAGTCAAATACACATTAGATATCATAAACAACTCACAACCAGCTGAGAGATTTGATAAGGAACTCACTACATTTGAAAATCAGACACACTTCTACAGTAGTGGTGACAGGAGTTAATTTTATTCCCATCACACTAGAGCTCATGACAGATACTGTACATAGCAGACTCAATGCTATCTATGTATAAATGGAATTTTTTTTAAAATGAAAAAAGAGAGCTTCCTCATCAGTAAGAATGAATGCTTGTCACAGCAGCTGTCATGAGAGTCCTGGATTCTGTGATTTCTCTGACTTTTTCTTTTTGTGTCTATGACTTCTGACATCTTGAGATTTTTGCTTTGGTAAGTGAATGAGCTGGTGTACAGCTGTGCACTGCAGACTTACAGGAAGCCTTAAGATAACAACTCATACCACTGAACAGGGTGCTAACAGGGAGAAGAGAATCAGCACAAAGGACCAGATCAGGGGACTCACTAAAGCGGTTCTTCACACTAGACCACTACAGCAAAAAGGCATTACTGGAAAACATAAAAGAGCTGGCAGCAAGTCACCCTCTATAATTTGAAAGCATGATTAGTTTAAAAAAAGATTAAATTAAAGACAAAGAATCCTGATCCTATGAAGCAGGCTGCATAAATGAGAAAGGGAAAGTATAGCATTCAGGAAGTCGTACTGCCAAAATATTTAAAATGCATATATGCAAGAGCGTGGGCCCGAAAGAGTAAGTTTGTCATTACAGCTGTTGCTTTTTGCTGTGATTTCCATGATATTATTACCATTACTCCAGGACCACTCCCAACATACAATGACAAACATATGGCCCTACATATAATTTATTCTTTGTTTTATTTGTCTGTAATGGTGGACAGATTGACCTCTGTACATGGTTTGCTTTTTTGGGTTCTGGATTCAAAGTTACGTGTCAAGATGAAAGCTCTGAATATTGTACATATTTCTTATTTATAACACAATAGTTACATGTAAATCCAGTAGAGTGCCCTAGATACTTGAGTTCAGAACCCTCTAAAACCCAAGTTTCTTCATATTGTATACATTTTAATAACTGAAATATGAAGTGTAATGTTTTAGTTCTCCTGATCTGTTATCGAAAGTATGACTAATACCCTAAAAACCACCTTATTAGTAAGTTGTTTCCTCTGAAGTTTTCATTAAGAAAAAGGGGAAATATGATCATAATAAATTCATTTTTATATTAGAATGAGGTATAATAGCTTGGCAACTGCTAGTGTTAACTTTGTCATTAAAAAAAAGTTGGTGGATAAATTCATTAACCAAAACAACCAGAGTTGTTCACTAACTCTGACTTTGGCTCAACTACTATCATAAGGATATAATCACCTCTGCCTCACATTCCCCAGACATGAATCTGAGTATATAGCTTTCAGTTTTATTACTCTGATGAACACATTCATCGTATCTTCTGCTTATATGATAAAAACTGACCAGCCTTTTTACAATTCTATATAATTTCTTATTACATTGTCTATGTGATATGACAATGAGTTGAAATCCAATTTTTGTTTTAGTCATTTATTTTTCAATTGTATTTGTCTTCTTTTCATTTCAGCTGTGGTTAACCTTTATAACTTGTTCAATGAGAAACTCCATTGAACTGTATCACCATACACAATTAATGGTTGAGCTGACTATAATAAATGAAAATGCCACCACTGTTTAGCAATTAGCTTATGGATCATCTCCAAAAAACTTACACCCTCTTCCATCTGCAGCATTTAACCATGCTGTGTGATTTAAATTATACTCAAAGTGAATGGCAATATTCAATTACTATGCCAGTGCATTCTGGGAAATTGTCACTATTGTGATTAATAGCCCTTATGGAAAACAATTAATTTGGTGTCCTGCTGCTAGGTCAACTATAAAAGCTAATTTCCTTGAGGAAAGAAATATGTTCATCAGCGTATACCTTTTTTGATGTTTTGATCTGAAACACTGTATTTTTCACTATAAGAAGTTTGATTCTATATAAAATAAATGTGTATTTGTGATGCATATAAAAACATGTCCAATTTATTATTCCTGATTCACAAAGAAAATATGGTTGACTAATAAGTAAGTGCAGGACAAAAACATGAATTCTAATAGAACATGGATATAGAAAATGGATTTAGTTCTCTTAGATTTTAACACTGTGAACATCTATTGGCAGTAGCAGCAGCTAGGCAAAGCAGTCTGAAGTACAGAACTGATTTTTTAAACTTGTATGTAGTGAAACAAATGTGTTGTGCCCCCTAAAAACAGATTAATTTAAAGAAGCAAATTAAAAAGGCCTCCCCTCAGCCAGTAAGTATTTAGAGGCTTTATTCTGTCAAGGTACCCTGAGATGGAGAAGGAGGAACACGTGTTTGTTCTTTTCCCACTAGTCCCCAGCCTTCTTTTTCTTCCTGTCTTTGAGCTTCTTCTTTGTTCTGATTTACATTCCCTCTTGAAGGAAGAGGGTCTTGCTACCATTCCATCCCTACAGATCATGCTGAGTCACTATTCTTTGTTAAGGCATTGCAGGCAATCAAGTGGTCATGTGATTCCATTCAGTTACCATCCTGGCAGCTTTTTTAGAGGCATCTAGTTGCATAACACCATCCATGCTAGATTCTGCATGGCTCCATTCACCCCAATAAAGAAACCAATAAATACTGAATATTTGTTAAAAAATAGGTTGATTACTGTTGTGTTCCTTTACCGTAGTTACTGTAAATAGGCCTAATTTCAGAGAAGGCCAAAGAAGAGAGAAGTCCCCTGGCAGAGGACTTTAATCAGATTTGAGTGAACAATCACTAGAGAATAATCCTTTGGAATGTAAAAGGATTCAGCATGACATGTTTCCAGGCTGAATATGTTGTTTCTTCACTTTTAACATTTCCAAGTTTTCTTAAACTAGTGAATTTGTATGAATAAAAACAACAAGAAAATGTGGTATTCTGGCAACTTAAAAATAATTAATATTATTTTGTACTGGTATTTCCTTTAAATCATATTAAGTAAAAAATGTTATTGTTACACACTAGGATTCTATTGATAAAACCTAACACAACAGAGTGAACAATGCAAATGCAGCATATACTGTAATTGCTAATATAATACAATGGATCTCTCAAAAGAAAAAAAATAATAGAGTTAGATTATCCTGTTTATTCAGAGCCTGTTTTCTGTAATCTTGTTCACAGAAGACAAACATGATAGCATTAGGGGGGAAAAACTTCTTCACATAATCCTGCTACTGTTTCTAATTTGGATGACAATATAGCTGGTTCAATTACTATAAAGTTTGAACTATATTATCTGTGCCAAAACAAGGTTTAATTATAAAATAGATAGAGGCCTTTTTGAAAGAGCTAGGGGGATTTGCAAAAGGACACTCATGAAACAAAATGGTAGCGGCATGGGTCCCTGTGTGAGTCCTTACTTTAAAGTACTTATATCTCTCATAAAGCTAATTTGTTGTATAATATTGCCACCAACAAAAACTTTTTTAGACCCAATTAAAATTATTTAAATTATTTATGTACCAAACCCACCCACAGAAATCTGTAAAGGCAAAAAAAAAAAAAAAAAGACCAGGTAGGGAACTTTCTTTACCATCTGTTAAAACCCACACATCACATTCACCACTCATACATACAGACTCTGCACCTCCAGTTTAGTAACAAGCAAAACACACACCAAAACTGTCTAATTTTTACTGAAGTACAAAATCTTAACTCTGACTTCAGCAACATCAATCTCAGGGCTGCTGGTGCTAAGGGTTTCCCTCTAGACCTTGGGTTTTCACACCTTCCTAGATGGCTATGTCCAAACATATCAATCAAAAGGGAAAACCTTTCTCATTGGCTGCCTTTCCGGCACTCCCCTGCCTCCTAGGGAAGGGCAGCTTTCTGTGTATGCTGATGATCAGACAATGCTCTCTCTCACCCTCTCCTTTCTTAAAGGATTAGGAGTCCTGCTTCACACTGCCCCGTCCTTATCCCCCCCAACCTAACAGCAGGGAGAGGAGAAAGAAGGTAATAGAATGCACTAAAGATTAGGAGGAAAGAGACCAAAATAAATACCTTCCCCATTCACAAAATTTGCACAGTGTTCTCTGAGGTGAGATATCAGGCTCATTCTCCCTAAATTCTTGTTACTTTTTCTTTCTCATTTGTTTGGCCTACATATTAACTTGCTCCTTCCTTCTGGTGAGAGAAGCGCAAGACGGGCAATTCTGCCCCAGAAAGACCCTATTCCTGATGTAGACCTTTTTGTCATTCCCACCACTGCTGCTGTAGCTCCTTCCTCTGCTTCTTTTATCCTTCTGGGCCCCAGTTATCCTAGAACTAGTTTCATGTCATTTCTTTTATTCCATTTTCAAACTTTTTTTTATTTACCAAAAAGAAAACATTCTATAGAGTTGGTCAGAAAATGGAGATTTCTCCATGGAAAAAGTTTGACTTTTGGCCAAATACCAGAAAATGCTTTGCAATCCTCCCCCCCCCCCCCCCCCCCAAAGCAACAACAAACAGAAGAAGAATCATATACTCAAAGACTATTACGGTTGGAAGAGCCCTTAGGAGGTCATCCAGTCCAGCTCCCTGCTCAAAGCAGGACCAACCCCAACTAAATCATCCCAACCAAGGCTTGCTTTGTCAAGCCAGGCCTTAAAAACCTCTAAGGATGGAGATCCACCACCTCCCTAGGTAACCCATTCCAGTGCTTCACCCCCTCCTAGTGAAATAGTTTTTCCTAATATCCAACCTAGACCTCCCCCACTGCAACTTGAGACCATTGCTTCTTGTTCTGTCAACTGCCACCACTGAGAACAGCCTTATTCATAAATGATCTGGAGAAAGGGGTAAACAGTGAAGTGGCAAAGTTTGCAGATGAGACTACACTGCTCAAGATAGTTAAGACCAGAGCAGACGGTGAAGAACTTCAAAAAGATCTCACAAAACTAAGTGATTGGGCAACAAAATGGCAAATGAAATTTAATGTGGATAAATATAAAGTAATGTATATTGGAAAAAATAACCCCAACTATACATACAATATGATGGGGGCTAATTTAGCTACAACTAATCAGGAAAGAGATCTTGGAGTCATCATGGATAGTTCTCTGAAGATGTCCACTCAGTCAAAAAAGCAGCAGCAGTCAAAAAAGCAAACAGGATGTTAGGAATCATTAAAAAAGAAATAGAGAATAAGACGGAGAATATCTTACTGCCCTTATATAAATCCACGGTATGCCCACATCCTGAATACTGTGTACCGATGTAGTCTCCTCATCTCAAAAAAAATATACTGGCATTAGAAAAGGTTCAGAGAAGGGCAACAAAAATGATTAGGGGTTTGGAACAGGTCCCATATGAGGAGAGATTAAAGAGGCTAGGACTTTTCAGCTTGGAAAAGAGGAGACTAAGGTGGGATAGGAGAGAGGTATATAAAATCATGAGTGGTGTGGAGAAAGTGAATAAGGAAACGTTATTTACTTGTTCCTATAAGAACTACGGGCCACCAAATGGAATTAATAGGCAGCAAGTTTAAAACAAATAAAAGGAAGTTCTTCTTCACACAACGCAAAGTCAACCTCTGGAACTCCTTGCCTGAGGAGGTTGTGAACGCTAGGACTATAACAGGGTTTAAAAGAGAACTAGATAAATTCATGGAAGTTAAGTCCATTAATGGCTATTAGACAGGATGGGTAAGGGATAGTGTCCCTAGCCTGTGTTTGTCACAGGGTTGAGATGGATGGCAGGAGAGAGATCACTTGATCTCCCTCTGGGGCACCTGGCATTGGCTACTGTTGGTAGACAGGATACTGGGTTGGATGGACCTTTGGTCTGACCCAGTATGACCATTCTTCTGTTCTTATGTTCTAGCTCCATCCTCTTTGGAACCCCACTTCAGGTAGTTAAAGGCTGCTATCAAATCCACCCTCACTCTTCTCTTCTGCAGACTAAATAAGCCCAGTTCCCTGAGCCTCACCTTGTAAGTCATGTGCCCCAGCCCCCAATCATTTTTGTTGCCCTCCGCTGGACTCACTCTAATTTGTCCACATCCTTTCTGTAGTGAGGGGCCCAAAACTGGACACAATACTCCAGATGTGGCCTCACCAGTGCTGAATAGAGGGGAATAAACACTTCCCTCGATCTGCTGGCAATGTTCCTACTAATGCAGCCCAATATGCCATTAGCTTTCTTGGCAACAAGGGCACACTGCTGACTCATATCCAGCTTCTCGTCCACTGTAATCCCCAGGTCCTTTTCTGCAGAACTGCCGCTTAGCCAGTCAGTCCCCAGCCTGTAGCAGTGCATGGGATTCTTCCGTCCTAAGTGCAGGATTCTTCACTTGTCCTTGTTGAACCTCATCAGATTTATTTTGGCCCAATCCTCCAATTTGTCTAGGTCACTATGGACCCTATGTCTACCCTCCAGCATATCTAGCTCTCCCCCCAGGTTAGTGTCATCCGCGATCTTGCTGAGGGTGCAATCCAACCCATCATCCAGATCGTTAATGAAGATGTTGAACAAAACTGGCCCCAAGACTGACCCCTGGGGCACTCCATTTGATACCGGTTGCCAACTAGACATTGAGCAGTTGATTACTACCCATTGAGCCCAATGATCTGGCTCTTTATAGTCCATTCATCCAATCCTCACTGTTTTAACTTGCTGGTAAGAATACTGTGGGATACCGTATCAAAAGCTTTGCTAAAGTCAACGTATATCACATCCACCACTTTCCCCATATCCACAGAGCCAGTTATCTCATCTGTGGCAAAGTATCTTCTTCTCCTCGACAGGCTCAGTCCTTTGTAGCCTTGGAGACACAGGCTTGGGCAAAGCAAATCCTCGTAGGTAGCACCGGGTCTGGCTATTCCTTCCCTCAGTCAGTCCCTTGTGCTTGTTTTTCTTCCCTTCTGGGGACAGAGTGCAGCCTTCCTTGCTGGAAGGGTTCAGAGCCTTGCTGCACCTAGCTTACTGGCAGCTTCCCTGCTTCTCTCACTCTCCCTCCCCCACCTTCCATGCCGGGGACGGTTTAAAAAGGTCTCAAGCAGTTGGAGCCAGCTGAACCTAATTAGCTCCCTGGTAACCCCTTTTCCAGCTGAACCTTATTTCCCCATGGTTATCTTTCCTCAGTGGTTTGGGAGAGGCCTTTTAACCCCCTGTGACTTATTACCTTCCCCCCCCCCCACCGTTTTGTAGCCATTTGTCCTGGGTTTGCCACACATCATAGAAGGTAATCAGGTTGGTCAGGCATGACTTGCCCATGGTGAATCCATGTTGACTGTTCCTGATCACCTTCTCTCCTCCAAGTGCTTCAAAATGGATTCCTTGAGGACCTGCTCCATGATTTTTCCAGAAGGAGGAGAAGGAGGTGGTGGTGATTTTTTTCGGGTTTTCAGGTTTCCAAACAAAATATTGAATTGTTTTGAGGAAAGCAAGCACTTTCTCTGAATATTTTCATTTAGTCAAAAACCCAATTTTTGGCTAACAACAAGTTTAGGTGGAAAATTTTCAACGAGTCCCATTTTTCTATTAATATTTTCTGTTTGATCAAAAAATTGTTTTAATTGAAAAGATTTGCTTTGCTTTTCCTGTTCCCTTCTAAATCTAGGGCTAGGGTTCTGGGGAATGCTGCAGTGGTAAGGGAGTTGCTGGAGGGGGGTTATTGTAGGGTCGGAGAAATAGGAGGGAATTAACATGGGACTGGAAGGAAATTTAACTTATAGCAATAAAGGAAAGATGAATTCCAGAGGATAAATGCAAGGAATAGCAAGAATAAGATAGCATAAGAATTAAAAAAAAAAAAAAGAAGAAGACAGACTAACAATTTAGAAAGAATTCAGGAACTAGATGTATCAAGAGAGAAAACTCGGCACTTTTATAACTACACACATACTCTGCTCAAACACATTTGGCATACTCAGAGGCTTAACACAGACATTGGCACAATCAGTCCCATATTAACATTACATCATCTGACTTGGATATTCATTTCCATGTTAGTGTCTCAGTACCTATTCTTTCAGAGGAGACCAAATTCCAACTGTTCTGTTCTCTGTCTAAATCTGATTCTAGCATCAAATTTACGACACTCTAAAAATGCTTAAGGAAATCAACAATGGAATCTAACATCAAACATTGCTTTGCCCATGCTGCAAACCCACTTTAAATATATTTCTTTCTTTAAGCCAACCGTAGACTGGTGACAAAATCATCCTGGATACAATTGCTAAGAGCAGTTGAATTGTACAGATCTGATTCTCCAACATGCCAGGGAAGGACACTTCTCCATTCATGGAATACAACAGATAAAAGTAATCTTCCTTTCAAACCTGACTGGCTATCATTCAAGTACAGACTTCATCTTCATAAAGACTCAGTTTTGATCTTGGGAATTGGGGTGAACCAATTTTCTTTCTATTATCTATGCATCATTGCTTATTGTAGGTATTATAGAAAACTACATCATTTTAAAATGCCTGTCAGCCACATTTTTCTCTCTCTTTCAGAAATGGCATGTTTCAGTGAAAATTATTTGACATGAGAAGTTTCTTCATTTCATGTTTTGTTTCCTGGTATGAGAGCTGCTGAGTATGCTACATATTAAAGACCTCTTTAATAACAATCTGTCTCTCTTGACTGAGCTGAGATTTTCTAATAGAGTATATAAAGTTTAGATAACAGGAAGACTTTATAAGCTTTTTTTTTTTCCATAGAGTTTTTGCTTTTTAAAAGAGAAATATCAGTTAGTGAAGTCAATAGGAGTCTTGGATGAGCAAGGAATGCAGGATTGGGCCCTAAATATTATGTGTTATTCAATGCAGTTTATTATTTTCCTATTAGGAAATGTAACTGATTTTGAAATACATCCAAAATATTGCAACAAAATTGTGTATCATAACTTTTCTCCCTATATTATCAGAAAAAGGAATTAATAATGTAGGAGATTCATCTTCATATATAGTAATGTTAATAAGCCTCAAAAATGTAACCATTATATTATTATTCATTTATGCAATATGGTTAATCAGAAACTACAAAGGATTGTTAGTTTTGAACCCTTAAGCAAAAATTATGAGGTCAGATTTTAAGGAAACAAGCCTCTGGGCTGTAATTAGTATTTTGTAGCATATACAACCTGATGTTTTTGTACTAGGCAATTTGAACATCTGTCCGTATTATTTGAAAGAAGACTTTCTCCTAAAGAAGCTTCTTATTTTATGTTAACTAGTGCTGCACATTAAACAAAAATAATGAAAACAGAAGCACTCATTCCCATCACATGTGAAAGCTGAGAAACAGAAAACTATGGAATTCTTTGCTTCTGATTATATTCAAGTCATCATTTCACAAAAAGTAGCATTTAAGGGCATATAAGCGCAAGGACTACAAGATCAGGCCCAAAATAAAACAAAATTAATTTTAGAAGTAGCTCTGCTATTTAGTACATATTTTAGGGTTCTGGTGTTAACATTTTGAAAATTAAGTTAAAACAAGGAATATAACAAAAGCAAATAAACATCTACCTTATTGTACATATTTCAGCAGAATTCAATATATGCTGTAAATGGAAACCATAAATCACTGGAAATAAATTTGTTTTGATCCAAGTGACTCCTGGAATTCAACAGTATATAAACTTCCACATTGAAACATCTTTTATAATTATTCCGTGCATAGGTCAAGGAAAAATAAAATTCATTATTATTTTCCCCAAGAAGTTTGACTAATATATAGCATGGGACATAAGAATAAGAATCTTCAACTTTCATGCTATCAAAATTGCTTGAGAACTAATGTACAATTTGTGCTCTCATCTAGATTCCAGTCTCCTTGATAGTGTCTCTCTTCTCAATGTGCAGATATTCTATTCTGAAAAATAAAATCTGCTTCATGAGAGATTCCCACAGAGAAGTCATATGACAATAGAATTCCATTCAAGCTACTTGGGGGAGCATACACATGTCCTTTTATGGCAGCATTCTAGAACCAAGTGAATAAAAGATTCCATTCCCATGCTTCACATTGGTTCCTCTCTTTTTGACAGACTGGGTGTGATCCTTCTCAGGGGTATGCAGGATTGTTAGGCACCTCGCTATCATATGCCCTTAATGTGAGGAAGCCTTGTTTGTGCCCTCTAAGGGTCAGGTCCCTAGATCCGCCATCCATGGGCAACACAAGCACTCCCCTAAGGACCTTAAGGCCCTGCTGTTTCTCTACAGATTAGTGATAGGCACACTCCTACCCTTGAACCTTCCAAACTTCTCCTTGGAGTATCCAGCCTCTGTTCAATGTACACTCTCAATATTCACAGATTTGCTGCTTCAAAAAAACCCAGTACATCAACACCTTACCAGCTCCACCTCAGATCACCGCTCTTAGCACACAGCACTTAGATATGTTTATAGTAAAATTAAATGTAAATGTATTTAACAAAGCATAAAGATTCAAGTACTAGCAAATGGAAGTATTGGAAACAAATGGTTACATATAAAACAAAATTGTAACACACATTCTAGTGCCAAGAGTTAATTAACAAGATACTCATAGAATATCAGGGTTGGAAGGGACCTCAGGAGATTATCTAGTCCAACCCCCTGCTCAAAGCAGGACCAATCCCAGACAGATTTTTGCCCCAGATCCCTAAATGGCCCCCTCAAGGATTGAATTCACAACCCTGGGTTTGGCAGGCCAATGCTCAAACCACTGAGCTATCTTGTAGAATATTGGTCACACAAAATCCTTGCAATGTTTTACACTCAAGCTTGGCTATGACCATCCATTCATGAAACAGCCACACTATCAGCTTGCCTCCTAGGTGAAGGATTACATATGTTTCTTTATCCCAAACATATATCCTTCCTGTGTCTTTAGACACAAACAGGACACCACCTGCTGTTTGTTTCACACTGTGAATTTCCTCTCTTACAAATTTTTCAATCTCTTCTTTTGCTTGTGGCTCAGTATGCAAATAGGCCAGCACTGTAAGTCATATAATACACAACAAACAAATGACCAGCTAGAAAGGGGCTAGGGGAGTGTGATGGGGTGTTCACCCTACCAGAGAGAAAGGGATTAATGGAGGCCTCAAGGGCTGGCCATATCCTGTCTCAGAGAGGAGCAGTGGAGGTGAGACCTCAAAGCAGCCTAGGGAGGCTGCACAGGAAGCAGCCAATCAGGTCCCAGCAGACTCACATAAAAGGAAACTGTGAGGAAGAGCAGTCAGTGGCTGCTCGGTGCACAGGGAGTGAGAAGTGTATCGCTGAGATGCTGAGAGAATAGGAAGTTTCAAAAAAACTTGGACAGAGCAGCTGCTAGCAGGGACCAGAGGAGCAAGAGAGAGCTCCTGGCTGGCTGCTGGGACTGGCTGGCTGAAAGCCCTGAGAAGAGGACAAAGAAGGTGCTGGGGCCTTGGGGAAGTTGCTCAGGGAAGAGAAGCAGCAGAGACGGAAGTTAAAGAGATGCAGGCTGATATCCACAGGATCCATGGGGTTGAGATCTGGAGTATGGCAGGACCAGTCCCGCACCCCTTAGTCCCCCCGACCACTTGCCACTGGGAAAGTGGCAGGAATTGGACTGAGAGACCTTGGCCCCAGCAGGGGGAAAAACAGATGGTGACATGGCTAGAGGTCTGAGTTATGAAAAGGATGCTGTGGTTCTTGGACTGAGGCGGGTCTGCAAGCGGTGACGAGGATGAGAGAGGCACCACCAGGATAGAGTGCATTGGTTGACAGAGCTAATCCCAAAGACAGCCAGCAGAAGGCACCACTCTGATGAGTAAAACCCCATCACAGGGAGAAGACCTAAAAAGACACTATGACAGGAAGAAGTCCAGGGAGGCTATAAGGTGATCAGTCACTCGTGTGCTTGGCTCCAGCCGTTTACAAGATAGGAACTGGTCATGTGACTCCCAGACCAGATATATAAATTACACAGGAGGAACAACAGCTCAGTCTACTCAACATCACTTCACAGCTTGGAACTCACTCCTGCCTGACAGTGGCAACAAACTCCCCAACCCTTAGCCTGCTCCAGCCTTGCTCTTCCTTTGGTCCTGTTCTTAGTCCTGCTCCAGCCTTACTCTTGCTCCTGCCCTGTTCCTAGTCCTGTTCCAGCCTTGCACAACTCCTCCCTAGACTTCTGATTCTGGCTCTGCCCGCTAGGCCTGGCTGCTCCAGCTCTGATCATTAGGCCTGGCCATCCCCATCACAGTTTGTGACAGAGGAAGCAGCAAGGAGTCTGAGGGAGCAGACCTTGGCTGATAGTTATAGGTTTCCTGCACGGAACCCAGTGTAGCATCTGGGCCTCAATTCCCATACCAAGGGAAGGTGGCAAGAGATGCCTAAGAAAGGAATAAGGACAACTGAAATCCCTGAGAGAAGGGTGTAGGATGGGAACCAGGGATGGGGCTGAAAGATAGTGGACTTCTATTTGAACTTCTTTTATCCTGGAAGGATGAGATTACAGGATTGCCAGGTCTTGTGATTTTATCACGACCATAGTGATTTCGGGGTCTTATTTTACTTGTCATAATAAAACATGCTGAAAGGCTGTCAACTCACACATTTTCCCTGTGTAGAGCAGGTGGCTGATCTAAGAGTTGCATGTGAATGAGGTGCAGGGTGATGTAGGGGAGGAGGGAGGCTAACTGAGGTGCAGAGAATAGTGATGGGAGATAGAGGGATAGAATGGTAGCTCCCCCAGCCTGGAAGCAGTGGCGAGTAAGAGGACTTCCTGCAGAGAAGCCAGAGGAAGGTGCTATTCCCAACTCTCACAAATTGATCATAAGTCATAAGTCATTGGTACCTGCAGGAGAAGCTCACACTCCAGGACCAGCAGCTGCACTTTGCTCCTCCTGCTACCTTGGGTCTTCTCCTCTATTTGGAATCTAGGGAGGTGCTGCTGCAGCAGCAGCTGGGGAAGGGGGAAACCCCACGGGCAGTGGGAGGTAAGAGATGGGAGGAGTCAGGGAGGTGGTGCTGCCAGGTCCAGAGAAGGGGATGAAAACCAGGGGACAGTGAGCTGAGTGAGGAAGTCAAGACAATAGGAGAACTACCATATATTTCCTATTTTGGGGGTTAAGAGTCTCCATCTTAGCAGACAGAGAGAGGTGTGCATTTCATATTCATTAAAGGTTGATATTTCAACCTGAAATTATGAGACACACATATCCAGAGGAGTAAAATAGAGTTAAAAAGTCAAAATACAGACAGAAAACATGGTTTGATTATTTTAAAATCTCATAATTTTATGAGACTTTTATGAAGTGGATAGAAAGCTGTCTAGATTGTCTGGCTCAACAGATAGTGATCAATGGCTCAATGTCTAGCTGGCAGCCAGTATCAAGCAGAGTGCCCCAGGGGTCGATCCTGGGGCCAGTTTTGTTCAACATCTTTATTAATGATCTGGATGATAGGGTGGATTGCACCCTCAGCAAGTTCGCAGATTACACTAAACTGGCGGGAGAGGTAGATATGCTGGAAGGTAGGGATAGGGTCCAGAGTGACCTAGACAAATTGGAGGATTGGGCCAAAATAAATCTGATGAGGTTCAACAAGGACAAGTGCAGAATCCTGCACTTAGGACGGAAGAATCCCATGCACCGCTAGACATTGAGGGCTGACTGGCTAAGCAGCAATTCTGCAGAAAAGGACCTGGGGATTACAGTGGACGAGAAGCTGGATATGAGTCAGCAGTGTGCCCTTGTTGCCAAGAAAGCTAATGGCATATTGGGCTGCATTAGTAGGAACATTGCCAGAAGACTGAGGGAAGTGATTATTCCCCTCTATTCAGCACTGGTGAGGCCACATCTGGAGTATTGCATCCAGTTTTGGGCCCCCCACTACAGAAAGGATGTGGACAAATTGGATAGAGTCCAGCGGAGGGAAACGAAAATGATCAGGGGGCTGGGGCACGTGACTTACGAGGAGAGGCTGAGGGAACTGGGGCTTGTTTCGTCTGCAGAAGAGAAGAGTGAGGGTGGATTTGATAGCAGCCTTCAACTATCTGAAGGGGGGTTCCAAAGAGAATGGAGCTCGGCTGTTCTCAGTGGTGGCAGATGACAGAACAAGGAGCAATGGTCTCAAGTTGCAGTGGGGGAGGTCTAGGTTGGATATTAGGAAACACTATTTCACTAGGAGGGTGGTGAAGCACTGGAATGGGTTACCAAGTAGGTGGTGGAATCTCCATCGTTAGAGGTTTTTAAGGCCCGGCTTGATAAAGCCCTGCTTGGGATGATTTAATTGGTGTTGGTCCTGCTTTGAGCAGGGTGTTGGACTAGATGCCCTCCTGAGGTCTCTTCCAACCCTAATCTTCTATGATTCTATGATAATTTGCTGGTCCAATCTAATGATTTTGGGGGATTTTAGATCTCTAGAGGTTGGCAATACTGGTCAGATTAGGGGTTACTTGGCCAGATGCCTGAACCACAAGTAGAGACGGACTATCAAAGGGCCAGAGATGCCATACATGGGGGTGCCAGATAAGGGGAAAAGCTGCTATGCCATGCCCAGCGCAAGAGGGTGTTCCACCAGTGAGCCCACCCTTATACATTTAGGTATTTAAGATAGCTAATGCTGCATGTGGTTTAATTATTAGTTTTACTTTTCTTTTTATAAAGTTAGATCTATTTGTTTTGTATAAAACAGGGATCGGCAACCTTTGGCATGTGGCCTGCCAGGGTAAGCACCCTGGCAGGCCGGGTCGATTTGTTTACCTGCAGCAGGTCCAGTCCGTGGTTCTCTGTCCCAGTTTCAGGCTGCAGTTTATATAAATATTTTGGTACCTAAATTGTTTCTGAGACAGCCATACTCCTCAAGGTGTGAAGGGTTAAAATCCATGTGCATTTTATATAACAACCTGGTATATGGATTGTGCCAGCTCTTTTCCAGACCCAAAGTCCAGGGTTTGGTCAAGGGACCAGAGGCCTAGCAAATAGTGATCAGCTAAGAGAAAGCTAGGGTAAACAGATAATCTTGATTTGCTAAAATAAGACTAGTCAGCAAATTGCCAGGTGTTGGAGCTGAGAACTAAATAATTGTGTCTTATTCAGAATTGCAGATTGAACAAAGAAGTCCTGTTTCGGTTGTTAGTTTCTTCTGTAGGGAGACATTTTTCCCACAGATCCAACCTTGAGTTTATGAAAGGTTGGCACATGTCAGTATAAGATATGGCCTCCTCCCACCTCCCTTTCCCAGGGACCAATGCCTGCCTTAAAACACACAGGAGACAATCTTTATTGCCATATACTTTCACTGTTTCTTTGTTTTAAACCCTAGGAATGTATCTGCTGGACAATCAGAGGAGCTACTTCATTCCTATGGACCTCAAATCAGAATTCAACATATATATTTTATACTAATAACATTTTATCAAAGTATTAATTAAATGTTAACTTGCTAACTTGAGACCATGGGCAGAGACATTATGTAACCTGTTAACCATTGGCTAATGTGCTATCTTGTCTTGCAGTTAGACCTATCCTGGGGTGTGGAACTGCCTACCCCGCCCATGGAAAATACATATATTCTATTGTAATCAATTGATTGACAGTGTCTCTGAGCCTAATAAGCAAGGTGACACTCCGCTAGCACTGTGTGTAATAAACTCCTATGTTTGACCTCTACACGGTGTGGATTTATGTCCTTCAAGGTGATAGATTCTCCCTGCAGCTACATAGGTTCAAATTAGGGCTGTCAAGCGATTAAAAAAAATAATCGCATGATTAATCGCTATGTGAAACAATAATAGAATACCATCTATATAAATATTTTGGACGTTTTCAACATTTTCAAATATATTGATTTCAATTACAAACACAGAATGCAAAGTGTACAGTGCTCACTTTATATTTATTTTTATTATAAATATTTGCACTGTAAAAATAAAAGAAATAGTATTTTTCAATTTACTTAATACAAGAAGTGCTATCTCTTTATCATGAAAGTTGAACTTACAAAGGTAGAGTTATGTGCAAAAAATAACTGCACTCAAAAATAAAACAATGTAAAACTTTAGAGCCTACAAGTACATTCAGTTCTACTTCTTGTTCAGCCAATCGCTCAAGCAAGTTTATTTACATTTGCAGGAGATAATGCTGCCGACTTCTTGTTTACAGTGTCACCTGAAAGTGAAAACAGGCATTCACATGGCACTCTTGTAGCCGGCTTTGCAAGATATTTATGTGCCAGATGCGCTAAAGATTCATACGTCCCTTCATGCTTCAACCACCATTCCAGAGGACATGCGACCATGCTGATGATGGTTTCTGCTCAATAATGATCCAAAGGTGAATTGAAAAATACTATTTCTTTATACTTTGTATTCTGTGTTGTAATTAAATCAATATATTTGAAAATGTAGAGAAAACATCCAAAATATTTAATACATTTCAATTGGTATTCTATTGTTTAACAGTAGGATTAAAACTGCAATTAATCACATTTAAATTTTTAATTGTGATTTTTTTTTTAGTTAATCGCATGAGTTAACTGTGATTAATCGACAGCCCTAGCTCAAATCCATTTACTTCTGAGATTTTACACCTATGTAACTCAGTGCAGAATTTAGCTTTAAGAAATGTAAAACTCAGATATGTTAATAATATGTTTAGAGGATTTCTGCATAATGTGGGTGCAATGTAACTAACACATGAGATAAAAAGACGGTGTTTTCACCTATAGAAAAATGCATTCTCCAGAATATCTCACTGCTATTGATAAGCATAGATTAGTATCCTAATCAAGAGGACACTAAAGTAAATGGAAATACTATCATTGATTTCAATGGGCTTTGAAACCTGCCATAGCTGATACTAATATTGCTTGGTATGAATAATAATGGTTTATAGCTACTAAGTAGTTATTTTTGGCTCCTATAGACATTGAAATGACATTATTCAGAAGCATGTTAATCAAAATCTCAGCATTTTTTCAGTATATTTATATTAATTAAAATAAGTGACTAAAGAGTTTCAATATTTGCCCAACCTTCTAAAGCCATTTTGTAATTAAAGTATTTCAATATGACAGAGCATGTTTTATGGAGCTGTTAATACATATCTCATATGCATTATCTTGTACCCTGCAGTGTCTAAGAGTAAGTATAATGTCAATCTTCAACTTTTTTGTATCCTCTTTCAAAGAGCACATATTAGTCGTTTCCTTTTATAGCTCTTAATAGTATGACAGGAGGCACTGATGGGGATGACAAGTGCTGCTTGGGTCATCTACTGCAATAGTGCAGGTTTTTTTGCTATATACTAAATTCCCAAGCAGTTTATCTTGTATAATGTACTTTCTACTGACGGCAACACAGTGACTCACCTTGGAAATCATTCCATTTTCTAATTGACCTTAACTTTAAAAATATTTTCCTAATATATAAACTACATTTTCTCTTTCCTAATTTCAGGCTGTGCCTACTTGAAATCCTCCCTATGTCTAATCTCCTTAAAATGTAATCGTAATCAGAAAAGTTACCATATTAAAATGGCACCTTCTTACCTCTTCATTGGCTTGTACATCTTCCAATAACACATGGTCATGCCACAGGGCTTTTATCCCCATGTAGATGTACATTTTGAGTCCTGACCTGCGCCCTTCCTTTACTTGGGAGGTAGGAAAGCTAAGATAAGGAGAGAACCACAAACTGCATAAGACATAGAGAGACACTTGCTCACCATACATTACTTTGCTCAGGATCAATGCACTTTGGCAGCCATTACAAGGATCTCAATTGGACACTATCTAACACACTGACCCATGTTGGAATCTGCCAAAGTTATGACAATTGTAATCCCCCCTCTCCTCCCTGCCCAACCCTACTTTGATGCTAGATGGAAGTTGAAAGAGCCTAGCAGGTTCAGATAAAAGGAGCTGCAGCCTAGCAATTCAGTTCCTGGCTGTGACTAGAGGGGCAAGGAAGGGTGCTTCACTCTTGCCAAAGAAACTTGAGAGGTAGTCAGAGTTTATTTTCTGGCTTAATTTTGCTTATCTGGATTTGCAGGGAGAGAGAGAGGACTTAAGAACCTGAACTCTGAGATATGGATGAAGCAAAAGTGGTCAGATAAGAGGAGGCCCAGGGAAGAAGCAGCAACAAAATGGTTCAAGTTCTATGTAGCTGCTGGAACCCAGAATAATGGATGGGCCTGGGTTCCTTACCAGCCACAGGTAAAGTGGTGTAAACCTCAAGAAGGTGACATGCTTAGGGGAGTCTCAACAAAGAGGTGATTTTAAAGGCCCCATATCTGGGGCTGAAGATCCAAATGAGGACTGTTTAATGGTCTCTTTAATACCATGGAAGGGGTTCATTTGGAGTTTGACTTGGCCAAAGGGCTAAGTCACTGAAGACCAGCCAAGGTCATCTGAGAGCCTGCAGGGATCTTCAGAGGTGAGAAAAGGACTGTGATACCACACCAAGTTGCTCAAGAGATTAGTGCCTTTTTACAGTGTACATAAGCCACAGAGGAGAAGATGATACTGTAACTTTTAACATGAACATGCAGCAGTTTTGCTGCACAAGTTATGGCATTTTCCAATAGTAGAATATTATACAGGAAGCTTCTTCTCAGCTCCTACTAGCATCCTTCAGCAGTATTCACCTGAATTCTCCTGGGCTAATTTGTGGATGGGTTTTTCAGTCTTAATTGCTTGATAAGCACCTATTCATGCAATTAGATCTATTTCCTTAACTGACAGTATTTGTGTAAGTAAGACCTCTCCTATGTGAGTAAGCATTGCCCTGAGCAATTAATACACTTTTCTGTCTACCAAGCCATGCGGTACCTAGAAATATAGGTCCAGATACAAAAGGTTCTTCTATGTCTAACTCCCCATGGGATCTGGGCCCTAGGCCCTAAGCATTTCATTTGAAATGTAGGTATGCCATGAGCAAACATCCCCTATTGCTCCTGGGCAATCAGCATTCACAGCTATACTATTATGTGAAATACTTTTCTGTGGTATGAGAGGATTTTCCTCCCCAGTAAACAAACACAACACAAAAGCAAACAAACGAAAATCCCACTAAGCAACTAAATAAACATGAAAAGTCTGAGCCAGAGCTCATTGATGTCACTGGGAGTCTTTCCATTGACTTCAAGGTCCTTTAGATCTGGCCCTAAATAATGTCAGGTATTTTAATATGCTAAATGAAAACAAAACAAACCCACTGCTAAATAACATGTTCTCTGTGGAACAACTTCCCAGGGAAAGCACACCCACTGTCCCACCAATAAAATAATTCAGGCTGTTCTTTCTCTGATCAGCCACCCACTCCCTTGGAAGATGAGGCCATGTTTCTGCCTCCTCCCTGCTCTTTTTATGTCATCTTGTGCCTGTGCAGCTCTAGCAGGGAATAATCACTGCTGTCAGGAGAACACAGGGACTGCACAAAGGGAGAGGCTTAGGGATTTTGCACTGTATCCACTCTTTTCACTTTCATATAAGAACCAATCATAATCAGACCCTCAATATAGGGGGAAAAACCTGTATCCCGGATAACATTGTTGGTAAATGATTACTTTTTAATGGCAACCACGGTATAATTGAATCACTTTATCCACATTCTTGGAATGAATCCCAGTGGCTCTTTGCCTGTATAAACCTGGCCCAGCTGTTCAGCATAGGAAGTGATGAACAGTATTAGCCAAACGGTCAAAAGTAATGAATGTTCAGAAGTTGCACTCAGCACTTTTGAAAATCTGGTCATATATCTGGCCATATATCAGGGCTGGTTAGCAGAGTATAAGTATTTGCATTAAAGTTGTGTAGGGATACTGGGACTGTCACATCTTCCCTTTGACACTGCCACAGGATTCCTGTCAACTTTTGGATCAAATATGTTTTCATTTGACCCACTATTGTTCTCCCAATGCAATCTCAATGGACATCTGTGAGATACTTCCATTATCAGCAGCTAGTTGGCCATAGTATCTCTTTCAGAGCCATTATAGTCTATCATGTCAGTGCTTTCCTAAGGAGTCTTTAATCTGTGAATCATGGACACAACAGACCATAACAGCACCTACAAGTGCTGATCTGTTTTATGAGGCAATAATATTTTTCCTGAGTGGATAAAACAGGAGATGGAAGCCCACGTAGTTTATTGTGATGATGGAACCAGATCATTACTAAGAACAACAGCACGGTGCTCCTGTTGTTGCTATTAGTTGTAAGTCTTTTTAAATATTATTCCTAAATACATATATAAAACATAAATAGTACTTTATGTAGTGAGAGAAATGATAGGGACAGTGCAGGAAAGGAAATACAGCAAAGACAACACATTGTACAATGAACATTTTGGAAAGTTGTTTGGAGATTTGCAATTTCAAAATGTAAAGGAAAGAGTCTCCTTCACAGAGGATTAAGAATTTCAGTGTGAACTTCTCTGTGAGATATAAATAACAGAGACATGACTGAGCAACCACAATCTGCAGTGTGATGTAAACAGAAGCACACATTATTCTACCAGCAGACAGATTATCAGAGTGTAATTATCAGATCTGTGTGTAACTGGGAAATGTTTTTCAATGACTCATATTTTCACCAATTCCCCTTGGGTAATTCTACATGTGTCTATATCAGTAGCGGGCAACCTGCGGCCCATGGGCCACACGCAGCCCATCAGGATATTCTGCTGGTGGGCCACAAGACAGTTTGTTTACATTGACCATCTGCAGGCATGGCAGTCCACAGCTCCCAGTGACCACACTTCTCCGATCCCTGCTAATGGGTGCTGCGGGAAGCGGCAGCCAGCATGTACTTGCGGCCTGCGCCACTTCCCGCAGCTCCCATTGGCTGGGAATGGCGAACCACAGCCACTGGGAGATGCGGGTGGCCGTGCCTGCGGATGGTCAATGTAAACAAACTGTCTTGTGGCCTGCCAGTGGACTACCCTGACGGGCAGCAGGTTGCCCACCACTAGTCTATATTGTGTTTTGTTTATCTCTGAAATACGCGTTTTTCATGTGAAAATAGGCAACGTTTGCATTTTTCAGTATCAAGCAGGTTAATTTTAGAGCTTGGATTTCGAAACCACTTTTATCTTGGATTGTGTCCATTTCTCTATGAAATTGACTCATTTTGACTGGAAAAGGGGCCTATTTCTAAGCAAACAGCTTATGAAACATGACAAATTTCTTAGTAAAGTGCCCCCGCTAAAGATTGAAAGTTGAGCATTTTTCAAATATTATTATAGATAGCTTTGCTATCTTTGGGCCAGACTAAGCCAACTTGACTGATTGTCAACCACTCAAAGAAGAGAAACACATTGGCCAGCTGTGACTTCTGGACAAGAGGCAATCTCTCAAGTACTTCGGACCTAGTTTATGAAGTATGTTATAAACTACAGTAAGCCCTTTAATACAAGATAAGGCAGTGTAGATTACTGATGACAAGTGGCCTGACTAGCCCATTCCTCTACTAGGAAGTAAATGAGCAGCCATGCTCCACTACCATTGAATCCTCCATATTAATATCAAGGAACATCCAAAGAGCATGATGTTATGGTATTCTAGTCCAGGAAGTTTCAAAAGTATGAATGACTGTGGAGTGGTCTGCATCTGAGAGAAATGGAGGGACTTCTAAATGAGCCTGAGGTCATAACAGTCATTCTTGACCACCATTTCAAGATGGGCGCTCACACTAAAAGACAAACCAAAGGTAGCCCAAAATTCTATTCAGATTGCACTGTCTCACCAGTGGCGACCATATTCTTTAAATAAAAGGGATGCATACACTGCCAACCAGCTCTTCAAATTTATTTTGTTATTTACCATTGTCAATATATTCTCTTTTCCTTGTATTTTAATCATTATGTAACAAGCAAATTTCACTATAACAACCATAAAATACATTTAACATAACTCTGACAGTATATATATATTCTAAGGAAGGGTAAACACTTGCTTCTATTGCTCTTTATTGGACTTCATTCTTGTATATATATATATATATATATATATATATTTGGTGTAGAATTAGTAATTTCCACACTAGGTAGGAAAAGAAAAGACTATCCCAGAGACTTCTTTTAGAACTGATTGGCAAGTCTGAATTAGACATGCTGCTTCCAACATGGACCAATGACAGGGTAGAGTTAAAAAGTTCTTACACTACTATAACTTTCCTAAAACTAATGGAAGTCAAAAGATTCTTTGCTGGGAGTTATAGAAGTTCTTGATTCCAAAGCCATAAAATAATCTGACAGAGGTAAAGTGAACTAAAATTGAATACTCTGTCAAGGTCCACTGCAGCTTGTATAACAACAGTGTAATGGATTAGCAAGGTAAGCAGAAACAAAAGCATCTTCTAGTAAGGTAGAGTAGGAGCTAGATGATAAGGACAAAACAGTGAAATTGTTTATGAAGAAATTAAGCACCCTTCAGGGAAATAAAGTACCAGATACAGATTATGTAGATCTGTAGACAATCTAAGTGTATGTGGATATTGTAATAGTACAATATTATATTTATTAATGCTGTAATTCCACCCTTAGATACATATGCAATGTTCTCATTGAAAGCTAGAGGATAAATCTTCTTTACCTGAAGTAAAAGTGAACATCTCCACTGATTAAAATGGTGTCATGCAATGTTTACAGTAGGGCTTATTTGCCCTAAAATTCATATATTAATTTTCTAAAAATATATTCACAGTAACTATCACTAATGAATTTTGAGCATGGACTAGCGTATTCATGGCTTGGGAAAATGGAAAATAATAGGGGCAGGGTAGAGGACCGAGCTAGTAGACTCCAGTTGTATAGGCATGAAGCAGAAGAGTGCCAGCTTCATAGCTTCCCATTTAAGGTCCTCCATGGGTGCATTGTGGAGCTGGGACTCTCTGCAGTATTCTACCCTTCCTCCACGGGCAGCAGATATCTGCACCTAGCTTGTCACTGATTGAATCAGTAGTAACTCTAATTCCAACTCTGCACTCATCTCTCTTAGAGAGTTTGCACAATATATCCACCCAATATCAGAATCATTCCTCTGGAAGCCATGTTGTTAAGGGTATGGGGCCCAGAATGGTGGCATGATTGGATAACCCCTGCTCATAAATGTGGGCTGTCCTTCTTGAGATCCTCTGAATGCATAGTGGTGAAGATATGTTTCTTGTACCAAGTGCTAGGTAATAAGATGAGAGGATTCCATGTTTCTAAATGTAAACTGGGTCTTTATTATGACGATTTACAGAGGTGTTGCAACAATATCTAGCATTCAAGTCATGTGCATAGAAACTTCTTCCCAGTGCCTCCTCCAAACTCTTCCCTCCTGCAGCTGTGTTCCTCCTTCCAATTGCCATGCAGGTTACTACAGGCTGTTAACTCTTGCTGCCTCCTCTGTAACCCTGCAAGCAAGGAGAGGATTTCAGGAGAACTTTGCACAGTAGTCTTCATGGAGTTTCTAGCCTACCACTGCCACCAAATTTCCTATTGGGGGTACATCTGCTGTATGGCAAATTGGTCTAAAATGTGCAAATGTAGTATATCTCCTTCTCTACAATGTGGCCTATGGTCTAATGGTCATGAGCTAGAAAACACAGTCAGCTACAGTATGACCAGGTGTCAGTTTATGCTGAAGCCCCAGGTCAATGCACTTGTTTATTAGTATAGATTAAAGTAACTGTTAAATGTATAAGGGTGTATTTGATGTTTAAACTTCATGAAAACTAATGGGTTGTCAGGGCTGGCCTCACCATGAGGCGAACTGAGGCGGCCTCCTCAGGTGCCAGACTGTGGGCGGGGGGGCCCCTAGGGCCAAGAGTGTAGAAAAATGTCTCTGCTGCTGGTGCATAGGTATTGTCTCTGCTCTAGATGCACAGAGATGGTGGAGTGCTGTGCTGGAAGAAGGAGGGCAGAAGAGGCAGGAGAAAAGGTGAGAGAGAATAACAGCAGGAGCTGGAAAGCAGCAGGAGCTGCAGGAAGAGAGAGGAGGGGGAGCCTCTTATGTACCTCTCTAGCACCCCCAGGAGCCTGGACTGATTAACACCAGCTTTTCAGGGAGCTTCATGTTTCCTGCTGCTTCCCTGAACCCACTTGAGGAGAACAGGCAGTCAACTGAAGTAGTAGGAGCCAGTTAGGCCCTTAAAACGCTGATATCTTCCCTCACTCAGGCCCTGCTACCAGCCTGCTTATTTGTTCCCTTCAATTGAGTGTTGAGAGACACCATAGCTGGCACAGAACAGCAGTCATGAGTGAAAGAAGAAAACGCCCCTCTGGGGCAGCATTCAGAAAAAGAAAAAAAGCAAAGGAAGCTTTTCTATCTAAGCAGGAAAGAGCTCTCCTGAAATACATAGACACAAATGTTCATGGTGAGCCTTCCGACCCCAGTGAAGATGTGAGTGGTGAGGAGATGCCTGATCTTCCAGTTAGTCAGAGTGCAGGTAACCTGGCAGCTACTGCAGCATCCAAATCTCCATCTCAAATGGATGTAACCATGCACATTCCTGAAGAAAAGTGTAGATCAGAGAAGAGTGTGGTGGAGGTCCAAGAAACAGCTGCTGCTGAGTTTAGTTCCTTAAGTCTAGATGATCCAGGACTGTGGACCCACTTGAGCAGTAGCCTGACGGACTTCCTTGTACTGCATGGGCCACAGCAAGTGAAAAACTTCATGTTCCCCAAAGACAATGAAAATAGAAGTTTCCATCCAACACATTAGTGGTATGAAATCCCCAATGGTGACAAAGTGGAGAGGCCATGGCTTATGTACTCAAAAACCAAGAATGCTGCATATTGTTTTTGTTGCAAACTCTTCCAGTCTAATGTTCCAGCCACACTGGGTTCTACAGGAACAAAGGACTGGAAAAATCTGGCTAGAAATCTGGCATGCCATGAGAGGGCAGCAAATCACCAGAGAGCATTCCATAGGTGGAAAAAGCTTGAGATAAGATTAAGGTTAAAGGCCACCATAGATGATCAGTATCAAGAGAAGATTGCATCAGAATCTCTTTACTGGCAAAATGTTCTGAAAAGGCTCATTGCCATTGTGAGAATGCTTGCTATCCAAAACCTAGCACTGCATGGCACTTCAGATCAGCTGTATGTGCCAAACAATGGAAACTTCCTTAAAATTGTGGAGCTGATGGCTGAGTTTGATGCTGTACTCCTGGAGCATCTAAGAAGAGTCACCACCCAAGAAATGTACATACATCACTATCTTGGAAAAACAATTCAAAATGAGATCATACAGTTATTGGCAACAAAAGTCAAACAGAAGATTGTGGCAGATCTGAAGTCAGCAAGATATTACTCTGTTATTCTGGATTGCACACCTGACATCAGCCATATGGAACAAATAACTTTAATGGTGCGTTTTGTAACAACAACAGAACCTAGTGAAAATGTTCCTGCAATGGTGACGGTCAGAAAGCATTTTCTAGAATTTATTGACATTGATGATACTACAGGAGCTGGTATGACAAATGTACTTCTTAAAAAGCTGGAAGATATGGGAATTACGGTAGCTGACATGAGAGGTCAGGTCTACGATAATGGTGCCAACGTGAGAGGAAAGAACAGAGGAGTGCAGACACGGATCAGAGAGTTAAACCCTCAAGCTTTTTTTTTTGTCCCATGCAGTTCTCATTCGTTGAACTTGGTAGTCAGTGATGCAGCATCAGCTTCTAGTGAGGTTGCTGAATTTTTTAATGTAATTCAAATTATCTATGTGTTTTTCTCTGCATCAACTCATTGATGGCAAATTTTGAAACAACATCTGGGAACATCCTCTCTGACACTGAAACCACTAAGTGCCACACAATGGGAAAGTTGAGTGGAGGCGATAAAGCCTATCAAACACGAAATTGTGAGGATAGATGATGCCATAGTTGCCATTATGGAGGATAATGCTATGACAGGAACTGTTGGTGGGAGAACAGTGGCAGAGGGAAATGGAATCACCAGAAACATACATAATTTCACATTTCTGTGTGGCTTAGTGTTGTGGCATGACATACTGTTTGAAATAAATGTTGTAAGCAAGAGTCTCCAAGGTGTTGACTTTGATGTATCCGGAGCAATGGAACAACTGGAAAAAGCAAAGTCATACCTACAGTTTTACCGGTCAGATTAGGAATTTCAAAACGTTCTGAAGAGTGCACAGAAGTTGGCAGAGGAACTTCACACTAAAGCTATTTTCCCACCCATTCAAGAATACAAGAGTCACCGAAGAAGGAGAAGACATTTAGATTACGAGGCATGGGATAATCCCATATGAGACCCCAAACAACAATTCAAAGTTGAATTCTTTAGCCAAGTATTAGATTGTGCAATACAATCCATTGAAGAATGTTTCATGCAGCTCAAGGAACACAGCAGTATATTTGGAATGTTGTATGATATTCCAAAACTCCTCACTATACCTGAAGAAGACCTACACCAGCAATGCAGGGCACTAGAGACAGTGTTGACATATAATGACATGCGCTATATTGATCTGAGTAATTTAGGTGATGAACTGAAAGTCCTTTCAAGAGACATTTCAGCAGGATCAACTCTAAAGGCTGTTCTGGAATATATGTGCACAAATAAGATGACCGCCCTCTTTCCAAATGCTTTTGTTGCTCTGCGCATACTTCTAACACTTCCTGTAATGGCTGCCAGTGGAGAACGCAGCTTCTCCAAGCTGAAGTTAATAAAAACACATCTACGCTCCACAATGACACTCATAGACTCATAGACTTTAAGGTCAGAAGGGACCATTATGGTCATCTAGTCTGACCTCCCGCATGATGCAGGCCACAAAAGCTGACCCACCCAATTTCCCTTATCTCAGCTGTTGAAGTCTCCAGATCATGATTTAAAGACTTCAAGTCGCAGAGAATCCTTCAGCTTGTGACCCCTGTCCTATGCTGCGGAGGAAGGCAAAAAACCTCCAGGGCCTCTGCCAATCTACCCTGGAGGAAAATTCCTTCCCGACCCCAAATATGGCGATCAGTAGAACCCCGAGCATACAGGCAAGATTCTCCAGCCGGACCCACATTTTACCAGCGATGGCACGTTATTGCCTAATTGACTAAAATCACGTTATCCCATCAAACCATTCCCTCCATAAACTTATCTAGCCTAATCTTGAAGCCAGAGAGGTCTTTCGCCCCCACTGTTTCCCTCGGAAGGCTGTTCCAGAATTTCACCCCTCTGACGGTTAGAAACCTTCGTCTAATTTCAAGCCTAAACTTCCCCACGGCCAGTTTATATCCATTCGTTCTCGTGTCCACATTAGTACTGAACTGAAATAATTCCTCTCTCTCCCTGGTATTTATCCCTTTGATATATTTAAAGAGAGCAATCATATCCCCTCTCAGCCTTCTTTTGGTTAGGCTAAACAAACCGAGCTCCTCGAGTCTCCTTTCATAGGAAAGGTTTTCCATTCCTCGGATCAACCTAGTGGCCCTTCTCTGTACCCGTTCCAGTTTGAGTTCATCCTTTTTAAACATGGGAGACCAGAACTGCATGCAGTACTCCAAATGAGGTCTCACCAGCACCTTGTATAACGGAAGCAGCACCTCCTTGTCCCTACTAGAAATACCTCGCCTAATGCATCCCAAGATCGCATTAGCTTTTTTCACAGCCACGTCACATTGCCGGCTCATAGTCATCCTGCGATCAACCAGGACTCCGAGGTCCTTCTCCTCCTCCGTCACTTCCAACCGATGCGTCCCCAGCTTATAACTAAAATTATACACAGGAGAGGCTGCAACCATCTCAATAGAGCATGAGCTGTCCCAGATTGTGCACCTTCAGCAGGAAGAAGTTCAAACAAGTTCAAGAAGAAAGAACCACTTTGATTATTCAAATTGATAAAAATGCCAGTGTTTACTATGCAGACAAAAAAAGTTACATTTGCTGTTCAGGCATTTGTTTTTGAACAAAGCATTTTAAGTTGATAGTTCTCCTTTATTGGGGTAGGTAGCAGAGCAGTACCACGAGAGGAGTAGAACAGGAAGAAGGCAGAATTGAGACCTTTCAAAGTTTTGACCCAAGTGACGGGATATGGGGGCATCATTTGAGCTCCCCACCTCAGGTGCCAAAATGTTGTGGGCAAGCCCTGTGGGATGTTACATTGTTTTCACTTATCTGTATCCTGTTATAATGTAATAGCAAACATTTACATTGTAAATAGCACTGTAACTAAATAACCTATCAAACAAGCCATCAAATGAGAAAGAAGCCTTGTGAAATGCAAATGAAGAACTTTAACAAAAAAGTGCTAATTTCAAAGCAAGTGGTCACTGTGTGTGATGATCAGAGGTCAAAGAATCAAAATGCATTCCTCACTCTCCATCATCAAAGGAAAAGCCCACATGGGTAGTGACCCTGTCAGCTTGTTTTCTATTAGAAGAAGCTATGGATTCAAGGAAGGATCTTCATCTCTGGACTATTTGGATTCTAACAGGGCAGAATAACTGAACAAGAAGACTGAGATCCCCAGAGTTATTCTGGATAGCCCTGAGAGACACTTTGGAAACTGGCAGATTACTACATCTCTGCTACCATTTATAGACTGTGTCTCACCCATAGGGGCAGCTCTATGTTTTTTGCTGCCTCAAGCACGGCAGTCAGGCGGCCTTCAGTGGCACGCCTGAGGGCGTTCCGTGGTCACGCGGATTCGGCGACGTTTATGCAGGTGATCTGCCGGTCCCGCGCCTTCGGCGTACCCGCCGCCGAATTGCTGCCGAAGCCGTGAGACCAGTGGCTCTCCCGCAGGCATGCCGCCGAAAGCTGCCTGACTTCCACCCTCACGGAGACTGGCACGCCGCCCCCCGCAGCTTGCCGCCCCAGGCACGCGCTTGCTGCGCTGGTGCCTGGAGCCGCCCCTGCTCACCCATACATATATCTTACCTCCTTTAACCTCTCAATAGCTCTCATTTCCTTTTCTTGGCTAATAAACCTTTACTTAGTTTCCTATAGAATTGGCTGCCAGCATTGTCTTTGGTGTAAGATCTAGAGTACCAATTGATCTGGGGTAAGTGACGGGTCTCTTGGCACTGGGAGCAACTTGATGTGGTGTGATTCTTGGTTTAAGTGAGCTCTTATCACAAAGTCCAGTTTGCCTGGGTGGAAAGATAGATTAGAAAGTCTAAGGGGACTGTCTGTGACTCCATGGTAAGACAGGTATAGCGATCCAGAAGTTCACATTTGTCACTGGCTTGGTGAAATCTAATTATAAAACACACTCCCAGTTTGGGTGTGTGCCCTGTTTTCTGACAGTATGACCTGTGGTAAGCATTCACAGTCATGAGCCATGCCAGACAGAGTCACAATAACATTTAACCTTTTTATGATCAAACAGTAACCTGAGGTTTATGTGTGCATAAGCCCCATCAACTTCAGTGGGAGATACATATGCCTACTAAAAAGCAGAATTTAACCCAGTGTCTGTATACAGCAGAGTTACACTATATTGTTTATGAATTACAACATTTTAGCACATTTTACACATCTTTTGTGTAATCTTTCTCTAGTTTAAAAAAATAGTATTTTTAATTTTGTAGCCAAGGCTTTTCTAGTAATATTGTAACAAAATACTTACTTATTTCAGTGTTATAAACTAACAAAGTTCAAAGCAACTATACCCTAATCCAAATTGCAGCTCTTTACCAAAAATTCTAATTCAATCTCTAGTATTAGTCGTCTGGATAAAAATGATCACCATTGTGGTAATTCATTAACTGGTGAGATTTTTTTTTAACTTGACTTACTGGACAACATGGGAGACTTCACTTTCAAAAGAGATTTGATCCCTGTTTATAGACCTCTAGTTGCACACATGTTGCTATGTCAGCAGCAGAGGGATATCAGGGGAAATGAGCAAAAGTGAAAGGCAGAGGAAACTTGGTAAAGGGGGAAATGAAGAGTGAAAACAAATTACCGTATAAGTGATAGGCATTGACCTGATAATACAGGTCCCTCGCTGAATTCAATCTAATGGCTCTGTGACTATGAGGTACACTTAGTGTTATGCTATAACTACTTGGAGGAAAGTGTCAGTACAAAACTGAGAACTTAACCATAAATGACAGGGGCTTTTAAAGTGAGGAAAAAATATATATTTCTGGTTTAACTTTTCATTAATACAATGTTTTTGCTAGTAAATTAACATTATTTTGTCATCTGCTGAGTCTTGTGTACAATTGCTCGGAGGAGCATATTATATTCTTGCTGGGGTACTAGATGCAATGTGTGAGCTTTCCATTTCAGAAGACTGGAACATATCTAATTTCACACTATACTGCCTGAGCCAAGTGCTTGCTGATGAACTAAAACACGAATTCCAAGGCCTTGGCTGCAGGGCAACTCAGCCCTCCCTCCATCTTTCTTAAAGAGAGGTAGCTTTTGACTGTTATATAGGGGAGTCCATTAGGAAACTAAAGCTGACATACAATAGATGCAAAGTTCAATATGTATTATAAATCTTAAAGATCATAGTTGTAAATAAAAAACAGTTTCAGGAATAGTTAATTGACTGTATTCTGTCAAAAATAGCCTCATACGCAATTTCTGTTTTTGCTGAATTGAGGTTTTTCTACAAAGATGACTCAACTGCTTTGGTTTTTCATGGGTGTGGGGGACAAGTTTTAAGCAAAATATTAACCATTGCACAGTATACTTTCTGAAGACAAAACAATTTTATCTTCTTTGGTACATGTACCTGGGAAGTTCTGAACTAAATTGAGCATGACTCACTAGGCAGAATAGCTGTCTCATTAACATTTCAAATCTGGTTAAGCAGAGGTGATCTTCCCCAAATAACCTGACACCTGAGTGAAGCCCATCCCGTAAAATCCACTGTAATCTTTTAGTTTGTTCACCGCCTTGGTCTTGAATTTAGTTCCTCAAGTTCTGAATACCAATGATGAAAATACTGAAAGGAAAAAGATAATAAAAATGAAATGAGAATATAATGCTCCATTAGATAAATGATTATAGAACACCACTGGTGTAGTAAAGGTATATTTAACTGTATGTAATATCTCACTTCATATTTTATTAATAGTTAGGGGCTTCAATCATGGTGTCATGTTGCTGGGTGTACAAACTCAAATAAAGACACAGTATGAGCCCCAAAGAGCTTATATTTTAAGGCCTAGCCTGATCCTGCAAGTTTTTCCTTGTGGGTGAACCCCTGCACTCATGTATAACTAGTTGAAGGACTGGAGCCTAAGACAATGTATGAAGAGGGAGGGAGAGGGACATAATCAAATACAATAGAATATATTCTATACCTTTGCCATATATATGCATTATTATTATTATTATAAGTCATCTATCTTCATCTGTCCCTTCAAGTAGCCATCTCTAAAACTATGATGCTAGTTTTACTAATAGATAGCAGGGACATATTCTTTTTGTGTGTGCAAAATTCAATCAGTTGCACTTTTACATAAGATGGAAGGAGAACTTTTATTAGTATAATTAATAAGTAATTAAAACATAATATATTAGCTTCTCATAAAATTGTAGGTATGTCTTTATGACTTGGTCTGAATGAGGGCTAGGTAGTTCAGAAATAAGTTCACATGTGTACTGCTGTTTAATTATTCCTTAGAGTAATTACAAGCTTATTTAATTATACTAAGGGTTTAATCAGAGAATAGGTCACAGATCTACATTTAAAGTAATCTCAAGGAAGTTCAGTAAAGTTAGTTGTAAATGTGATCAGTGAGCTGTGGTTGACTAAAAATGTTGGATTATAGTAAGTGATTTGGAAGCTGAATGGAATAAGGTTCAAGTCCTTAAATATTTGCTCTTTATTTTTAAATCAAAACTAGAACTTTCCTACATACATTAACAGTAAATCATTGGTCATTCTTAGAGTCCAGAAGATGCTATGCATATGCAAATACTCTTTATATTTTGTAGTAGGATATCCCCATAATTTACATACTTTACATTGATCCGTACTTCTATAGCAAGAGTGAGAAAATCAGACCTACTACTGCCAATACCAAATTGCTCCATTATCAAATGGATAGATTGCACCGTTTTTACACTGGATTATTTAAATATGTAAGAGCTAGATTTTCAGTGTTCATTGATGCTAAGCCAAGAATACATCATTCTGATCATTAGAAAGACACAGTGGGAGGGGTAATATCTTTTATGGGACCAACTTTTGTTAGTGAGAGAGACAACCTCTTGAGCCATAGAGAGTTCTTATTCAAGTCTGGAAAAAGAACTCCCAGTGTCACAGCAAAATGCAAGGTGGAACATGTTGTTTAGCATAAGTAGCTAGCACATATTGTAAGGGACCATTGAAGGTAGATCAATGCAAATTTAAGGATATGTCTACAGAGAATATTCTAAGTAACATGGACTGATAGAATAAGGAATGAAGAGGTCCTAGAATGTGCACAACTAACTACAACAATACAAATAATTTGGAAGAAGAGATGAACATATTTGGGACATCTGTTAAGAATGCCAATAATAGGCTACCTAAACAAGCATTTCTTTAACAACCCCAGGGCAAGAGAAGAAGAAGCCAACATAGAAACACAGTCTGCAGCACAATAATTGCAGAAATGACATTATTACATCTCAATATAAAAGACTTGTAAATTTAGCCTGGGAGAGGATCGATGCTATATGACTTCCGATTTATCCACTTGATGGTGAGGGAAGGATGATGATGACGATATCATAAAAAGGTTATGTACTACCAGTCCCCATTAAACCATGACAGCCATATTTCTTTTACCCTTTATCCTGTGTGCCCATACTGCTTATTGGAATATTGCTAAGGTGTATGTTCTCAAATAATTAACATTTTCAAATTAATTCAAATGACATTTTCTTTGAAAATGTAGGCGTCTAATGTCCTACTTTACTTTCAAATCTGTGAAGAACAGAGTTAGTGAAAAGGAATTTCTGTTCCCATCACTTTGTTCAGAAGAAAATAAATTAATGAAATTGTGCCTTGGATGTTACAGATAATATCAGCAAGCCTAACTGGCTGCTCACATGTGGAGGGACAGGAAATGTCCAAGCAACCAAGTTGATCTAAAGATTTTATTATTCCACTTTCCCATTTTATTTAGAATGAAAAGTGGTGAATTTACAGGACATTCTACTGCTATATGGTCAGTGCCAACTATCCCTTATTTACTGGGAAACATTACTGTCGTATTTACTAAATGCTAAACCTTTATTTACTTGAGGTTGTATATTTTCCAACCCACTGTAATATTATTAGTATTAATAATATTATTTAGTTCACTCTTCATGGACTTTGAGTTGTTGGTTGTTTTGGCTATTCTGTTTCCTTAAATGTCCTAGAACTCCATTATTAGCTGGTGGAGTGTTGATGGAACTGACTACACAGATAGTGCAGCTGTACAGCTAGTAATTATTTAATCTTCTATTGACAAATCTTACTGTATATTATTTTCATTTGAATCATGATAATGCGGGAAAGTGATTTAATGTACACGTTCTGTATGAGGATGTGTGTACTGCATGAACTCATTTCTTTTAGCCTCCCTATGCTATTCATTCTTATGGTTAAAAGAAATTTGTACGCACACCTTTATGTAGCTGTAAAATTACCAACAAACATGTTAGAATTATGCAGGCAGTTAAGTACCACCCTGTGGCAATACCTTCACTTGCATCTCCACTCCATAAGAAGGAAAACCCTATAATTTTACTTGCCTAAATTACACCTGAACAGATTGTAGACTTCCTACAGATAGCCAGCTTGAACAGCTTGAAGACCTTCTGCAGGAAACAAAGTAAACCATCCAGGGTGCTGTAAAAGGTGAAATGGTGTAAGTTTGTGAGTTATTTCCTTCTATTTCTGTTTTATTTATACTGTTTATAAAAGTAAATTACTTTTGTGGAGTGCTGTTCTTGGAGCTGCCAGGTTCTCTATAGGGAAGAAGTCTACCAAATCCCTTTTACTTTTATAGACAGCAGTTGAGCTTTAGCTCAGGGGATTAGATCTGCAAGGTTAAAAAGCTTTGCTTTCGAAGGGGAGAATCAATCTGATTTGAGAATAGGGACAGACTTGGTGGAATGAAGCAAGCCCTGTGGAAATTACCTGGACTAGCACTTATTTGGAATAAATAGATTTACTCAGAGTAGCTGTGCTTTTGTAAACAGCAGTGCATCTCTCTCCTTTACGATGTAATAATCACAAGGAAAAAAAACCAGGTTTTGTAACTTTAAAACATCCTCATATGGTGCACTGTTCAATGAGACATCACAGTTGTGGCAGGGAACTTCACTTGATAAATATCTTGCAGTGAAACTGTCCTTATTGGTATGCTCCTTGGGCCCCTTCAGTTAGGAATTAAACAACTATTGTTGGCTGATTACTAATTAATCAGAGACAATATGTTGCTTTTTTTGTAGTAATTAAATGACCATCCTATAGATTATGGATGCACTGTGAAGCCATTCTTCCTACCTCCATCCATCTACACCTAAAGCTACGACACATAATACAACAGAAACAGTCTTCATTCTTCATTCATTGGAGGCACTTGAAATAACACATTTCCCTAAAAGCAATATTTTAAGAATTAAATTCTCATCTCTGTCAGTTCTCTGAGCTAGTCAAAATCAGAATTTCCATCCTCTGAGAAACTTCAATCTTTCCTTCCCTACCAAAATGGGATGAAACTTGAAGTATCAATTTTTTCCATGGAAGGGAAAGTTCTAAACAATTTTGACATGGAAATGTTCCAAATCAAAATATTAAATGATTTGATGGTCTGTAGTAGACACCAACTGATACCAATCTTGTTCTTTATCTGTTAGGTCATTGATCCATAAGCATTCAAGATGATTGTTTTCCAAGTTATTGGTGAGTCAGAAATGGGTAATGCTATTTTTGACATAAAGTGCCACTCACCTGCCCCATTTTTCCCATTCAATCTTTCCTAAATAGGGTATAGCCATTGATTTTAACATTCTAATCATGCCAATCATCCCACCTGATTTCAATAATACTAACTAGATTGAATTTATTGCTCATCAATGAGTAATTCCAGTTCCTTTTGTTTCCTACCAGGTTCCCAACACTGGTGTATAGGCATTTCTGGAATTTCTTGTCTTCATGTCCTTTAGTTCCTTGATTAATTATGGTAACAACACCATAATTTTCTGATGAGTGCTTATATCTTCCTTCTTCTTACCTTCTCCTTTTGCTATTTAGTTTAACTCTCTCCTGATTACTCTAGCCAGCCTGTCACTGGGATTGGTCCCCCTTCTACTGATGTTGAAGCCATCCAAAATACCACCTATTCTCCCCCTAATAATGTAGACCAGTGTTCTACAAAACCATCTACCCTACACCACTTAGCCAGCAGTTCATTTCCAGAATCTTCTGCCTTCTGTCTTTCTTTGCTCATGGGACAGGAAGGATCTCAGAAGATTGTTTGGACTTTCTTCTTTTTCAGCATGCTTCTGAGTTCAGTGAAGTCATCTGCTATCTGTGAGACATCCTGAGACAGTGTCATTAGTGTTGATATGAACTGTCACAAATGGTCCCTTGTCCATCGACTTCTGAAACCTGTCCAGTCTAAGCCCTCGTCTACACTACGAGTTTAGGTCAAATTTAGCAGGCTAGATCGATTTAACCCTGCACCCGTCCACACGACAAAGCCATTTTTGTCGACTTAAAGGGCTCTTAAAATCGATTTTGGTACTCCTCCCCGACGAGAGGATTAGCACTGAAATCAACCTTGCTGGGTCGAATTTGGGGTAGTGTGGATGCAATTCGACGATATTAGCCTCTGGGAGCTATCCCAGAGTGCTCCATTGTGACTGCTCTGGACAGCACTCTCAACAACAATGCACTGGCCAGGTAGATAGGAAAAGTCCTGCAAACTTTTGAATTTAATTTCCTGTTTGGCCAGCGTGGCGAGCTGATCAGCACAGGTGACCATACAGAGCTCATCAGCCCAGGTGACCATGCAGTCCCAGAATCGCAAAAGAGCTCCAGCCTGGACCGAATGGGAGGTACTGAATCTCATCGCTGTTTGGGGAGACGAATCCGTGCTATCAGAACTCTGTTCCAAAAGAGGAAATGCCCAAATATTTGAAAAAATCTCCAAGGGCATGAAGGACAGAGGCTATAACAGGGACCCGCAGCAGTGTCGCGTGAAACTTCAGGAGATCAGGCAAGCTTAGCAAAGAACCAGAGAGGCAAACGGCCGCTCTGGGTCACAGCCCCAAACATGCTGCTTCTATGATGAGCTGCATGCCATTCTAGAGGGTGCCCCTACAACTACCCAACTCCTGTGCATGGACTCCATCAATAGATTCTCACACAACAGGAATGCGGATTTTGGGGATGAGGAAGATGAGGAGGAGGAGGACATTGAAGATAGCGCACAACATGCAAGCAGAGAAAATGTCTTACCCGACAGCGAGGAATTGTTTATCACCCTGGAGCCAGTACCCTCCCAACCCACCCAAGGTGGGCTCCCGGACCCTGAAGGCGGAGAAGGGACCTCTGGTGAGTGTACCTTTGTAGATATTGTACATGGTTTAAAAGCAAGCGTGTTTAATGATTAATTTGCCCTGAAGACTTGGGATGCATTCACGGCCAGCTACTGGAAAAGTCTGTTAATGTGTATGGGGATGGAGTGTAAATCCTCCAGGGACATCTCAATGAAGCTCTCCTGGATGTACTCCCAAAGCCTTTGCAAAAGGTTTCTTGGGAGGGCAGCCTTATTCCGTCCTCCACGGTAGGACACTTTACCATGCCAGGCCAGTAGCACGTAGTCTGGAATCATTGCATAACAAAGCATGGCAGCGTATGGTCGTGGTGTTTGCTAGCATTCAAGCAACATCCGTTCTTTATCTCTTTGTGTTATCCTCAGGAGAGTGATATCATTCATGGTCACCTGGTTGAAATAGGAGAATTTTATTAAGGGGACATTCAGAGGTGGCCATTCCTGCTGGGCTGTTTGCCTGTGGCTGAACAGAAATCATCCCTACTGTGCGCCACATGGTGGGAGGAGGGGTGAAGCGATCATCCCAGAGAATAGGGTGTGTATGTGTGTGTGGGGGGGTTAGTTGGGTTTGTGCTTGACGTTAACCCGAAAACCGCAGCCCCTCCTTTTAAATGGCCAACCCAACGGGTGCTTGGTATGGGAAATGAGGGCACTGCTGTTTAAAACCATGTAATGTTAACAGCTTGGTTCACTGTGAAAGAGTCTACCCATTGTTCTCTAAAATGTGTCTTTTTAAATACTACTCTCCCTTTTTTTCCTCCCGCAGCTGCAAATGTTTCAACGCTCCCCATCTCATATGTGTCCCAGAGGCTAGCGAAGATTAGAAGGCGAAAAAATGCACTCGCGATTAAATGTTCTCTGAGCTCATGCAGTCCTCTGAAAGAGCCCAGCAGAATGCATGGAGGCAGACACTGTCAGAGTGCAGGAAAGCATTAAATGAATGTGAGGACATGTGGCGGGATCAAGATGATAGGTGGCATCAGAGTGATGAGAGGAGGCAGGATGCAATGCTGAGGCTACTAGAAGATCAAACTGATATTCCCCAGTGTATTGTTGAGGTGCAGGAAAGGCAGCAGGAGCACAGACCGCTGCTGCAGCCCCTGTATAACGAACTTCCCTCCTCCCCAAGTTCCATAGCCTCCTCACCCAGACGCCCAAGAACGTGGTGGGGGGGCCTCCGGACACCCAACCACTCCACCCCAAAGGACTGCCCCAGCAACAAAAGGCTGGCATTCAATAAGTTTTGAAGTGAAGTGTGGCCTTGTCCTTCCCTCCTCCCCTCCTCCACAACCCCACCCGGTGCTTCCTTCCTCCCCCGCCCCTTCTGGGCTACTTTGGCAGTTATTCCCCCATTTGTGTGATGAAGTAATAAAGAATGCATGAATTTGAAAGAACAATGACTTTATTGCCTCTGTAAGCGGTGATCAAAGGGGGGAGGGGAGGGCGGTTGGCTTACAGGGAAGTAGAGTGAACCAAGGGGGCGGGTTTTCATCAAGGAGAAACAAACAGAACTTTCACATCGTAGCCTGGCCAGTCATGAAACTGGTTTTCAAAGCTTTTCTGATGTGCAGCGCATCCTGCTGTGCTTTTCTAACCGCCCTGGTGTCTGGCTGCACATAATCAGCAGCCAGGTGACTTGCCTCGACCTCCCACGCCATCATAAATGTCTCCCCCTTATTCTCACAGATATTGTGGAGCACACAGCAAGCAGTAATAACAATGGGAATATTGGTTTCACTGAGGTCTAACCGAGTCAGTAAACTGCACCAACGCGCTTTTAAACGTCCAAAGACACATTCTACCACCATTCTGCACTTGCTCAGCCTATAGTTGAACAGGTCCTGACTACTGTCCAGGGTGCCTGTGTATGGCTTCATGAGCCAGGGCAGTAAGGGGTAGGCTGGGTCCCCAAGGATGACTATAGGCATTTCAACATCCCCAACGGTTATTTTCTGGTCTGCAGCCGTTCACACAGACCAGAGTTCCTAAAGATGCGAGCTTCCCACGTTGATGTTGGTGAAACGTCCCTTGTGATCCACCAGTGCTTGCAGCACCACTGAAAAGTACCCCTTTCGGTTTATCTACTGACTGCATTGGTGCTCTGGTCCCAAGATAGAGATATGCATTCCGTATATCGCCCCACCACAGTTAGGGAATCCCATTGCAACAAAGCCATCCACTATGACCTGCACATTTCCCAGAGTCACTACCCATGATAGCAGCAGCTCAGTGATCGCGTTGGCTACTTGGATCACAGCAGCCCCCACAGTAGATTTGCCCACTCCCAAATTGATTCCCGACTGACTGGTAGCTGTCTGGCGATGCAAGCTTCCAGAGGGCTATCGCCACTCACTTGTGAACTGTGAGGGCTGCTCCCATCTTGGTATTCTGGCACTTCAGGGCAGGGAAAAGCAAGTCACAAACTTCCATGAAAGTGCCCTTACGCATGCAAACGTTTCGCAGCCACTGGGAATCATCCCAGACCTGCAACACTATGCGGTCCCACCAGTCTGTGCTTGTTTTCCGGGCCCAGAATTGGCATTCCACAGCATGAACCTGCCCCATTACCAGCATGATGTCTAAATTGCCAGGGCCCGTGCTTTGAGAGAAGTCTGTGTCCATGTCCTCACTCTCATCACCGCGCTGATGTTGCTTCCTCGCCTGCTTTTGCGGGTTCTGGTGCTGCATACATTGCAGGATAATGCGCGTGGTGTTTACAGTGCTCATAACTGCTGTGGCGATCTGAGCGGGCTCCATGCTTGCCGTAGTATGGCGTCTGCGCGGAAAAAAGGCGCGAAACGATTCTCAGCCGTTGCTCTCACTGAGTGGGGGGGAGCTGACGACATATACCCAGAACCACCCGCGACAATGTTTTTGCCCCATCAGGCATTGGGAGATCAACCCAGAATTCCAATGGGCAGCGGAGACTGCGGGAACTGTGGGATAGCTACCACAGTGCAACACTTTGAAAGTCGATGCTAACCTCGGTACTGTGGATGCACTCCGCTGACTTAATGCGCTTAGTGGGGACACACACAATCGACTGTATCAAATCGATTTCTAAAAAATCGACTTCTATTAAATCAACCTAATTTCATAGTGTAGACATACCCTTAGAGTGATGTCTTATGTCTTGGCTCCAGGAAGGCAGCACTTCATCCTGTTTTCTGCCTGGCCCTTGCAGAATGTTCTTTCAAATCTTCTGAGTATGGAATCTCCAAGAATGATCATCTGTATTTCTTGGACAAGTCCATGTTGAGGACTTGGTATTGACTTGAAATTTCTGGTTCCCCCTGGATCAAAGGTGGGGTGGCGAGAAGCATAAGAGCGCTGCTGCCTTTGACAGCTTTATGTCAACGAAGATTTCTCCTGCCCTGGGCAAATTATTACTAAGTATTGAAAAAAATATTGTGCCTACCGTACAGTTCTCCTAGGTTTTATGAAGAATATTAAATATAGGATTTTGGAAATATTTTTATAGCTTAATATGGAGCTGCTTCTGTCACAGCATCATATACTGAAAAAAGTTAATCTTATTACAAACTAATTTTAAAATCTCTTTTTCAAGTTTCTTTCTTTTACAATAGATAGTGGAACAGCCTACCTTAACTACATAAGATCCACCCTAACTATATAAGAGCTAGATATTATTAACTATCTGCAATACATATGCTTAAAAGTACATTTTTATGGTACTGACAATCAAACAACTAGCTCATAAGAAGCTATATCAAATATCTTCATCTGATGTCCTGTTTTCATCACATTTCCCTATTGACTGGACACTCCAATTCTTACCTAAGACACTTAATGTTCTTAAAAGCTAAATTCTCCCTAAAGTCTGGAGAATTAAGTTTGCAGTGGGTCTGTTGGACTAGGCAGTATGGAAGCAGGGTGAGCTGAGCTGCTGAAGGATGAACAAAGCTTTTTTAAAGAAATTATTCAACGTCAACCCTAGTAAATAATCATCAACCATATATTTTATATATATATCAGCATTTATTAAAATTAAATAAATAAAATAATTTAATGGAGATATCCTATCTCCTAGAACTGGAAGGGACCTTAAAAGGTCATCAAGTCCAGACCCCTGCCTTCACCAGAAGGACCAAGTACTGATTTTGCCCCAGATCCCTAAGTGGTCCCCCTCAAGGATTAAACTTACGGCCCTGGGTTTAGCAGGCCAATGCTCAAACCACTGAGCTATCCCTCCCACTCATTTTGTTTTATATAGTAGTGTAATACTCTAATACTAAATCTGTATTAAAACTAAGGCATATCAATCACAGCAATCTTCACTGGATTATTTTATTTTGAACAAGAATACATTATTGCTAGAGGGAGGGATAGCTCAGTGGTTTGAGCATTGGCCTGCCAAACTCAGGGTTGGTAGTCCAATCCTCAACAGGGCCAGTTAGGGATTTGGGACAAAAATCTGTCTGGGGATTGGTCCTGCTTTGAGCAGGGGGGTAGACTAGATGAGGTCCCTTCCAACTCTGATATTCTATGACAAGTTATTGCATGAGCCTTTTTAGTCGTCTTTTTTTCCCCTAATAATTGCCCACTCATAGTAAAAAAAAAAAAGTCTGATGGCTAACAGTCGACCCAAGGTATGGAACATACCAGCATGACACACATATCCCCTGCCACATATTTTTGCAGCAACTTTGCATTTGTCTTTATTGAGTGTTAGTTTATTACTTTTAATCCATTTCTATAATTAATCAAGAGGTTATTGAATTTTATGCCATTATAGCATTCCTTTTTCTCTGCTACATCTAGCAGCTCAATAATGACTCAGACTCTTAAACTTATAAATTTCCACTCAATACTATCTGCTCTTTAGACTCGATTCTTAAGATTTATTCTCTGTGTTTGATTTATTTTTAACCAAACAGTTCCATGGTCCAATAGTTTCAGTATTCTACAGTTTTATCATTCACATATGAGAGCATCATGTTGAACTAGATGAGAGGACTTAACTCTGAAATATGGTGTGGTAGGGAATAAGGATGGTATAGCACAGATCTTTGATTTAGGGCACCTGTGTTCCCTATTCCGAGAGACTTCCCATGTGACCAATTACATGACAAGTTGCATGGCTTGATCATGCCCCACTAAACTCAATGGGAATTTTGTCATTGACTTCAGTAACAGCATGATCAGATTCATACACTAAATGTTCTTTATCTGCAAATGGGTAAAATGTTACTACTTTACATAGGTGTTGTGAGGCTGATGATATTCATGTGTGAGACACACTTTTAAGATTCTCAGCTGGATGGCTCTATAAAAATCAAATGGATAATAAACTATTACTATATAACTTACTCTTAGTCCTCTGCATTTCTTTTACACAGTAAGATGATTTCCTTTCAAAGGAAAGAAATTCAGTTAGTTTGGCATGTTTCACTTTTATACATCAATGTTACTGACTCCTTTACACGTTATTGTTGTTTGATTCTCAGGCCCCATTCCTGCAAATTGACTGAAGCAGGTGAACACCTGCAACCATGTAGAGCCCCATTAATTTCAGTGAGGCATCATGCAGAATAAGGGTCCCTCATAGGGTACTTCCTGCAGCTCCCATTGGCCAGAAATGGCAAACCGCAGCCACTGGGAGCTGCAGGGGGCCATGCCTGTGGAAGGTCAACGTAAAAAAATGTCTCGTGGCCTGCCAGCGGATTATCCTGATGGGACACATGCCAAAGGTTGCCAATCGCTGGTATAGAGTGTGGCAGAATGTGTCTCTGCTTTTTACTGTGGCCTTTGGGAACCACTGTCCTATAAATATTGAAAAACAGTGATAATAATCATTAAGTTCTAAGAGATTGACAGTTTTATTATATTTTTTACATCTTCCCAAATATCAAAGTTAACTTACTGGTCTGTTATTTCCTGACACTTTTCCCTCTCTGAAAAGTAAGTGTAATTTCCAGTCTCTTCAGGCCTCACCTGTCCTCCAAGTTCTCAGAAATAATTGCCAATTTCTATTTAAAATCCCTTTTCTATCAATAGTTGACCTTGAAGCATCTGCCATTGCCATATTATTTCAGCTCTATTGTTGGCTGACTTAGCTGCATAGCCTTTGAATATTTTATTCAGTCAAGCACTGACAAGTAGCAAAGCTTTGTTCCTAGAGGAAGGATGAAGTGGAGTTTTATGGACCCACATGAAAACTCAATTTTATTTATAGGAAGCAGCTTATGTAGAGTTCTGGAGTGAGAGTCAGGAGAGCAGACTTCTGTTCCCATATCTGCCACTGAACTGCTGTTACTGAAACTAGTTGTCTCACTTTCTCCATCTATAAAATGAGGGTAAAGTGTGTTGCAATCAATAGACATAAAATGTTACATGAGAGTGAAGTGTATTTATTTTCTTTGTAAATGTTTGATAAGATAAACTGTATATGGGCCAATAGTGACATTTCGTTTATTTTCATTAACTTCCATGTCTGTTTCTGTAAAGGAACTCTACTGGTACCTGTGGGCACTACTGGTAGTTTTGCAAAAGTAGGAAACAATTTAGGAGAAGGAATTTTAGAAGACCCACCACTCACAACTTGGAAATGTTTCTTGTTGGCTGTAGTCAGCATCCTTATTTCCAATTGTGCTAAATGTCATCAGTGAATAATTCATTGTCTCCAGGTTGTTTGCATACAATTCATAGTAAATATTCATTATATTGAGATGTAGTTTTGTAAACATATACGCGTGTAATTTAACTTATGTGCTTTATTTATTTATGTATTTATTTATTTATCACAGAATTGGGCCTATGGTGAGTTACATAGTCACATGGGGTCATTTCCATTCCCTGATTGGATGATTCTAACCACAGCAGGGTTTTTGAGTGTAAAATTCAGTATTAAAAGTTTGAAACTGACATTGGTTTTAATTAGATATGAGATTCTTAATTGGATTTTTGGCAAATTTGCATGTTTAAAATTGCATTTTTGTATCCATACATTTCATATAGTAGTAAATCTAGTATTCATGTTATGCCAGTGCTACCACTTTTAATCTCCTGCTTGACACCACCCTTGACACCACCCTAGTCATACAAATCCTAGTTCCATGCTGTCACTTATTCATGAAACATTTCCCCTCAACTTCTCCATATAGCAGCTACCATAGTGGCCCTTTAAATCCTTCCTAAAGACTCTTCTGCCCCTATTGCTAGGATAAATCTGCCAACAGATGTGTAAGCTAAGGGCTTGTTAAGGAAAGATAACGTAATATATATTTTAAATAAAAAATGTATATACAATTTCCTTCTCCTTCCCATCTTTTGCGTGTCACTTGTCTTAGGACCCCAAGCCAGCAGATACTTCAGTACATGTGCAACTTGATTCAGGAAAATAATCAAGTGACATCATTGGGACTAATCATGTGGATGTTTCCAACTCTTGTGATTTTGATCATAGATCTCATGATGTTTGGTGTTTTTTTCTTAAGGCCTCATTTGTTAGAATCAAGAGATTTCAGGAAAATCTCAGCTTTCATTGAAAAAAATGGAAGAAGAGAGAAGAAAGATCCCTGGTTAGTTTCTAGCCCTCATGGTTGTGGAGAATGGCTTGAAAACATGACCTAAGTGCATCCTAGCAGCTCAGAAACCAGAAGACAAATAAAAATAATCCCAAATGTATTATTTTTAATATCTCATGACTTTTTTAACTCTTAGAATTGGTAATACTAAATTATGCATGTGTTAATATTGGGTCCTTAGAACATAATCCTACCAGTTGTTCTATGTAGGCAGAACTCTGCACCCATGCAGAGTCCCATTATAGTCAATGGAGCACAGCAATTTGCAGGTTTGGGGCTATGGACTGTACATTTTCTTGTGCAATGACTGTGCTTACCTCTGTGATTGTAAAATGCCTACACAATGGAGACCTGAATACTAACTATAATATAATTCTTCAATTGCTTATGCGCCAATGCTAGGAGCCTGGATAACAAACAAGAACTGGGATTGCTCATTTATAAGCATAAATTTGATCTAGTTGGCATTACTGAAACTTGTGCAGGTGATTCCCGTGATTGGAATGTTAAAATCAGGAAGGATCAAGTGGGCCAAAGTGGAGAGGAGTGACACTCTATGTCAAAAACAGCACTATCTGTTTCCAAGTCACTGATAACTCAAAAGAAAATGATATTGAATGCTTATGGATTAATGTTCCAACAGATCGAGCACAAGATGCGGTATTAGTTGATGTCTGCTACAGACCACAAAATCACAGTAAGGAACCACATGACAGGTGCAAAAGGAGCCAATCTATAATGTATGGGGTGGGGGAGAAACACTTCATGGTTATGGGGGACTTCAATTTGAGTGAAGTATAGTAGAGGTCTCTTGCTCCCAGTACTAAAATATCCTTGGAATTTCTAAATATTATAGATGATGATTTCCTAACTCAAAAAGTATTGCATCCAATAAAGGGAAATTCTATATTAGACCTTGCATTGATAGCTAAAGAGGAACTGATCACAGAATTAAAAAATAATAACTTAGATACAAGTGATCATGACTTTATCATATTTATAATGTACACAAAGAATAAAGTCCTGACCTAATATATATACTTGGTGTTTTAAAAGGGCCAATTTCAAAAAGCTGAAAATAATTATGAGACAAATTAGCTGGGAGGAAGAATTTAATCAGAAATATCTGAATGATAATTAGTAATTGTTTAAGAACAGCTTACTAGATGCCCCTACAACCACAATGGAGGAAGAAGGCCATGCTGGGTTTTTTTAACTGGTTTAGAGGGAAAGTGAAGTTAGCTATAAAATAATATATAACAAATGGAAGAAAGGGGAAGTTGATAGCAATGAATATAAATCAGAAGCTAGGAATTGTAGAAAATGGATAAGGGACACAAGGTAAACTTATGGCTAGCAGAGTTAAGGATAATAAGAAGGAGTATTTAAAATTAGTAAGAACAAAAAGAACATTGACAATGGTATTTGTCCATTACTAGACGGAAATGGTAGAATTATTAATAATAAAGCAGACATTTCAAAAAAAATCTGTTCTGTATTTGGGGGGAAAAACAGAGATGTAGTCATATCATATGATAACTCTTTCCATTCCACTAGCATTGCAGGAAGATGTTAAACATCAGCCACTACAGTTAAACAGTTTAAATGAGCATGTCCAGGTAACTTTCATCCAAGAGTTTTAAAAGAGCTGGCTGAAGATCTTTACACTAGAGGACCATGAATATTGATTTTTCAATACGTTTTGGAACACCAGATGACTGGAAGTAAACTAATGTTGTGCTTGACATTTTGCTTAAAAACTAGAAAGATTAAATTACATGTGGCACCTATTAAATTGATTAAAAGCTGGCTAATTGATACATGTGAAAATGGAATTATAAAATGGAAATCATTTTCAAGTTGGTGTGTTTTCAGTGGGGTTCTGTAGTGATCAGACCTAGGTCCCATATTACTTAACATTTTTATTAAAGACCTGAAAGAAAATATCAAATAATTATTGATAAAATTTGCATGTGCCACAAAAACTGAGGAGTAGTAAGTAAATAATAAAGAAGACAGGTCACTGATTCAGAGCCATCTGGATCGTTTGCTAAACTGGTCAAAAGCAAACACTGTGTGTTTTAATATGCTAACTGTAAATGTATACATCTAGGAACAAAGAATGTAGATGTACTTACAGGATGAAGGATTCTATCCTGGGAGGAAGGGACTCTGAAAAGATTTTGGGGTCATGGTGGATAGTCAGCTGAACCTGAGCACTCAGTTTGATGCTATTGCCAAAAGGGCTAATGTGATCCTGAATCCAGAAACAGAGGAGTCTTGAGTAGAAGCAGAGAGGCGATTTTACTTCTGTATTTGGCACTGGGACAACTGCTGCTGGAAATACTGTGGTGCCCCCAATTCAAGAAGGCTCTTCATAAATTGGAGAGAGTTCAGAGAAGAGCCACAAAAATGATTAAATGATTAAAAAATCGTTATCGTTAGAGACTCGAGGAACACAATTCATTTAGCTTAACAAAGAGAAGTTTACCATTTATAAGTACCTACATGGGAAAGAAATATTTAATAATTGGCTTTTCAATCTAGCAAAGAAAGGTATAACACAATCCAATGGCTGGAAGTTGAAGCAAACTCAGACTAAAAATCAGGCATACATTTTTAATGATGATCATAATTAACCAATTGACCAATTTACCATGGATCATGGTAGATTCTCCATCATTGACCATTTTAAAATCAAGATTGGATGTTTTCTCTAAAAGTTCTATGGCCTCTGTTCTACAGGAAGTCAGACTAGAGATGATCGCAATGGCCTCTACTAGCCTTGGAGTCTATGAATTTATAATTGTGTAAGAAAGACTGATTCAGTAAGTAGGGCTCTAGCCTGGGACTCAAATGATGTGAGTGCAAGTCCCTGATATACCACAGACTTCCTATGTGACCTTGGGCAAGTCACTTTGTTCTCCATTTGTAAAATGGGGATAACAGCACTTCTCTACCTCACTGGGTAGTGTGAGAATAACTGCATTAAGAATGATCAGATACTTGGATACTACAGTAATGGGGGCCAGTTCAGTGCCTCAGACAGAAGAATTAAAAATAATATTTACTAGAATATTTTTAGGAAGTCAATATGAAAGGGACTGAAACAATTTGTTTAAAAATTCAAGTGGATGTTTACTGAAATGACATTTTTCTGTGGTATTCACCCTATGATAATCTATCTATCCCACCTTTTAAAGGCTAAAGCCTGTGAATAAGCTCCTCACCAAACTGAAGTAGCAGCTGTTGGGGTTATGTGGTAGATGGCTGATACATATTACACTGTCACACCTCACAGTTTTTACATACTCCAGATAAGCTGATTAATAAAGATTATAATGATTGGAAAATGTTATCAAATGTGATTGGAAAATCTTTTCATTCTGCTACCAAAAATAACAGCTAAAAATTAAACCCTAGCATGAACTTAATAAACCTGCCAAGTTGCTCTTTAGGAAGAATTGGGACCATTTCCACTTGAAGGAATCCAGTATTTTCTGAACATTTCCCAGTAGCAGCGTATAGTGGCTATCAAGAATAACATCCTTAGGCCTTGGTCCTATAAGTCAATGGGAGCACATTCACTTGAAACAACTTTCAGGATCGGTATAAATCTTTATTTTTTGTTACAGGTTTAATCTTGTAGTGTGATATGCTTTTTGGGGAAAGGAGTGAGAAAGAATGTGTGATTACTTCAAAAATCTGAAGTCTGACCTCTAGCAGGCCCATGATCAGAAATCTTTGATCAGCTGAATGGTATGAGAATGTTTGGTAAGTTGTGTTTGCTTCCTTCCTTCTTTGTTATTTCATAAGCTGGTGGTGCAAAGAATGCCCCGGGGAAGAAAAACAGTTGGTAAAGAAAAAGGGAGTAGGAAAAAGAAGCTTATATAGACCTTGTGGATTAGAAACCTAGTGTTTGGAATTGGAAAAGACATTTTTTAAAAAAAATCTTTGTTTAGATCTCTTGTAAATTACTAATAATGCTAGAAGACTGTAAAGATATAGCTAAATATTTCAACCAGGAATATTATAAATCTCTGGTGTACTTTATTATTAATCCCACTAAATCACTGCAACATTCCATATAGCTAGTCCAATCTTCCCCAGAATACAGAGGGTTTTTGTTTGTTCTTTTTTTCTTGCTTTCTTGTATTACATCCCTATTTAACAAGTAAATAGAAGAACTGTAACATGATAGCAACTGAGCCAACGTGGGGAAGAAAGAAGTCTCATATGTTTCCCCTCTTCTTTTTTTCCCAGTTTGTAGAGTTATGGGATCTTTATTTAAAGAAAAAAAATTAATTGTTTGCTCTCTCTCTCTCTCACTGCTATTCATAATTAGCTCTTCATAATTGGTTTTAATTAGGCTGCATCCAGGGCTGCACTGCAATAATTTAAGGGGAAGCAATAACCAATCAACAGCAGATGAGACATTCTTCTGTAGAAAAGCCCAAAAATTCTGCAGAATGTTAAGGAAGAACTCTGAGAATGGTGAATATAAGTCTCTAGTAAAATCCTCCAGATGTAGAAGTCAGGAATACAGGTATGGTCTGAAATTGGGGAAACAATACTGTGCCATATTTTTTCCTGTTTGCCCATTTTATTTAACTTATTCTGAGTTATCCTTTTCCTAGCTAGGCCCAGTTACTCAGCTGGTGACACACTGTTAAGAAGCAACCTAGTGTTTTTAGTGATGTTCTGATGTTGGATTTAATCATTGCTGTCACCAGGTGACTTTTTTCTTAAAACTAATAACCTAACTTGAAATGACCCTGTCAGAGTCAAAAAGTATTTCTGTTGCCTGAGAATATATAATCAGATCAAATGCCACCCAGACATTGTGTGTGTGTGTGTGTGTGTGTTTTCTTAGTACAAGATAAAGTACTATCTGTTTACCCTAAACCGGGCAAAAAATAATTGTGCAGACAAAGTATGCAGAGGGTTGTTTGAGCTGGATTTTCTAACCTTTCAAAATGGAATTCAAATATAGACAGGATAGGTTCCATTTTCAGTAATGTTGGCCTATTTTTAATGTTGTTGTACTTCTAAACAATATTGCACTTCTCAGTTTGCTTCCAAAAATCACCAGACACAAGGACTTCGTTTAACAGAATTTGTTGACTAGCAATTGTGCTAGTTATCTTTTTTCTTCAATTCTGAGTTGAAATGAGCAGCTAGGGTTTATTTTGGTAGTGGTGTATAAAAAATACACTAAACTAAGGATAGAAAGTATCTAGTAGTAATTAAGGACATCCGATCTTTCTAGCACATTATGAACTTGACAACTTAGAGATGGGTTAAAGTGTGAATACCGGAACAACCTGTATGCATATTAGTATCCCCAAATGAAAGTTGGGAATGGAGTTTATAAAGGGTCTGTGCTGGTGATTTTAAATGTAAAGACATTACAAGTTAATAAAGCCAAAAAGTCTTAGGGGAATAAGAAATGTTTATTAGAGGCAAAATTGTGTAAGCACCAAAATCTTTACCTCTAAGGTAAACCTTGGTTAATAGATAGAAAATAGTCTCATTACAAATGAAAGGGAAGGCAAATCAACTGTGATTTGAAAATGGTTTAACAGTAGATGTTAGATAATGATGATCTAGATAATGCTATATCTTTTCAATTTCTAACTTTTTTTCTCATTATTATTTATATCATGGAGTCTTAATCTGAGGCTTGTGATCCCAGCCTGGTTGCAAATTTATGTCAGGTAGTTGTGACCATGCTGAATTTCCCATGTTGGTATTTGAGAGGAGGGTCTTGTCTAGATCACTGCTAAATGGGAGTGGATCCAGGTATCGGAAATGTGGCCTTTATATGGAAAAAGTTTAAAAGTATTGAGTTATGTAGTACTCTTACTGTAGTTTATAGTAAGATAAAATAAATGGTTCCTTCTCTGAAGAACTGAAACAGCTCAGTGAGTGAAAACAACAACAAAGAAATGGGTAGACAGAAAAGAAAATGGATGTTAGTCACAAGCTCAATCCAGTGGATGTCTTGATGGCTGTATACATATATTGATGATTCATTTTTAATATTAACTTTAAAATTATTAGAATTAATTAGCATTGATTGAGATAAGAGCTAATGAATAGGATAATGGGAAAACACAGCTTACGGAAGGAAAAAAGTGAGCAAATTTACAATGTATTGCAGAGTTTTATATATGTTTTGGCAGCACATTTTCGACAGTCCTTGAATTAAGGTTTTTGGAAGATAAAGTGGCTATCTTCTGAAAACATCCCCAAAGGTTTGGCTCATTTAACTTCTATACTGGATGGTATTTACTGTCTCTGGGATGTTCTTGACAGATATTATGTGGGAGATTTTATGTGTGTATTTGGTTTATATGTTTATTCAAAGATAAGTGGTGACTGTATTACTTTATGTAGAGATAGAGAGTGATATTGCTGCTTGTATGTTGATTTAAAATATAACATTTATTAAATATATAAAAACATAAAAGAATCTGGCTTTGAAAAAATATCTGTCACTCTGATTTTACTGTACTTTAAACATCTTTCACACTTCATTTATAGTGTGGTGTCAATGGTAAATTATTTTTTCCTCCCAGATTCATTTTAGAGGATGCAAAGCAATTTATGATTTGACATGATTTAATATTTAGCAATAAGAGAAGTAATATTTGTATCTCTAATTGAATAGAATCTACCAGCATTTAGAAGGCATCTACCACCATAGTATCAAAACTACATAAATATTCCAAACTCTAAATATTGTTATTCAGTGTCCATTTATTTTATTTGCAATAAACTAATATTCTGAGAATGACAAGTGAAGGTAGCTTTTTTTTTCTTTTTACGTTGCAGTCTGATAGTGCCACACAATTATTTCTGTATATTTAGAAGTAAGAGAAACTTTACACTGCTTACTTTTAAACTATCTAAATTACAGGGCAGCAATAGTAACCAATTTTGCCATTTTTGTGGAGGGGATGCTTTAGTGGTTCACCCTGTTAGTGTCAATAGGCTTACAGACCACTATTTCCATTCTTTTGCTCAATTTTAAAGCCTGTGTTTTCTCTAGGTGTTGTCATAATGTTGTGTTGCATTATAGGTAGGGATGGCTGGAAAAGAACAATTCCATTTCATGAAAAATGTCTTGGGTTTGGAATTTGTTTTTGTTTCACATTGGAACAACAAAAAAAGACTTTTTGAAGGAGATTTAGAGCAGGGACTTAAACCTGGTCTTCTACCTCCTTGGCTAGTTCCTTATCTACCAGGATATTGGCTATTCCAGCATTGTAGTAGTGTCTCTCTCAATTCCTGCCAGGACCCAATGGAAATTTTGTCAAAATTGGCATGTTTTCACAAAACACCAGTTCTGACAGAATTTTTTTTTGAAAATTTTTCAACCAGCTCTAGTCATAACCACCCCCATGCCATTGTACAGGTGTTATTATCTCTTTGTGTGCACTTGATGTGGACATTCTCACAGGGTATGTCTGCCGCTGACCCATGCTAGCAGACTTGGGCTTGTGGGGCACGGATTGCAGTGTAGGGAAGGATACCAAAGCCCGAGCCTGGAAGTCTACACAGCAACCAAGCACCACTGTAGCCTTAGCCCCAGGAGCCAGCCACGGGTTTTTCTTTGTTGTGTAGACATACCCTTACTGACTGTGTGTCTGGGTGAATGTGAGACCATATGTTTCTCTTGGATGTCTGCACATCTGAGAAAGATAAGTAAGGCTTGGTCTTGTTTCCCAGGTCAATTGTCATGGGAGAGGGCTTCTGTGTCTCAGTGGATCCAATTTTAGGCTTTTATGGCTTACTTGATTTGGGGGATTTATAGATTGTTATCATGCTTAGGCAATGCCTGGAGTGTGCATAGGGTTAACATATATGGAGATCAAAGTCCCTGCTTATACTGTTATGGTCTTCATCTGATACTCATTCACGTTTATGCCTTTCCCTGCAAATCTATACTTCATCTGCTAAAATGTACACTCTAATAAAATGCTTGAAAATATGTATACTTGAAAAGTAGTATAAAGGGAAACTGCTACTTTTTAAATAGATACAACTTCCCTCTAAATTACTCAGAATAGAAAACCTCTAAGAGGTAAATCAGAAAATATGCAAATTGCCTCTTTAAAGTCCTCTCTTGTAAAGTAGATTGTTAGTGTCAGGATGACCTTGTACCTTGAAAGAAATTATACAGAAAGAAGGTGTTAAGTTTCAGATAATTTCAATTCCAGGCATCTCAGGGTGCACCAGGATGGGTTAGCTTTACATAAAAGTACTGTAAAGCTTCACTTATTAATTTTATGCACCGTTCATAGTCAAAAAAAAAAGACAGAAAAAGAGATTATAACTGATGTTCAGTGTTGTAAGATGTCCTTATTTTGAAAAAATGATTTAAAACTGGCAGCTTAATTTATGGAAATATCCAGAACAATTGCATGTTTATAAAGTGCAATTATACAGTTCGTACAATACAATTTTTAAAAATTTCATTCACAGAGTCAGTGCTGTCAGCCATCATAACTCCAGCAAGCATCTCTTTTTCATTTGATTTTCAAAAAATAACGTTTTTTCCTGACATTGCATGTTTTTGATGTTTGTTGTTGTTTCCCCTAAAAGGTTACAATACTTCCAACTGGTCCTCCTCCAAATGTCATGAAGATGTTGTCCTCAAGGGTCAGCATGACACAGCAGCTATTAACGTATAATGGTCCAGATTTTTAAAAGGGCCACCCTTGCATTTGTTTTCTTCCTGCAAAGCTATCAATGAGTATATGTACAATATAAAAATATATCCTATTTATGATATATCTCAAAGCTCATGTACAAAGATGCATGTATTAAGTTCATATAGATTTTTTGCTTCCAATTTTTAATATGAGAATGGAAAAGGAGCTCTCCCTTCAAACATTCCCATCAACTAAATGCTTGAGCAAAGAGATGGGACACACACTGAGATCTGTGTGTCAACTGACTTGGACCTTCTCAGGTAAACAGGGAAAGTAAATTCCAGAGAAGAGGGATCTCCACTAAGAATGCCATCCACAAATCTTAAATGTTTAATTCTGTGAATACTTTTATAGATTCATAGATTCTAAGGCTAGAAGGGATCATTGTGATCATCTAGTATAACTTCCTGTTTAACATTGGCCATAGAACTTCCTCAAAATAATTCCTAGAGCAGATCTTTTAGAAAAATATCAAATCTTGATTTAAAAATGGTCAGTGATGGAGAAACTACCACGATCCTTGGTAAATGGTTCCCATCATTCATTACCCTCACTGTCAAAAATTTACACCTTATTTCCATTCAGAATTTGCCTACCTTCAACTTCCAGCCATTGTGTGGTGTTATTCTTTTCTATGCTAGATTGAAGAGTCCATTATTAAATATTTGTTCCCCATTTAGACTGTAATCAAGTTACCCTTAACCTTTTCTTTAAGCTAAATAGATTGAGCTCTTTAAGTCTATCATTATAAAACACGTTTTCTAATCCTTTAATTGTTCTTGTGGCTCTTCTCTGAACTCTCTCCAATTTATCAGCATCCTTCTCAAACTGTGGACACAAAAACTGGACACAGTATTCCAGCAAGGTTGCGGCAGTGTCCAATATATAGTTAAAATAACCTCTACTCCTTCTCAAGAATCTTCTGTTTATGCATCCCAGGATCATATTAGCTCTCTTGGCCACATCACACCGAGAACTCGTATTCAACTGATGACCCACCATGACCCCCAAATCTTTTTCAGAGTCACTGCTTCCCCATCCTGTAAGTAAGACCTACATTCTTTGTTCCTAGATTAACATGTTTACATTTATCCATATTAAAACACATAGTGTTTGCTTCGACCCAATGTACCAAGCAATACAGATCTTTCTGAATCAGTGACCTACCCTCTTCATTATTTACTGCTTTCCCAATTTTTGTCATCTGCCAACTTTACCAGAGATAATTTTGTTTTCTTTCAAGTCATTAGTAAAAATGTTTAAAAGTGTAGGGCCAAGAACCAATCCCTGTGGGACCCCACTGTAATCACCCTTGCCTGATGATGATTCCCTATTTACAAACCTATCAGTTAGCCAGTTTTTAATCCATCTACTATAGGCCTTGTTAATTTAACATCTTTCTAGTTTTTTAATCAAAATATCATGCTGTCCTAAGTCAAACACCTTACAGAATTCTAAGTATATTACATCAAAACTATTACCTTTGTCTACCAAACTTGTAATCTCATCAAAGAAAGATCTCAAGTTAGTTTGATAGCTTTTATTTTCTATAAACCCATGTTGACCGTGACTCCTTTAAAACCAGAACATTAGAACTGACTTAAAAGCCCCCAAATAGGACAGAACTATTAACAACAAAACTTCCAAGGACTAATTTGTAATAATTTACTAACTTGTTCACTGCAAATAGCTTTACAATCCCCAATTTTGTTATGGATTGCAAATCTCTGGGTTAACCAATGCATATTATTTTACAGATGTGTGAATGTTTTTCATGCTGGTGTGCTCAGCTTTATGGTGCACATAATTCAAGCTTCATATGAACTTGAAAACATATATATTGGAAATACAAGAACATATAAACCAAGAATGGAAAAACACTTCAGTGTTCAGTAATTAAGTTGGTATTTTAAACTTTAAAAATTGTGATTAAAATAAATTCTTCAAGTGTTATGGTTACTGACACTTTGAGTAGCTGCTGGAATCAGGTATCTGAGTCTAGTACGAATATCAGACTCAAGCAACACACATATACTTACCAAATAACATGCCCTAACTACTTTCCCGAATAGCAGGATCTTGGAGACAAGTTAATAAAGGCACCTACTAATAGGTCTAACTGTATTCAACAAGATAGAGGTAATAATAAAACTTTTTATCTGTGACCCTTCCCTCCCTTACCAGCTCTGATGCGGAACAACATAGAATAACTTTTTTTTTTCCATTTTGCAGATGGTTTCTCTAAGTCTACTGGCACTTAACAAAATCTTTAATCTAACACATTTTTCAAGCACAAAAATCACTGAGTGATTGTACTGTATGAAACATTGTCTTATTGTTAGGTTTCAGAGTAGGAGTCGTGTTAGTCTGTATCTGCAAAAAGAACAGTAGTACTTGTGGCACCTTAGAGACTAACAAATTTATTTGAGCATAAGCTTTCGTGGGTTATGCTCAAATAAATTTGTTAGTCTCTAAGGTGCCACAAGTATGCCTGTTCTTTTTGTCTTATTGTTGTATCACCTATGTGTGAGCGTGAAATGACAGCACTGCAGCACTGAATCTTCTTTCCCTTTCCTACATCAATGCTTCTGAGACTAATGGGGAACTATGCGAGAGAAGGCAGGAAAGATTGACGTGGAGGAGGGAATCACTGAAAGAAAACATGGGGGATGGGAGTAAACAATACAAAATAGATGAAGAGAGGCATTAGAAAGAGATGAATGGAGACAAATAGAAAATGGGGAAAAATCATAGAAAGTAGACTGGAAAATATGTGCTAAAGAGGACAGAAAAAGAGCCATCATATTATATAGCAGAGGAAAAAGAAAATGGAGTGAAAAGAGAAAAGTGAAAAATAACAAAAACAAAGGAGACAGAATAGCTTTTATTTATTTATTTAATTGGCAAATTAACACCATAATGTTGCAAAAAATATAGAAAACAATATTTCATTACATATTGGTTGCTCCATGTGGTCTTTAACTCACATTATCCATGTGTTCATGGGAAAGTATTCTACATTATGGATAGGATTTTCAAAATGGGTGGGGAGGGGGGGCTACAGTTAGGACCCGAAATCCATATTGAAGACCTTAAATAAGTAATCTCCTTCTCAAAAGTGCTGAGCTCCCAACAGCTCCCATTCACTGATAGCAGAATAAACATCAGCAACCCTATTTAAGGCTTAGATAACATATTATATTTTATTATTTAGGAAAAAAGGATTGCAAATAATTCAATTAATGTAGTTGATTATAAAATAAATGATGGTATTATATACACAAAAGGAGGTAGCACTAAGGTTGTACATGAAACCTATGCTGTCATTTCTTGACTTTTAAACACCATGCAAATATAATGTTCTGTAATGTTGGTTATTTAAACCAAATATTATAAAATTATTTGGAATCGGTATAGTATTTTAAGTAGGGAGAATGCAATGTATTATATATAATATGAATACATTTATGTTTCAATTGTAGGTGTGGAGATGGGCTTACTAGAGGTAATAGCTTGTGCCTTCATTTTGGTGCCCTCTGAAGCTTATACTAAATCTTTAGGAATGGCTCCAAACACCAGGTACTAATGTTTTTCAGATATTTTATGTAGAAAACTGATGTTTCTCTTTTTTATTGAATATTCAGATTCTCTGTGGATTTTCAAATATCTGTTAAGGCATCTGCTAAAGGACTGTCAGGGCATAAGCAGTTGTCCAGGTAACAGAGAACTTACCAAGAAACATTCTGAGCATTATGAATGGTGACTGGCAGTGGAACAGTTGATGATTATTGGCTCACTCTCCTGCATTTTTTTTACTGCACCAGTCTTCAGACAAACAAGTTTAGAAAGGTTTGTTAGTGAAGATCTCATTACCCTCATCAGCATAAAGAAAAGCAAATGCTATCATCTCTGCACTGTGCTGTACCTCAACCTGAGATATCAAGGTTTGTGTATCTGCCAGATAGTGGTGTGGGTATAGGCTTCTTCACTGCTGGCTGACTGTATCCTGCAGTGAGTAAGATATGCTCATATTTACAGAAGTTGCCGATGGTACCTGAGTATTCCAGCAACTGCAGGTAGAGGTGGGTAGAAAGCCTGAAACAGTCACTGTAAATTTCTGATATTCCACTATACATGCAGTGGTGTGCTGGGGTTGCGGTTGGGGCTGTGCGGCGGGGGGGAGGGGGGGGGGGGGGGGGCGAAACAAAAACAAAAATACATCCCTTCTTAGGAAAGATTTCAAGTTTCTGTAGCTATTATCATCCATATACAGTACATGCCATATGGTGTTTGTCAAGTATTGCTAGCAGAGCTGGATAAATGCTTTAGGATTTAAAAGTAATCATCCTGAATGTTTTTTCCAGACTTAAATCATATTTTTATGAGATCCAGATAAGGTTTCCTAATAGTTTTTTCCCATTATTTTTCATTTTTGCAGCTTTGGCCACCAGTGCTGGGCAAACCTTGCTGGGTCTGGTTTGTGTGGATTATGCAAACTGAAACTTAGTTTTTGGTTTCAGGGAGCTGATAGCAAGCAAGCTCTTCTTTGACCTCTCCTGGATACAAAAGGATTACTCACATTCTTCTCCCCAAGGACACAGACCATCTATAGTCTCCAGACCTACATATTTTTAGATGTCTTTAGGCAGTGCACCCTTTGTTCTTCTAGCTACCAGAAACAGATACAGATCCTTTGGTTCTTCAGGCTTGGATAGTATGTGGAGTCAAAGGGAGTGGTGGCTAAAGTGTTTTTTTTTTCTTTCTCCCACTGCAGTTTTCAGGGTAATTCCACCTACCCACCAAAGGTTCCCCAATGGACTTGTGGGCAGGATGGACAGTGGCCACACCAGCAAGATAGTAGCCCTTTGAATGTAGAGTTCCCAGGAGCAATAGGCTTAAAGGGGTTTGTAGAAACATTCAACAGGACTAAGAGCCTTTTTTCCCTTCAAGTTCATAGTCTGACAGAAGTACTGGTAAGAGATGGAAAAGGACTGCAAAATCATTTGTTCCATGTCCCTGCAATTTCCCAATTTTCAAATATCCCCCCAAAATGGGCTCCCACACTTTCTTTGGGTGACCATTTAGCAGGTTAGTATGTATCATTGTAGGGACATTTTTCCTGGTAGTCAGCCTAAGTTTTCCTTTTCTAGATTTCATTCTATTGCTTCTGGTTACTCTTCTTATTATCACCATAAGAATTTCCTCTATATCCTTCGTATTTTCACACTTCAAATATTGCTCAACTATATCAGAGAGTTTTAAACATAGCTTGACTAATCAATGGATACATAAGTACTGTCTTTCCTTTTAAGTCAATCTCTCCTTTTTAAGTCAATTCCTCCAGTCCAATGAAAAATGTGTTGATCTTCTCTGAACTCCTTCCTTTTTGTCTATATTTACTGTTACCCAGAATGGAATAGAGTATTCTGGGTGAGATCACATAGACAGAGATTGTTGCATCCCAATTCTATGGCATGATGCCTCTGCATATGCAACCCACATATGCTTCTTTTTTTTAATCCTTTCATACCACATTACAAACACATGTGAAGTTTGCGGTCAGCTATAATTAGTGGATGATTTTTCTCCTTCCTATGGGAAGTTCTCATTCTGGATTATTTTTCTGTGTCTACATCAGCTCTCACTTTTTCAGGATGAATCTTATTTTCTTCTTTCTTGGCCTTGTTTCTTATTTCTCCAAGGCTATGTCTATGTCTACATTATAGTATATGTCGGCATAACTTATGTCGCTTGGGGATGTGAATAAATCACCCCCCTGAGAGCTTTTCCCGCCAACAACCTACCACCTCTCATGGAGGTGGTTTTATTATGCTGACAGGAGAGCTGTCTGCATTGAGCTTCTTCACCAGAGGTATTGGAGTGGTGCAGCTTCATCAGTGCAGCTGTGCTACTGTAGGGTTTCTGGTGTAGACATGCTCTAAGTGCCTTTGAATTATTTATTTGATCTGTCTGTTACTTACCCCAACTCTCAATTTGAGATTATCTCTAAATTTCTTTAACATGATTTAAACAATGTATATACCATTTGATGGCTCTCTGCACAGGGTTGGATTTTGTTGTCTTTGAACTCATCCCTTCTTATGATGAATTCTAATAGCTCCTGGACCTTGTTTCTATGCTTCCCTGTTATTCTCACATTCACAAGCAGTTCTTTCCTATCAGTGGGAAATCAATGCAGTATGGCTCCTCTTCTTGTTGGCTTCTCTGCTTTCTTGCCTTAAAACCCTGATACAACAAAGTACTTAAGGGCACTTAGTTCATTGCTGAATCAAGTACAAAGTTATCTTCTAAATAACTGAAGACCCTCCTTGGCTATGAATATTCGGGTCTCCTTGTTACCTCAAAAATACAGAGAAATTTCCCCTGGGTACATCTTCATACAGCTTGAAGTATTTTTTAAATTCATCCAGGATTTTTTCCCCTCACCCTCCTCCTTTATTGGTGGTCTATAGCAGATGCATTTTTCCATCACATTCTTCATTATCAAATAGTAAACACTTTTGATGGATAGCAGCAGTTTAAAATGTCTTAACTTTCAGTATATCATACATAGATACAATCCATCTATTTTAACATTCCAGTTATGAGAATAATTGCATCAAGCTGCTATTGTATCTGCCAGATCATAATCTCCATCGTTTGATAGCATTTCTAGTTCACTTTCTTGTTTCCCAGACTCATTTTATTTTTCATTGTTTTGGAACAACTCTGCTTTTCTGCACATTACTGCCAAACATTTATCCGGATGCAAGGGTCAGAATGACAGAGTGTATTCTCCCCAACCAACATGACATGTTATAATTTCAGTCATAAAGAATGATTGAAGTTCAGTTTCAAGTCTTGGGACTCAATCATCCATGGTTTTTCCTTAGTCCTGTATCCAGAACCTAGCAGACACTTCTGGATCGCTGATCTCAAGGAAGCAACAATATTTTTGTGCCTTGCCAGTAACAAATATCAGAACCTTCACTATTAGAGCAGAGGGCAAAAGGTAAAGACTATTTAGATTCTCTTTAAAATACTTTTAGTGAAGGTGTTGAGGAACTTCTGAAGATCCGTTTCAAATTTTGAAATACTAACTAGAGTTAAATTTGTCGAGTCTTCTCACTACAATATATGTTTGATTTATAGCAGTTTTCTGATTAGCACTCATTTTTACTATGAAAATATCTGTTCAGAAGAGTAAGTTTGTGTGTGTGTGTGTGTGTGTGTGTGTGTGTGTGTGGATGTGGTTTGTTTTGTTGGTTTGGGGTTTGTTTTGACTTCTGGGTGGATTCATAAAAGGGATAACCAAACCTGTACTTATTTTTTATTTATTTACTTATTAATATTAGGCTATGCCTATACTATGGGCCTTACAGCGGCACAGCTGTACAGCTGCAGCTGCACTGCTGTAAGGTCTCCTGTGTAGCTGCCGTGTGCCGCCGGGAGAACTTTCCCGCTGGCATAATTAACCCACCCCCAATGAGCGGCTGTAGCTATGTCGATGGGAGAGCATCTCCCACTGACATAGTCCTGTTCACACCGGTACTTTTGTGAGTGAAACTTATATTGGTCAGAGGTGTGTTTTTTCACATCCCTGATCGACAAAAGTTTTGCGGAGAAAAGTACTGGTGTAACAAAGCCTTAGATACTTGTTAGAGACAGGGTGACATAATAATATGTGTACAGTTCTTAGCCAGTAAAGAGCAATAATCACAACTATATCTACTATAAGATAGATAAGGTGGTGAGGTAATATTTTTTTATTGGACCAACTTCTGTTAGTCAAAGAGACAAGCTTTTGAGCTCCACAGAGCTCTTCTTGAGATCTAGGCAAGGTAATCAGAATGCCACAGCTAAGTACACTGTGGAACAGATTGTTGAGCATAAGAAGTTAACACATTGTAAATAGCCATTCAAAGTGAAGTGGGCAATTAACACCTCAGATGTTATAGGGCAAAGGAGATTTAGTGGGTTACAGATTGTTGTAAGGAGACATAAAACCAATGTCTCTAGTGAATCCTTGATTTTTTTGGTGTCTAGCAGAGTTGTGAATTTAAGCTCCCAGGGTCATCCTTAGAAGATGTTGTGCAGATTTCCTTCTAGGATGAGGACTGAGAGGACAGATTATGTTGTGAAATGTGATCACCTGTGGGTAATGGGGTGTTTTTGCTTTTTATCATTTGTTCTGCCTGGGTTCATTCAAGAGCATAATGACTATCCAGTTTCACCTACATAGTTGTTGTTAGGGCATTTAATAGAATATCAGGGTTGGAAGGGACCTCAGGAGGTCATCTAGTCTAACCTGCTGCTCAAAGTAGGACCAATCCCCAGACAGATTTTTACCCCAGGTCCCTAAATGGCCCCTCTCAAGGTTTGAACTCATGATGCTGGGTTTAGGAGACCAATGCTTAAACCACTGAGCTATCCTTCCCCCCAACTGGATGAGGTACTCCATATCGTGATAGGCATATGTAAGACCCATGAATCTTGAAAGGTGTGTTGTGGGGTGATATTGATCATCATAGTAATGGAGATGTGACTGCAGGTTTTTCTTCTATTTTTATGGCAGGATCTAGTGCTGGTCTTTTCCTGGTCTGAGGGGAACTTGCTTTTGATGATCAGCTTGACAAGGTTTGTGGGAGGGGTGAGTATTTGAATACCAGAAAAGGAAGTTCAGGAAAGATTTCTTTCATAATCTTTATTACAAGATTTTGTATGTATTATAAAAGACGATCATTAAAAATCGTATAGCCTTTTTGCAGAAGCAGATGTGTACTCCCCAATGTCGTAATCAGACTGTGGTTGGCATCATTAAACTCTGCTAACTTAAATTCACACTGCAGGGTCATTTAAATGCAGTATTTTATTTTACTCCATTTTCTGTCCTAATGTATTTTTGTGTGCTTTGTTAAACTGCTTTTGTCTCACCCTACAGGTGGCTGCATTTCAGTGTCAGATGATGTGATCCCTTATATATAGTCTATATAATTTGTGGATGATGTTGCTGTATAATGGTAAGATCATATTGTTTACTAATAAATGCAGTAATTACTGTTTGTTCACAATAAAAAGGGCCATATATAGCTACCAGATTCTTCTGTGAACAACATACCTGACATTGTACATTCCATCTTCCAAAAATAGACTTTCAGTGTGTAGGTTTAACAATGTGTAGGTATCTGTTTAAAATTCAGAAGTAGCTGAATAAAGATGTTTCTTATTTGCTAAAGCGTGGAAAACTCTGTGTCTGTCTATTATTACTGAGTATTCAAGTCCTTGTTTCTAGCCATGTCTGTATGCCAAGTATAAGCAACATCCATTTGGCCATATAAAAATGCTTTCTTAGTCAGCACGTGCTATGGCATCCTTCGAGTGTGTTTTGCTCACCCATGAATTTAGTGTACTTCAGCAGTTGTCCTTCCTGACATGGACCTGGGCCAGGGTGCATCAGGGGCTAACGAAATTTGTCCAATTTAGTGGAAGCAATTTTATTTAACTAGCAGTTGTTACCTTTCTGTCCTACCTCCTGACTGGCAGATTTAGAGCCTTATAAAATCCACACAGGCTGAAAGCCAGGGTATCACTGTCCTAAACTGCATTGATTCACCCTATGGAAAGGAAACATATTATCATTTCACAGTCAAAATGTTCAGCAGTGGAATAACAAAGCAAATGGTTTAAACAGAATGATCTTCACTAATCTGGACACTAAGGGCTAATCTACACTAGAAGTACTACATGATACCACTATAGTGTAGTTTTCACTATATTTTGGTGTACATAAAGGCTGTTAGATATCTGGACTGACTCGGCTATCAAACCACCTCCGCGAGCGATGGTAGCTATGTCAGCAAGTGAAGCTCTCCCACCGACATAGCACTGTCAAAACCAGTACTTAGGTAGGTGTAATTGACGTTGCTCAAGGAGGTGGCTTATTCGCACCCCCGAGTGACATACATTTTACCAACATAAGTGGTACTGTGTCTACACTGCAATTAAACACCTGCAGCTGGCCTGTGTCAGCTGACTTGGGCTTGGGCTGCGGGGCTGTAAAATTTTGGCATAGATGTTCAGGTTTGGGTTGGAGAGGGAAGAGTCCCAGAATCCAGACACCAGCCCAAGCCCAGACATCTACACTGTAATTTTGCAGCCTGAGCCCCACAAGCCCGAATCAGCTGACATGGGACAGTTGTGGGTATTTAACTGCAGTGCAGACATAGTGTAAGGTAAGCATTTTTGTTCTTTATTGTCTTTAATTTCAAATTTCTCAACCGCCTATATATTTACCATTTGAATCCCTATCCATCCAGAAGGCAGTTTGTGAGCCTACAAACTCATATGTATACAAACACAGAATTTACACACTCCAATTCCAACATACATTTGTCTGCAGCACAATGCAGTCACAAATTTACAACATCATCTAAAAATAGTTAGCTGGTAAGCATCTGGTAGTATTTAACCCCAATTTAAACTCACCTTGTTAATGCTGCTCCTACCAACAATTGTGCTAAAAGCGTTGGCCAAAGACCTAAATCCAGTGACTCAAAATAGTAACTACCTCTGATGGTTAAAGATAGGACTTATAACTAAACTGGCCAAAATTTTTCAGACAAATATTTCATTTGGCAAAAAGATGCAGTTTCAGGTGACTGGAAATCAGTAATGAATTGACATAGATTCATCTAACAGTTCGGGGGGAGGGGGGGGGATTTTTTTGGCCTTACCTTCCATTTACAACATGGGCAGATGCAGAAATGCCCATCTTATACGTTTTAGGCCAATGGTTAGGGTCAAAAGATTCTCCTGTTGAAGCTGTTTCACTGTGAGGAAATAATTAGTCATTAGAGCAGGGACATGAACCTGGGTCTCCTACCAGCCAGGTGAGTGCCCAACTGCTTGGCTATAATCACCTCTTTTGCTCTCTTCTCCCTTCCATGAGACTACCCTATAGTCCACTGCCTCAGTCACTCTTTGCAATGTGGAAGACCCAAGTGCAAATCCCTACTCCACAATGGGCAGAGAGGGGAAAGAACTGAGATCTCCTAACCAATGGGCTAAAAGCTATAAGGGGCACCACCTCCTCCAGCTGACTTATGAGTCTAGAGCCCTAATTTCCTTTGTTTATATGTGAATAAGTACCTGGTAACTACGTTTTGCGGGGAATTTCTGGATTGTTTGACAAGAACCAAACTCTATTTATAACTGCCAGGGTACTGAATAATTAGTTATTTACTCAGCTCTACTTAGAACTAATTAACACTATCATTGACTGCTGAAGCTTTGATTATACTTTGGTGCACATAAAGGCTGCTGGATATCTGGACTGACTGGGCTATTTTGAAGCTTATTGGACTTCAGTCAGCGGTAAATGAGAAGGTGTGGTATCTCTCAAAGCCTCCCAGAATAGCTTGATCATTATTCATAGTTGATAAACCAGACTGCCTAAAACCAACCAAACAAAAATAGAAATCACTGGAAATTGTTAAATTAGGCATCATTGTCTGCCTGTCTATGCCGAGGAAGATATAGAGCTGACTTCTCTATTTATTACAGTCAGATAGTGCTCCTCCTCATAAACTATGCTTCGCCGAAAGACAGAGTCTACTCTAGTGAACAGTATGAAATTGTAAAATTGGGTCAGTTTGATTTAATTTGTATTAGGTTCCAAGATTATCCAAGAGGTTTATGATAAATCACAGATCAGCTAGATGTGATGTTATCTATCCTTATAGTAAATGAACCAGTTGGAATGGATTAAAGGATACACTAATGAAAATGACTGCAGATTAATCTGGAAGAGCTTGGACAGGGTCTTATAGGTAAGCAAGCTTACTTCAAAAAAATTGCTTATCTTGTGAGCCTAGAAAGAGTTTAATTAAATCTCTGTCTCTGTCTGATATTCAAAAGAAAAGCAGCACGTAAACTGTACTGGGCAGACTCCATGCTCTTCCTGGCTTCACTTTCTTGGAGTTATTTCTGATGCTTAAGGGAAAGAATCTCAAGTTTTGAGGGGAATTGACTCTAAACTTATGTATTCTCTTCTCCCCTCTCCCTTCCCTCCCAAATAGTCATCTCAATATTCAGTTTACTTATACACCAATATTTGAAAATGAAAATATGACCCATCATAGGCAACATACAATCAGAAGCTTCACCTTGACAACTGTTTAATTTTTAAAAAGCCTTTATTTTCCTTTCTAAAATACAGAGATCGTGAGTTATGGCAGACTCTCATCTGCAAACTAGACAATTTATACATATATTTAGTGCAAAACAAAAATGAAGGTTTCCCATAATTATTGGTGAAACACTACTGAAGTTTCTGAGCATACTGCCTGGAAAGACCTTTGGATTAGTAAAGGCAGATTTAAACATAGGAACTACCAGACAGGATCAAACTGTAATACCCTGTCACTAAGCTGGGGGGAGAGGTAGATATGCTGGAGGGTAGGAATAGGGTCCAGAGTGACCTAGACAAATTGGAGGATCAGGCCAAAAGAAATCTGATGAGGTTCAACAAGGACAAATGCAGAGTCCTGCATTTAGGATGGAAGAATCCCATGCACTGCTACAGGCTGGGGACCGACTGGCTAAGCAGCAGTTCTGCAGAAAAGGACCTGGGCATTACAGTGGATGAGAAGCTGGATATGAGTCAGCAGTGTGCCCTTGTTGCCAAGAAGGCTAATGGCATATTGGGCTGCATTATTAGGAGCATTGCCAGCAGATCGAAGGAAGTGATTATTTCCCTCTATTCGGCACTGGTGAGGCCACATCTGGTGAGTAGAATACAGACACACCAGAACCCTAGGTTAAATATTCTGCATGACCAAGCAGTGTGTCTTCCCCCACCCCCGCAGCCTTTCACTTCTGCATGTGGACACAGCCTGCCTTTCACTGTGCCATGTAGCTATACTTACTCTACATGCCTCTGCCAGTGTAGACAAGGCCTTAGAGGAAGATACAAGAACCCTACAGCAAGTAGATGTGTGCAGAGGCGTAGCGAGCGCTCTCCGTACCCTCCGACCGGAGGGGGCCCCGCAAGGAAGGGGGCCCCTAAAAGTGGCAAAATAAATACCGCATTCCAGTTTCTGCATTGTAAGGGGCCCCGCCCGGACATATGTTCGGAGGGGGCCACCATTCGGAGGGGGCCACGTTCTTTGTTGCTATGGCCTTGCCCTGCATGGAGGTCTCATCCTAATCCCTAACACTTAGGGTACGTCTACACTTACCTCCGGGTCCGACGGCAGGCAATCGGTGTTCTGGGATCGATTTATCGCGTCTTGTCTAGACGCGATAAATCGATCCCGGATTGATCCCGGAAGTGCTCGCCATCGACGCCGGTACTCCAGCTCAGCGAGAGGAGTACGCGGCATCAACGGGGGAGCCTGCCTGCAGCGTCTGGACCCGCGGTAAGTTCGGACTAAGGTACTTCGAATTCAGCTACGTTATTAACGTAGCTGAATTTGCGTACCTTAGTCCGAAGTGGGGGGGTAGTGTGGACCAGGCCTAAGAGATTGATTTAAACCCTAAACATGAGATTTTTATATCCCAATCTCAGTACATATTAAATCACAATCATGACTTGAACCACAATAGTAAACAAAGAGCACTATCATGCCCGCATGCATTGGATCAAATGTGAAAGTTAATCCTTGGGAGTTTCCTGATAGTACCAAGCTTTGGAACTTGATTCTTTCATATTTTTGTACAGTCATACAATATTATTTTAGTAGATGCTCTATTTATGGCAAAAACTATAGCTACAATGCAGTGACATTGCTATTCTTTTCCCCCTTCTTTTTAAAGAAGAAGCAATTTGCACATTAAATTAAGGTCTAATCCTATATTTTAACAGAATTGCAAACCGAGTAAAATTCACTCTGGAGAAAGGGATAGCATGAGGCCTTATTCACCACTCAAGTCCCACATCAACCTTATGTTGAGGTCCTTCTTCACAGGCATACATTTCAGTCCTAATAAATGATTATTCATTACTGTCACTTTCTCTAATCTGGAGTTTGCCAACCTGCTTTTGTATTAGCCTGGAGGGGGCGTTCAAAAGTAATGAGAAGTGTTTCCTGGCTTTGTGGCTAAGGATAGCAGAGGCGCTGCAGCACTCCAAGCCCCTGCCAGTACCCAGCATTTTCTATTTCTTAAGTAAATCATTTTTTCATGCTTCACAGTAGGACAATAATGCTATTCCATTGATAGTCCATATGTACCCCGGGACGAGGATTCATTGTTTGCTGTGAGTCATACAAAATGAAACTCTTTTCTCTCACAGTAGCGGAAGCTAAAAACACACAAAGGATTCCACTGTGGGAAAAAACTTGGTAACATGTTGCCAACTGATAGTCAGAAAAGGAGATGTATAAACCTCTGAATTCTGTCATTTAAAGTAGCTTTGGCAAAAAAGGCAAACCATGCCAAGCTCCACACACGTTGTTTTAAAATTTGCTGTCTTTAAGTATGTAGAATTTCCATAAATAAAAAGGGTCAAATTTTGTCCAGACACATGTCCTATATGACTTCACTGATACTAGTGGGATTGCAACGTGAAGGGCATAAAGTAGAACTTGTGCTAAAATGTTCCCTATGAGCATTTTTATATAGTGAAATGGTGCACTGAAGTTGGGACCAGATAGATAATATTTTTTTCAGTAGCTGGACATTCCTCAATTTCTCACTCTAACCTAGACATTTGTACTGCACTCAACAGTGCGGTATCCAAGACTGAGGTAACAACCAGGTAAAATGGGAATTTGGGCTAAGGGACCATAATGCATTTCCTTGTTAATGTCCAATGCTGTGATCCGACAGTGTGTTCCACGTGCATGTTGGGGTCCACCCACAGAGAGCTCATTGCAGGATCGAGGCCTGAATCATTTTAAAGAACATAATGATATATCTGAAAATATTGTTAGAATTGGAATCCAAGGTATACTGCACTTGTTCCTAGTAATTACAACAGCACCAGTTAAAACTTGTGCCATACTAATGATGTCACATTTTGGTGACTTTTGAAACTCTAGTACTGAATGCGGGAAAAAAGCTTAGGTTGGCCAGAACTGGGATTAGAGGGGATGGATATGTTTTAAACTTACTCGTTTTAGCAACTTTCCACCATATCTTGACTGCGTTTATAATAAATTGATTGGGAATTCATGTGCTTCAAATAAGATCAGGATCAGAAAATGGTATTTATTCTAGTTTTAAAGCAAAAGATAATTTCCTTCCCCTGGAAGCTCTTCAAGGCAGGGACTGACTCTCATTCCATGTTTGTATAATGCCTGGGTCAATTTGGTCCCAGTATTAGTTTGGTCCCTAGGTGCTACTGTAATACAAATAAATTACTTTGTATATGATATTGCATATCCTTTTTTGTGCCAGTGAGCAAGAGTGCTAAGCAGGTAGCAATATTTTATACTTGGAAATGTAATTCTTCCTTTTTCCTTGAGGAATTCATTATACTCCGAGCTTTAGATATGTTCCCTCCTATAATCCCCACAGGACCTGAAAAATATTTCATTCTAAAAGACAAAAAGGAAATCAGGAAGAGCGGTGAGGAATCTGTTGCAGGAAACAAATTTGGTGGTGGTGCTGGGGAGGGGTGTGTGTGTGGCAGGAGAGAGAATCATCTCTTTTATAAGTGTTATCCCTTCCCGACCAGGGCATACTAAGATGTCTCATAAGATGGTTATTGTATGAAATCTGAGTTGAGGCTTTAGAAATTTAATTTACAGAGATAGTTAAAATGTTGGGTTACTTCGATCCCTAGGAATGCAATAAAAGCTTTGGCTCACTGAAAGGGGAATTATAACCTAGTTCATTTATTTGGGGATCTGTCATATGGAAAAGAAGCAATTCGAACTCTGGCACTTATCTATTGTCCAAAGTCAGTGGAAGCCTTTCCAATTATTTCAATAGGTTTTGACTCAGGCCCTAACCGTAAAATTCACAGTTTTAAAGTTGGAGAAGGTTACTAATTCCTCACAAATGTATAATACTAGGGAATACTATTTCAGTGTCATGGATAAGTAAAAGCTATTATAAAATGCATTCCATTGCATTGTCCATTCTTTCTGATATTGCCCTTTGATGACTGACTGGGCCTTCTCTTAACATTTAGGCCAAATGTTCAATTGTTAGAACATAAAGTAGAGGGGACGGACACATCTAGATGAGTTTATCTTGATAAGTAAAATCAGTGGTTAGATGACCACCATTATCTCGAATATTATTTTCAGACCTTTTATACAGATCCTAAATCTATGTTAAAATGACATGGTCACCTATACATTTTCTTTGACTGCAAAAAGAAAAGACCACTCCTCCCAACTAAGAATTTCTCCAATTTATGTAAAACAAAGGAAAAGGGGAACTTAGCAACTGAATGAAATGGAGAATTTGTAATATTCTTTGTATGTTTATAACTTTTTGGCTTGTCGTGATTTTATAAAACCTGTTTGATCTTTATGAATTAACTTAAGCATAAGTTTTTCCACTCAGGTGTCCATTTTTAATCATATTATTTTAATCATGGAGATGAGTCAGTCTGATTTGAATAATTAAGCTTTTCCCCCACCCCTTTTTCATTAATAAGGGAGACTGTCACTTCCATCATGAATGGTGGAATTAGCCTGAAAATAAATATTTCATTCAAAAAATAACTCCATACCTTTCTACAAGTGGTACTAGCATGATCTGCAATACCACCATGTTATGATGCCCAATAATGTTACAAAAAGTTTGTTGAAAACCTGTAAAGAATCAAATAATTTGGATAAGCATCCATCCAGATGTCTGAGGGCTTACATTAACCAAACCTTCTGACGTTTGCCATCATTAGTGTCAATTCATTCTTGGAAGCTTACTTACTGTATAGTTTTATGTATAGGTTGGCTACATTAATGCTGATATGTTTTTGAAAGACCAAGTTATGGTAAATTGATCTCTAGAATAATGAGTACTAAGGAAGAGAACAAATATGAAAAAGGAAGAAACCTGATTTGGAGTGTTCATTGTTAAGCAGTAAAATGTTCTCACTATCTAGATGTGTTGTACTAAGTAGTCCCTTGTTGATTTAATCAGACCTTGTGTTTGCCAAGGGGAATTTTGCTGCTAGAGATTTCAAATTGAAGTTTTTCTGCACTGTGAATTTTTCTTTCATAGTTGCCTGTTTTAGTGGCTGGAAGGCATGAACCAATATAACTTAAAAAAAAAAGGCACGGGGTGAAAGTTGACTTCAATGCAGATGCCTCCTCTGCATCAATACATGAAAATGTTTCTCTGTTACTGTATGAGGATGACAAAAACTACACCTCTACCCCGATATAACGCTGTCCTCGGGAGCTAAAAAATCTTACCACGTTATAGGTGAAACCGCATTATATCGAACTTGTTTTGATCTGCCGGAGCGCGCAGCCCCGCTCCCCTTCCCCCACGGAGCACTGCTTTACAGTGTTATATCAGAATTCGTGTTCTATCGGGTTGCGTTATATCGGAGTAGAGGTGTACCTGTTCCGAAGATAATACCCAACTTGAGAATAATGTTGTCAGCTAGTGCAGATTTGTAGTAAATGTGGTCATGACTCCAATGTGGATAAAACAAAGTCATTCTATAGCAGGTTCAAAAGAAGATTGGCCCATATTTCTATATAGAAATCCAGGGCATAATGACAAGAGAGCCGAATACAATTGCAAGACAACATTTTATATTCTCATAAATATGACCCCTTAGTTACATACTTTCTCTTTTCCCTACAAAATAATTACCAACAAAGAAATTAAATCACAACATTCCTCATAGATTTCTATTAGGTCTTGTGCTTCTCTGTGAGTTTGCATTTTAGGCCTGGTCTACACTAGGCTTTTATGTCGAATTTAGCGCCGTTACATCGAATTAACCCTGCACCCGTCCACACCACGAAGCTATTTAGATCGACATAGAGCTCTCTTAAATTCGACTTCTGTACTCCTCCCCAACGAGAGGAGTAGCGCTAAATTCGAAATGGCCATATCGAATTAGGCTAGGTGTGGATGGAAATCGACGCTAATAGCTCCGGGAGCTATCCCACAGTGCACCACTCTGTTGACGCTCTGGACAGCAGTCCGAGCTCGGATGCTCTGACCAGCCACACAGGAAAAGCCCCGGGAAAATTTGAATTCCCTTTCCTGTCTGGGCAGTTTGAATCTCATTTCCTGTTTGGACATCGTGGCGAGCTCAGCAGCACTGGCAACGATGCAGAGCTCTCCAGCAGAGATGGCCGTGCAATCTAATAGAAAGAGGGCCCCAGCATGGACTGATCGTGAAGTCTTGGATCTCATCGCTGCGTGGGGCGATGAGTCCGTGCTTTCAGAGCTGCGCTCCAAAAGAAGGAATGCTAAGATCTACGAGAAGATCTCAAAAGCCATGGCAGAGAGAGGATACAGCCGGGATGCAACGCAGTGCCGCGTGAAAATCAAGGAGCTGAGACAAGGCTACCAAAAAACCAAAGAGGCAAACGGACGCTCCGGATCCCAGCCCCACACATCCCGTTTCTACGAGGCACTGCATTCTATCCTAGGTGCGGCCGCCACCACTACCCCACCAGTGACCGTGGACTCTGAGGATGGGATATTGTCCGCGGCCGGTTCCTCGTCGGACATGTTAGCGGACGGGGAAGATGAAGAAGGAGATGAGGAGGACGAGTCAGTCGACAGCGCTGGCACCGCTGATTTCCCCGACAGCCAGGAGCTCTTCATCACCCTTACCGAGATCCCGTACCAACCGTCCCCATCCCTTACCCCGGACACAGAATCAGGGGAAGGATCAAGCAGTAAGTGCTGTAAACATGTAAACATTTATTTTTAACAGAACGGGAATATTCATAATATTAACAATGTGTTTTTACCAAAGTGCTTTAAACATGTAAAAAATTATCTGCTACAAAACTGGAATATTTACAATGGTAACAAAGGGTTTCTCATGATTTCTCTGCCTTAGGCTCTTCACAATTTAGTCCCAAGTATTTAAAAAAAATTTTACAATGTCCGGTACTTCATGATTCTGCGGCCCAAGACGCTCCACTCTATAGTCCCAGTGCACCTAGGCGAAAATCCGGTCAATATGGCCGGGGATTGAGGCGAAATCCTCATAGGAGAACTCCTCGTAGGTCTCATGGAGGTAGATTTCCAGCCTGTTCATCAGGTTCCTGGGTAGGGCGATCTTATTTGGCCGTCCGTGGTAGGAGACGTTTCCCCGCCACGACACAATATAGTACTCCGGGATCATCGCACGACATAGCATGGCGGCATACGGCCCAGGTTTCTGCATGCTTTCCCTAAGCATGCGTTCCTTCTGGCTGTCCGAGATCCTCAGAAGGGTGATGTCGCTCATGACACCCTGCTTTGAATTAGGGAGGGGAATGTTAGCATTGGGACTGCTTTACAGCCACGCGGTGGAAGGAGAGGGGCAGCATACAGGGATCTTTCCCTGGGACAGCCGCGAGGGGGTGGGACAGGGGCCGAGTTCATGCTTGCCTGATTGCTGGCAGCAGAGACTGGCATTGCTTTCAATGTGAAAGGAGGCCAGTGCTACTAATAGAGTTTTAAGCAGCCACAAGTCTACGGCTTACCATGATTGCCCGCTACAGAAGTTCAGGTCTGCAGCCACGCTTCTGAGATCACTCCAAGACCACCGCAAGTCCACAGGCACTGAAGGCGAGGGCCGAAAATTCGACCTTGTCCTGAGTGCGCATGTGACAGGTGCAGTGCATGGTCTTGTTCACAGAGAAAGACTAGGTTCTTTGTGCACAACTTAATTTATCTGTCTCAGGAATTCACTCCCTTTTTACAATTCACACAGACACATCTGCGACTGTCCCCCAACCCAGCCTGTCAGCACACTCCCAGAGGCTAGCGCAGATTAGGCGGAGGAAGAAGAAGACGCGTGAAGACATGTTCTCAGAACTAATGGGCTGCTCCCGAGCCCAGGCAGCCCAGCAGACACAGTGGAGGGAGAACTTGTCACAAATGCACCGAGCAGTCATGGAACGGGAGGAGAGGTGGCGTCAGGAGGACCAACAGGCTACTGAAAAGCTGCTTGGACTAATGAGGGAGCAAACGGACACGCTCCGGCACCTTGTGGATGTTCTGCAAGACCGGAGGCAGGAGGACAGAGCCCCGCTGCAGTCTATCTCTAACCGCCCTCCCCCGCCACCAAGTCCCACACCACCCTCACCCAAAGTCCAAAGAAGGAGGGGCGGCAAGGGCCGTTAAAACTTTCAGTCAACCCCTGCAGACTGCTCTAGCACTAGAAGGCTCTCATTCCCCAAAATTTGAAAAGTCCTTTCCTACCCACCTCACACAAGCCCCCGTCCAAGTTTCACCCCCCACGTTTCATGTGTGGTTCATAATAAAATATTTGTTCCTGTTCATTACTGTTTCCATCCTGTTCTTTTGGAGGAGAGTGTGTCTAAAGGGGGGGAAGGGGCTTGGTAATTGGACAGGACAGTCACATTTAGCAGGGTACAGAGGCGGGGTCAGGTCGAGCATCAGGACACATACACAGTGCAGTCACTGGTTACCCTGGTCAGTCTTGGAGGTGGTTTTCATGTTCTGGGGGGGGGGGTTGCTCTGTGACTTTGTGGCGGGGGAGGGCAGTTACAGATCTTATGCAGCGGTCCTTATCCTGGCTCACAGATCCACGCAGCAGGGGATCTGTAACCCTACCCCCCCGCCAGAAAGTCACATAGCCGACACATACACGCAGTCCCCCCCAGGAGTGCTGGCAGGCTCCATTGAAATAACCAGTGCACCAGTGCAGAGCCTGTCATTCTGGGAGTTTAGAAGCATCATTTGCATCAGAACACTAAACCCGCCCCCCGCCACAGTCTGCGTCCCCGGTTTAAAACATTCCCGTGAAAACAGCAATACAGACAACAGTGTTCATTAACAAAATAGAACTGATTTTATTTTTTGGGAAGGGGAACGGGGTGAAGGGGGTATGTAACTGGAGAGGATAGTCAAAATGAACTGAGTAAAGAAACGGGGGCAGGTTCAGCTTTTCTGTCCACAAACTGAAAAGTCACAGGTTGCCCTGCTCACTCAGGAACCTAGCTTTCAAAGCCTCCCGGATGCACAGCACGTCCCGCTGGGATCTTCTAATCGCCCGGCTGTCTGGCTGGGCGTAATCAGCAGCCAGGCTATTTGCCTCAACCTCCCACCCCGCCATGAAGGTCTCCCCCTTGCTCTCACGGAGATTGTGGAGCACACAGCAAGCTGCTATAACAATGGGGATATTGGTTTTGCTGAGATCACAGCGAGTCAGTAAGCTTCTCCATCTCCCTTTGAGACGGCCAAAAGCACACTCCACTACCATTCTGCACTTGCTCAGACGGTAGTTGAACAGTTCTTTTTCTGTGTCCAGGGCGCCAGTATAGGGCTTCATGAGCCAGGGCATTAGCGGGTATGCTGGGTCCCCGAGGATCACTGTAGGCATCTGCACATCCCCAAGAGTTATTTTGTGGTCCGGGAAGTAAATACCTTCCTGCAGCCGTCTAAACAGACCAGAGTTCCTGAACACGCGAGCGTCATGAACCTTGCCCGGCCATCCGACGTTGATGTTTGTAAACCGTCCCCGATGGTCCACCAGTGCTTGCAGCACCATTGAAAAGTAGCCCTTTCTGTTGATGTACTGGCTGGCCTGGTGGTCCGGTCCCAGGATAGGGATGTGAGTCCCATCGATAGCCCCACCGCAGTTTGAGAATCCCATCGCGGCAAAGCCATCTATGATGACCTGCGCGTTTCCCAGGGTCACTACCTTTGAGAGCAGTACCTTCACGATTGCGTTGGCTACTTGCATCACAACAACCCCCACGGTAGATTTGCCCACACCAAAGTGGTTCGCGACTGACTGGTAGCTGTCCGGCGTTGCAAGCTTCCAGAGGGCTATGGCCACTCGCTTCTGGACAGTCAGGGCTGCTCGCATCCGGGTGTCCTTGCGCTTCAGGGCAGGGGACAGCAACTCACAAAGTTCGAGGAAAGTCCCCTTCCGCATGCGAAAGCCACTGGGATTCATCCCAGACCTGAAGCACTATGCGGTCCCACCAGTCCGTGCTTGTTTCCCGGGCCCAGAATCGCCGTTCCACAATATCCACATGACCCATTGCCACCGTGATGTCCTGGGCACTGGGGCTCGTGGTTTCTGACAGCTCTGTGCTACTCTCCGACTTCAGGCCATCACGGCGGTGTCGTAGCCTCCTCGCCTGATTTCTCTGCATCTGCCTCAGGGAAAGGTGTATGATAAGCTGCGAGGTGTTGAGAACGGCCACAACTGCAGCGATGGTCGCAGCGTGATCCATGATCGCAGTGCTGTGGCGTCCGCGCTGTCACTGACCAGAAAAGTGCGCGAACTGATTTCCCGCCGGCGCTTTCATGGAGGGAGGGAGGGCGTTAGTGACGGACGGATGACGACACATTTTTTTACCCAGAAGGCATTGGCGGCTCGACCCAGAATTCCGATGGGCAGCGGGGACTGCGGGAACTGTGGGATAGCTGCCCACAGTGCACCGCTTCCAATATCGACGCTCGCCCCGTTAGTGTGGACTCACAACGTCGAATTACTCTCCTTAGTGTGGACACATACGTTCGACTTTGCAATATCGATTCCACATATTCGATTTAAGTAAAATCGAACTACCCTCGTAGTGTAGACATACCCTTAGAGAAAAAAGCTGATTTTTTTCCAGCCTGTTCTATTTGTTTGCTATGCACAATCAGATCTCTAATTAGGAATGCAATTTCAATATTTCTGCTGGTAGCTTCTACAAACAAATCCTCTCATTTTTAAAAATGACCCTTTAAGGTGTGTTTGTGGGGTTATTTTTTGGTTGTGTGTGTGATTTCTATTTTTTAAGATGAAAGGAAATGGTTTAAAACTACAGCATTTGCTCTATGCTACTAAGGAAATGTATCCTCTGCAAATTTTGCCCTGGTGCTGCATGTGGAAACTTGTTGGTTAAGTATACTCTGGCATGCCCATAAATATCATTCATTATAAGCACTGGCATTGTCTTTCAAAGGAATTTGCTTTTCTAAACTTCATGGGAGTCTATGCCAGAACTAACATTTATGCTCTTACCTCTATGCAAATTCATAAGTAGTGAATAGCACAATGAAGTATGTACATATAGCTTTGACAAGCTAAAGCACTTTTTACATTATCTGTTTAATCTGAAACACTCTGGACTTATTTAGGTTAATCAATTATAAAACAATTGGTATTGTTTTAAATGCTTACTAGGTAAGTTTATAGTACTGTAGCAGTCCTGGTGAAATATGGTGCATGAGCTCTATTATTTTTCTTGTTAGAATTTTATAAAAACTACTCTACTGGCTTCAAGAAAAGATTGGTATATCTTATCTCCAAGAGAGATTAACTCTGGGAACTATGAATACTGCATAACTGCTGTCCATTCAAATAATAATGTCTATTTTGCTGGAATGGGGGATCTTTGTCTATTGGTTTTACAAAGTTTGCTGGGTTTGTGTGCTTGAATCTGTAGCAATTTGGCAGAAATATTTCACTCAGAGTAAAAATGGTGTGTGAAATGCAGAGGAGGTGATGGTGTAAGAGGCCACGTAGGTTATAGGAATGTATTCAGTGCTTCAAACTGCTTCATTTTATTTCAGTCATGGCTAGTGACAGGTGAATGATACTTTGCTCTTGTATAGCACCCACAGGAATTATTTATACAACACCTTTTTGAAGTACATTTGCCTTCCATCCTGGATTTCCATCCCAGAGTTTCAGCTGTTTATTTAAAAATTAACAAGCAAAACAACCCAGGATAGTTAATGGACAATACTTCATTGTTGTAACTCTCATCCACCTTCTATTTGTCTATTATCTATTTATATTTAACTTTCACTGCCAATTTCATTTGTCTGTAACTGGTGTAATACTACTTATAATGGATATACACATGTATCCCCATTTTATGGATGTGGAAAACAAGCCTCCCAGAAGTGAAGCCCAGAATTTCAAATTTGGGGGACACAATTTAGGCACCTAAATCCATATTTAGGCAGCTAAATAAGTGGCCTGATTTTCAGAGGCTCTGAGTACCTGCAGGGCCCATTGACATCAGTGGAAGTGCAACTATGGAAGGCAAGGCTAAGCCACTTGTGACTGACCCCTTTACACACATTTTATCACTCTGTTGTTGTTTATTAGTATTAGGGTGGCACCCAAATGCTTCAATCAGAGCCAATGCCTCATTATGCTAAAAATTGTATATACATATAATAAAGACCACTGCACCAAATGTTTGCATTAATCCTGACATACTTTCATACCTGATATTTAAGAAGGCAAATTGTCATGAATCTATATGAAAATATGAAGTTAAAAGAGGAATGAACTGGTCCAATAATGTAAGAAATGTAGGAATATAGTTGTATCACAAGAGTTGCCTAATACCTCCAGTTATTGAAAACTTTCTGCAATACCACATACTGTTCTGATGGCCTGTGTAGTGATCGATAGCTCTCTGAATATACAATCGTTTATTAATCTAATTTAAGCATTTTTAAGCTGCTTAAATAATTTATTTAATATAAATTATTTGATGTAAGTAGTATAGTATATATTCACTAACTCCAAACATGTCACTTGCGCCTGATCTGCCATCAGTTATGCTTCTGGAGATGGCGCAAGCAAAACCCATGAGGGCATGTAGTTAATAGCTAAAGATGAGAGTTTTCTTTCTGTCCAAGTGAAAAATAATTTTGAAGTTCAGCTTTATATTAATCTTTTTTTGCTACTTATCTGTGTTAAAATGTATGTAGCCTGGATCTTGTAAGAGTTTTCAGACACATTAACATAATTTTTGTGTGCTTTCTTAATTACAATCCTGTTTGGAGGTAGGAAAAAAGTTCATTGTGCTGTATTGACTAGTAAATAAAAAAGCTGCCTTCAACCCTGTTAAAAAAAATTACTAATAAAAGTATTCCCTCCCCTTTAAGGCCAGAGAGTGAGTATTTTAAGGAGATTTATTTTGTTTTCTGAGTAGGTCCTCGGGTGAAAGAATCTGTCTCACTCCCATTTTCTCAGTTCTGAAAAGAATTGAAGATTTTCACCAATTCTGCAATTCCACACAATCTTTTATCAGGTCAGACAGTCCTCTCCTAAGTTCCATTAACCCGTTATAAGACCTGTCTCATGACACCTGCACCTACTGCTTGCATAATGGGTGAGTAGTTTTCTACATAATCCAATGGCATCTGAAAGACCAACCAACGAAGCAGTAAACCAGTTTTGAACTAGAGACCAACCACTTCTGTCATTTGTTGGCTATATTATTCAGGAAAGATAAATATGGGGCCTAGTTTTTCTACTGTGGTATTTAATATTGAAGACTCAGATCTATTCCCATTGGGCTTACAGATAGGAGGGCCTAAGTCTGCCCAAAGCTAAAAGCCTGCCTTTTCAACTGAGGGACAGGAACCGTTGAATCCAGGCCACAAGTGAATACAGGGGAAAACAAAAAAAAACAAGACAGAGGAAGTTTAAGGTTAAAAATCAAGGATCAGAGAGCAACACCTAGCAGAGAACCCTTAACAATGCCCACTGCTTCTCAAAAGTGCCTAAGGAGTCAGTGGACGCTTCCCAGAGGAACGCTGCCTAGAGGCATGATCAGATGAGGGACTAGAAATAGGTCCCATAGTCACAAGCACCACCGTCTAGTTTCCTCCTTCTGGTATGATGGATGGCCATCTTGGCAAGCACCAGGAGGCGGTTGATGAGGATGTCTTTTGAATTCACAGGGCCAAAGCTAGGGTGTCCAAGGATAAGTAAGTGTGTGAAAACGTGCAGCCAGAACTTCAATAAGAGGCTCTTTAGGATCTGGAAGAAGGTCTGACACATTCTACGTAAGTGGGGGCCAGGGTCACCCTCTTGCCGCAGCAGTGACAGTTATAAGGCCAGGTATATGCCTGTGCTCATGACTTAATGGAGGAGTTGCCAGCTAATATCCCCAACAGCCTTTGGAACCAGAGTGGAGTACAAACTGGCCCACTGGGGCTCCCCTACCTCTGTAGGTGGCAACAGGTCCCACCCCTTGGTGTCAGGGCAGGACACCAGGTTGAGGATATGGATAGTATGAAGCACAAGGGTGTACATATGTTTCTTTGCTGTGGTTTTGAGATAGATCAGCTGGATGGCATTGAGTCTAATCAAGTTGTGTACTGGGGGCAGCCAGGGAGGCTCATGGGGTCAGGGCCCCTTGATGAGCTCTAGATGACTAGGGTGGGAAGGGAATGCCCTCTCACAGGACCCACTCTTGGTAAGTGAGAGAAGTTGGGGAGCAAGGTGGCCAGTCAGGACCATCCTCTGACACACCAAGGGGGATTTCACCACCTGCACATGAAGGTGGGGTTGTGTAGGAGGGACATCATCTCCTTTGGCACTCACTATGGACCTGGCTGCTGGAACTTTCTTCTAGGTTCTGAGGAGGTCCTGGTGAAAGACTGGCAGCTCCAAGAAGTCTCAGGGGAGACCTCTTGGGTGAAGACAGAAGAGCCATCAGTCCTATCCACCATCCACCATCCACCCATCTACCATCGGAGCCCTGAGAAGTGGTGAAGGAAGGTGTGTATCAGCATGCCCCATGCTGGAATATGTGCAGTGTAAAGGAGTCTCTGCAGAGCCTGAAGTTGGAAGGTATGGACTTGGCTGCAGATACAGACCAAGCTCTGTTCAACCTTCCCCGTGACACAAAGGGGAGACCCAGTGCAACCCTGGAAAGAGAAACTCCAGGATTCTTTTCTGGAGACTGGCAAAGGGTGGGCTCATGGTGTTGAACTAGTCCCAGAGCATAGACAGCAACCTCGCCCAACAGGAAAGGAACCGGAGCAGCCACCACCTCCACAACAAGTCAGACACCCTGCCTTTCTCAGGTTTGATAAGCCATAATTTCTGTTTATTTAAACCATTTATAGGGAGGCAGTTGAATGGCATAAGATACTATAAATGTTTATATTACACTGGTCCCAGGAAAGATATATAAAAGTGATGTAAAGCCAAATTTCCTCCTCCCTGAGCAGTGCTCAGAGAATCTTGTATTCAGGGACTCTTAGAATCATAAAATCATAGACTTTAAGGTCAGAAGGGACCATTATGATCATCTAGTCTGACCTCCTGCACAATGCAGGCTACAGAATCTCACCCACCCAGTCCTGTATCAAACCTGTGTCTGAGCCATTGAAGTCCTCAAATCATGGTTTAAAGACTTCAAGATGCAGAGAATCTTCCAGCAAGTGACCCATGCCCCACGCTGCAGAGGAAGGCGAAAAAACCCCAGGGCCTCTGCCAATCTGCCCTGGAGGAAAATTCCTTCCCGACCCCAAATATGGTGATCAGCTAAACCCTGAGCATGTGGGCAAGACTCACCAGGCAGACACCCAGGAAAGAATTCTCTGTAGTAACTCAGATCCCACCCCATCTAACATCCCACCACAAGTCATTGGGCATATTTACCGCTAATAGTCAAAGACGAATCTCATTATACCATCCCCTCCATAAGCTTATCAAGCTTAGTCTTGAAGCCAGATATGTCTTTTGCCCCCACTACTCCCCTTGGAAGGCTATTCCAGAACTCCACTCTTGATTTACCCATACTGTGAAACCATCTTTTAATAGCAAACCCTCAATACATAGCTCCCACCTGTATCCTGCCTTCCTGTAGGGGGGAAAAAGTGAGGATCCTGTGATGGAGAAAATCTCAATGATAATCCCTTTGTGAGTTCAGCTGAGCAGGTCCTCTGAGGTGCAATGTTCCATGAAGAGATACTACAGTGCTGGGATATATTATCTTTTTGGTACAAATTCCACAGGGCTAGCGAAGCAATGAGGTATGTCCCATTCTGTCCCAGCCTGCCTATTCTCAACCAACTTCATTATATTGTTCCCTCTCCCTACCATGGATAGATAGAAGTCCCTCCACTGCAGTGGTAAGGGGAGGGAACAATGTAATGAACATGGTTAATCCCTTAAAATCTGGGAGATCTGCTAACAAATGTGAACTTCTTTTTGCAAATTGGGCATAGGGGAAATGAACTGGGACTCAGTTATTAATTAGCCCTTGGTAAACTCCTCTTGCCTTCATGTAAGTAAAGTTTTGCTTGAGTAAAAATGGAGGAGGAAAAAAACTCTCAGTATTAAGTCTTTTACAAAGTCATTTATTTTCCTACTGAAAAGCTTAGCTGTAAGCACAGGAACACAGTAATGTGAAGAGCAGTTTGCACATTACAATACTTTGAAATAAAAAGATGGACGTTCAAAATGAACAAAACACAGTTTCACTGTATCTAAGCTCACAAAAAGTGGGTTCCAGTGTATTCCCCTGCAGTCTTCTCCCTAGTTTGTGCGTGCTGAAGCATTAAGTATCTTTGAATTTTTTTTATCCTCTTCCTTTTGCGTAGGCTCTGTTTGTTTAGCTTCTCTGCAAATTCAAGCTCCTGTATGGTACTTCAGGTACACAGAACAGAAAGTCAAATCGTCCTCCAGCATCTCTACCCTAGCAGAACTAATTTTAAAGGTGAAGAAATGCTGTAAACACTGGGAGTGTTTCACTAAAATATTCTGTTTCCTTTTAGCTACTGGCACTTAGAGTATTCATACACTGAAAACATAGGGCGAGTTCCTTCTTTTTTCTTATACTGGTGTAGGTCTGGATTTACACCAGTATCAGTGAAAGCAGAATTAGGCCCATGATTCATTCTCCTGTTCTGCTTTTGGATATGAATCTGCCAAAATTAAAACAGAAATTCCCTATGGAACATGGGTGACCTTGTTAATAGACTCCTCATTTGGATTGTTTAAATAGAGACTAGAATTAAAGTTTTGAGTTGCTTTCTTCTGCTGAAGACAGAAAAAACAATCTGAAAGTTATGAAGTTTTTACCTGTAAGCAGTATCTTGAAACAAATTAATTCAAGATGTCATCAGTGAAAAGGTTACATGCTGGTATGCTATCATGATGATTCTCAGAACCAAGAACAAGGGAGCCTTTTGACAGCCAATTGCCCAACCAGTTCTAAAAAGGCTTTTGACAGTAGAAATTTTAGAGGCTTTAGTACAGTTTTGTGACTTAGTCCAAGAGAGTGTATACTATGGGAAACACATTAAACAAGTTAGAACATGTAAAAGGAAATTTACACATATTTTAGGACATTGAGGGAAGGGAAGATTTTTCTTTGCTTAAATAGCTGTGTTGCTTTTTGTGTTTGTTTTCAGTATTCATATATTGCAAAGAATAAAAGAATTAGAAAGGACTTCATCAAGACATCTTAATTTGAAACGCTAGGGATAAAATATGAACAGATAACTAGGTAAATGGGCATGTGCAATATTTCTGTGACCTAAGTATGTAGTGGAGGATGTTAATTCGATCGTTCAGAGGTCACCAATCATACAGTGCTATGTACATACATTCAGAGACATGGCCCCTGCCCTGAGGAGCTTACAATTTAATTTCAGACAAGACATTGTAAGTGGTTGTAAAAACAAAACAACAACAGCAAAAAAAAGGTACCAAGCCTGCAAAACCTGACTCGTGGGCAGTTTATACACATAAATTGCTCCATTACTGTATGAATATGACTGGTCCCATCAAATTCAGTTAAACTACTCATGCAGCTTACATAACTCAGGTATGTAAGTATTTGCAGGACTGAAGCCAAAAGCAGAAAAATGAAGAAGGGTGTACAAGGATAACAGGAGTAGGAAGAATGTGTGACTATATAGGTTATCTAGCCCTGACCCAACAAAATAATTAAACATGTGCATAGCTTTAAGCACATGAATAATTCAACTAACTTCAATATTTGTGTGCTTAAAGATATGCAGCTGTTTAAGTATTTGCTGGATTGGAACCTATATACCCAACTTGCTGGTTCTGACACATATATTCCTTTCTCTATATATTTAATTAAATGCAGGCCATAAACAAACAGATATCAACAATACCCAATGACAATACACCTTAAAATTATAGATCTTGACCCTGAAGTTATGTTTGCAAAACACTCTGCAAACCTTTGAATTTAGATGTTTTAACCAATGCTCTAACCCAACAAATCACTTTACAGCAGAATTTAAAATATTTAGTAAGAATATGCTACTAATACAGATTCCCTGCCAAATTGCACTTCTGCCTGTTATATGATACACTTGAATTACCCTTTAGAAATAAGTATACCATGCTGTTGTAAAGGAATGCACTGTCCTTTTTAAGCTTAGAGTGCTAACAGGAAAGCAGAAGAGACAGATATGTTGGAACTGATTGTCCTTAATTTGGAGTGTCCATCCTGTGAGACTTCAAAGGTAAATTAATTCCTGTTTTTTATTCTTCCCTTGCAGCATATGTTTCCAAGCCACATTCTGAAATGCCATTAGTGATATGTGTGTCCATCTACAGTCAAGTTGTTTGCCATAGGTTACTGTTTGCTCTTGTTCAATTGTCTTTTTGTTTCTTTTATTCAGCTTTATCTGTAGGTTATACAGCACGCAATTCATTTAAAAGTACACAAAGTATCTCAAGTCCTTCAACTTCTATTCTTTCTCTTTCTATTGCAACTAAAAATCAAAACACCAACTACTCTCCCTACAAATACAAGCCATCCATCCCATCTCTAGAGAAGAGTTTTCTAGATGCCAGCTCTGTTGTGTTAGCACATTTCTATGGACATTGTTTGAAGGATTTTGCAGTTTGAGTGTCAGAATTTGCAGGGGTATTTGCAGTTGTGTCAGCAAAATGCAGATCCTGTAAATCCCTCTGTCTGGTATTATGCCTTTGGCTTCTAGGTGTCAAAATCAAGAATTTGATCCTTAGATTTTATGTAGTACAGTAATTTTTCACAGACTTTCAACTAATAAATTTCACAATCTCGGCAAATCATACATTAACGGTTATTTGAACAGTGATGGGCTGTTGACTAATGCAAGAAATAAGCTTCCTAATTTATAATTTCAGTGTGAGTTCATTATTTCAGTTTTATGAAATCCGATCCAATGCCAACCCAAGATAAAGATTAAAGTCTGACTGTTAAAATGGAAAAAAAAAAATCCCAATATGATGATTTTGCATAAACTATAAGCGAAAGCATAGGACAAACTTTTGTGTGTATGCATAAATCACAACTTTGACCAATCTATCAAGTCACTTTTTTCCCTTTGCATCAGGGGAGACATTAAGTGAGGGCAAGGCCAGAATCTCCAAAGCAGCTGTCATGTTTCAAATAATAAAAAATCCAGCTTAAGCATGGGATGAATATTGTGGTGTGAATGAGATGCTGTAGTAATGGATCAATGGCTTGAATTAATTCATTTCCACTTTTACTGCCAATCTGATACTTCAAACTCCACAAATTAATACTGTAACACCTTGAGTTTTCCATGAATACCTCACTGCCTAAAGAATCTGCTGTTTCATGCAGAATACTTTACTCTTTCTCATTTATATTTCCATTGTATCAAAAGTATTCCTTAAATTGAATCTGACATCTGTTATAAAATGTATGTGACCTATATAATCTTCCCTTCTTTGGTAAAGTGTATATAGTAATTATGTAATGAGCTTCAAACAGGCCATTGAAGAGGCTAATATCAACTAATATTAATGTCATTGAAAGCTACTCTGTTATTCAGAATTGTTCCTACATCCGTTTTACACTTGGAAAGAAAAAAAAAGCAGGGAGATATGGAAAGAAAAAGTCATTAGGTGAACTAGAAGTGGCTGAACCCAGGAAAACTGGGTTCTACTGCTTACCACAAAGCTTTGTTAACTTCCAAAGCTGAACTTCCCTGTGTGATTAACAATCTCCAACTACAAGGGCTCCAGATATGGTCTTTCGAAGTACAGAGCTGGCTACTTCTTCACTATTACATTTTTATTTTTGTTTTGTTTTATGTAGAACCAAAGTTTCTTACGGTGGACATGGATAAATATGGCTTAGTTTTTAATTTTTCTTAGGGAAGAATACTGTGTGTGTTCTAGTTGATATTTTCTATTTTTACCACAGAATCAACCAGATTCTCCCCTACATTTAATATTCTCTGGGTGCAGCAGGCAACTATTTAGAGTATGTCTACACTGCGGCTGGGAATGTGCCTTCCAGCCCTGTTGAACAGAAATATGCTAACTCCTCTAATGCTAGCATACTAAAAATAGCAGTGTGGATATTGCAGCATGGGTGGTGGTTTGGGTTAACTGCCTGCCAAACATCCTCCTCCTCTCTCCCCTTCCCCCCCCCTCCCCGCGCCCCCGGCCCACATGTCTGTACCCTATGCAGCAATGGTCACACTGCTATTTTTAGCATACTAGCTTGAGAAGATCTAGCACAAGTCTGTCTAGCCTGGTTGAGAGGCCTGCTCCCAGCTGCAGCGTAGACAGACCCCTAGATCTCCCTCTTCCTGAGGCTGGTTCGTTGCACCCGTCACAGCATACTTTAGAGTAGCCACAGGACTGCTCTGATCTACACCTGCTGATTATGGCTGCAGAATGGCTATTTACCAACTGGCGAGTGCCAGAACACAGTGCACTCTGTGCTTTCCCTTTTCCCGCCATGCTGTCTTCTAGGAGTGTTGCACGGTATGGCCTAGAAGCCAGCTAGGAGTTTGACTTCACTGGATGAATCTCTATCTGGAGAACAGCACCAGTTTTTCTGCCTCCCTTACACTATTAGAGAAACATAAAGTGACTAATTTTCCCCAAGTGTTGTAATCTTTGCTTTGGACCTTATTCCTGTAAATACAGTGGTCCCACTGTGCGCTTATGTAAAGTTAAACTTGTATGAAAGTGTTAGGATTGGACCCTGTGGTCTCCCTATGTACCATCCCTCTATGCAAAGTAGTTGCTGCCTGAAGTCCTAGTCCTTTGTGTATTTCATATTAATTTCAAATAGTTCCTCATTTCCAGCACAGTTGCCACACAAAGCCTTAAATCAACTCCACTGAAGTTATAGAGCTATGACAATTTACAGTAGCTGAGGATGCAGAGATCAATACTTACATTCACAGGGTCAAAGAAATGGAAAGACGTATTAGCTATCTAGTCCCATCCCTTGCCATTAGCTTGAATGTGCAAAGTGAGGCTGCTACAGTTTGCAATTCCACAGAGATTATTAGAATGTGTAATTTTTTAAAGTCAACTTCACAAATGTTAAATAAAATAGCTATGTCTGTCTCTGCACCTCTCGCTCTCATTTTTTTCCACTAAAACTTTCCTGACCTCGGGCGACAGATTTTCAGAAGAGCTCAGGAACAGATTTTCAAGTACTCAGCACACATGATTAGTGACAGATTTTCAAAAGTGATCAGCACCCTGCAGCTCGCATTGTGACTCTGATGGCCAGTTAGCTAGCCACTTATTTTGGTGTCTGAATGGGAAGCAAATGCTTTTGGAACTCTAGCTCTAATGTTAAAGTTTACATATGTGCACACATATATTTCTTGGAAAACATTAATATCTTCATTTTAGTATTAGTTTTTGTCTATAGGCAGAAAGTTAAAATATTCTTTGGGGGTGCTGAGCAACCAGGCTCCCATCTCTGTGGCTTTCAAGATGTGTTATGTGGCAGGTGTTGAGCTATTGTGCTAAAAATAGCAGTGTAGCTGGGGTTAGCATGTGTGGTGGGTCGGCCTTGCTACTTGAGTACAAAATTGTCCAGATCTCCAATCTGGTAAACCTGGATTTCTGGGACCTGTGCCTACAGGTCTATTCTTTTCAAGTTTGTGTCCACACTGCATTGCTATGCAAGCATCACACCCATGCTGATGCATCCCTACTGCACTATGCAGTCCCAAGGCTGGCCAAGTACATCCCTACTGCACTATGCAGACCCAAGGCAGGTTGTTGGTTCTGCGGGCATATCTCAGGGTTAATGGTGCCTTTGCTAGCTGTAGCCATTCTAGAGATTGGTTCATGGTGTATCGTGGGCGAACTTGTCTGTCATTCTTGCTGCACTTGACTGAAAGTCCTTTAGCATGCCAACATATCCAGCTGAGTCATTTTTGAGTCTGCATGCTCCCTTCAAACAGATTCAGCAACATGGATCCAGCACTGGTGGAAGGACTTTTCCTGCTCACATTTTCACACCTATTCCAGGAATCAGGCTGAGCATCTTTGAGACTCTGGCAGACATTTTGGTGGTGGTATTTGTCCTGATGAAGGCACTTATCAGAGTGTTTTATAGACATGGCAGTCGTGACCGAGGTGATGCTGCTTATGCCTGCAGCAATAACTGCAGATTCCCAATATGTGAACTGGTATTTTGGAGCAGGTCCCTGACCACAGACTGGTAGGATCACATGATTATGTGGCCCTGCAATGACCAACAGTGGCTCTAGAACTTTTGTATGCAGGAGCAGACATTCCTGGAGCTGTGTGATCAGCTTGCCCTGACCCGCCAGCATCTGGACAAACATTGGAGGGTGGCCATGCTGGTCCAGAAGCAAGTTGTTATAGGCATCCAGAAGATGGCTACCCTAGATTGTTATTGCTACAGGTTCCTGGTGAAACAGTTTGGTTTGGACAAGTCAACTGTGGAGGGTTGTGGTGGTGGAGGTTTTTGAGGCAATCAAGACTGATTTACCCAAAGGTGGTGAATAAATGTTCCTGAAATTATTGTTGGCTTTGAGAGAATAGGCTTCACAGACTGTGTTGAGGTTACTGAATGGGACTTATGTGTACATCATTTGCTCTCTGCAAGGAGACACAGGTTCACGGACACCAAGAAATGTTGTACTGGCAAGTTCCCTGGTGACAAGGATTTCCAGAATTCAGGACTTTACATTCACGGGTAAATTGGAATATTATTTCCACCAAATATCTTTGTTGCCACAGTTATTCTAGGGAAGTTCACTTACCTTACCCCCTTTTGCCTTCACTAAGCCCCTTCATTTTAGTTTTTGCTGTCTTTTATAAAAAAATTCCCAAGTTTTACAAAAACTATTTGTTCTTTAACTGAATTTTTGCCCAAATTTTGCACCACTTGAATATATGAAAAGACTAATTATGTTAAGAAAATCCAGTACATTGCATTAGATAGATGTGTTTATGTTAATAATAAATTAGTCTAAATGTAAATGCAAGGCTGTCAAAGAACGGCAATGTAGTGGAAAATACACATGCATGAACATGCATATGTGTATGTACTGTTATTGTGCAGTTCTTGTAATAAGAAGCAGAAAATTGCCTTTACTTTTTCTTTATCTGTTGCTTTTTTCTGTCCCCCAATAATAACCATGATATTTACCCAGATAACTGTGAAGTTAATTTTTTGCACTGATTTTCACCTATTTTTAATTTTTAGTGTAAACACTGATAAATTCCTGGGAAATTGTAAACAAAATTTAAAAAATAATAATTAAAAACACCGTGGCATATGAAACTGTATCCTGATCCCAGAAGACCTGGCTAAAAAAGTTTCAGCTACATGCTCAGTAGCAGTGGGATGGTGGTGGAGTGTGCATTTGGCAAATTGAAATCCAGATGGTGCTTCCTTCAGAATTGTTTTGATGCCAATGTTGTCCATGCCATCAGCATTATTGTGGCCTGCTGTGCACTGTATGATGTGTGCAAGGAAAAAGTGAGCCACTTTGGCAGGAGTAGACACAACACACTGCTGGATTACTGGACCTATATGCACAACCAGAAAATAAACGTATATTTACTGGGACATGATCTACATGTACAACAGAAATCAGCGATTTCTGTTTGTGTACCCACATAATGGGATTGTATGGTGCTGTGGATGAGGGGAGATGATATAGGTTTTGTAATTGTGCCACACTCACCTTCATATTTCTGGGGCTGGGACAACATGGGAAGACACTTTTTTTAATGAAATGTTTAATGCATTTTATAAACACTACTCATGTACCTTAAAACACAGTTTATGGATTAATGTGATGTAGCTACATTTTAATAAATTTAATAAAACCCAGCTATGTAACCTTATGTGCAAATTGAACACTTTAGTTTAAACTAGTGCTGTCAAAGAATTAAAAAAAAATTAATTGCAATTAATCGTGCAATTAAAAATTAAGAATACCACTTATTAACATATTTTGGATGTTTTCTACATTTTAAAATATGTTGATTTCAATTACACCACAGAATACAAAGTACAGTGCTCACTTTATATTATTTTTATTACAAATATTTGCACAGTAAAAAACAAAAGAAATAGTATTTTTCAATTTACCTAATACAAATTATGTAATGCACTCTCTTTATCATGAAAGTTGAACTTACAAATGTAGAATTATGTACCAAAAAATACCTGCACTCAAAAATAAAACAATGTAAAACTTTAGAGCCCACAAGTCCACTCATTCCTACTTCTTGTTCAGCCAATTGCTCAGAAAAACAAGTTTATTTACGTTTGCAGGAGATAATGTTGCCTGCTTCTTGTTTACAATATCATCTGAAAGTGACAACAGGTGTTTGCATGGCACTGTTGTAGCTGGTGTTGCAAGATATTTACGTGCCAGATGTGCTAAAGATTCATATGTCCCTTCATGCTTCAACCACCCTTCCAGAGGACATGCATCCATGCCGATGATGGATTCTGCTTGATAACGATCCAAAGCAATGCAGACTGACACATAGTCATTTTCATCATCTGAGTCAGATGCCACCAGCAGAAGGTTGATTTTCTTTTCTGATCCTTCAGTTCTGTAGTTTCTGCATCGGACTGTTGCTCTTTTAAGACTTCTGAAAGCACGCTCCACACCCCGTCCCTCTCCGATTTTGGAAAGCACTTCAGATTCTTAAACCTTGGGACGAGTGCTGTAGCTGTCTTTAGAAATCTCACATTGGTGCCTTCTTTGCATTTTGTCAAATCTGAAGTGAAAGTGTTCTTAAAATGAACAATGTGTGCTGGGTCATCATGCGAGATTGCTATAACTTGAAATATATGCAGAATGCTGGTAAAACAGAGCAGGAGACATACAATTCTCCCCCAAGGAGTTCAGTCACAAATTTAATTAACACATTTTTTTACCAAGCATCATCAGCATGGGAGCACGTCCTCTGGAATCAAGGCCGAAGGATGAAGGGGCATATTAATGTTTAGCATATCTGGCACGTAAATACCTTGCAATGCTGGCTACAAAAGTGCCATGCAAACACCTGTTCTCACTTTCAGGTGACATTGTAAATAAGAAGCAGGCAGCATTATGTCCCATAAATGTAAACAAACGTGTTTGTTTTAGTGATTGGTTGAACAAGAAGTAGGACTGAGCGGACTTGTAGGCTCTAAAGTTTTACATCGTTTTGTTTTTTGAGTGCAGTTATGTAACAAAAACATCTACATTTAAAAGTTGCACTTTCATGATAAAGAGATTTCATTTCTGTATGAGGTAAATTGAAAAATACTATTTCTTTTGTTTATCATTTTACAGTGCAAATATTTGTAATAAAAATAATTATATAAAGTGAGCACTGTACACTTTGCATTCTGTGTTGTAATTGAAATCAATATATTTGAAAATGTAGAAAAACATCCAAAATATTTAATAAATTTCAATTGGTATTCTATTGTTTAACAGTGTGATTAAAGTGCAAATAATAGTGATTAATTTTTTAAATTGCGATTAACTTTTTTGAGTTAATCGTGTGAGCTAACTGTGATTAATCGACAGCCCTAGTTTAAACATGAATGTAGATGACAAATAAGTGTGTGTGGGAGGGTGGAACTACTAAGTGGACCAGCTGCTATCAAGACATAAAAAGCAGTAAAAACCAGTACAAAAACACTCAACAAAAAGCAGTGCATATTAATAAATCAACCAATTAAAATGCAAAACAGTCAAAGCACAGTAAAAGCTTTGTTATTCGGCATGTTAGGTGAATGGGGGGTGCCGGTTAGTCAAAAAATCCCATTAACTAAGAATTATACTAACCAATGGAGGGAAAGAGTTTGGGTGCGAGACAGGGCTCTGGGCTGGGGGTTGGGGTGCAGGAGCGGTTTCAGGGTGCTGGATCCAGGTGGCACTCACCTCGGGCGGCTCCCCAAAAGCGGTGACATGTCGCTGCTGCTCCGAGGCAGAGGCACAGCCAGGTGGCTCTGGACGCTGCCTCCGCCCGCTGGTGCCGCCCCTCCTGTTTCCATTGCCTGCGGTTCCCAGGAGCCAGCACTCCTCCTAGGAGCAGCAGGGAAGCATATTGCCATTTCCACGGAGCCACACAGAGCCAGGTTGGGAGCCTGCTGTCCCCGCGACAACCAGACTTTTAATGGCCTGGTCAGCGGTACTGAACAGAGGCACCAGGGTCCCTTTTCAACCAGGTGTTCCATTTGAAAACTGGACACTTGGAAACACTATTGAACATTTGTATTGGGAGATAACAGAAATGCCAGTTTCTAGAATTTTCTGGTTGGTAAAGTGCTGGATAACACAACTTTTACTGTACATACATTGCTACCACAACAGTTTCACTCTTTGTATGTCCCCTGTCCTCATAAGTCATTCTGCCCATGGACATTTGTACTTAAGCAGATACTTAAGTATTTTTGAAGTACTCTACATACCTGTACTTTTTAAATATTCTGTACTTAGCACTTATATTAAGTATATTTAAAATGTACTTAACGCATAAATAACTTTTTTTAAACTACAAGTGCTTTAAAAAAAAAAGAAAAGCACATCCTTCCCAACTGTTCCAGATTCTGGCTGGCCCCCAAAACCCAATGTCCTGGTGTGGGAGCTTCAGGCCCTGAGTTCCAGCTACCAAGGCTTTTTTTCTGTTGGCTCTGCTGTTGCATTGACCAGGGAGGGTGGAGGCCCTGGCACCTTCAATTCTGATTGTTCACTGCAACTGACTGTGGGGATACTAGCTGCCTGACCCAGCCCAGCCCAATGGAGGGGTGAGTTAGTGGAGGATGGTGGGCACATCAGGCAGACATGTATCTCTCAGTGTCCTACATTAAGAGAGCTTAAGGCCACCAGAATGCAGGCTCCAGCACCAGCTCCAGCTCCACATGCTGAGTCCCCTCCATGCTCAAACATTCTGCAGACTACGCAGACTTTGGAAAGTTCTGGTCCATATTCCAAGCAATGAATGCTACACGGAACAGTCAAAATATACCCTGTACATTCCTCCATTCTTCTTCAGCCCTGGCCCATGCATGTAAAATGAACCAGAAGGCAGTTTTGCTGTTAGGTACAGATAATATGGACTTAACTGTAAGTGCCAAGTACACCATCAAAGTAATATTTTTAAGTACAAGTATGCTATGGAAATAGTACTTATAAATACATAAGTACAAGTACAAGCACTTTCAGCTCCCACATTTTCTGCAATTGTCTGGTCAATATATGAACAACTACCTAAATAATATAAGCACATAGCTTCAAGGTGCACTGAAACATAAATAATGTTGTTTAACACCTTAGGCAGTCATAAGAAACTGAATGTAAAATGAAATAAAAAATAATAGGAGAGAGAACAATTATATCAATTATAAAAGCTTGGGGCTTATGCAGATTGTTGACCTGTAATTAATGTATGTGTGCCATAAAGTTGGTGATTTTGTTGGAATCACCAAGCTCCACTTAAACTGGCTACGTCTACACTACCCGCCTGAATCGGCAGGTGGAAATCGATCTCTCGAATCGACACTTGTACTCCACCAGCGGAGGTAGGAGTAAGCGCCGTCGACGGGGGAGCTGCGGAGGTCAATTTGCCGCCGTCCTCACAGCGGGGTAAGTCAGCTCCGATACGTCGAATTCAGCTACGCTATTCGCGTAGCTGAATTTGCGTATCTTAAATCGCTCCTCCCCCCCGTAGTGAGGACATAGCCTGAGATGATATCTGGGTCTTTAAACTCAACAGGACATGAAACAGGAAGTGCAATCAGTGATACAGGCCGGCAGCGACCGCGCTAGGCAGAAGCTGACCAAACAATTGCTTAGGCTTCAATTTCCCAGCAGTCCCTTCAGCAATGGAGTATGCCCAGTGGCTGGTAAGCCTTTTCTACCTCAGCCCACAAGGGATGCATCTATTGGCACTCTGTCTTTCTCCTTCACCATGTTGTCAGCACAGTTCCTGAAGCATGACCATCTCCCCTTGTATTGGGCAGCCTTCCCCCAAGCAGAGGTGGAAGGGCCTGCCAAGGAAAATGAGAGTGCACATTGCCTTACCATGAATAAAAAATACATTCCTATCATCAGCTGCTGTATCACTTCAAGACCAAAAGATGGGGGGTTGGTTGGTTTGTTTGTTTTTACCATTCAGTTTTATGTTATTCACAAAAAACCACTTTCCAGCTCAGAAGGCCCCAGCAAGTTAAGTTTCAAGCTGACACATCATGGTAAGATGCTTGTGGCAAAATAAATTAAAAACATTTATTAATCCCCACATTTTCCCCTGTGAGGTGGAGTGTTCCTGTGAAGGATGAAGTTGCTAGCAAAGGATTTACAATGCTATCAGACTGGGCAAGCTCTGGAGGACACTGTTGATCTGGACATGCCTGAGTGCAAGTGTGAATTTCTGTTCCAGGCCAGCGGAGGAGAGCCATCCATCTATACTAAGGAGATTTTTTTAGGCACCTGGTGACTGACCAGCACATCTACAAATGGAGGAGGCTTGTGAGCTACAGAGGTGGCTTTAATAACTATACTTGCCCAGGAATTTAATCAATGCTCAGGAGTTCCTACACTGTGAGAAGTTTGCATGCATCACCAGACAGGAATAGGTAAAAAATTGTGGTAAAAAGCATTAAAATATTGATATGGGATGGAGACTCGTTACACTGTCCTTGCACGAACCCTGCAATCCTGCACAGACGTGATTGACAGCCTGGGACTAAATACATCCTCTGCTACCATGTGGACTCATAATACAAGCAGCCATGGACTAAACACACCTTCTGCAGTATTTGGACGCATAATACAGACAGGCCGGTCCAGTCCAGTGTGGCTCATTTTAAAAGGTGTGCTGTAGTTGCAGGACAGGGAATGTGAGGCTCATAAGTCTAAGACGCCAACCCATTTTCTAACGATAAGTCTACATCTAGTAAAAAATTCAAAATTGCTTGTTTAACCTCCCTCCTACTCTTCTAGTATCCATTTTGAATCACATGCAGTGTCCAGGGGAGTGGGATGCCAGGCAAGTGGCCTGGGCTCCACTCTAAATGGAAATATACTACAACCCCCGGCTTGTAATAATAATTTATTTAGGCGTAACCCAGAAACACCTCCCATTCTTATATGGTGGCAAAACCAAAACAAGCTCTGATTCCAGCTCTGATTCTGCTGCTTCTTCAGCTGTGAGCTGCTCCTCAGGGCTGTCCACAAACAGGTCCTCTGAATGTGAACCCGGGATGTACTGTAGTTGTTCCAGCGGCGTAGCCTGATCAAGAACCAGATTCAGGTTTACTTCAGGTGCTTGATCCGGCAGCTGCATGCTCTCTTCTGCTGCTGTGTGTGATTGTGGGTTTATAAGGGTATCTTCCCTGTTCAGCAAATTGTCATGCACCACTATGGGTTCAGTGCTTCACATAGGTCCCAGCACCTGATTGAATTCCTCATAGAAGAGGCAGGTAAAGGGGGAGTTCCCTGAAGTGCAGTTATCCCTGGTTTTGCACTAGTTGGTCTTGAGGCACTTGACTCGCTCTCTGTGTTGATGGTCGGTCTGGTGGATCCTCAATGCCTCCAGCCACTTTGATATCTCTAGGTACAAATGTTCATTTCTGAAGTAAAATGTCTTGCTTGCTTCACACCAGAGACTTACCAGAATTCAGCTGTGTTCCTCTGACCTGTTAGCAGTTCACTGATGTAGTGCTGACCATAGCTAACGGACAATATGGTTAACTATGTTTTCTTGAGCAGTCTTTGTGGAGAAGAAGGGTTAAATGCCGTGCCGCTGTATTTCAACCAGGAGATTGCTTCCAGTTCCTGGGAATTGAGTGGGAACTTTGAGGATAGAAGGGCAGGGACTGTGCAATTGTTGGTGGACACTCTGGACACAAGCCTGGTGACTTGTACTTCAGCTGCAGACACACTGCAAAATGAGTGGGCTTGGACCTGTGCCACAAAAGCACTTGGTCTCAGACCCAAATTCCTGGGTGATTCAATAGGCCTCTGTCCCAAGAGGTTTCTGGAGTGAGTTGGAAGGCTTTGTGTGTGGATGGTGAGGGGGCCTGTGCTTAAACCTGAGTCTGATCCTGGGTTTACTGTGCCATGTAGGTATATCCCCTGGATACGTACTCCAGCAGCTAGTCCAAGCTGTTGCTCATGCTGCCCCTGGCTACACTGGTATTTTTAGTGTGCTATCTTCAGCAGAACTAGCATGTGTCTGTCTACCCACACTGGGAAGTATGTGCCCAGTGTAGACACGCCCCCAGAGGTTCCTTTTCTACGTTAGGATTGAGGCAAAATGGAGCAATAAAATCCTGCAGTACCTCTGGCAATGCTATCTGTTATGTGACATATCTGTTGCTAGACGTTTTATAGATAAAAATGATTCTATTAGTACACTCCAATTTATGGGTACTGCACATATTTTTAAATAAAACAGAGGAGGAGACAGGATTAAGATTCCATAAAAGGGATGCTTTTGGATATTTTTTTTATTTGAAAACTGAACTCTGTCACATCTTAGACTGAATGAAGATTATAATCTGAATTTATTTCTGAGGAAAAGAAGAATATATGTGGCGATATAGAATGAGACTGATGGCAATGGTCCTATAAAGGAGGGACTGATTCTCTTCCCACTGCCAACAATGTCAGTGTTGTGACTCCTTGTGTGAGTGAGAGGAGATGGGTTACACTTGCATAAGTGAGAGGAGAATCAGGCTCCCATATATTTATTAATCAGAGATAGTGAAAGCAATGAACATTGCGTATGCTGATGGGAATATTTTCTTAGAGCAATTTTGCCTGCATCTTTCAAGTGAACGGTTCATTAAACCAAGTTGTTTTCAACTATCTTCAGGGCTTTGGGGACATTCTTCATTTGTTCACCTTGGTCTCACCAACAATGTTATTGCCTGAATGTTACATGGAGAAAAAAGTTGAATAGATATTTTGTCTACCCTCACCCTTTGATTAAGTTTGTTGCGCACTTATGACACCTCAGTTAGTACTTTCCTTCTTATGAATATCATCTGATTATTCATTCTTGATGATAATTGATCAGCAATTGCATTTTAATGATGTTTATTATGTATTTTATTCTAAGGTTGGGGCTTTGCTTGATCTTTTTAAAGTATCATGGCTTCTAATTGACTTCTTAATTGGTAATTGCTCTATTACTCGTAATTTAATTAATTAATTAATTAAGAGATAAATTATTCACCTCAGTTCATATTAATGAATGGATGGTGATGGTGTCCCCCACTCCTTTTTTCATGATCTGAAGCTTTTTTATATATGAGAATTTTTCTCCTATAGATAGATAGATAGATAATCTTTTGTACCTGATGATTTATAGCTGTGTCACCCATAAATTGTTTGCTAATATCTTTGCTTATGAAATATTTTTTTTAATAAATACTTTTGATAGTGTGTGCATTAGATCCTCAGGCACACTCCATTCCTTCTTCATTACTCAGGCATCCCAAAGGGGATGCAAAGCTCGCTTCAATAGCCACCTCTCACATCGGTGTGATGTGGAATTGCCTTACATTGCTCTATGCCATCCTCTCCTTGTTTCCTCACAATGAGGGAGTATCGATGCATGCATATGCGCACACCCCACCCAAGCTATAATTTGGCTTTTCAAAGGGATTCTTTGTGTTCTGTGATACATTTTATCTCTACTTCCCAGGAAGGGAAAGTATTGGGGAAAACAACACATTCAGTGCATCCTCTAAATAAAAATGCCATTTAAAAGTCTGCTTGACTATATGTTCTCTACCAGTCCTATACTATGCTTGTGTAATTGGGGCAAGACACTGGATGCTGGATTCCTTTTCTGCCTTCTTTCCCAGTGGCCAGGTTGCCTTTTCCTTGCTGGTGCACTTTGTGTGCTCACCTGCTGCACATATCTACACATTACTGCATCTGAATGATGGGAGCTTTTCAGTAGCCCATCCCAATCTTTGCATAACTTGTTACTTTCTAGGGAGTTGGCCCATCTGTATCCCTAAGCAGAAGGGTGCCATGTGTATATTAACTTCATAATAACATAGTTTTCTTGATTTATTTGATTCATTTCTTAAATTTTGATTTTCTAAAGAAAGGTGAAGGTTTTCCTCAGACAACAAATTCTCCAAAAGAGGGGGAGGAGGTTTTACCATAGCACGTAGGAGTTCTAGCCATAGACAGGGAACATACTGTTCATGTGATTTTACACCCATATACTGTTCTATGTTGACTGTTTATAGCCCTTCACCTCCTGGAGAATCTAATATATTCTGTTAATAAAGATCATTAACCTTGCACTGTAAAGATTTCCTGCTCTCCAATTAGAACAGTTGCAAAGATGTTAGCAGCTCAGAGCTCAGGGGCCGGTTCCATACAACAATTCAGGCAGTGGTGAAGTGGTGTCCGATGCACAGAGTAGAGCTGTAACTCCCTGGCATACAGTGCATTTCCTGAATTGTAGACTAATTTTGAGCTGTTTCTCCAAATGCAGGATTCTTTCCCCTATTGCTATAGTGCAGACATTTGAATATTGTAAAGTAGGGCTCATCAGAGATTTTTGTTTTTTAATATAGGAATTTGTTCAGTGCTCAAGTCCTAAAAAGAAATATAAAGTGCCAGAATACAAGCGTATGAAGCAGTTTTTTTGAAAAAGGGCTCTGATGAAAATTCCAGTATTTTTAGCATGAATAATCATTGGTTTACTTTAAAACTTTCAGAACATCATTCCAACCCTCAAAAACCAACAAACCAACCAAAAAAAAACCCACAAAAAAACAAGCCACATTGGAACAATGTTCTGGAGCATTCTAGAACATCTTTAGCCATTGTAAGATTCTTGGTAATATTACCTGGAGTCTGACCACCTAGATAATCCCTTGAACAGAAGAGGTTCTTATTTCTTTCCTTTTTAAACTTAGGCCATGTCTACACTAGTGATCTTACAGTGGCACAGCAGCTGTGCCACTGTAAGACCGCTCGTGTAGCTGCTCAGTGGTGATGGGAGAAGCTCTCCTGTCAACATAGAACTGTGCACACTACCACTTACACTGACAAAATTTATGTCACTCAGGGAACTGTTTTTTTCACATCCCTGAGTGACATTTGTTTTGCTGACATAAGTGGTAGTGTAGACATGGCCTTGGAAAATAAAACATTTTTCAAACAAGGTTGCTGCAACTGAGATGCTCTGCTAATAACATACGTTATGCATCTGTCCTGTTGGTGATTGACTGAGAATAGGTGGTACAGTAGTAAATCTGAAACCAAGCTGTATTCTTCTGTCTGCAGGAATGTAATCTTTGTCCTGATGTATTTGTTAAATTATCCTCAGACAATAAAAACGGCATTTTAGCAAAATGAATTAAAAAATTAAAAAATTTGGAGAACAAACTCAGACCAGGATCTTTTCCCTACTTTATGAGTATAGGAAAATGACTAAATTAGGGCTAGATGATGCTTTTAGCATGAAGCCCATGGTAAGACATGACACTGAGGTGAAATCAATGGGAGATAAGCACCTATCCTGCTTTTAAGCACTTTCATAATTCCCAGTAGGTATTAGACACCAGGATATAGGCTGTCAGGCTTACTGGGAAACACAGGTATCAGGCCTACTGGGGAAAAGGAAGGGAGGGTCAGAATTGCAATCAGTGGCCAAAGTCAACAGTCAAGCCAGAGTCAGAGCCAGGAATTGGAGCCATTGGTCAGAACCAGATTACTTGGAGTCAGGAAAGCCAGGAACAACTCTGGTAGTGGTTTTAGGAGGAGATCAGCTAATCGGGCAGTTTGGCCCATCAGGCAGCTCAGTTGGGGCCCATCTGCTCTCATTAGACTGCCTGGGGCTTAAGGTAGCAGGTAAGCCGGCTAGCTGCAGGACCCTTACTCCAGACATTAGTTGCCTGTCTGAGTCTTGACACATAAATCCCTTTGAACATCTGGTCCTAGATCACTTTGGAATATTTTACCCTATGTCTCTCTGTGTACAGCATACTTCCCACTCACAGGCAGCTGCCTAGCTATGCTGACATGAGCATGAGGTGGAACAGAGCCATAGTTTCACCAGCTCAGTGTCCCTTACAGCTTCTTTTCTGCCAAGATGCTACTGGAAGCAGGTGGGAGAAGTATCTTAGGTACTGTTTCTGCTCTCCCATAAGCACTAGGGCTGTAATTCTGTCTGGCCCTTACAGAAACGATGCAAACAGAGGGAAGCCCTTATTCCTTCTCAGCCCTATGTAAGGAGAGAGCACAGTCCAGCCCAGTGCATAAAAACACCCCTGAGAATCAGAAATAAATATGCCTGCTGAGCAAGCTTGAGTTTTTCTTTCTCCCCCACCCCCCTTAATTAAAAATTACCAGGTTACTAAACCTAATCCGTCAATAGAGACTTTTAAAGCTTGTCTACACAGTGCATTAGACCACATCAGAGAGGTGTAAATTCTAATACATGTGTCATGCACTAATGGACCCTGCTGGCATGCACTAAAATTCTTTACTCCTCATTAATTTAAGAGGGGGGCAGAGTAGCTTTGGGGATAATAATGTTTTTGATGCATGGCCAAACTATCCACATTCCATGAGTTCAACAAATTAAGATTGAAACCGTAGAGATCTGGGAAATATTTATATAGTTTTTTATGAATATTGGAAGCTCTAAGAAGGACCCACCAGGAAATGAAACAATGGCAAATACAGTTGTTTGAAATCCATTTCTTTGAGTGCTGGGCACCTTTTGGTAAACAAATCATACTTTATGTTGAAGGAGCTACTTCTCTGTCATTGCAAACTGTTATTATCCATGGGGTCCTGAAAGGAACTCTTGGAGGTCCAAAACCTGTTGGGCTTGCTAGGTATCACAATTGCAACCAGAGGTTATAACCAAGAGACCCAGTCTCATAGACTCTTAGACTTTAAGGCCAGAAGGGACCATCATGATAATCTAATCTGACCTCCTGCACATTGCAAACCACAGAACCTCACCCATCCACTCTTGTAATAGACCCATAAACTCTGACTTAGTTACTGAAGTCGAAGAGTGATTGGACTATCGTATCACATCCAAACAATGTCCAAAATAATTTTATAATCTGTTATTTTAAAATAGGTTTTAAAAAGTGGGGTCATAAAGTCTGTACAACACAGCTATCAAATCAACTTTGTGCTAAATTGAAGACAGGCATTCACCATTTCTGTGCGTTTTGATAATCTGTCCCCACTATTATTCTAATTACAGAGCTTTCCTCATGTCTTTAGATATGAGCACATTTTGTGTGTATGAGAAAGGGAGCTCTGACGTAAATGACAATCCCTATATTCACCTGGGAATGTATCTTCTCTCTTTTTAGTAAGGCAGAACTGAGGTTCAATTCGCAGTGACAATGGCCATCTGCATGTTATTTGAAGTTTCTGGATTCACAGTTAAGGAGAAAATTAATTATTGTTATTTGAACAGAGAAAGGTTCAGATTTTTAACTGATTTTAATTTATCCCATAGACCCTTTCTTGTATTTTTAACACTTTATTCTATTAGATTAATAACACGACAAAGATTTTTTTTTAAAGTTATGAACCATAAAGTATGTCAATAAATGCACCACACATTTGAAATCCTTATGCAAATACTTTTAAAAACTCTACATTCAGAATTAGATCTGTTTTCCCCTAAGTAATATCTATAATCCGTTTAGAAATACTTAATAGAAAACAGTGCATAAGACTCTATAAAAAGAAATATTAGACAGTCTTATTTTTTCAAATTTGATCAGCTGTTCTCTGTGTGCTATCTGTTACTAAATATGAGATTGTCTACTGCAGCCTGCCAATGATTTACACTGAGGGATTGTATAAAGAGTTTAACATTCTATTCTGAGGTATCTACTTTCTCTTACCACAAGCCATAATGTATTTCTCACAATTAATCTGTCACTTCCTGAGTCAGTATAATATGCTTCACCAATTAGGATTCTAAACTGTAAGACAAGTCAGTATCAGCAAATGTTTTAAAATATTCAATTTTTGAAAATTCATATACAGCAAGACTGAAACTCACTTTAAAGCCAGTATGTGAGAGATTGGGTTTTGTGATGTGGTTTATTAAATTAACTTTGCCACAGTCCAGCTAACTTCAAGGGTTCCCAATCCAAAGATAAAAGGACAGTTCCTGCATTCAGGCAAAACTCCCCATTGACTTCAATGTAGTGTTTTGCCGGAGTTATGACTACAGCATCAGGCCCCAAAAGCATACTTTAAAGACTTTAGGCACGCATTTTGAGAGCACACCATTATCATTGTGTTTCTCTGATGCTATGATGACAATGGTATAATGGGCACACCATTGAAGACTGTCCATTTACTACACCATAGTAGTTATCTTCTTTGCAATATTTGCAGTATTTTTCATACTTGTAATGGGAGGAATAACACATATAGTTATTTAACTACTATGGGTATAAGAGGTCCAGTTTTTAATGAACTCTATTGTAGATAGAGGGAAATTAAAATGAGAGAATTAACTGAGCTAATTATCTCAATTTATATTTCTCTAATATTCTGATTTTACAGTATATCTTGGAATTCCATAGGCCTGATTCCCCATTTGATTACTCCAGTTTTACAGCTGTGTAACTCCATTGACTTTAACAGCTATACCAGTGTGAAACTGGTGTAAAACAGTGGTAAACCAGGGCTATTGATTTCAATGGAGTTATATCAGTAACGCTGAAATAAAGCAGAGGAGAATCAGGTCCCATACTGAGAACAGCCAATCCTAATGGAGTTCTTTGAAAAATATAAAACAAAAATAAGACCCAAAAAGTAGAATTAATTATTCATTTGAACTTTGTAGCTTCAAAAGATCCTTAAGTGGATGGTAGCCTTGTCAAAGTTTGAATTTGGTTTGGATGGAATAAAAGTGCCTAAGCCTATCACGTTGAAAATCCAAACAGAAATTCAAACAAATTCTCACTGTGTGGGTTGAGATAGATTAGATGCAAGCATATATTTTTTTAGGAATTCTACTTCTCTAAATTTTATAAGAAGCACCTTAAACCATTTTAGACAAGTATTTATTGATCCTAACACTAGGAAAGGAATACAATGTTTAGGAGAATATAGTGCTGTTAGCTGGGTAGTAGAATATTGTGGGTTTAATTGGGAGACCTGAATATGAAAGTTGATTTGAAAATGGGTCCCTGAACAGTTGAGGATGAATGTATTGCAGATTATTCTTTGTTTTCTCATCGCATGAAGATGTGCTCACTTGAAAACGTAGAAGTGATATGGTTATATTTGAAAACATACAGAAATAAATACCATGAATGATGGAGATCAGGAAAAAAAAACATTGTATGGTAAATTTGTTGTAGTTTATAGATAAATTATCTGTTGCAATATATTCATAAATTACCCATTATATGAGCTGCTGTTCCTATTGAATCCGATATGTTGTCGTTGAGTCGGTTATATTTCTTACTGAAACATATATTCTGACTACTAGAGAAGATATTATGTGTATCACCCACTGAAACCTGCAAATAAGATAGATCTCATATTGCAATAGATATTGTATATCAACTGCCAAACCAAAATCATTTCTTATTAAATTAGAAATGTCTCTTGTTGGAACAGGTGCTTCACATTTTTTGAAGTAGACATATTGGCTACTCTGAATATGCTGGCTATGCAATCAGATGCACTGCTTATTGAAAAAAGATTTCTCTTTGAAATAAATATGCCTTTTATAACAACAACAACAATAGCAAAAGGATGCATTGCGTTTCTGTCCAAATATATTGTCTGTTTAAAAGAAAAAAAATCACCTATTGAAACAGAAATGAGCCTGTAAATTCACTCTCTCACCTTCTAAAGAAATATGCCATATAGTTGCAGAGAAATAAACAGACATTCATTTAATTAAATGTGGTTCTGTATCCTCAGACATAGCTGAAGGCCCAAAAATATAGTCATGTACTTTTGGGTAAATCAAGCCCACATGACCATCATTTTCAAAACCCAAGGCTATATTTCCATCAATAATACCAACTTGCTAGTCACCCTTCAGCATTACTTTTAGAAATGACCCCCAAGATTTGGAACCTGATTTTACTCTGTTACACCAGAGTAAATCAGGAATAATTCTGTTGAGTAAGTCAAAGGTGTAAAATCAGGATAACTGAAGGTGGAATCAGGCCCTTATACATCAAGATTAGTTTGAAAGTGCTACCATCTTTCCTCTGAATGCTCTAGACAGTTTTCCAGACACAATTAGCTCAGTTTTACACATATTTTAAGTTCAATATTCCTGAAATGAATTTATTATCTTCTAGCCTATTTATTGACTGCTAGCCTTTTCCATGTCTATTCTATTCCTAACCAAACCAACCAGTTAAGTAGTGTCCCTGACTCTTACTGCAGTCCCTCAAAGGATTGAAGAACAAGAGCTACTGTGCAGGAGGGGAGCTCTTCTCCTACAAATTCCAAATTAGAATTAGCCATGTCCTCCAGCAATCTTCCACCTCTCATCTGCCTCATTGTCTTATTTATCTCCTGGTCCTCCCTATGTTTCTACACTTTCTCTATCCCCAGTCTCCCAGTGTGCAACATTGCCCCCTTTCTGTGGATTTACAAAGCTATCTGGAGCCATTCTAGTGATTTATAAGCTCATTATGGAGTTGTTAGCTATGCACGGGGCATCACTCCTTACAAGTTTGGTCTTCCATCATTGAACATAATGGGAGTTTATCCACTGATTTAAAGGATGCTGGAAAAAGCCATAGGAACATAATTAAAAAGCTTAGTATGTAGAGAATGCAATATTCAAGCAGTCATAACTCAGTCAATTAAGAATCAAATCAAATCTATCCCTCTGTCCCTTGGCAAAAAATATTTTCATGCCAAATTGCCTCTTTCAGACCTTAGCCATTTGAGTAGTTGGGCTGCATAAAACAAGAAACAAGTATTTTGCTGCTTTTAAGTTCAAAAAGTAAAAAAAAAAATTCTCAAATTTTCATACCTCAAGAGAGAGAAAAAACAGACCCACAAAACAAAGCCAAACTCAACTTTGGAAAGAGACTAGGCATGTACAATTTCAACCTTAAAAGAGAATATTTCATAAATCTGTGACTATATGAAAACTGGGATTTGTCATGTAAATTTTCTACCCTCTAACTATACAAGTAACATGAAAACAGGCAATTTTTTAAATATAAATATCTTCACCACAGGCTGGTAGAGCAAGAATGCCACATGTAATCTCTTGCACAAATCAATGATGAAGGAAGAATGCATGTCTGTCTATGCAATAGATCTAATATTTACTAGAGGGGCAGGGAATTGCTGCTAGAGTTGGCTCAATGTCTGACATCAATGTACTTGATGGTCCACTAGTAACACATTGCAATGCACCAAATTTTGGTATGGAATGGATTATGTATAAAGCGGAATTTATGTCCTGTTTGTCACACAAATTATGGATTCTGTAGGGTTTTTTTGTTTTTGTTTTATAAACTAACCATGTTTTTTTTAACCTTTGGAGAGTTTTACATCTGGGTGGGTGAATATGAGGGTCAACAAATGAAACAAATTCACCTAGAACCTTGCAAGTTAAACCATTGGTTTGCACAGAAACTATAAAGAAAATGGAAATTCAGAGGTAACACAAAGGGCAACATCTAGTAAGTTATGGTGATGGGATTTTCTCTCACCCAACATAAAAACAAACAAAAAGTGTTGTTGTTTTTTTAATAACGGCAAAGAAATGTGTTGAGTTAGAGGTTGGTGCCCTAGGGCAACAACTGTGTCCATATCTGACTCTGCTATCCTGACACTGTTGTAGTAGTAGCGGTTTGCACTAACATGGAAAAATACAGGTTATTCAAATAAATAGTATATTGTTATAACTTCCATACTACTTGAGGAAGGATGATCCTCTGATTAAGGCACAAACAGAACTGGGAGATCTGGATTTCTGCTTAATTGTTTTGAAATATTTGTTTATATTTCAAAGGACAGTATATGCAAACAGGACTGCAGTAAGAAACACAGGAAAATATGGAAGTCCAACTATATGGGTGACTGCTATGCACAACTTTTCATACAGATTCAAAGTACAGAGTTAAGTTTTAACTAAGATTAATACATGTCTAGGAAACATATTTGGGTCAGCAACATTTTGTTACAGTTATAGTACAGAATTATTGAGAGTTAGTACACTAGCTGATGGGTTTGTTGCAGAACAGTTATGTGTCAATTATATTTACATATCTTGCAAAAGGCTGAAGTGCATGGAACTATTTTTCTATGCAGATGCCAGAAGGAAAATCAGCACTAGCTACAAGGGCTCTGATAAAAGCAAGCCGAATGAAACTGCAGCCTTCCAAAATAGCTTTTTATGAGGAGACATGATACGTTCTGTATGCCTTCATCATTTAACAAATATCACTATTTTGCTCATTCTAATTCCCCAACCGTACATATTAATTATTATTATTATACCACCAAAAGTGGACTAGTTTTTTTTTAAATAAAAAAGCTCTCACACTTCCAAAACTGCCTGATTCCTTTCTATGTTACTGCTAAATAATTTTACATGAGTCAGAGATGCCGTTTTTCTTCTTTGCTTTTGTAATAACACATTTAGCCCATTGAAAACAAAGCATGGGTTTTGGCTTTTACTTCTAATAGTTGTGACTACAAATTGCTGTAGCTCAGGTCTTCTTTCTTCTCTTTCATAGTTATACTTCTGCATACTATTGCCTCATTGCATATATCTGGAAGAGAAAAAAAAAACAGGCAGCAAAAACAGTGTAGCAGTAACCCTGAACAACTACTTGTGCTGAAAATAACAAAATGGGAGTTTTTGACATTAGGGATGATAAGAGCAATGGAAAAGTCTGAGGAGAAAAAAATGGACAAAAAGTTAACCAGTCTCAAATGGTTTTGGTTTTTTTGGTTTGAGATTTTTGAACTTGTGCTCATTCAGTCCAGATGGCTTCTCTGAGAAAGCCCCAATTATATATCATTTAACGTACATTTTCAAAAGTGATTAGTGATTTCAGTTGCCTCAGTGATGGCTGCCATTTTGGACAGCACTAGAAAATGTACTGGAGATTTTGAAAGCTAAAGAATTGTCTCTCTCCAGCTTGCACTAAGAAGCCAGGCTGAGAGCTGTAACCAACCCATATTCTTCATGGACTAGGCATGGAGAAGGTCATGTAACACTTGCTGACCAGTGGGCTAAAACAACATATTCAGAGTGGGTGCTCAACATTTTCTGAAAATTAGTCTCATGTAAAGTGCCTGTAGATGGACACCCAAAAATGGAGGCACGCCAAAATTACCAGTCACTCTTGAAAATGTAGGCCATCATTATATATTTAAATAATATATTACTAAAAGAAAAATATTTTAAAATACACATTCATGCAGAGAAGTAGTGGAGCCTACACTTCTAGAGAGAAATAGATTATATATAAAATTATGCTTTTTTTTTTGTATTTCCACCTCCATTTTCACTTTCAGAACTCCATTATAAAATGTATGCATTTCCTTTGTACCTATAGATAGGTATTTCTTTATTTCAAAATGTTCAAAATGCAGATGTGCTGTATTACTTTATGTTTAAATAATTGCATTATTTCCCTAGTGAATTCTTATCTTTCTATAATTTTAAGTAGCAGCCCCTGTATTCCTCCTACTCTTTATATATTTTTTTCAAATGTATTACCTGACTTCTAACTGCTCTATCCTTCCTTCACTCCCAGAATTATAATTGGGGCTTAAGTGTACTATAGCATTTCAGTTGTTCTTTTTCTCCTATTTAACCAGTGAAATTACTATTTACATGATAAAAGATAAACATACTGTAAAACTATATCTTTAAAATATTTGTTGTTTCAGCTGTAGCTTTTTATCCTATTCTTCCCATAAATAATAATACTGAAATAAAGTGACAACATAAATTCAATTAAGAGAAGAGGATTATTTGAAAGAATGTAGGCTTAAGTGATGAATTTTAAACCCTCTGCCAACTTTATGAAAACAGTTGGGTTTCAGTGGTAATACGAAAAGTTTTATTTTATAGCTATAAAGTTAGCAGACAATTCAGATATTTCTGTATGCACTCACCAAGTGTGTCATGTCCTCCTCTATTGACTGGTTCATATGTTGGGAAGAGCCTTCTACTACTTCCAGCTAACAGAGTTATTCCTTCATCTCAAGTGTTAGAGGTCTATGCTGAAAATCCCATATTCATGGCTTGAGGTGGGGGCTATTATATAACATTGTATAACTGTGACAAAGTCAGGCTGGACGGCTGCAAGAGGGTCATGGAAGGCTGATATGTTAGCCCTAGAATGTTAAAGGCTCTTTTTCCAACAAGCTTAGAAGGGATTATCTCAGGCTGCCTGAGGCCTTTAAAAACACCCTCCTCTGCACAGAGAAACAGGGAAGAGAGACAAGCTGCTGCCAGGCTAGGGGCAGTAGGGAAATAAGCTTCTCCAGAATGTGAGGCTGTGCTCCTTCCCATAGGGGAAATAGCCCAAACCTGAGTGCCTGCTAGGGGAAAGACTGACACCCCAGAGCAAACCAATAAGGCGACATCTTGCACCAGTGAGTAGGCAGTGAAAGGTACCCCCTGGTTTTTTTTAGTTTATGAAACTGTTTCCTTTTTGTTTGGTGGAGGATCACCCCTTAGGCTGACCATCAGGCCTACCCTGAAAGTATGGCCAAAGGAGCATAGAAGTGGGAAGGCAAACACTGCCCTGAGTGAGGCTGATTACCTCAGGCCCGCCATTGCCAGAGAGGGAAGTGCTAAGCCTGGCAAGATGAAGGAGGTGCCTTGCTACATAACAAAAAGCTGTAGAGGCTCATCCATCCCTCTGACTACTTACCTCATGCTGATCATGCATGTGGGTATTAATGATACTGCCTGGTATATAAGAATGGCCATACTGGGTCAGACTGAAGGTCTATCTAGCCCAGTCTCCTGTCTTACAACAGTGGCCAATGCCAGGTGCTTCAGAAGGAATGAACAGAACAGGCAATCAACAAGTAATCCATCCCCTATTGCCCATTCCCAGCTTCTGGCAAAACCGAGGCTAGGAACATAATCCCTGTCCATTCTGGCTAATAGCCATTGATGGACCTATCATCCATGAATGTATCTAGTTCTTTTTTGAACCCTGTTTTTAGCCTTCACAACATCCTCTGGCAAAGAGTTCCACAGGTTGACTGTGCGTTGTGTGACAAAATCTTTCCTTTTGTTTGTTTTTAAACCTTCTGCCTATTAATTTCATTTGGTGACCCCTAGTTCTTGGGTTATGAGAAGAAGTAACACTTCCTTTTTACTTTCTCCACCCCAGTCATGATTTTGTAGACCTATATCATATCACCCCTTAGTCGTCTCTTTTCCAAGTTGAAAAGCCACTGTTTTTAAAATTTCATATGGAAGCTGTTCCATGAAATTAATCATTTTTGTTGCCCTTTTCTGAATCTTTTTCAATTCCAATATATCTTTTTTTGAGATGAGGTGACCACATCTGCATGCACTATTCAAGATTGGGCTTACCATGGATTTAGATAGAGACAATATGATATTCTCTGTTTTATTATCTATCCCTTTCTTAATGATTCCCAACATTTGGTTAGGAATTCTGATCCTGAGCAGATCAATAGTTGCTATAGGCCTCAGGGATTGAGAGTGAAGGAGCCAGGATCTTGTTCGTCCTCCTGGTTGAGGCTGAGAACTAAGACAGAGATACTCATATCCTGGAGCTGAATACACACCATGGGCGCTGTTCCAGGAAGGACTGCTGGGAAGAGAAGAGGCTTAAATTACCAAGAAGGGAAAGAACATCTTTGCACATGGGCTCACCTAGTGAGGAAATCTTTAAATGACATTAAAAGGGGGCTGGTGACAAAAGTCTACGGGTAGGCATAATAAAAGCCAACTTTAACACAAGGCGAAATGTTGGAGGGGGAAATGGAAAAATAGGGCAACAAGGGGACAAGCAGTGGGGGAATATGCTCAATATCTTAGATGTCGATACACATATGTAAGGAATATGGGGAATAAACAGGAAGAAGTGAAAGTATTCATACATAAGCTAAATTATAACTTAATTGGCATCAGAGACTTGATGGGACAAATTTCATGACTGGAAGATTGTTTGTTCTGAAAGGACAGGAAGGGATAAAAGGGAAGGGTTTTGCACTGTATATCAGGAATATATACATTTGTTCTGAGGTCCAGAAGGAGATGAGATAGATCGGTTGAAACTCTTTGGGTAAAGATAAAAGGAGAAAAAGCAGGTACAATGTCATAGTAAGAGTCTACTATACACTTCCAAATCAGGAAGAGGAGGTGGAGGAGGTATTTCTAGAACTATCTAGAAATATCCAAAACACAAGACCTGGTAATAATGGGGGACTTTAACTACAAGATACCTGTTGGAAAATTCATGAAATGTCTGGGAGACAACTTTTTATTTCAGAAGGTAGAGGAAGTAACCAGGGGGGCAGCCATTTTAGATTTGATTCTGACTAACAGGTAGGAATTGATTGCAAATCTGAAGGCTGAAGGCAATTTGGGTGAAAGTGGTCATGAAATGATAGATATCATGATTCTAAGGACACGATGGAGTTAGAGCTGCAGAATATGGACAATGAACTTAAAAAAGCAGACTTAACAAACTCAGAGAAGTGGTAGATAATCTGGGAAGAAAATCTAAGGGAAAAGGGAGTTCAGGGGAGCTGGCCATTTCTCAAAGAGACAATATTAAAGTCACCACAGAAAATGATACCAATGTGAAGGAAAGATAGGGTAATATTGGCCTTTTAGTATTCTTCCTATCAGGAGCTCTTTAATGACTTGGAAATCAAAAAGGAATCCTACATAAAATGGAAACATGGACAAATAGCTAAGGGGGAATTCAAAAGAACAGCACAAGCATGTAGGGACAAAATCAGAAAGGCTAGGGCTCAAAACGATTTTACACCTTGCAACGGACATACAAGATAATAAGAAAACATTCTATAAATACATTAGGAGCAAGAAAACAGACAAAGAAAAGTATTGGTCCTCTCCTAAGAGGGAAGGAGAGCTTATTATGGACAACATCAACAAGGGTGAGGTGTTTAATGACTATTTTCCTTAAATCTTCACTAAAAAGGTAAATTGTGACCAGATACTTAACACAGTTAATCTGAACAACAAGGGGGAAGGAAACCAAGCCAAAATAGGGAAACAATAGGTTAAAGACTCTTCAAATAAGTTAGATATATTTAAATTGGGAGGGCCTGATTAAATGCACCCTATTGTACTTAAAGAAGTAGCTGAAGCAATCTTGGAACCATTAGCAATCATCGTCGAGAACTAATGAAGGATGGCTGAGGTCCCAGAGGACTAGAGAAGGGCACATATATGACCTATCATTAAGAAGTGGACTTTTGACTGAGGTAAATATGATATATCTTGATTTTAGTAAGGCTTTTGACATAGTTCCACATGACATTCTGATGAGCAAGCTAGAGAAAAGTAGTTTAGATGAAATTATTATAAGGTGAGTGCAAAACCCATTAAAAAGTAGTTATCAAATGTTTGCTGTCAAACTGAGGGAACATATTTCATGGATTCCCACAGGAGTCAGTCCTGTGTCCAGTACTAGTCAATATTTTTGTTAATGACTTGGATAATGAAGTGGAGAGTATGCTTATAAAATTTGCATTAGTCACCAATTTGGGAGGGGTTGTAAGCAGTTTGGAGGACAGGACTAGAATTCAAAAAGATCTTGATGAATTGGAGATCTGGTCTGAAATCAACAAGATTAAATTAAATAAAGACAGGTGCAAAGTACTTCACTTATGAAGGAAAAATGAAATGAACAATTACAAAATGGGAGATAACTGCTTAGGCAGTTGTACTGCAGAGAAGGATCTGAGGGGTTGTAGTTAATGCAGCAATTCTGTCACAGAGATCACGGATTCCATGACTTTCCGGGGCCTTCGTGATTTCTGCAGCTGCCATGGCCGCGGGGACATGATTTTTTGTTTATTGCCTGTGATCTGTCCATAACTTTTACTAAAAATACCCATGACTAAATCTTAGCCTTAGTTGTAGTGGATCACAAGTTGAATATGACTCAACAATGTCATGCAGTTGTGAAAAAGGCCAACAGTCTGTGGTATATTAACAGGCATGTTATATGTAAGACACAGGAGGTAAATATCCCGCTCTACTTGTCACTAGTGAGTCCTCAGCTGGAGTACTGTGTCCAGTTATGGGTGCCACCCTTTAGGAAAGATGTGGACAAATTGGAGAGAGTCCAGAGAGAGGACCAAAACTAATAAAATGTTTAGAAAACCTGGTGTATGAGGAAAGGTTTAAAAAAATTGTTATGTTTAGTTCTGGTTTAAGAGAAAACTGAGAGGAGCCTTATAACGGTCTTCAAATATGTTAAGGTCTGTAATAAAAATTCATGGTGATAGATTGTTCTTCATGTCCATTGAAGTCAGGACAAGAAGTAATCAATGTAGTGTGCAGCAAGGGAGATTTAGGTTAGATATTAGAAAGTTTTTCCTAATAATAAGGGAATTAATTCATGGAATAGGTTACCAAGGGAGGTGGAATCCCCATGACTGGAGGTTTGTAAGAACGGGTCAGAGAAAAACCTGTCAGGGAAGGTCTATGTATACTTGGTCCTTCTTTAGAGCCGGGGGCTGGACTAAATGACCTCTCAAGCTCCATTCTAGCCCTACATTTCTATGATTCCATTATTTCAATTTTCCTTTCCATTTTACCCCTTCTGCCCTGCACCTTTCTTTTCTTTTCTTTGGAAATGTGATATGGGTATTGCTTCTAGGAATACATGTAGCTACTTTGAACATTTATCAACAGACAGTTTCTCCCTCAAACATCCAGGGCCGGCACAACCCATTAGGCGGTTGCCTAGGGCACTGCGATTTGGACGGCGGCGACCACGGTGGTATTTCCGCGGCGGGACCTTCCGCCGCCTCTGTGTGGGGGCGGCATTTCGGGGCGGGACCCTCCACCGCCTAGGGCGGCAGAAAAGCTGGCAGCGCTCCTGCAAACATCGCTGGTACTTTCTCCCATAAACCTCTATTAATGGGGAAAAAAATTCCCTGCAAGAATCCAGAGAACCACTAATGTATCTATTATTTTGGTCAACCACTTTTCAAACCTGAGTCTAGTACCCAAAAGCTTTCTGGCCTCAATTGCTCTGCCGTGCCCAACTTCTGCATATGCTTGAAAAATCAGGTGAGTCTGGTCTGAGATATAGGTGAATTTCACATTTGTTTTCCTTTATACAGCTCCACTAAATTGAAAGGTGGGGGGGGGGGGGGGGGGGGACAGCAGATTATGTCCTGCTATGAGACATATCTTGGCTATTGGAGGAAATTGAGCTCACATGTGGAGCTGTGTGTGGGTGATCTGAGAAAGCCTGTTGTGTTTGAATGCTGAAGCATATGTAACACCGCAATGTTTGACTGAAACCTTTGTATCCCTTCAGATGCAGCCATGAAGAGACCTATCCTACAGCAAGGCAGAAAGAGACCCGTGAAAAGCAGGAGGGAATGGATATTAATCACTGCATGAAATAATTCAGTCAGGAAAATGGATCTGAAACCTTATTGCAGTTAAAGCCCTGTAGTGCCTAAAGCCTGTAGGAGCTCTGAATTTTACTTCCTTTAAACCTGAGCAGCTGTCACTCTGCTGGCAGCTTCTTTGAAGTTGCCTGCAGCTCATAGAGAACTGGGCTTTTTCAGCATAGAAGCTTTTCTAACTCTCCCTCCCCACCCCTTCCAATCAGAAATGAGTTTTTAAGGTCTTCACAAGTCGACACTGATTTTTAATAAAAGGGATGGGAAAAAATAGAGAGAGTGGTTTGTTAGAAAAGCCATTCTGTGAAAAAAGCCCATTCTCTCCTCAGCACATCTGCTTCCAAAGTAGCAGAGTGACAGGAACATCAGGATTCAGCAAAAGTAAAATGAGAGCTCCTCCAGGTGTTAAGATTTGTAAAGCCTGGAATCCAGCAGGATTCTAGATATGTTACATTTGTGCTTTGCAGGCCAAAATGTTTTGTTATTGATAGTAAAGATTTGCTTCTTTAAATGAGTGTAAGCATATGATTTAACTAAGTAACTTATGGTAATTTCATCTGTGGCATAACAATGTTGCTGCCAGTGGACTACAATAAATTTCACCCTGTGTGATTATTTTCCTATTGGCTTAAGTGCCTGTATTCAGCCTTATTGCAAATAGTTTGTGCCCTGCTCTGCTGAATAAATAGTCCGTGAGCACAGTGATAAATTGGTACTGTATGTGTAACTAGAGAATATAAAGTTTGTTCCAAAGCTTAACGAAGTCAGTGAAGGACTCCTGCTGACCTCAGTGGACATTGGATTCAGACTCCAGACCGCTGGCCTGAGATGATATAGAACTGTTATTTCACTTTCTGACTCCTTGTGAACCACCTGTTTGCTTCAATTAGAAACTAAGCTTTGGAAAGGAAATCCAAGTGGGCATTTCAGATGCTTATGAAAATAAATTGTATCAATGGTAGAAAGTTGTTTTAACACTATATCACTGCTATGTCACATGCAGTTTTTACTCCATGTCAATAAGATTTTCTTGTGACTCTCAGGATTCAGTTAAGTATAAAATGTGGCTATTGAGTGTAAATAGGTGCTTACCTAATGTGGAAATTCTGTCACAAATGGCAGTTTAAAAGAGATTATCTAGGTCCACAACAAAACAGGCTTGTAGTTCCCGTATAACACATGAACCAGTTAACTTTAAGTGCAAGGTTTACTGCATCTGAGCACCTTAATGCAGTCGACTCTCTGCTGGGTTCATTCTCCATAGTGACTCTAGTTAGCTGATCACCAAGGCTGAAAATTAATCATATAGGATTTTTTTTTTCTTTAACCACCGCTCTTTGCTTCTCTTGGCACGATATTTGCAACTTTACTCTAACCTCTATGAAGTTTCCTCAGCAAACCTAAATCTTCTGGGACAACAGCATGCTTTTTCCTTTCAAAAGCACTTAGCTCTGCGATCTTCTTATAAGCTAAGGAAAGCCTTGAAATTCTACATGCTTTTGTGCTTTCATTTTGCAGTCTTCTAGTAGTCTATTAGTCCAGTGAAAATAATGAATGGAGTAAGAAATCACACATTCAGTAGAGCTATGCCGATTTACATCTGCTGGGGATCTGGCTCACTAAGTCTTTTCTGTAGCAACAATAGTTCTTCAAGCAGGCCAGAGTCTCTCAAGTTGTCTCTGTCTTCATTTCTATTTCCTTTTCACAAAACATACTTTTCTCTCTCAAAAATCTGATGATCTTTTCAACTCACCAAACCTTTTATTCCAACCCTGGGGTCTCTTCTGCTAGTCATCCTCTATTTTTAAACCTGTCTGCTCAAAACTCTGTGATCAGATGTCTGATATATCCTGGACTAATATTAAATCATGGACACTGGCTATTGCGTATTTTTCTTTCAACTCTGCTGAGGCTTTTTAAGCAAATCAACAGCCCATTTAACATAAATCCAAGTTATGATTCCAAACAATGTTGGTGTATGTATTTCTTTCAGTCTACAGTGGATCTCTCCTTGATATCAAATGTGGCTTTATGCATGGATTACGGACAATAAATGACCCTTGGTTAGAACAAAATAACTTCTAAAACTTATGGGGAAAAAAATCTCTTTTCTTATAAGCCACAATGGTTTAAAAAAAATACTTTACAAACAAAAATCTGCAGAAAGTAAGATCCAGTAAAAGGAGGCCATTTAGTCATGTAAGTGAGTGTATTAGCTCATCAATGCAGGGAGCTCTGACCTAAGTCAGTTCTAGGGGTGCTAATAAGAAAGTGTCATAGTTGAAAACCTTTAGTGAGTCTAGAATGTGTATAAATAGGGGATTGTAAGAGTGTGTTATTAATAACCATAATACCTGCACCGCTCCTCATAGTTCTCAGGAATAAGTGGCTTACATTATCTATCTATCTGTTGAAGTGGCTTACATTATCTAGTCAAGGGCAGATCACTTTAAGCTATTTATTCTCTTTGTTCATTTATGTAACAATCCACTAGAATAATGGGAAATGAAAAAAAGCATTTATTTATATAGAATAACAAAGAGAACACAAAAATAACTGATATATAATGTATCCAAGAACATGCTGTACAGAACATGGACATTTCCTACAGGAAAATGAGGAAAATAAACACACATTTCAAAGTATACCACTCTAAGAGCCAGATTCTGCCACTCTGACTCATGTTGAAGAAAACTTTATTCTCTGAATAACTACATTGAAATCACTGGGACCAGTGGCTGAGCAAGGTACATGAGTAACAAAGGTAGAGTCTAGCCTTAAATAACTATGTAGGCCAAAGTCTACTTTTAAAATGGTTTAAATTGATCTCGAACTTATTCTGATTTGAACTAGTTTCAAGTACCCTGATTTGTTCCTGCTACATTAACCTTCTTCCCAGACATTCCATAAAGGTCTCTCTGGTTAAATATCCACTCTTTAAGCCTCCCCAGCATGGGTGGTGCATGAACCTCCCGTTCACAGAGGCTCGCCCTGGGCCCACCCTTTCTGCCAGAGACCCTGCCCTTCTCACCGGAGCCAGAGGAGCCCCGCCCCAGCCAGCCCAAGTCCTGCCAACCCCGCCTCAGCCCTAGGCCAGTCGGGTGGCCCCAGTCCTGGAGCACTGGGCAGCCCAAGCGCCAGGCGACCCCAGCCCTGGAGTGCCAGCTGGCCCCAGTGCCAGGCAGTTCTAGCTCCGGAGTGCTAGGTTGCCCGAGCAGCCCCAGAGCACAAGGTGGCCTGACCTCTGGGAGGCCTCAGCCCTGGAGCACCGGGTGGTGCCAGCTGGATAGCCCTAGCCCCTGCTGGCTGGCTCGAGCACTGGCCCCAGCTGCCCTGAGTCCTGGGCAGCCATCCAGCTGGCCCTAGTCCAAGCCCCAGCCCCCAGCAGTTTCAGTGGAGAGACTGAGCAAGGGCTGCAAGAGGAGGAGCCTGGGCTGGGGCCACCATGGAGGAACAGCGGGATGCAGCAGGAGGCCTTGGGGAGGAGCATGGGCAGGGCCATGCCTGTCTGTTTCTGGAACTTAGCCTCCCCTGGCCTGTGATATCCGCTTCCCATGCTCCCCAGGATACATGAACTGCTAAATTTTGAAAGCGCTTTATGATCTGGGTCCGGGATATCTAAAAGGTCATCTCAAGCTCTGACACAAAGACCATACTCAACAACTAGGCTCCTCTGACACAATGGCATAGTAACTGTAAGAGTTTATCTATGCAGGAGACAAATCTTTTTTCCAGGACAGTCTGAGACTGTGGAATGAACTCCTCCACGTGCTATGGACCATCACCAACCTCACCACTTCTTGCTCCAAGTGCAAGGCGGGCTTCTTTGACCTTGCCTTCTCTAATATAAACCCATAACAACAGGTATATTTAGCTTTAAAAGACACACTATCAAAACAAGAGACACCATTGCCTTTTCCTTCCAGGGAGATGAGAGAACAAACACATGACAGAGGTGTGGTCATGTCACTTAATGCTGTACTGCAAGGTGTTTAGATACTACAGTGATGAGCGCAGTTTAAAAACTATATAGAATAAGATATAACTACTCCTTTTGTATACTGACTCCAAGCAGACGATCCCAAATATAGTTCTGCACCAATTGTCCCCCAAACAACTGGTTTCACTTTTCACTTTTAACCCCTAAAACTCTACTTTGATGTTACCTTGGCAACACCTTGATCTCCTAGGACTGCAGCTCTTAATTTTATCATAGACAACATTTCATTGAATAGTGTTATTTAATTTGCTCAGAAACATGAATATGAAATATATTTTCAAGGAATTGCTTCAGCAAGTAATACAATTGTACGATTGTCTCATGCAGCACTGATCAATTAATACAATTTGGACTAGAAGACAGTTCTTGCTTTTGAGAAAGAAAATGAATAGAGAAAGGAAACACGGTTCATGAAATATTCTAGTCTACTTTTATTTAGGAGTAAACTCTGCAGATCTTGAAGAGGAGTACCATTTTACAGCAAAAAACAATACAGTGTATTGCGGTATAATACAAATCATTTTGTCATTATTTAAATTAAATGAGAAAGGCAAAACATTTTGTTTAGCTAAGGTAAAAATGTTTTGTTTCAACTTTGTCAATTCAACTTTAATATTACATGTAATATTAATTATATTTAATATAGAGTGTTATAATGTTTAAACAGTATCAAAACAAAGCATATTTTATTCAACATTATCAAAATGAAATATTTTATTTTTTCCCAAGAATATTCATTCCTTAGGAAATTTAGATTTGTAGTGCTTGCATTTTGATTTGGAACATTTTTTTCCCCAACATATCAGAATTTCCAGCTAAAATGTTTTCCAGCATTTCTATGAAAAATGTGTCCTGTCCAAATAATTACTGGAAAAAAAACTCAGTCTAATCTGCAGCCCCATACAGAAGCATCTCACCTATGTAAAGTCCATGTTAAAATTCTAGTGATCTATTGGCCAGATTCAAAGTCCAGTGAAGTAAAAGGAAAGGCACTCATTCACTTTAGTGAGTTTTGGATCAGGCAATTTATTTTTAATTTCTTCCCTAACATTTTCAATAACTCCCTTTTGATTTTTTTTCTACTCAACCATGAGTTTTCATGTTTATAGTAGAACTTATGTCTAAAGTTGGGAACCACTGATTCAAATTCTGTTCCCATTTATACTCATGCAACTTCACTACCTTTTTTATCCTATACCAAAAAAGACCCTCAATCTCCAACTCTCAAATCATTCTGACAGTATTAACTACATTTTCCCAGGGCAGCCTAGCTATCTTAGTGGATAACCAAGACAGTATTTGATTTATCTGGGCTGAAGTCCATTGAGGCCTTGAAAGAACTTAGACTAGGGCCAAGAATTGGGACCAAGGATAAGTGATGATACCAATGACACGTTGACATTTTGTGCTACTTTGACAAACTGAGGGCACATGCTTTTGATGGAAGGGAAATCCTGTGCACTGGTGAGCTTCTGCAGTGTGTTCCATCTTCCCATTAGCACCACTCCCCTCTTGTCTGGGCCAGTTGCTGGTCATTCCAATGCACATAAAACCATAATGGTCTCAGTATGCCAGGGGATGATGATTTTATTAATTAAAGATTTATTAATATTTGCTAAATAACCTTATCAGATGCTCACTGACCATGCTCAGGAGGATTATTTCAATCATGTAATTTTAAACATATTTCTTTCCAAACCAAACAGAGAGGCTGTTTTTCTATGAAAATGTGTCTGTTTCAGGTTTCAAATGTCAGAACAAATATGGAAAATGTCATCTTAAAAGCATACAAAGTTATCAGCCTGTGGTTTGTTATGGAAAGTGTTTAGCAATCTGGATTTAAGTGGGCACTATCAAGTGTCTGTTGAAATATGCCCTTTATCAATTATAATGCATGATTACATAGAGCTACCAGCATTTTAAGGCTGGCTGCTGATGCTGCTTGTTATTGTTTTGGGATTAGGTCTGTCGTCTGTGGGTGGTTGAATATATGAAGTTTTTTAGTTATTTCTTATCACAAATCTAACATATTTAAACAAATAAATCTGCCTTCTTTGCAGCACTGGAAATTGTTAATTTCTCATTTAGCACAGGTTTCTCCAAGTGTTAATAAATTTTACTTTATAACTTAGATGAACAATAACACAATAAAATGAGCTGTTAATCTGGTTGATGCTTAGTCCAGCAAAAAGTGTCAGTAAGTGACTTTGAATGTTTTGGAAATACTTGCAGGAAGGATTTTAGTCAGTTTCCCTCCCTTCCCCCGTTTCCTCGCTGTTGTTTTGTGTCACAATACATCATTACATATTGATGTTTGTACTAGTAAGCAAAAAGGGGATTGCATAGTGCATGTTGGCCTCTTTTCTTTGTATTAAATGTGTCAGCTTTGATTTGTTACAATTTTAGAACATGTTTTGAGCATTGCCAGCTTTGGCAGTTGGTTCTTTATATATAGATACATTAGAATGACCTTTGCTTGATATGTGGTTTATGGACTCTGATTTTTTATTTTATTTTATTTTATTTTATTTTATTATTGCCACAAAGATTCCTACAAATGATGTTGTACTGCAGCCATGATCTTCATTAAATACAATTTCTTTAAGATAATATAAGGTACAGTGCAAAATATGGAATACAGATTTTTAATGAGTCTGCTTTGATCTATGCTCATTTATATAATTCCGTAAGGCCAGTTTCTTCTGTGACAATGACAGGCTGAGTAGTAGCTGATGCACATTTATTTAATTAAAAAATCTGAAATATCAAAGAAGTGTGTTTGTGTGTGTGCACACACAGAGGCATATACCAGACATACTTCGTCCCCGTTACCGAAAACACAGACGTGCTTGACTTTACTCACATTGATCACTCTACAGGGCATATTGTTAGCTGGGTTAAGTTTAGAGCTGGTCAGCATTTTTTTGTTGTTGTAACTATTTTCTATCAACAAATGCAGTTTCATCAAAATGTTTTGGAGGAAAGTGTAAATTTCAATGGAATTTTTAACAGGGAAAAAGTACCCAAGTGGGATTCTCAAACTCGGCAAGACATCATCTGGGCAGATTTAAGCAACTTAAATTTAGGGCCAGTCCGGTCACACTTTACTTATTCAACATACGTGAAGGTGGACTTAGAAACAGTTCCTCATTGATTAATTAACATGTAATGTTGATACAAAACAGGTGGCAACTGGGAAAGGAAGTGATCACATAGACAAACTCTAATTTGATAGACAGATGGCAGATGCAAATGTCTCACATACTCCAAGTTGTAGATAAACCTGTTTGGGAGACTACCTTCTGTGTGAATGGATTGCCAGGCCAGAATGCCAAGGGGTAGGTCAGAACCTTATTCTCTTCCAGATTCAAGTCTATGAAGGTTTATCAAGGGTTAAAAGGAAAGTGTAGCTGTTTCTTCCTTCATGCAGATGTTTTTCTCTCTTGCCACCTCAGGATCATCTCCAGTGTCTGCTGGAGTTCCCAGCTATTAAACACTGTTGGCTGTCATGGGGACCTCTTGTTGTAACAGACATGTTGTAAATGTCATCCTCCTGGTGGCAATCACTTCCATCCTTGCACCACTGTTGACCTTTTTTCCTGCCTCTGTTTTTGATTGCATTGCTACTGTATTTGTTGGGGAAAGGAAGGCAAGGGTGGCTGAAGAGGCTAGGACACTTCGGTGGGTTGATTAGGTTTTTGGGAGATGGACAGGTACTGGGGAAATTTGGAGAGGAAATGGGTTGTGTTTGAGGATGTGTGAGGCTGTGATATTTAATCTCGCTAGCACATGCTAGTATTTTGTTTAATAAACACGACTTCATAGCCCTCTCATGCCCCTTGGTTGCGTCTTAATGACATCCCACGACACACGATATCAACTATATCTTCAAGTTCCTGACAGTACTGACTTGTGTCCCAGTTCTCCTCTGCTTTGTCTAGAGATTCCAGGTGACACCTTGGCCTCACTGAAGTCAATGGAAAAACTCCTATAAATTTCAATAGAGCCAGGATTTTACTCCTCCTCCCAGGTAGCAGCCTGGTCAGATGCTTTGCATATAGCATTGAAGTGAGGACCCTTTGCTTGTTTATGTACTCTAGACCCTTCCAATGGCTGCCCAAAGTGTCCACTCGTCCTATATTTCTCCCATATCCCTCAATATTTCTTGTATGAGAATGGGTTCATGGTGTGGCATCAGACAGAGTAACATGTCAGCCTGTCCACTGGTAAATTTTGCTTTCTAATTCTTAGATATCTCATCTTGCCTGGCCACAGTGTCATCACAATCACTGTCAGCAGATCGCGATCCTGACTACAGCTGGCATACATACAAGTGATACAGGGAGGAGGAGAAGCAGCAAACTGCTTTTCATGGACTGAAACTTTTGAAAATCGTCCCAGTCAACCAAGCACATACTGACATACATGATCTGTAATAGCATGTGTACTCACGTATTCAGCATGCTCAGCCAATGGGTCCTGAGCTATTGACTCCTATGTGTGCATCCCTGAAATCAATCTGGACACAATGGACAGACAGAGCTCATTCAGATTTTCCAGCTCACTAAAACAGCATTTTTTTAAAAAAACTGTGGATGTCCCACTTCCCTACCAAATATTCAGAACAGATTTTTTTAAATAAAGCAGTTGCGTAACTTGTTTTAAAAAATCTGTGAGAAAGTAGTGCATATTCCTGGGTGTCCAATCCATATAGGCAGGAACTCATGAAGGCTACTTTGAAAATGGAAAATGGTGGTGAAATCCTGGCTCCTCTGAAATGGGTGGCTTTAAAAATGTAATCAGCCCAAATATATCTAATGTTGAATTTGTTTTTGGCAGGTAATATAAAAGTTCAATATTTTCTGATTTGATACAATATAACCGTGAAGAAGAAAAAATAACAATTTGTATCCCACTCCTGTTAGAATTATTTTTGTTAGGTTTTATGCTATAACAGCATAATTGTTAAAGTAAATTATGTCTCAAAGTCCTTCACTTTTCAGCAAAGTTTTTCCTTCTACATAAAAACTGAGAAGAAATAACATACTTTAATGAAGTCTGGCTTAAATGACTGCCTTTGGCAAAAAGCAATTTAAGTACAAAGAATAAAATGAAACCTTAATATGTGTCACTAATCAAGAATGCACAAATGGATCCTGTTTTTGACAAGAGCTGGTACAAACAGTTTGTTGCCTTAGGAAGATAGCACTCTAACCTAAATTAATATAGCTAACTCCAGTGTCATCATCATGACTGCTTTATATCATAAGCATTTTCCTTCTGAGCACTACAAGCTCAGGTCACCAAAGGGTTATGCTGCAGCTCTTTGTATTTATTTTTCTTCAGACTATACTAAAAACAAAATGTGGAGCACATTATTTTCAAGTGTGCTTGCACATGTGATGTTCATTACCACCTTCTCCCTCTCAGTACACCGTAGGCGATGATCTCATTTAATTCAGACCACAAAACAAGTAGTTATGTTTGGTGAAAGAAGCCCAGTGTGGGGAACAATTGACAATTTTTCATTTCTGCTAGTGCGAAGGCAAATTAAAAATAATGGGGTTTTATTTGATAACACAACTGCTCACCTGTCTAGCATGGTAGTGTGCTGGGATGAAGATAGGTTCACGTGACTACATGGTGATTTAGGTGCAAGTACATGGAATCAGAAAAAAGATTAACTGGCTAGTTCATTTTTCACTTGCAAACAATGTTAAACAAGTTCATTTTATTCAGAAATTTTAAAAAGCCATTATTAATTATACCTTATTCCATACTGAACGTAATTCTCAATGACGCAAAGTAAGAGTTCATTTTTTCTTTTTTCATAAATATGAAAAAATGTATACTTGTAAATGAATCATGAATCAATTCATACTTTACATATCATAAAATGAACCACATAATTTTTTTCTAACTTTGGCTTCCCAATGTAATTAAGGAAGTGTGTGGGTAATGTTAGAAGATGGAATCTTTGAACATGGATATACCATAGACACTAAATAAGGATCAGAACGTATGAATAAATGTGAGTCCTCAACACTCACTGATTCCCATGGGACTTCCAGGCACTCAGCCCCTTCACCAAATCCAGTCCTGCATATCTATATCTCAATCTGCCAGCCTTCAGCAATTCCCAATGGAAGGGTGAAGAACACCCACTAAACAGTTACAATACAAACCAACACAAACATTTGCTTTGGTTCTGAAACCAAATAATTTTTAAGCTTCAAAATAATTTGGCTAACAACTTTTCCCCATTCACTCGCAACAGAGAAAGGAGAAGAAATGAATGAGAAAAGTTAGGGCCAGATTCTGAAAGAGCCATAAATAGGGTGTAAATTATGTTAAATTACTTGGTCATGCATCACTATGAAGGAGATATCAAAAGTTACACATCAGTGATGATTGATGGAATGCCTGCTAATAGCTGAGCAAATAGAACCACTCAAACTGAGAAGTGTCCTATTTCCCCAGTATCAGAGGGTAATTTCTATTTTATCTATGCATGAAATCAGTTGCCTACTTTAATTTCAAAATATTAGCTGCATTATTACTTTTTTTATTAGCACCAGAAGGTTTCATAGGACAGGCCACAACATGGAATAAAGGAAAGCACAGCACTCCCTTAACCCCCTGTACTGACTATCCGCATCTCAGATAGCAGAGTAGGCAGTCTCAACAAAATTGCTACTCCCCCTCCTATACAGGTAGGCGGGAAGTGGGAGGATGGGGTCAGAGTGTGTGCATATTCTTTCCTCCTAACACCCTTTCCTAATTCACAGGCCAGTCCAGTTGCACTGTCCACCAGAGGGGACATATTCTGCACTAGGTACAGGGCTGGTGCAAGTTACATCCCTCGCCACAATCTGCTTCCCAAGATGCTCCTGGCTAGGGTGACACAGCACCACATTGTTACATACACAGGGCTTGTGTTAAAGCCATGATTCAGCCCTCTAAAGATTTGCAGATGAGATTTGCTTTTAAAAAGGTCTATTTTTTTTTGTAAACTCAAAAAAATCATGACTGTGTTTACATTGTGCTCATAGTTGTCCAATTCTATGCACATATGGGACATTGATCAAACAACTTTAACATGGTGGGATCAATAGGAAAACAAATCAAAAGAGAAGCTATAAAATTTCCTTCTAAAAGCAACGTATCAATTTTTATAACTGACGTTGGTTATTTTTAATTGCCTGTCTGTACTCTTGTTTCCAGGTGTTTGTTTTTTCTTGATTTTAATCCTGCTTTGAACAAATACCTTGGATAAAGTTTTCAAACCTGGATGCCAAAAACTAAGTAACTTAAATAACAGGTCTGACCTACATAGGTGCTAAGCATTGTGGCTCCCACCTTAGTCAATGGAAGCTGCAGGACACAAGTCCTCTGAAAATAGATATCTAAATATGGACTTGGCTGCCTAATTTTAGGCACCTAAATTGTAAAATTTGGCCTGTTTCTATACTGAATCCTAATCCCCCTCTTTCTCCTTCCATGAATACTCATGAACAGTCCCCACATAACGTGTGTATTTATTCACAGGCAATTAGCATTTTCACAAAAATCAAATGTAGGTAAGGAGAAATATACTTCTTTAATTCACTTGTACAAGAAATGATTATAGAGCCCACATTCGGTTGCTATAAGTATAAAAAACTGCAGCAGTCGTTTTCCACTGTTCTTCAGGCAAAAGGCAAAGTAGTGGCAAGCAGGACACTTCAGATCCATTTCAACGATAGCACCATTTCCTTGCTTCATCAATAGAGAACATTGAATAAGTGTCCGAGTGACTGAATGCTCGCCAGCAGAAAAGCTCTGAAACTTCCCCATTGCCTGAATTACTTCAGAACCATTTGGCATACTTCCAGTCTCAACATTTCTCTTTCCCAATATGTACAGTTTATTGAGGCTTGAATTATTCCTGCTAGTCATTGGGTAATGGCTAATGTATATTATCTATGAACATACCTAAAGGTATGATGAACAATTTAAAGGTTTATTTGATTCATTCAGTCAAAACATAGCTTATTATGTGCTTTTTTTATGCTAAGACAATTTATCAGAAAACATGACACTAAAGAATTTCCAAAACATCTGTAATTAATATCTTCCTTAAAGGCTTACAGAAAACACATCACTGAAGCATATTAAGCCCTTAAGAAGATTACACACGAAATATATAATTTACATGTCAAAATACAACAGGCAGAATGGCCTGAAGAATGATGACTTACGCTATGTATCTCTTTACTATGTTTTAGACACCTATTTGGGGTTATTTTTGGAAATAAGTTCCAAGACACAATACCATTTCTCTCCAAATTTAGCATCACTGTAGTTAGGAAATCCATTCGTTGCTTGGATGCTAGCATGGTGTCAGAGTGCAGTGTGGTCAGTGCTTAAACTTTCATCATTTTTTTTTCTGAAAAGTTTATTTTAAACTCAATTTTCTCAGTGCATATATTTCTGATTTCTTCACCCAAACACCTGTTTAGAGATATTTTAAACTAGCAAAGCTTCAAATGGGAAGATTTGCATTGCACCTCCACATATTGATCATGGTTCTTCTTTGACCAATTAACAATGCCTCATTCTCAGAAGTACACAATGTTTTCAAAGGATATTATTTCTTTTAGATTTTTAATGAGATAAAGAAACTTTTAGATTCATACTGGAGTCTAAAGCAATAATGTGGGTATCATTCCCCAAGATACACATGTACAGGGATGCTATATATGTGGATTTCTCCCTTCCCATGTTGAGGGGAAAGGTTAGCCACTCCTGAAGTATCCTTCTCCTTCCCCTTGGAGTGCTTTCTATGGATCTGTGTGAAGGGAATGTGGAGGGTGAGTGGGGCAGGTTTCATCACCCTGGCAATGAGCTTTATCTTCAGTAGGCAATGCAGCCTAAACCTGAAATAACTTTTGTGATGATCCACCTCTACACAGGGGTTTTATAGGGGCAGTGGTATATAGGGCCTAGGAGTTAGCTTGATTCACAGGGCTTTTGTATGGATAGTCTGTATCTCTAAAGTATGTTTCATGGTATATGCGCAGAAGTTAAATACAAACATAAATGCTCTTGCTGAAAGGTTGCAGCACAGTGCTACTTTATTTCTTAGAATTCAGAACAACAACATACTAGAACCCAAAAACAGAGAAAGATAAAGCAGGCTGCTCCCTAAAAACGGAGATGCACAACTCATCTCACCTTACTATAGGCTGGCTAGCTGCAAACTGACTGCTGCTAGGCCCAGATCACACGCTTCCCTACAGAGTCTCCTCTCTGAAAGTAAGACAAGGAAACCTCAGAGAATTTAAAGTGCTATAGATCACAATTTTAACACAGTTTTAAATAAACATCTTGCAGATCCTCTGGGATCCACAGATTGTCAAGAACTAATCTTCTTCTGGTTCCCGTGTGGGCAAACTGCACCCATGACAGAAGAATCCAGATGAAGCACTGCATGTAGAGTTTTCTTCCTACCCAGATGATTGGGATTTTTCCTGGAAAGGAGCAATCCCATATCTGGTTCTTATTTATTGAGCACCAATAATGTGTTTACCACTGTACAGAACACTGTGGACAACACAGTCCTTTCCCCAAAGATGCAGTGAGAGATTGGTCATTCATATTACCTATTTATCAATGAAGTGGTCGAGGTGTTTTCTGAAGGAAGTCCAATTCAATCAGAAACAAATTAGTCAAATTTTCATGCTCTCCTTGGCTAGACAATAATATCATGGAGATGTGCTGTACAGAAGTGGGAAGAAAAGAAAAGTGATGAAGATATTTTCTTTGTTTGAATACCTGTAGGGAATAATACTAATAAACAATATTAGAACAAAGCCCACATGAAATATATCATGCATAATTAGCTATTCAAGCGGGACAGTAATAAAGGCAATGTGTCTGGACAAATCCTCATCTGTTTTAAATAAGATAAATGTTGAAATTTTACTGGTTTAGATCAGATGTACAGGATCAATTTCCCTGGTGGCCTACATAAATTCATTCTTAATCTAGCAGTAATTGACATTCAATGGTTAGAATTTTGTTCTAATGCTTATTTAAAGAGGCCACTTTTAATGAAGGCAAAAGGTCATTTTTAGTAATCTTGAATTAGAAGAATAAATGAGACAATGAATTGATGCCTTGAGTTTTCATGCTCCACCAGTTACTCAGGTTGTAACATAAAGGTTACCTTGGAGTGTAAATGAGCCTAACTAATTCTGAAATCTTTGGCCACCTTAAAAAAAATGAGGATAATTAGGGGCTTATGGTACATCCCCTCCTTACCTCTCCACCCGGAGCTTTGCTGCTTTTCATCATTCCTGAAAACAATGCCATGGAAAGCAGCATTTCAGGAATTATGCTGCAGTATCAGACCCTGGGGCTTATTCTCCACTGCCATGCACTCTATATAGTCATTTAAACCTGTGCAAAGTGGGTATTCAGTGTGCTTGGTTGTGTCCTTTCACTCTGTGTTCAATCACACATGCCCAACAGAGTGGAAAATCAAGCCCAGTGACCAGTTTAGAAACCTTATATAATGCTGCATAAGGAAGCCCCCAATAGATAGGGCCCTTTTATGCCACTCCAGACCTTTTACCTTGCATATAGCATCTGAAGCAAGGTGGATGTGGATTTCAACCCTAACAATTTTGCTGTTTTCTGTATTTTCTCCAAATCTTAAGTATATTTTTGGCAATGAGGTTCTCAGAACTGAATGCAAAATTCTAGGTACAGTCGCACATGGGACATACAGTTTAGAGTGGGATTATTGCGTCCCTACTCCAGGGTGTGACTAGAAGAAAAATGATATTTTTTGCTGCTCTAATGCATTGCAGATATACACATCATTTGCTCTCTGCTGCCAAATCTAAGTTTCTTTTGGCATTATTGTTTAACTCCCACTAAATATCTGTATTATATTTCACTAGAAATATTAACTTGCATTTTTTTCAATTAGGTTATTTTCTGCCCCTATTTCCAAACTATCTCAGACACCTTGCATTTATTTCTCTGTCCTCCCTGAAGCTCACAATACTTCCCAGTTTACTGAAACCTACAGAATTTATTAATCTGTTTAACCCTTCTTCCAGATCATTAACAAAGACAGGCATCATGACAGTTATCACAGTGGAGATATGATTTCAATGCCCTTCCTCAGTAAAACAAACCTCTGGTAACAGTTATACTAAACTCTGCCAATTTGAAAACCCAAAGGAAGCTAATAAAATAGGGCTATTGTGGCTGTATTGCAAGACTCATCACAGTCAAAGGAAGAAACCATATCAGGAAAAGAACACTATGGTACCTAGGGAAAACCAGTTTTGCCCATATTGACAGCCTGCCAAATGTAGTGGTGGCCAGTGGATAATTGAGATAGAACAGAATGTGCATTTTTGCAAAAGAAAATATACATATTACATGTGTAATATGGTGATATACAAGATGAATAGTTAGATACTGACATTGCAATGACAAGCAACAGATTCTGTTAGTCTTAAAGGTGCCACAGGACCCTATGTTGCTTTTTACAGATTCAGACTAACACGGCTACCCCTCTGATAATTGCAATGACAATTAGCAATACAAGCAAACATAGCAACGGTTAAGCAATCAATAGCAATGTGAGCATACAACGTTGAAAACTAGACTTTGTTTTACTGACAGAAGGAATAAAGGACTCTTGGATTACTTTTGTCAGAAAATGCTACAAGTGCTTTAACTGCCGCATGAACACCGATTTTCATGTGGAGAAGGGAGCCTAGTTTAAAGATTCGTCTGTAGGGATATCATCATTAATAGTTCAGGTTTGTAGCATCAGTATTCAGTGTGAACCCGAGTCTCATTAATCTCTTGATCAAAGAAGATGGCACTGCATGACTGGTTTATCTCCAGCCGCGCATATCTGATTAGAAAGTAATCTTTGTAACTAGATGTCCTTCACTATTGGATACTCTTTGGTGATAAAGGGTAGTTCCATAGCCAGTAGCAAAAACAGCTATGGTCAAGTATAATAGGTAAACCATGTCCAATGCCTTAATACTTAGCACTTACATAGTAATTCATATCTCCAATACCCTATATACATGAATTAATTATTCCATGTAACATCTCTTGGAGGTAATTGTAATAATCTCCATTTTACTAATGAGGAAACTAAGATACTTCACATGACTTCCCAAAAATAAAACTGTGCCTAATGATTCTGTCTTTCTGTACAGTGCTAAGTCCACAAATTACTGTTTGTATGAAAACTGGGTACAATCTGAGTATCATTTCATAGAAAAAATTGGAAGGTTGTTGATTGAAGTTAACCATAATACCAACAATCTTGGATTTAGATACCCTTCAGCCATAGGAAGGACATCTTTGGCAGACATCACCTCTCACTGGCCTTTCAAAACCCAGGGAATAGAATTTTGAATGGCAAAGTTTTCTAAAACAAACCTCTGATAGCTGCTATGCAAACAAAAGGAGACAAAGTCACATCTCCATTTACAGATTGATAGAATTTGTAGATCATACTGAACTGGGAAATATTGTGAGCAACAGAGAGGACAAAAATAAATGTTAAACGGTTCAGACAACTAATACCTGATCCAACTCTCATTGACTTCAGTGGGAGCTGGCTCAGGAACCTACTGCTTTATTTTAACCCATTAGTGAATTAATAACAATTCCATATGGAATCTAAGTCATTGTCTTAGCATAGACCCCTGTGCCACATTCTTTAACATTAAAAAATATGTTTGTGTTAGATATCACAAATGAATAAAAGTAGGAAATGATACATAAGCAGTAGTCTCATTAATTATGCAAAGATAGATGTATTGCACATTTAAGGACTGAACTCTTCTTACTGTTTTTGAGAAATTAGAACTTTGTGAAGTTGGTGCAACAAAGCTTATTTACAATTTTATCCAAAGCCTGTATCAGTTCATAAAGCTTGCAATAAAAAAACAAACCAAAACAACTTTTTTCCCAGTCACTTCAAGATAACATTATAAAGTCATTTAAAGTAGCTTAAAATTTGTGTTGTATTTTTATGGGGTTTTAGGAAATATATTATTTTTTTATGATCCTTTAAGAAGTTAACTATGTAGCATCCCTTTTATGGCATAATATTAAATCTTTATTGTGGGATCATTACCCAAAAACATCTAAGTTCAGTTTTACTACTGAAATTTGGAGATAGTCCAGAACAATTATACTCGTTGAGTCCACAATGTTGAAATCCTCTCTGGTTTCTTCTAACTACTTGATTCAGGTTCTTAATTTCAGTGCAAAATGTTGCAGCTAAAGAATATATATTACAGGTCATGGATGGTGGTGGTTCAACTAGTTTGTAATCCCTGTGTTTTTCAATAGTCAGGAATTTTGACTATACTTTGATACTATGATCAAATAAACTAAAAATACTCCATCTGAATGTTTGCAGCATTTCAGGTCTGCACCATAAAAATCTGGGCCTTTAGTGTTCCCTCTGTGGCGGGGAAGATGGGAAGGAGTAGTACTGCCACCACAGCAACATTTCTCTTCTTTGTGACTTGAGGTAATTCTTCCCCAAGTATATACAGGGTTTAAAGGACATTGTTTATTCTGATTATTCTTTATGGCACAGATACTGGTTAATTAATTAATTAATTAATTGATTAATTGTATTAATCTACCCAAGTTTCCGTGCGAAAACTGGAGTTTTCCATGGAAACCTGGATGGATTAATACAATTAAGAAATGCACCATATCCTTCCAGGTCACCATCAACAAGCACAGAGTGGGCCCAGCGAATTAAAGTCACAGGCTTCATCCCCACAAACTCCATAGCCTTGGGAAGATGCTTAGCGTGAAACTCCATGAGGGGAATCTTGTACAGCTGTCCTACCTCTCTAGTCCCCAGTGTTGCCATGGGAAAGGGTGATCAGGGCCCCACTCTTCTTATTGGATATAGCCATGGAATTTATATTAAAAAAAAAAACCAAAATGTGAAACCCCTGGACTTAAATCCTCAGGAGTTTCTGCAAAACTTAGAAGCAATTTACAAATCTGTAATGACCTGATATTTCAAAATTGTCACATTGCATATTTCTAGACAACACTGATGACTAATAAAGATTCTTTAAATGACTTAAAATATGGAAGTGAGAACTCCAGTGAGATTTGTTTTGAACTGAACATCTCTATAGTGTGCATTTTGTTTTCATACAGTGGCACAGTAAATGCTATTGTTATTAAGAATGATTATTCCCCTAGTGGAGTTGATTCTGCTGGGGAAAAAAGCATTTATTGATTAGTAGTCAGTGGCTGTGGGAAGAAGATAACTGCATAAAATGACTTGTTTCAAAGTTGCACATCAAAAACAAGAAGAAGCAAAAAAAAATCAGGATTTCTTTTTCTAAAAGTTGCCTTAAAATAGAAATCCAAGGTTTTTGGATATTCAGCAATGCAAGATTCCTACAGCATTGTGTGGAACGTTCTATTCATAATCTCATTTGCAATGAGGATACTCCTCAGGCTTGTGGACTAGGGGAAGATTCTATTTTAGATTTTATTGTAGCTTCACATTTGCAGTACTGAAGTGAAGGAACTGTCAAGCTCACGAATTGCAGCTTTTCAGCTTTAGAGGGAGTATTTTCAATTTTTTTAAAAAATATAGACATGTACTTTGGAAATTTATAGTTATGTAAGAGGGGGGAAAAGATCGCCCAAATTAAAAAGGGTTTAATTATATCTCCAGTTACTCCTTACCCTAGACAATGAAGAGGCTGTCTAAACAGAGGTATTTCAGACATTGTCTCCGCACACAATTGCTTGTGTATTGGTTGGTTTGTGTATACCATTTTAACCAGATAAAAAGGGAATCTGATTTTGCAAGTTCATGCAACATATTGAGTTCTGTCCTCTGACAATTGATTTTACTTCATAGAAATTTTTTCATCCTAGAGGACTGGACCCAAGGAATATAGCTGTCTACAAATACACATTTGTATTGTTCACAAAGAGGTATTAGTGTTGCGCCAAAACCAAAAAATCAGGTCTAAACAGCCCAACGCTTTAGGGTGTTTGGATCTGGATGCAAACTTAGCATCTGGTTACTATCGCTATAATTAGCCAAACCAAAATCGAGGATCAGAACTTTGTGGCTGTGACTGCTCTCTATGTAAGGGGACTGTTGCCCCCTTACTAACGTTCAGTGGGGGTGTTTTGGTTGGCTAGCTCCCAGCACTAAAAGGGGAGGGGTCGATGGGAAATCAGGACCCTGAGACTGACAGTCCCCAGGAACAATGGCGAGAGGCCAATGCTCCAGGTCAGCCTGATTGACAGGGCGGGCAGGCTAATCAGCGAGACAGGAGGCCAGGGTGGGTCCCGTCCTCCTCCGTGTGAGTTGGAATTGCCTGGGTCAGACTGAGTGGGGCTGAGCTAAGGAGAAAGCAGGGGCCCAAGCTGAGCTGGAGAGCAGAACCGTGCCAGATCCAGATCCAGAGGGGCCAGAGGCACAGCCACAGAGCCAGAGACGCAGCCCAGGGAGAGCAGATCCTGTGCT
>NW_020664417.1:65555234-65634216 GCF_002925995.2 Terrapene triunguis | reverse complement strand
GCCCAGGGAGAGCAGATCCTGTGCTGGGAGCAGAGCTGCAGCCACAGAGCTAGGTGTAGTGAGCAAGTGGGGCCAGCCAAGGGGGGACCTTGGGCAAAGGGCCCAGCACAGAAAGACACCTCCAGACAAGGGCCCTTGCAGGCCAGACCGGGAGGGGGACTTTAACCTGACGGGGGGCTGACGCTGGGAAGAAGGGTCCCACCACTCAAAGCCCGGAGGTGTGTGGCGACCACCATTGCAAGTGTCCAACCCGCAGCATATCTGCAGCACAGCCAGGGCCTGAGAAGGAAACCTGGGACCTACAAGGAAGTGCCCTGATGTCCAGAGACACTGTTTGTGATGTTCCCTGCCACAGAGCGGGGTGGTGTGTTTTCCTTTAACCTTTCCCATTTTTCCTTATTCTTTTCTTTAGATTAATTGTTAATTAAACAACTTGTATTTGCTTTAAATTGTATGGAATAATCAGTGGGTCAGGGAGGTGCCCAGTGCAGAGAGGGTACCCCAGAGTGGGGGCACCCTAGCCCCTGTCCTAGGTGACCACAGCAGCCTTGGGGGTTGAGCCCCCCAGGAATCCTGGGCCTAGCCTTGTTGGGGTTACGAGGACTCTGCCAGACAGGAGAGTGGAAGGGGAGCCCTCAAGGGCAGGGAGGCCTCTGGGTAAAGGGAGTGGGAGCGAGGACTCAGATCCTTTTGCTAGCCCACTTCACCGGGGTAGTGCAGAAGCCAGGAAAGTTCCCCACAATAGCGGGACCATTCCCCCGCTTACATCTAGTACATGCTTCTTGGCTGCCCTTTGTTATGTGAGCTGGTCCCCCATTACAAAATCTTGTAAACCAGGAAAAACTGATGGAATTGTTTTGGTTATTGTAATGTATTAAATATGGAAATATATCCTTGGACAAATAGCATTGTATAAATACATTTACTGTACTGAAAGCTATAGAAGGATTATGGAAATTCTCTGCTTGAACAATGGAAACATCTAGACTGACAGGATCACAATCCTAGGAAACCTCAAAAATTATTGAAAATACAGGAATAATCTGTCAATTTTTATTGTGTCAACTGAAATCATTGCAGCTCACAAGAACCTATTCCAGAATTCAGTCACACTCTCGCCTCCCATGATTTGCTTTTCACCTTTTAAGTCACAGTATTTTTATTTTATATCTTAAGCTATCTTCCTGTGTTTGCTTTTACTTAGAACTGCCTTCCTGATATACTCTGGTATGTATATTACCTAAGTGGCTCCTAAACTATGGACTTACAGAGCAAGATTTATCACCCTTGGTAGCATCATTGAAGACAATGGTTACAATAGGGATGAATTTTCCTCAAAGTCTTGTAACATTTTAGGCCATATACTGTCCAGGAACAGCCTACATGAGGGGAATGTTCAAAGACAAGCTATTGATCCTACATGGATTAATGTGCAATATAAACCTTTAAGCCCAGTGTTGGCTGAAGTTAAAAATGTAAGCATCCCAAGGTTTTGAGCAGGCTTTCCCATAACATTTTTTAAAGTTTCACAGGGGATATGCAGAAATTTGATGCATTTTGCAATATAAAGATATTATTTTCAGACATGTATTTCAGAGAAACTGTGCCGCAAACTGCTTTATAGAGTCAAAGCCAAAGTAGCATATGAAATAATAAGGAGATAGAGAGAACTTAAAAGCCTTATGGAAGGTCCATGGGATGCTTCTCAATGTGAGTTTGATGAGAATCCACCATAATCATATTGGCTGCTTGATGCACCTAGAAGGAAAAGCTGTAGCTAGCTTTCCATCACCTTTCTGTCCTCCTACCACCCCACCTCACCAACAAGGACTGATCCAGACTTGTGTTGGTGGATAATAGCCCTTCAGGTGATGCTCTACTGTGTAGCATTGACAGAGCACAATGTACTCCAGCTCCATTCCTACTACCCCAATAACTTAATTCCTGTAAAGCCAAAGCTAGCTTTAAGTACCCTTGGTACAACTGGAGAACCACAAAAAAGGGCTTGAGAGGGGCCAAGGATCTGGCCTCTTGAAAATAGAAATCATCATCAAGGACATCCTTCTATAAATCTAGACAGAGTATATATACAAACAACATCTCCTGTACCATATACCATGAAACTTGTCAAAATGAAGTGTGGAAGTTGGGAAGATAATGCTATACATACTCTTGCCAGAGCTATGCCTATACACAAATAAAAAGAGTTTGTATAACAAAGAAGGATTCCACAATACTAAAAGATAAGAGTGAACCTGGTTTCTTGGCTCTGTGAGTTTTATTAGCATAATGTCGTCCAAACATGGTGTGACGAGTTGGGTCACAGAAACCCCCTTGGGACTGTCACCTGACGTGCTGAGACTACCTCTGAGCCCATTTTCTCTGCCAGTTTGGGCCTCCAGAACCCTGTCTTGTTGAACCAGATACACTAGTCTGCTGCAACACAGACCCAGGATTCTGGAGGCCCAAACTGGCAGAGAAAATGGGCTCAGAGGTAGTCTCAGCACATCAGGTGACAGTCCCAAGGAGGTCTCTGTGGCCCAACCCGTCACAGTGGCGTAGTCAGCAGGATCTGTGCACAGCTGATTGCTTTGAGACTCTGGTAGTGATTTTAAGTGAGTTTTAAGTGTGGTGGCCGGAGAACAGACAAAGTGATTACTAGTTTGTTATTTTCTGTTTGTTTATTTTGGATGAGGGAAATAAACACAAGAAAGCAGGAAAATGACTACCAGTGAGGCAGCTACAAAACTAGAGCTGGCCAGACTGGAAGCAGAAGAGAAGGCAAAGGACCACGAGTTTCAAATGAGGTACAAAGAAGCAGAGGCAGCCAGGGAGGAGACTGCACACAGAAGGGCTATAGAGGCAGAGGCATACAGGGAAAAAGCTGCTCATGAAAGAACCATGGAAACCCAGAGGTTAGCCCTGGAGTTAAAAGACAGAGAAATACATGCCCAAATTGAGACCCAGAAGCATGATCTGACTGTAATGGAATGGAAGAAACAAAACCCTTCAGCAGCTGGCTCCACTTCCCCAAAAATCCACAAATGGGAACGGTTATGTCCGCAGTATGATGAATCCAGTGATATTGATGAATATTTCCTCATCTTTGAGAGACTGTGCACTCTCCATGTAATTCCTGAAGATCAAAAAAATGACCACTTTAGTTGCAAAATTGACTGGGAGAGCTCTGGACATATTCAATTAGATACCTATTGATGATGCTTCAGACTATGGCAAATTTAAGGACCTGGTTTTGAAACAGTTTCAGATTACACCTGAAACCTACAGGGTTAAATTCAGGAGTTTTAAGAGGGGATCTGGATTGAGTAATGTGGCTTATGTAAATGAAATGAGAGATTGTTAGACAAGTGGGTGAGGGGAAAAGGCAATACAAGCTTGGAAGAAATGTGTGATTTGGTTATTCAGGAGCAATTCCTGAATATGTGCAGTGATGATGTAAAACAATATTTGTGGGACAAAAAGGTGAATGCAGTGGGGGAATTAGTTGAGTTTGCAGACTCCTACGAGCAGTCACAAGCTGCAGTTAAACATAAACCACTGGCAGAGGGGTACAGGGTTGTTGGAAAGCAGAATCACCATTTTACCCCTGTGAAAAAGGAGGCTGGGCATTCACCTCCCCATTTCCCTTTTACTCGTCCCAAATTTCCTGTACAAGCAGAGGAGCCCAAAAGGTGCTATTATTGTAAGTTCACTGAGCACCTGAGGTATAAATGTCTTTGGCTGAGTGGAAACAGGCAGCAGGTAACACATGAAGCTGCTGCTTCTCAGAGCACAGGGGTATCCCAGGCTACTGCTTCTTTCCACACAGGATTTGTAAAGGTTGGTTTTACACAACTAAGCAGTGAGCATATGCATGCTGTTAAACTTAATAGCAAAGTGCTCCGAAGATGGAGAGATACTGGTGCAGAAATTTCTGTGGTCAGGAGGGACCTGATCCACGAGAAGGATCTGTTACCAGGGAAAATGGCAGAATTAGAATTGGTGGGAGGTTACAAAGTCCTTGCACCTTTAGCTAAGGTACACATGGAAGCTGGTGATTTGCAGGCTGAGTTGACTGTTGCAGCAGTGGCACACAATTTTGCACTGTTTCTACTGGGGAATGATTTCTTTGATGTGGCAGAATCTGTCCCAGGGTTTGTTAGCAGCAAGAAGGAATCCTATGCTGAAAGCCCTAGGGGGGAGGCTGAAGTCACATATGCTACTGGGGGAATAGGAGAGTGTTTCTTTAATTACTCTGTAGCAGTAGAGAATGCAGCTTTGGGGGCAGGGATGGCCGTAACCAGTTCCTGTAGCCCAGGGGCTCAAGGCAGGTTCCTACAAGAAGGGATGGATAGAGCCAGCTCCTGTCCTGTCATCATCTCCCTGGGGGAGGGGGATGTTCCACCTTGTAACAAGGAGGCCCTCCCAGCTGTTGATTGCCAGGAAGTTGCAGGTCAGCTGGGGACAGGTCCTGCCCTCAGAGGTGAAAGTTGGGGTCCTGGTAACTGCTACAGTGGAAACAGACTCCAAGGACTCTGTAGCTAGAAGCAAGCTCAACCTGAGTGAAAGGCGGGGGATTTTGCTGGCCAGTGAAGGCTCTGTCATAGCTGGTAGCTGTGAGCCCACAGCTGGATCAGGGTCACCTTCCCTTTTGGGGGACACAGCAGTGTCTGCCTCAGAGGGGAGTCCAGAGAGGAAAGTCCCGATGGAAAGTGAGTGGGGACAGGAGGGTCTGCCCACCTTTTGTAAAAACACAGGAGAAAGGTGAAAAATCTGCATCTGAAATACCAGACCCCTCACCTGTGGATCAGGTTTTAAGGAAAGGCTGGGGTTCAGATCTCCTGGAGGGGAGAGTCCACCCAGCTGACCTGTTGGAAACAGAGAGGAGATTTTACCAATCCAAAGCACTCCATTAAAGAATGTTATTCCTGCTATCCTTGTGAAAGATAACACTGTCTCTTCAAGGCTGGGGGAGGAAAACTGTGCATTTGGGAAGCTTCACAAGGGGGTGGGGTCCAACACAAAGAAATTCCAGAGGGAGGGGCCCAGGGCAGGCATGGTTGCGGTGCACCCTTTCCTTGCTAAATCCTCAGACACATGCCTGAATTGAGAGCTTTCTCCAAAGAGACAGGAGACTTGGTATCTAAACCCCTACCATGGTACACAAAGGAATGGGGAAATGCAATAGACACTGAACAAGATAAATTGTGTGAACAGGGCCTGCCCGCCATAGATTTGCTGTTATTCTTGTGTCTTTTGCTACTTCATCTAGGGGTCAAGACAAAGGAGTTAATACTAATGGTAAACCCTTTAAAGTTGTGTGACATACCTGATTTGTGGTGGTGGGGGGGGGAACTTTTGTACATGCTAGGGATGGTGAAAAGACAGTCCCACAAGCATGTTGCTTTTCAGCTTATACCTGTAAACTGGGTGGAAGCTTGGCACAACAGCAAAAGTATAACAGGTCTACACTGCTGTGTGGAAGGGGAAACTGAGGCACACCGCCTCATGGCATTGGTGGCTAAATGCCAAGATGCCCACACTTTAACAGATGTTGCTATCCACATACTGTTAGCAATACTGTACCCCAACATGTTTTCAGGCGCTTGGAGACCAGGAACCCCAAACCTTGCTAGAACAACTGTGAATGGCATCATACAGTTTAAAGGTACTGGGAGGATGTTTAATCAGAAAAAAGCAGGGCTTTTACAAGTACTGCCTCCACCATGGACAGTGTCCAAGTCTCTGGCAGTAAGTTCAGGAGGAGGGTGTGATGTTATGGACATGAACTGTGACCATATAGATCACTTTTGCAATCAAGGTCCTATAGTTGCACCAAATCTTGTACAAAGGAGGTCAAGTAAGGTGTCTATGGAAAGGTTGTAATTTGCTGGTTACGACTATATTGTCTGTATGTGTGTATCATTTTTGTATTTGAAGTTATGAATGTTGGCTATGTACTTATATCTCAATGTGTTTGATTCTAAGTAGCATCAGTGAAGCATTTTGCCAGCTTCTTGAGAAAGGACTATTCTGAGTAAGTGCCCATTCAAGAAACACATAACTGACAATGGACTTTGGGAGACACCAATCCACATCTGAGCTTTCCTGGGAAAGTTAAAAGAAAAAGAGGAAACAATGGCGTCGGCCTGCAGAAACCTAAATCATTCATGGACATGTGACTTGCCCAGATGGCTACAAATTCCATCTTGTTGCTGTGATTTTGCACAGAAGAACAAAGGGGTTTCCGCCCACAAGAAAGAGAATATAAAAGGCCCTGGAAGACCCTCCATTTTGTCTTCAGCTGGCTCAAGAGATGGCCTCTCCACCCCAAAGAGATGCCTGAAAGAAACTGGAACAAAGGACAGTAACTATGGGGGTCTGAGTGATTGCTGGACCCAGGCCATAAGCCACAAAGTTGGTCTGAAAAGGATTGGGCCCAGATTAGTCTGTGAAAGAAGCTTATTGGGACATCTCTGAGGGTGAGATTTGCCTGTAATCAGTTTCCTACTGTGTTAGGCTTAGACTTGCGTGTTTTGTTTTATTTTGCTTGGTAACTTACTTTGTTTTGTCTGTTATTACTTGGAACCACATAAATCCTACTTTTTATATTTAATAAAATCACGTTTGCGTATTAATTAACCCAGAGTAAGTAATTAATGCTGGGGGAGCAAACAGCTGTGCACATCTCTCTAGCAGTGTTATAGAGGGCAGACAATTTATGAGTTTACCCTGTATAAGCTTTATACAGAGTAAAACAGATTCATTTGGGGCTTGGATCCCATTGAAAGCTGGGTGTCTGGGTGCTAGAGACAGGAGCACTTGCTATGCCATTTTCAGTTAAGTCTGCAGCTTTGGGGCTGTGGGTCAGAACCTGGGTCTGTGTTGCAGCAGATTAGCATATCTGGCACAACAAAAGAGGGTTCCGGAGGCCCAAACTAGCAGAGAAAACGGGCTCAGAGGTAGTCTTAGCACATCAGGTGACAGTCCCAAGGGGGTCTCTGTGACCCAACCCGTCACAGATGGATGTCAAATTACAAAGAATTACTGTAAGTTCCCTCTTTTAAGGTGAGTCTTAATTTTTTTCCAAAACAAGATCCAGATTTTTTGAACTATTAGCTCAATTTAGATGTATGTATGGACTTCCAAATTGGCTATACTCATCCAGTATTCAATAGCAAAAATTGGGTGAGTCTGGGCATTACAGATAGTGTTGTGATATATAAATTGAACCCTAGTGAAGCCAATTTAGCTTCCCTAACAAGAGCCTGTTGTAAGCACAAATTATCTGTTCAAAATATTGAAACATAATCTTCCAGCTATCACTGGTGGAATGATCACTGGTGATCATCACATACAAAAGAAGTGTTTAGCAATTGTGTTATGCCAGCACATATCACTTTCTGTGCATCCTATGCGGAGAATAGCTTGACATGATATTACAAATAATAATATTGGGTTTCCAGATGTGTTGAGAAATTGAGAAATATTTAGCTGATTTTAAAATAGCATTCCAGCCTTTTTGTTCAAAATCTGTATGTTGCCTCTCTGTCTTCCTTAGGTATTTCTAGGGTATCTAAAGACAATCAGAATGTTACCTTCAAACTTCTAAGCGTAGTCATTGTGGAGATGGCAAAAGTTTCCCTTTCATTATTTAGTATTGCATTGTATAATTGGGGAAATTATAACTTAGTATTAAAGGAGAAAGAAAGAATATTCTCATCATTGTGCATTTCCTTCATTAATTTCTTTGGAAGGATGCATTTTTGTGTTTGGAAATACTGATGAAAAGGGATTTGGGGAACAAAACATTCCACTGTATTATTCCAGGATGTGGTGAATGTAGGAGTTATGTGTAATTATCCTGCTAGGCTTCACAGGGTTAAATCAAAGGAGGATGGAAGGGGTAACCAAAAGGAAATGAAACAATGGCAAAGATAATTACTATTATAAAGAATCCCAAGCATCCCTGGGGAAACAATGGGAAAGTATTAAATGGGGAATATCCCAGTCTGACTCCAACCAGGCTGGCAAAGTTTACTTTTCCCAGACGGAATCAAGAATCAGAGGGAATACTAAGACTTTAAAGATCCTGGTCTAGGGAGAAATGGAGGGGTCCTGTGAGTTAAGTGAGAAACTGCCCAAGGAGTGCCCAAGTGAGAGCTGACAGGGATGCAAGGAGACATAGAGAGAGAGAATCAGAGAGCATATTGCATCAGAGAACTCTGCTTTTCCCAATCCACAGATGGAAGTAACTGGTCTGAATGAAATGTATCAAAATTTGCAAGGAAAGATTAAGGGGAAATATGAGTATAGAGCTTGTTTGTTTGTTTTATCCCTTTGCTCTGAGTGATGAGTACCTTTGGGTAATTTTGAAGAAACTGTTTTTGAGTCAATTTAATCAGCTTCTTTCACAGGCTCTTTGAAGAAAAGGGCTTACAGGTGGCAACAGTTGGGCATTACTGATAGTGTCAGGTTAGCACAGTTGGTAAACAGAATAGCTGTAAACCAGAGATACTGTCTAAGGCTTGGTCCACACTGGGGCGTGGGATCGATATAGGAAACGCAACTTCAGCTACGAGAATAGCGTAGCTGAAGTCGACGTTTCCTATATCGAACTAAAAATACCTACTTCGGGTCCACGCGGCGCAGGCAGGCTCCCCCGTCGACAGCGCTTCCTCCTCTCGGCAAGCAGGAGTTCCGCAGTCGACGGGGGAGTGCTTCTGGGATCGATCTATCGCGTCCAGATGAGACGCGTCCAGATGAGACGCGATAAATCGATCCCAGAAGATCGATCTCTACCCGCCGAATTAGGCGGGTAGTGTGGACCAGCCCTAAGAGTGAGCTGTGTGGTTCCATCTAGGAAGAGTGAAGATAGTGAAACCTGTCCCCAAAGGAGTTCACTTGAGAGGAACTTAAAGGGCCTGAAAACACAGCTCTCCCTGTAACGGAGACACGGGGTCACTTAATTTTCTTTCGATTTAATTGAAAACTAGTCTTTTATTCATGTTATTTCTCCTTCATCCAACTGAAATTAAAATATTTCTTTACCAAAAGATGCAGTAAATGAGTCTGTTTGGAATGGGAAGCATGGGACACAGAAAATAAATTAAGAGAAGAATAATGACTTTGTAAGTATTAACTTTGACTAAACAAAGGAACCCTGTCGCCAAATCTGTTGCCAGAGGAGACCCTTTGTATATGAATCTCTCTCCATCCCACATGGAATGGGGTTCAGCCATTCATTAAGGTCCTCTCAACTGGTTTCTTGTTCCACACAAGGATAAGGGTGGTGACTGGGCAGAATGGTGATGGAACTGGTAGATACACATAGTTCTCCCTCTGGCTCTGTAGAAGTTGAAAGCAAAAAGATAATAGAGCACCAGACTATACTATCTTTGCCACAGATCCCCCTTCTCTCCCTTTATGATAAGGGTCACTCATAATGATTCCCACATCATCTATGGTTAAGGTTAACTTCCTCATGGAAAGGGAGCAATTGAAGTAGAGAGCTGCTATGGAGACACTGGGCCTTCTTATGGATTCCCCTGGAATCTATGGTATTTAGATCTCACAGATTATTCTGTAAATCAGCACACCCTGTTCTGCACAAGGGAAAAATTTGGACGACTTCTCTAAGGGGGTTTTCATTATGCCTCTTGAGCCTCCATCCATGGATTTTACTATGTAAGTGAATGATCCAGCCCCACACAGTCTTAAATTGCCCTAATGCCGAAAGCCTTATGAAATTTGAGATAACACACAGTTTATGAGATATCTTATTCTGGGGGTAACTAACATTATTGAGAAAGTAGGATAATTGTCTATGTTCTTAACTGAAGCTCTTAGTTAGTAAATATATGGTTTGAGAAAAACATTTTTACAATACCTTTCTGAAATTAGATGTAGTGCCTAACCATCATACATTATTTTGTGGATCTTACTTTTATAATTTGTAAGCAAGAATTTTGGTAGCTTTATTATTATGTTCCTAATATGTTTGTGCTGTTAAGCAAAGTGAATGACCTGTTTTTTTCAATTAAAAGATGATTAAGACATCCCCTAAGACTAAGAGTAATAAGTTGAAAAAGAACATCTGGGGAGTTATTCTTATAAATTTCTCTGTTTCTAATTTCTAAATCAGTGCAATTTGTTCCCAATGAGTTCATAGGAGAAACTGAGACAGATTTATGTTTCACCATTAGCTGCTTTACGTGTTCCCCATGAAAAATATGGGTGGGTACCTGGAGAGTCTTTAAATGCAATAGACTTGATTATACTGTCTCTAACTTTATTAAGGAGAAGAGAATACATCATAAAGTAAGTTTTCAAGGCCTGCTTCAAAGCCGAATGTAATCAACAGAAAGACTAAAGTGATCTTATTGGGCTTTGTATCAGGCACTCAGCTTCCTTGAAGACTGGCTTTTGCTAAGGGTATGTCTACACTTACCGGGTAGTTCGACGGCTGGCAATCGAAGTTCCGGGTTCGATTTATCGCGTCTGGTCTGGACGCGATAAGTCGAACCAGGAAGTGCTCGCCGTCGACTGTGGTACTCCAGCTAGACGAGAGGAGTACCGCGGAGTCGACGGGGAGCCTGCCTGCCGCGTGTGGACCGCGTCTGAACCGCGGTAAGTTCGAAGTAAGGTATGTCGAATTCAGCTACGTTATTCACGTAGCTGAATTTGCGTACCTTACTTCGACTTGGGGGGTAAGTGTAGACCAAGCCTAAGTGTATCAAGTTCTTTTATTAATGTTAAACATAAATGAATACATAACTAAACTTTGTGAGGGTAGGAACAAAAAAGTATTCTTTTTCTGCTGCGGGTTGCAGAGCTTTCCAAACATCCATCATTAAAAGTCTTTCATAAGTTGACAGAGTGCAATCCCGATTATCCAAGACATTATTAGAGGCTTGATAAAATTGCCTCTATTATTATTTCCTGATAGAGAAGTTAAGAAGCTTCAGAAGGACATCAACGTACAACTTGGCCTGATTTTTGGTGTACACAAATCAATTATATTATTTTATTTGTCAAGTATTTTGCCTATAGTAATTACTATTTTCTTTCTTTCCTTATCCCAGGCACTAGAATATTCCAGGACCTACAGTGAAGAGCCCCATGTAAGTAATTTGTCACTGCTAGAGCTGTTGAAGTATCCAGGGGAGGAATGAATTCTTTTCACTCACCCCTTCCAAAGACTTCAATGTTCTGTGTTGTTCAAATGGGTCTTTTGGAAAATATATTAATAAATAAATAATAATAATATGGCATCCATATCTCCTAATGCATCCAGTGCTTTCATTTTTGACTGTCTCCCAGTCCCTTTACATTAATAGTAACTAGTTAAAGAAATCCCTATTTCACATATTTAAAGTAGTTGTAATGTTTATTACTAAACAATAAAAGGTAAAATGATGCAAAATATGACAATAATGCATACTCAGTACAATATTGGAAAGAAAAATATTAAAATACTGTAGAGTAATTTACCTGAGCTGGATCTTATCCCAAGAGTATAAACACAAAACATCCTTTGCTGAACTGTTGTTGATAATCAGTAGTTCAAATTCTTCTCTCAGACAGAAGTTACAGTGAATTTGACTTAAATCAGTTTTAAAATCAATGTAGTTAACCCAGTTCAAACCATTGTGTGGACACATGTTTTGGTATGAAAATGGTTAAATTTGGTTTACCTTTATCTTATATCCAATAAATTTAAACTAAACTGAAATAATCCTGGTTTAAAGTGTATGCACAGTCCACACTGCCTTTTGAACCAGGTTAATTAAACTGATTTACATTCACACCTTACGTTAAACCAGTGCAACTTTCTCATGTAGACAAGCTTTGTAGATATCATTACAAACATAACTGTTTTCAGATTTTGGAATGTTTTTTCCCTTTCCTTGAATAGTATAATTTAAAACTGAAAGAAACGTTTCTGACAAAAGGAACAAGTGAGACATCTTCATTAGTAAAGTACCCACTGCAGGCTTCCTGGAAAATGAGGCTGATAGGGTGACTACACATTAGAAAGTTAAGACAATGAGCCCTATTCATCACTACCCTATGGCCCCTTTAAATCATTATGCTACCTCAAAGGGGTTGTAAGGTAATGTAAGTTCTTGTTCCTCCAACCCCAAAGAATACCACAGGAGTATAAAACCAGTATGGCAGTTAAAGAGCCAGCTCTGCCACTTCTGTGCCAACTCTGCTGAAGCAGCCAGTGTTCTGGGGTGGGCCAGGAGTGGAGGTATTTTGAGGGCATTCCAGAGGAGGGAATGGGAATATTGTTGGGAGTGAGAGGGTAGAACAGTGTCCAAGTGAAGGACATAAATCCACACCATGTAGAGGTCAAAGCATAGGGGTTTGTTACACACAGCGCTGGCGGAGTGTCACCTGGCTTATTAGGCTCAGAGACACTGTCAATCAATTGATTACAATGAAATATATAGATTTTTCATGGGCGGGGGAAAGTGACGGGGTAGGCAGTTCCACACCCCGGGATAGGTTTTGCAGCAAGACAAGATAGCACAATAGCCAATGGTTAAAAGGTTACACAATGTCTCCGCCCATGGTCTCAAGTTAGCAAGTTAACATTTAATTAATACTTTGATAAAATGTTATTAGTATAAAATATATATGTTGAATTCTGATTTGGGGTCCATAGGAATGGAGCAACTCCTTTGATTGTCCAACAGGTACATTCCTAGGGGTTAAAGCAAAGAAACAGTGAAAGGATATGGTAATACAGATTGTCTCCTTTATGCCTTAAGGCAGGGCATTGGTCCCTGGGAAGGGAGGTGGAAGGATGCCATATCATTATACTGACATGTGCCAATTTTTATAAACTCAAGGTTGGATCTGTGGGAAGACTGTTTTCCCTTCAGGAGAAACACAATAGGAACAGGGATCCTTTGTTCAATTTGAAACATTGGATGAAACATAATTATTTAGTTATTGCTTCAACATCTGGCATTTCTACTGACCAAGCAGATCTTAGCAAAGGCAATGTCATCTTGTTTATTCTGCTTTTTTCTTAGCTAATCACTATTAGCTAGGCCTTTGGTCTCCAGACCAAACTCTGGACTTTGGGTCTGGAAAAGAGCTGGCATAATTCATATACCAGGTTGTTATATAACATGCACATGGATTTTAACCCTTCACCAAGCAATTTTGTATGTCTGCATAGGGCACTGTCCAAAGAGAGGCAACCTTAACTGCACCAGGGAATGTAGAAGTTGTCTCACCTTTAGCTGTATGCTAGTCCAATGTGGCACATGATAATTAAATCAAACAGATTTAATTTTTTGCTCTTATGAAAAGAGAAACCAGCAACATTTGCTTTTTAAAGGTTTTTTTCAGAAAAATAGCCTTTTTTCCCCCTGTATCTTTTTACATCTGAATTATATTATTAATTATTATTATTATTATTAATTTTTATCATTATTCCTTTGAAAGCCAAAATAGTGCCTGCCAGCAAAAGATATTTTTATGCCTGGCAGCATGGCTTTGTAGAAAGAACGGCTGGGAGAATAGGCAGGCAGTAGTAGCAATGAAAGTCAGGAGCTGAATTTTTCAGTATCACAGGTTCTCATCTTGATTGTGATCAATAACACTGTCACACAGCAGAAACTTTGGAAGGGGAGAGTGGATGCTTAGGTGTCAGAATAATCAGAAGGAAATTCTGAACGACCTCTGTGTCAGATACTGGGGGAAATTATAAAGTTCTTTCATTTATTTCCCAGGCCTTTCAGAACAGACACAGTAAAAAAATCATTGTGTCTTTTCTTTCCCCCACATCTTTAGAATGAAAGAAGGAATGTGATAGAGACATCATGGGCATGGAAACCATGCAGGAATAAGAAAACAAATCCCACAAAATAGGAAAAGATAATATGCAGGAATTTACAAAGACAGAGTTCTGGATTAGAACAGTACAGTTACTATGAACAAAGGTATCTCACTATATGTAAATTTTCTGTATCATATGCTCAGTGCATAGTATCTATTCGGAGGATAGGCCAAGATTTTCAAAAGTAACTGGTGATATTGGGTGCCTGACTTGACTCTCTAAAGGGATTTGATTTCTCTCTTTGAAAATCAGACCTTTTTAAGGCATCTCAAGTTGGCTGCCCAAAAATTCAATCATCCAGAATTATTAGCCATTATTAAAAATCTTGGGGGTTCAGTATCAAAGAAAGGAATAGAAATAGGAGGAGTGGCAACTTATTCATTTGCATGACACAGCATATGCAAGCAGTAGTGGTAATACCACCATGCATAGTATGTGCACATTTATATGCACAGCATTTTTAACATTAAAATAAATTAATATGTGCCCTCAGATAAAACACGTAAGTTTATCTTTACAGTAGAATTTGAGTCTCTGTTTTTCTCAGCAGCTCCATTTCATTTCAACTCTTCCCTTTATGCGAGAGGGAAGGCAAGCTGACAAATGTTGTTGCTAGCAAAGGACTGATTTAGTTTTCTAAACTGCTCTTCTCTAAAAGTTTCTTTCTTTCTTTAAAATCTTAACATTCTGGGAATGAGGGAGACAAGTGAAGAGCTTTACTAACTAAACTGTGACATGTCATCCTTTATTAATATAAACCACAGACACTGAACACATGAAATGATAGTGCCTGCCTAACCTAGCAGGGAAAATAGTCTGAAAGGTATAAACTAGGAAGGGTTGTTTTCTCGGTACAGCATCTTATTGTTTCTTACATTCTCTGGCAATAGTATACTTTCTTTCACCTTTTTGTTGTTAATGTTATAGCAAGAAATATTAGTGCTGGGGTACATTTGTTGTCTTGTAGCTATACTGGGGGCTTCAAGGTAATTGCTTTTGATTATAGCATCTGCTACCAGGCAGCACAGTCAGATTATGCTCTCTTTGTGCAAAAACCTCTGAACTGAAGATCATATTTATGCTCTGAGATTGCTTGTTGGGCTAGTTAGCAATTCACTGTGGAAATTGACCACCTTTTACTTTTGTTCCTGGAGGACAGTAGAATGTTTGCAAACATTCCCATTGGACAGCTAAGATAGTTTAGCTTTAAAGCACAGTCACTTTGGTCAGTAACTAGGAGATCTAGAGTTGAGCACTTCTGTAAATGAATGTCAATGGGCTGGAGCCCATTTAGACACAAATTGCAGATGCCTGCACTAGTGAGGCCTGCTGCACTCAAGGAGTTTCATTCCTGGAGGGGAAGGTAATTGGCATTTTGATCAACACCTGGTTATGCCAGGTGAAAACCATGTGACATTCTGATGAGGGGCCTAGACAAACCCCTGAGATTAGGGCTGTAGGGGTATATACTGAATTAATGCATCCTAGGGCTGCCCTGGCTATCCTCTCCTCAACAACTCTCATCAATTTTGGGTTGCTGAATTTTTCCCTCACTTCCCACAGAAGAAGTAAGATCATGGCCACCTTCTGCTTGTACAACCTGTACCCTCACTCCCAATGTGGACTTTCTATTGGTGGGGGTCCTGCATGTAGCATAATATAAGCTGCTGGTTACACGGGATCGTGATGAGTAGATAATAGATAAGTGAGTAAGCATACCCTGTAAAGATGGGACAAATTTATCCTAATGTAGTTACCAGAAAATAAAATTGGTTTGGGAGAAAGATGAGGATTTCACCAGATTCCCTCAGATTCTACCTCCTCCCATTTTTTCTTTTCTTTTTCTTTTTGCACATGGGCTTTAAAAATTCTCTTTCCTTTTTCTCTTTGGCAAAGTCCTTTTCATTGTGTGGCTCTCAGTGAAAAGTGGTCTGTCTGTAAAATCACATTAATATGGCACAAAATAGCAATTGCATATTTCCACTGATTTATCTGGCAACCTGTCTAATAATCATTTCCTACAGCTGTGCTCATTTCTCAAACTAACCTGATATTACTTAAGCTGGCATTTAATTTAGATAAGATACTCTCTCCTTCTGCCAGTTGTTTTAATTGTAAGGCTGGTGGCGGGGTAGGGAGGGAATCATACCACCTTGTTGAAGCAGTTGGTCATAGGGCTGGTTGGAAGTTTTCTGATGAAACAGAGTTTCATTGGGAAACACCAGCTCATCAAACCTGAAATGTCTTGCAAAAGTGAGCTGGATTTGATAGACATCTATCAAGCCTCAGGAAGGGCACCAACAAAACCATTCTCACAGGCCCAATCACCTGGAGGGCTGATGGGGAGCTTGGGTTTCTAGAGATTGCAGCTCCATTGCACCTCTCCCCCCCACCCCATGTGGACTACCCCAAGCTTCCAGGGTCTGTAGCTCGAGAGCAGCCTTACCACATGGATTGCCATAGAGCCAGGGACCTTGGGTTTCCAGGGCCTATGGCCCTGTGAAAATCCTTCCATACTGAGGCTCCCTGCCATACCTAGTCTCTCAGTTCTGCATAATGGGGCAGGCTTAGAGCCACAGTTGTGGAAGCTAAGAGAAACTGACATTCTTATCAATCATTAGCAGTGGTGAAACTGGCAAGACTATCAGTTGCACTCAGCAGCTGCTGGTCTATTTCATTTTGGAAACACCAAAACCATTTCTTTTCTTTTCTTTTTTTTCTGGTTCACAAGAAATTTTTAAAAGATTTGGTGTGGTCTAAATCCTGAGTTTCAGCCAGCTCTAGTTGGGCACAACAGCTGCCTTTCATTCAGGCTAAACAAGGGAACAGTTTTGTTTAGTGATATCTGAAACAATGCAAAACCAGTGCCCCAGGACTAGACCGCATGCAAGTACCATTTCTGACATAATGTGAATGATTTCATTTTGTATTGACAAATGGGTGTATTTTGTGTTGTATGTTCCACTTTCAGTTTTCTTTCCTCCATGTCATTGTATTTGTCATTAGAATCAGGAGCACCAGGAAGTTACCCTTGTCATTGTCACTGCTTTCACTCTCAACTTTTCCTATTTCAGCAATCCCCCAGACTGCAGTGAGTCCCAGGACATGTGCCACAACTTCAATATACATGTGATTCTGTTGCACTAAAGCAAAATATACATCCGTAATTTGCAACTGAACTGAAAGACCATTACCTTTTGACTGAGTATCTTTGAATAAAGCCCATACCTCTTGACACTCTTGTGATTTTTTTTACTGTATTCATGCTGTTAGAATCCTGCATCCTTTGCCATAGCTTTTTTCCAGTTGCTAAAGCCATTACCAATGAACCTAGATTTTTCTACAGCAATGGATATTGAAAAAAATCTACACAGAAAGCAGTAACCTGCATTCATCATTTCTCTATATTCAGCCCAGGGATATAAACCGAACCATTCTCTTTTGAAACTTCTCCAGTAATTTTTGTATTTCGTTTGCGTTTAAGACCTTAGCTGTGTCTGTTTCTGGCCATCAGATACAATTTGTGCAATAACACTTGGTCCTGGTAGAATCTTACTCTCTGGGTTTACCTTATTACCAGGTGGGTTCTCCTCCAGTTTCCATTCACTGTACCATGTCACCCAGGCATTTCCTTCCACCTTTTCTTTGTCTGATTCTGAATGTTCCACTTCCAATTCTTCTGTGATACAATCTTCATCATGATCTAAGCTACAGAGTTCAGAGGTAATATTGAGAGAGTACAGTTCTACTAATTTGTCCAGAATTATGCCTATTACTGAAATTGAAGGTAAGTCTTGTCAAATTTTGGAGTACTTGCTTTTCTTTTATGTATTTTTCTTTGCTGAAAAGTTCTGAAATTGTCAATGATCGTTTGCTTGACATTTTAAAAGGATTTTTTTTACTTGTGTTCAGAAACTGGGAGGCCTCACAGACAGGGGCCCAGGTCAGACCCCTCTCGTGGGCTACTGTTTTGGCCTAGTCTACGCCAGACCTCTTGGGCCACTTTCCACTTCCTGTGTGAGTCCATGCAACAGGAAAGGTATGGAGGGATGCAGTGCCACTCCCAAGACCAAGCCTGCAGGGAGAGATTTCCTGGAAAAGGAAAGGATCCATGCACGGCATCCCCCTGCATGTGGACTCGACAGGCCCTATCCCTGGCCAGGCAGCTAGGGGGTCTGGCCTAGCTGGGAACAGCCTCCTTCCCAGCTATGTTCACTGGCTCCTGCTTGCTGGGGTGGGGAGAAAGAGACTGTGATTGTTCATTGCAGCCACATAGCTTTGGGGATATTCCCCAAGCAAGCAGGGACACAGGATGGTGTGAATCTCACATCTGCTGGTGTGTTTCCTGTAGACTGCACACATTTCAGCAGCAATATCCCTGCTCTCTGAGATAAGGAGCTACCTATTTTTATTTCACTAATCACTTCCACAGTCTCATCTCACACACTATAGTAAGGGAACATACCACCTCTGCTGATATTCTGTTTCTCTTGTCAGGTTGGGTAGCAAAAACAATTCTGGGGGGAATCCTGCTACCCCTTGGCCTCAGTCAATGGGACCTGGCATTGAGAGGCCTCATTCAAGAGTGGCTTCATTCATTAGGCTTTGATGAAACCCAACAGCATTGTTGAGGCACAAATTCAAATACTTACAGATCAAGGAACTCACAGGCTGCCTTGATTTTTTTTTTTTACTATTATTTCATTTTTCTTCTTTTAAAATAAACAAAAATATTAAGGATTTTGCATTCAAAATGTCATCTGGCATTAATGTATCAATAACATTGTTTTTTGTGTCTTTGCATTCTCAGTGTTAGGACTGACAGCTCATGATAATTTTGACACCTTCTGCTTCTGGCTTAAAATGTGGTCTCTATGCTGTCATATAGGGCAATATACAATACAAAGCAGAAGTCCTTATCCATCTTATACATACAGTCTTGGTTTGATTTTAAGTGTACTCATGATATGAAATTCAACCCTGAGAATAGAACCAATATAGGCACCACATAAGTCCCATGTGAATTTCACATGTGGTGCTTATCCAAAGCCGTCTCTGCGGAGTCAATGGGGGAGCCGCGGCGGTCGACTTGCTGCCATGAGGACGGCCATTCACTACTTCTGGCAAGGTGTGTATAGAACAAGTTACATAAGTTAATTCAGCATTCAGCAGCAATAAGACCTGGGCGGACATCTAGCCAGATATTAGCAGGGAAAGAATATGAACATGTCACAGTGACTGCTCCCAGCCTCACATACACAACTTCATCTGGGCATATCCTTCTTGATTTATGGACCCTTGACACCATAGTGCATTGGAAGGCAATATGGAGGATGCTGTGAAGAGGCCGTTTTTATATACTGTACAGGAATTGTGTAGTACAATTTGCCTTTCACACACTCTATACAGAGCTGCCTTCCTTCAGTTTACATTACTGGAGGGAAGCAAGTGGCCTTTTCAAGTATTGACAACTAAATGGTTGAATAAAAGTAAAGTCTATTTCACTATGGGTGTTTTTTTGTTTTGTTTTAATTATTATTGACTAAATATAGATTTCTTGGTTTGGAAGGTCAGGGCTTTGTATTCAAAACATGGCTGATTGTAATCAGACTTGAATGAAATAGAGGGCTTGGGTTTATAGTTATTTGTAGTTTGTTACTTAGTGGTAGAGGCGATTAAGATATATTATCCCTTATCAGCATTCTAGAAATTGAAAAAATAGTATACAAATATCAAGAAGGATTAGTGGAAAGGGAATGATCCAAAATATACAACTAGAAAAGAGCTTCAAATCAATGTAGCTCAGAAAATAAAACTACCAACAGGAAACATACTAATTTATTTCTGATTGTTTTATAAAATATGTCACTTTTTATTTCATTAAGATAAAATGACGTATACACACAGCATAGTGACCTCTGTGCACTTGTGTACTGCCAAATATTTCCCCCTATGCATTAACTAGGGTTTTCTGTTTCCCTTAAGATGAACAGAAAAAAAAAAAAGAGCAATTCACTTATAAAATATTAGTGACCCAAAATCATGCAGTGATAAAAGGAGAATTCAGAAAAAAGATATATAAGCTATTCAAAGAAAGTATATAGAATTAAATGTTCATTTTAACAATCTTTCATATTGTTGACATTCCTTCTTTATAATAACTTACGGTGCAGATTCTATACTATATGTGATTCCTGAAGAACAATACTTTATTAGCATTGAATGTCTATTGCATTCATTGTATTATTCACTATGTAAGTGTCTGGACCCCATAGAAGTCTTTCAAGGTCTGGCAATGTAGTTTTTCTCATTTTGGAGATGAATGAATATATGAACATTAAAGTATTACATCCTGACTCAATACATTGAACAAATATTCTATAAAGCAAAACAATTAAGTGGATGTTTAACTTAAACATGTGAGTAATTCCACTGAAGTCCATGGGTCTATTCAGATGCTTAAATTCATTGCATATTCTTAATCACTTAATTGGCTCAGGGCCTAAGAATGCTAATCTAATCACTGAACTGCTGTAATAACTTAATGCTGTTCTATGGATCAGTAAGCATCTCAAAATATTCACAATTTTGCTTTCCACTTAAAAAAAAAACAACAAAGCACATTTCATACTTAAATAAGGCATGTGTTTTTGTTCCAAGCTCCTTGTTACAGTCCATAGAACAGTGTCCATTTAATGTCCTTTTGATGCCCAAATAAATTAAAGAACTATTTTACTCCATATATTCCGGGACTTTTATCTGTAATAATAGAAACAGCATCTATATAACAAATGTTTGCTACTGAAAAGGCCAATTTACCAGTATGGATATTACAATCATACATCTTTAAAATCTTAGCTGTTTGCAGAGAACGTTCCACCCTACAGGGTGAATACCATTGAATTACACTAGAGTCACAAGGGGAACTTAGGCATCTTACTGCTTCTTTAAGTACTTAAGTCCAACATTCAGGTGCCACTGACACTGACAAAATCACCACACAGCTGCTGCCTAAACAGGTAGGCACCTAAGTTTCCAGTGGTGAAGTCCCCTAGGTGCCTAAATCTCTGGGAGCATGTGCAAAGATGCTTAAATCCTGACACCACCAAACAGCTTGATGCCTTCACTCATGCTGAAGCCCTGGTGGGATTCTTGTCAGTGGGGCCAGAACCAGTAGGTGTCTTCAGAGCACACCTAACCTGTGCAAAAGGCAACCGAGGAAGTGGTGGTGGGCTTCTTATATCCAATAGACCAGTGGTTAAAGTACTCACCCAGAATGTGGGAGACCTAGCTTCAAATCCCCACACTGCCTAAACTGGGTCAGTCATGTGAATCCAGGACCCCCATCTCTCAGAAGAGTGCCCTAAGTATTGGGTTATAGGGTATGCTGAGATGGATCTCTCTCTCATCAATTGAAGCTGTTACTCTTCGAAATATATACATAGTCATTAGGTCAGAAATTGAGAATGAATTGATAGCCCTGGAGTTCAGGCATTCTTGTGGGAAACCAGATATTATGGATCTGCTAAACTGGGGATTACAATTGCCATTTATCCCTTCCCCACTGTACTTCCATTTTGCCTAACCAGGTAAGAGGAAGTGTCCTGAGAAGAGTAAATGAGTGGGCCCTTTTTGCAAGCAGAAGCAGCATGGCGAGCCAAGAGCAGCTGAATGCAGAGAAGGACCCCCAGGAACAGCACACAGAGCTGTGTGTGGAACAGGCTGTGAGTGCCGGCTATTACAGCTGCATCCCGCTGGTTTCAAATCCCTGCTTTGTATTAGACAGAATGGAGATTTGAGTCCAAGTCTCCCACATCACAGGTGAGTGCTGCAACTATTGGGTATAAGGATATCAGTGCCTCCTTTCCTTTGTTTCTTTGTGAGAAAGAACAGACCTGGTTTAGGTGCCCAATTCCAGGAGAAATTCATGACTGAATCCTGAGTAGAAGGAGACACTGCCCTCTGGCCTGGAGCTAGGACCCAGCTCCCTCTGACGGGCATGACTTAGGCCTCATGCCTCTCCCCAGCATTTCCTACTGGTAGTTAAGGCAGCTCTTCGCTCTGCCTGCTGACTTCTGTAAATCCCTCTTTTAGACAGCTAACACTTCCCATAGAATGTATGAGGAGCAGAGGTGGCTAACTGAGGGATGTGAATTTCAGTAGGTGGAAGGGTGCCTAAACATTAGGCAATGCAATACTTTAGACTCCCCTTTTGAATCTCACCCTGAGTACCTGTGTTAGATTCTCACAGGCACAAGGACTATCTAAGCTCATTGTAACAGGGTGGCCTGTGCCTTTAAGGGCCAGGTGTCCTGGGGCCAGCCAGCCCCTTTCACTTTCTCTGACTCAGCTGAAAAGGAGTCAGGTGTTTATATAAACAGATTAAAGGCTTCTGTTGAAGGCCTTGACTGGCTCATCACTCCTGCCCGCCCTCCTGTGACTATCCCTGCTGCAATGGGAGGGGAGCAAAGTGAAAAGCCTTTGGGTCCTGACAGCTGGCATCAATTGTAAATTTCTTGTTTTCTGAAATTTGTTTGAATTAATAAAATGGTATCCTAAAAAGGGGGGGTGGGGAATGGGGCAGTTAGTCCCTTCTGGGAAGGTCAGAAGAATGTGGGCAAATGATTTGCCCTGGAAGTGAAGGGAAAAGAAGGAAGCAGATACGTTGAAACCAGACTGGGTCAGTGGTGCTGTGATGCTCACACATATGTAAAAAAACAAAAAATCCTGCAATTTGTGTTATTACTCTGAAACAGGTCGGCAGACAGTAACCTGAAGTATTTCCAGTATTATCATTTGACATGTGCTTCATACTGTATTTGTTGATGGGATTTTGTTTGACCTATACTGTGAACCTTGAAGTTCTGAAGGTTTTAAATTATATCTAAATCTAGTCACATATGGATAGGATAGCTGTTTGATCTTTACTTTGCCAAACACTCGTGGCCATCTGCTACACTCTTCACAGGCATTACTCAGGGAAAATGCCATTGGGTCTCAGATTGCAACACTTCCAAAGAAGTCAATGGGAATTTTGACTGACAAAGGACCACAGGACTTGGCCCTGAGTGTTTTAACTTATTCAGTAAATGGACAGTCTACTGATGATGTATAAAGTGGAAAAAATATTTTTAAGTTAACTGTGTAATGCTGTTTAATTCAGGCTATACATTATATTGCCCCTTTACTAAAAGTAAGTTGTGAAGAATACAGTTGCTGTAATTTAAGAAAACAGGTGCTATACAAAACATGGGGAAGATTATCAAATGGTGTAAATTGGCATAGAGCTATTGAAGTCAAATTGTCTAAGAACCTACTCTAGGGCTCAATAGTAAGACAGCCTACATGCCAGTATAGGGGAGCAAGGTGGCTGACTTTCCTGCATTGACCACATACATAATAGCTCACAATGCTGGAGTAAGAATAGTCACTGATGAGCAGCTATTTCCCTCTTCCCAGTCACAGTAGACCTTGGCTGTACCCCCAACAAAATGCTGGCCAGTACAGCTGAAGCAGGTACATTGGGGAATTAGTCTGCATCAGGAAATGTGCTTGTGCCACCATCCTGCTACTCTGTTCTTGGGCAATATGATTACACACTGCCACTTCCTCAGAGCACTGCCCTTAACATTTTCTAAAATATTTTCAGAGTCTTCACACTTTAGGTCATTTTCTGACTTTCATTCAAGATTGCCAACTGTCAGTCACATAAATAGCTCTGTATTTGCACTGTCAGTAAATAAGTTAAAATATTTCCTGCCAGCACGGATACTGTGGAAGTACTATCAAAGACCTATAATTTACATCATCTAAGATTAAGAAAGTACAGCAGGAGAAACAATGAGAATCTCTCAAAATCTTACAAACTGCTGCTTCTGGAAAATAGAACTTGGTAGAATGTTTGATTGCTGTCCATTTGATGCTGAACTTTTGCTTTTCAGTAAAAATTAATGTCTCTAGGGGTCAGGATGCTCGTTTATCACAGGTTAACATGTTGATCATGCAAGTTGCAAGTTGCTGTAAAGAGAAGTCTCTGGGAATCACAGCTGTGGTAAAACAAATATCTGCTCTAAAAAAGCGATCCAAATACCACTGGAAGGTTTATGGAAAAAGCAAAAGAACCACATTTGCATCAAATTCTGCCATGCAAACACATTAATTTGAATTGAATTAATTAATTCCATGAGTGTAACAGAGATAGCATTTGTCCCTTCAGTAATCATTTGGTGCATTTTCTTGTTCATGTATTAACTAATCTCTGTCTCTCTCTACTTTGAAACAAACTGACTTGTACACCGTATGAAGCATTCTAAAAAGCAAGAAAGCCTGTGCATAACTTCTATTAACATTTATATTTTGCAAAGACAGCAACATATCAACTAATTATACACAAATGACTTAGGAATTTTATAGCAGTTGAGAATATGGGATTACCATTCTTCAGGCAACTTTAATTGTTTCCTCATTCCCAAATTTGATTTACATATTCACCTAAAGTTTATCCAAGAGCCAGTGAATGTATAAGTCTGCATTTTTTCATATGAATCAGGTGCCCTACATGCAACCTACTGCTGTTTAAAAGATCCATAACTCCTTGGAATATTATCTTATAAATTGAGCCCTAAAATAGCATGAATTCTCTGGAGTCATAATTACCTGGCAGAGTGTTGGGCCAAAGATTCATAAAAAAGAAAGTGAGACGAAGAAGAAGAATGCCCTGCAGATTTTCAGGGTCTGAACTACTAAAATCAAACACCATATTGTTTTTCTTCTCTCTAAAGTTTCTCTCTATACTGTAAGCTCTCACAAAGTTGTAAGATTGTTTTAGCACACTCCATTTACGTGTTTTTGAACCACAATGTACCTTGTTTTATCACAATATCTGTAAGAATTACTGTCAAAAATTGGAGACATTATGTGACTGCTAAATAAAATGATGTAAAGTTAAAGTATTTAAAGGCTTGGACTCAGTCTACAATATCAATGTCTGGTGGGTCAGTATATATCAAAGAGGAGAGAGAAATAAACAAGGTCAACTTTTTCCTACCCGTATAAAGTATAATATTTAAAAATATTTTAATGTTAACTAAAAAGAGAGTGAAGCAAAATTATTACAGCTTTTCAAATATTTTTAATTATGACTTTGTTAAAACAAGGATTTGAGGAAAAGGTCTTCCAAAAACTAGATAAACACAGGCTTGAGGACTGGCTATAAATCTTCTCAACTATCCAGTGATGAACCCAGAAAGCAAAGCAAAAAGGCGACATACACCAATCCTTTAATAGAGCTTCTGTAGCACATTCATTGTGCTATTTTTCCAAAGCTATACATTCAGAGGGACACATGGACAATGAGAGATCTTCTGCCTTTTGGAAGTAAGCTTTTTTTTGGTGCACGTGCAGGGTTAAGGAGGGGCGGAGGGGGGGCGGGGGGGGGGGGGCGACAGAATTAACAAGGAACAGTGTTAAGTGCCCAGATCCTAAAAGTATTCTCTGTTGATAAAATGTTAATAGTAATACTTTGCATTTTCACCTGGTCTACTTATTTTTTTTTGTCCTGAGCAATCCTCACTATACCCAGTCTCCCTCCTGTTACATCCCATGTCATTTTTGACTTAAGCTCTGGTACTGAAGATTCTTGAATATGGGTTAGACTGCAATGCTTATGAAGTCAATGGGCACAGCAGTTTGCCCATCTTCTACAAATTGCAGGGTTGAGGTTGTATTTATTGCAGCACTTGTAGTAATTAATATGATTTTTTAAACTTGGTCTCCTTTGCATTTATGTTACTATATATTGGTATAGCTTTTCCTTTGTCTTATTCACTGTCCCTTTTCCTTGATCTCTCTAATTACTCTTTTTTGTATAACAAAGATTTTGACTTTCATTAATACTGTTTTACTCCTTTCACTTCTCCACTACTCCTTTCAGTTCTTTCCCTCCTACACTCTTGTTCTTTCAGTCTCTTGCATTCTCCTCTGCTTCCCCATCTCCATAAATCCCTCCATCACTTTTATCCCTTCTTCCCCATTCTCAGAGTCCCATTACTTTCTCGCCACCTCTGTTCTCTCATGCATTGCCTGACAAAATCATCCCCTCCAGCCCTTTACCATGCGCCTTTCTTGTTGTCCCCATGTTCTCCAGCCTTCTATCATTTATACAGCTTTTTTATTTTAGATACTTTTCACATGATCCCCTTCTTAGAATTTATAAGTTTCAGGTGTAATCTGAAACTGTTTCAAAACCAATTCCTTAAATTTATCACAATTGGAAGCACCACCCATTGGCATCTTATTGAATATGTCCAGAGTTCTCCCAGTCAACTTTGCATCTAAAGTGGTCATCTTTTGATCATCAGGAATTGCATGGAGCATACACAGCCTCTCAAAGGTGATGACGTACTCAGCAATGTCTCCAGATTCGCTATATGGTGGACATAACCGCTCCCACTTGTGGCTTTTTGGAGAAGTGGAGCCCCCTGGTAGGGGGTTCTGTCTCTTCCATTCCATGCTTCCATTTCCCTGTCAGCCTTGAGCTGTCTCAGTTCCATGGCTAGCTTCTGGGCTTCCATGGCTCTTTCCTGGGCCGCTTTCTCCCTCGCATTTTCTGCTTCTTGCCAGGCATTTTCTGCTTCCCATAATTCCATACGTCTTTTATGTTCTTTCTCATTTTCCATTGCCTGCAATTTGCAGAGCTTCAACATTTTGGTAGCTTCACTTTCACTCATTTTGCTGTTTTTCCTGTCCCTACTTCTCTTTCCTGAAATAAGCAAACAGAAAATAACAAACCAGTAACCACTTTATCTGTTCTCTAGCCACCACACTTAAAGCTCACTTAAAATAACCACTGGTGTTTCAGGGCAATAAGCTGTGCACATTATCCTGTTCAACTACGCCACTGTGATGGGTTGGACCCGCCTTCTGGGATGCCACCTGATGTACTGGGATTTCACTGAGCTTCTCCTGCTCCACCGGCCTGGTTTCCCTCTCCCTGTTTTTCTGAATGAGGGTCTCCGGCCTCTTGCAGCACACACACACACACAGGTAGGGCCACACCCAGCTGCAGCCACAGACTGAAGTCAGCTCTGTGTGAGAGGACTCCCCCAGCACTCACGTGCACACCCATTTTGGGAGATAAACCCAAAATAATACTGTTGTGCACTGTATAAAAAAATCTGCACAGTGCAAGCTCATAAAAATCCGTCCTCTTCCTCAATGTGAAGAGAGATGTGCATGACTTCTTGCTCCCCCAGCTAGAAATTACATAAACTGGGTTTAATAATAAACAAAATAAGTTTATTAACTACAAAAGGTAGATTTTAAGTTGTTCAAGTGATAGCGAACAGAACAAAGCAGATTACTGAGCAAATGAAACAAAACACGCAAACTAAGCTTGACACACGAGATAGGTAGGATACAAATTAGCAGATTCTCACCCTGAGTGATAAAGAAGCTGGTAGAGTCTTAAGGCACAAGTTGCCTTGGCTTTCCCAGGTTTTCATATACAGGCTAAAGATCTTAGCCTGGGACCATCACTTCTCATGGTTCAGTCTTTGTTCCTCAGGTATTTTCAGGTGTGTTGTTGTAGGGAGAGTGAGGACCCCTCATGTTGTCATTGTCCCTCTTTTATATCTTCCCCCCACTTGCTGGAAAGCTTTTTTGCTGTGACCTGGGTCAAACAGTTCCCATTGTATAGAACTATCTCTGAGAGGTTTGTATTGCACACAGTTCCTGAGGTAATCCTTATACTTGGGTGCATTTTTTCAATAAGCTACTAACATTGTTTGGCCTCATCCAATGTAGCACATTTGAAGTACAGAGACATGGTCAATATTCCCAGCTTCAGATACAAAAACGATACATGCATACAGAATGGATGAACACATTCAGTAAAGCATAACCTTTCCAATGATACCTTACATGAGCCATCTTTCATAAAGTACATCTCAGTTATGTCATATCCATATCATAACCATATTTCCATAAATAATATGGAGTGTAATGTCACAGTACCAACTTCTGTTGGTGAGAAAAACAAACTTTAGGGCTTACAGGAGCTGTTCTTCAGGTATGAAGAGCTCTGTGTAAGCTCGAAAGCTTGTCCCTCTCACCAACAGAAGTTGGTACAATAAAAGATATTACCTCACATGCCTTGTCTCCCTAATATTGTGAAGTCATTCTGATCTGGCAATCACTGATACTGATTGAGGGATGGGTGTGAAATTCCTTTAAACTATGTGATTGAAATTTGTAGCACTCTCTTATTTGGGAACCACTTTTACAACAGACTAGAATAGAAAAATCAAAGGATTTTAGTCTAACATATATTAGGTGGGATTTTCAAAAGCACTCACCACTCACCTACCTGTCTGTATTAATTCAATGGCTTACCCCTTCTCCCATTGAAATCATTTGAAAATCCCACCCATTATATTTGCACACACTAACATTCCAATCTAGAAGGTTGGCACAATCATTTAATACACTACACCTGTATTCAGATACTTCAGACTCCGACAACTTGAAGAAACCTCATCTCATTCTGTTTTATGAGGTGGTGTAGTTGTCAAGTGCCATAACTTTAAAGCACTGACAATTTTTTCAGAAAAATCTTCTCAGAAATGAAGGAGATTAAGATACCTCATTTTTGGTTTGTTTTATGTAATTTTCAAAAGATATATTTACATATTTAAGATGCCAGAAAAAAATCTCAATTCTTCAGTTTACAAATGGAAAAAAGTAGAGAAAAAAAGTCTTTCTTGCTTTGTCAAGCATTTAATTTAATTGTTGCTTTATAATTCTTGAATGGTTGCCTTGGAATAAGTTAATTTCCCGAGCTGCAATTTTATTTTAAAAGATAATTATTAACTCAAAAGTTCTGCAGTGAGTGCCGTTGTACTGGCAGGTTAGGTACTATTTTTTTCTCTCTGTTTCTTGGTAGTGTTATAGTACAATGTTGATAGCACAGGATAAGAAAAGCAATATGTAGATTTTTAGTCCTGATGTTGTGATTCAACATGCAAGTACAGTTATCTTGTTCCCAAAGGCTGGATCCACACTAGATTGTGCTTTAACCTTGGTCCTACCTACTCTGCCTGGCCATACAAGAGCTGCAAATGCTGCCTTTCAACCTCTATTCTTAACACACTATTCAGGGAGACTGGCTTTTATTGTGTCTTATTCATCCTTTTAAACTGGTATGTGAAGGTGATAAGTATCTCTCCGGTGGTATTATTTAGCTTTTAAAGAAATAATTTTGCTTAAAATGTTATAGTGTTTATGTTCTTTGGGCAGCAAAATAAAGAATTTAAGATGAAAATGGATTGGCTGATGGAAAGAAGTGCAGGGGAAATATAAATGATAAAACATGTCCTTTCAACTTTGGGGAAGCAGCATCCTTTGATGTCCAGAATCATCTGAAATACTCTTCTTATCCCATGGTGCCACACTACTGTTATCTTTAGGCACCAGTAGTGATAATGTTTCTGGCAGTCTAACACCTTTTAATCTTGTTAAAGCCTACTACTTTGCAATTTAGCACTAAGTTTATTAATAGTACCTCCTCGAGTCTTGAGAAAAAGGTGGTCTCTGGGGTTTAGACCATGTTATTGTTTGTTGTTTCTAACTAAGTTTTCTCTAGTTAGACCCTGAATTTACTGGAATTTTTGGGGTTTTGTTTTTAAAAAAACTTTTAATAGAAAGGAAATAGAAATATACCACTATTGACCAGTTACTTACACTACTCAGAGCTCTGAGATTTTCAAACAGCACACACAGCATATTATAAACATGCTGACACCAGATAACAAGGCATATACCAACCTCTGGCACTGAAACAATAGTGTAACCTTGAAAAAATGGTCCACAGCATGAAGGGTATTATCTATACATATAGCAATGGTAATTCCTGCAATGTTATTGGTCAGTTACACTAACAGTGTTCTGTCTATTAGAAATGAAGTGTCATGCACCATTCAGAAAACAGAACTTCTCTTTTGGGTTGGGTATGACACTTATTATGTGTTTGTACACTCCCTAGTACAAATGGGCTCTGATCCTGCTTGGGGTCTATGATTGGTAAAAATAAAATATGTAATAATATTTTAGAAGGTTTCCTATTTGTGACATTATACAAAAGTAAATGAAAATCAAATAAAGTGGTGCGCTTTTCAAAGACATCTTCCAATGATTGAATAGCGACACTTCAGGGGGAAGGAAAGCTATATTAACCATTTGGGACAAATTTTTTTAAAGAGAGGGGAGGGTGTCAAGAAAATGTGTTAGTGTCTCTGCATCTTTCTCAACCTAAATGCCAATCTTATTCACAATGGTTGAAGGGCTGGGTTAAGTATTGCCAGAGATTAGAAGCAGTTTTGTCATGCCAGGCAGTCAACATTCAGCAGTTAGATCCCCCAAAATAATGGTTTTGGCTTAAAAATCAATGTGATTTCTTAAAAAAAGAGAGAGAGAAAAGTGTTCTTTTGCAGTATTCTGGTTTTTCACCCTTTAGGATTCACTTTTTCAAGCTTTTCTCCACAACAATTAACATTAGAAACTTACTTTTTTAAAAATATGTAAATTGAGATTCTCTCATACTCACAGGATTCCAGCATTTTGAATTTCTAGAAAATATATCAAGATTATGAGATTTGTGTTAAAATTATGAATTGACAGCACTATATGACTGAAAGTGTTTCTATATTTCTGAGTGGAAACAGAAGAGGAGGATGTTACTCTGCCATGTTTATACACTAGACAATAAAAATTTGAAAGTTTTCTGCTTTTAATGTTAAGGGCTTCTTCAGATGGAAATATCAGTTTCCTTAAAGTGTATATGGTAATTTGTACTAAACTCTATATCACATGTGCATCTTTAGGAAATCTTGTGGATCAAAACCTGAGCTTTGGGGAAACGTAGTGTTAGAACTGATTTTGCATCCAAATTTCACAGCTGGCCCCTCTGCAATATAATGGTTTAACATCTGTGGGTCCAGGTTTTTACTCTTTGAGTCAAATGAGTTTTTTACCATTGACTTCAGTGGGGCCAAGATTTGTGACTCAGGTTCACCTTTATAATACACAATACAGAGTCAACCACACAATGTGAGTATGTACCTAGGCTCTCAGGCATACTTGTACAGCCTGTGGTGAAGCAAATGGTGCCAAAACTACACTATTTTAGCAATGCTAACACAAGTAAAGCTAGAACAGTTTGCAATAACCTCAGATTGCATAGCCAAAGAGAGAAAAAAATAGTGCTACAGCAATAACAATTCCCCTGCATGACTAAAAATAACCTAAATTCCTACTAGTTCATATTCTGTGCTACTTTAAGATAGCAGTACAACACCTATGTAAATGTGGACAAGGGTTAACTTGTGAGGTGTTAGTTCTACAAAGGCATACATGGTGTTCTCCACCCAAACTCAAAGTAAAATATAATAGTACTCCATAGGTTAATGCTGATAGAAACAATATTAACTTGCTCTTCCCTGCTTCTGGAATACCACAGATGGACCAAACACATGCATTGATGGAGAGTGAACCAATGGTAAGGTATCAACACAGATGATCTCGGTGACAACTCTAGGGAAACTTGAGGACCAGAGTAACAGAAATGGGATGAAATTTAATAGTACAAAGTCATTCACTTAGGACTAATAACAATATTTTTTTGCAATAGCTGGGGGCTCATCGGTTGGAAATGACAGAGGAGAAGGACCTGGGTATAATAGTTGATTTCAGGATCACTATGAGTCACCAATGTAATGTGGCTGAGAAAAAGGCAAATGCAATCTTAGAATGTATCAGGCAAGGTGTAACCAGGATCCTAGAGGAACCACACTGAGGTTACTAAATTAAGGCAAACTGCAAAGAATGGGGCAGACAATCCCCAAAGCTGGTGATCATTCTAGTACTTAGATCCATCAAACTAGCCTCAAAACAGCTTGTGTAATATCTTATTGGTTACCCAGCAGCCCAAACACAGTTCCCTTAAAGCAACCCAGCCTAAGGCCTCCACACAGACACCTAAGTCATATATGATGAGGATTACTGAAAATCTTATTCATCATATAAGAAAGTTCTCCCAATCCTAAAGGATCGGACATATTACTTCTCAGGTTAATGAATATTTCAGATCTTACACAAATACATGCTTACAGCCAATTCTTATTAACTAAACTAAAATTTATTTAAAAAGAAAAGAGAGAGAGTATTGGTTAAAAGATCAGTATACATACGGACACAAGTACAATTCTGAGATCAGATTCATAGTACAGATGGTGAGCTTTGTAGCTGCAGAGTTCTTTCAGAATTAGTCCATAGGTTATAGTCCAATGTTCATATTCAGGGTAATTCAGATGGGACTAATGATCTCAGTCTTAGGACTCAAGCTTCCCCTGCATAAAGCAGATCTGAGATAAAAAGGATCAGGGCCCAAGACACTTTTATACAATCTAGGCCTTCTCTTGACAGCTCGGAGTCCTTATGTGAACAATAGGCAATCATGGAGACTTTGAGGTAGACCTATTTCCTAAGCATTACCGGTAATTAGCTACAGGGATTAACATAAGGCAATTGCCTGTTTTCCATCATTCACAGGTGATTTGCTATAAATTTCAAAGAGATGAATACAGTGATATCAATATATTTGCAGTTCATTTAAATGTTAAGATCTCCCTTTGATCTCTAAATTAACAGAATACAGCATAGACAGGAACCCTTTGGTTACGTTGTTAACCTCTAACAATATATATGTAAACATACAAAACCACAAACATTATCTAATAATACATCCCTAGAGGTGAAATTTGGGTCATTTATCCTGCAGGATGCTTAATCATTTCTGGCCATGTGTCACACAAGGTATTTTCAGAAGGGATAGGGAAGTCTTAATGCCACCGTACAAAGCAGTGATAAGACCGCATCTGAAATATTGTGTTCAATTCTGGTCACCCATGTTCAAGAAAGATTAATTCAAATTGGAAGAGAACAGAGAAGGGCTATTAGGATGATCAGGGGAATGGAAAGCCTATTTTATGAGATGAGACTAAAAGAGCTTGGCTTGTTCAACGTAGTGAAATTTATGCTGAGAGATTTCTCTCTTTAAATACTTCAGAGGGGTAAATAACCGGGGGGGGGGGGGGGTCAGTAAAGCTATTTAAAAGACAATGTTTGCACAAGAATAAATGTGTATAAACTGGCTTGAATAAACTTAGGCTGGAAATTAAAAGACGTTAGCTAATCAACATGGGAGTAAGGTTCTGGAACAATTGTCTAATAGGAAGAATGGGAGCAAACAACATGAGATAATATGATGGGGTTTCCTTCGATAGCAGGAGACTAGACTTGATGACCAAGGAGTTCCCTTCCAGTCCTATGTTCCTAGAAATCTGTACACTTCCCCTTTATTCTTTGGCTAAAGACTTCAGTCTGTGTTAGTCTATCTTAACTTTTACAAATTCCTTCCTTTCACCACCACCAAATGAGTCAGAGCACCAAACACTTTCTCCATTTGTTTCCCAGCTGAAACCATCTCACAATAACTCACAGCACACCTCTTCTGTGTGGCATCCAGCTCCAAAATGAAGGCCCAGACATATTCCCAAATCTGCCATGAAAAGGGAACCATTCACACATGAATATGGAAGGCAAGGAGTCAGCTACCACCAGGCAAACATATTCTCTTCCACTGGAACCCAAGGAGAGCACTTCTCGGGTCTGGGGAGAAATGCAGAGGGAAGCTGCAGTCATTGCACAGGCTAGGAAAGGAGTAGTTTGGCTAATGCCACTGGAACTAGCATTGGCCCTTACACCAGCACTGCTGAGATTCTCCAAGAAAGATAATCTTAATGGGTATATTTGAGATATAAAAAACACCTTGCAATTCAGGATGGATTCAAATTTCTTCTGTGGAGATGCCCAGGACTGGTATATCAGAGGAGGGACATACCAAGATTAAAATGTTGTCAAGGCTGCTTCCCCACTTTGAACTTTAGGGTACAAATGTGGGGGCCTGCATGAAGACTTCTAAGCTTAACTACCAGCTTAGATCTGGTCCGCTGCCACCATTCCCAAAGCTAATTCCCTTCCCTGGGAAGCCTTGAGAAACCTTTCACCAATTCCCTGGTGAATACAGATCCAAACTCCTTGGATCTTAAAACAAGGAGAAATTAACCACCCCCCTCCTTTCCCCCACCAACTCCTAGTGAATACAGATCCAACCCCCTTGGATCTAAAAACAAGGAAAAATCAATCAGGTTCTTAAAAAGAAGGCTTTTAATTAAAGAAAAAGGTAAAAATCATCTCTGTAAAATCAGTATGGAAAATAACTTTACAGGGTAATCAAACTTAAAGAGCTCAGAGGATTCCCCTCTAGCCTCAGGTTCAAAGTACAGCAAACAGAGATAAACACTTTAGTAAAGGGTACATTTACAAGTTGAGAAAACAAAGTAAAACTAAGACGCCTTGCCTGGCTATTTACTTATAAGTTTGAAATAGGAGAGACTTGTTTAGAAAGATGTGGAGAACCTGGATTGATGTCTGGTCCCTCTCAGTCCCAAGAGCGAACAACCCCCAAAACAAAGAGCACAAACAAAAGCCTTCCCCCCCCCCAAGATTTGAAAGTATCTTGTCCCCTTATTGGTCCTTTGGGTCAGGTGTCAGCCAGGTTACCTGAGCTTCTTAACCCTTTACAGGTAAAAGGATTTTGGAGTCTCTGGCCAGGAGGGATTTTATAGTACTGTACACAGGAGAGCTGTTACCCTTCCCTTTATAGTTATGACAAATGTATTGACAGAAATATTTTCTGGATGTTAGGAACATTGGATGTCATCATAGGGCATGCATCTATTTTCCAGCAGATGTTAAAGTTCAATCACTAAATTGAGTACCTTTTGTTGGGTATAAAGAGGATGAGAAAATCTGTGCTGATATAATTGAATACCTTTCATCTGCAATTTGATAAAGAGTTGTAGAAAACATTAAAGAGGAAAGAAGGGCAAACATTTCAATGCTGATTGATGAGTCGACAACATTAAGTAAGTGACTAAGCAAGCAGTTCTAACTGATTACTTTAAGGTTCAGCTGGGAATATCTGAAAAGATGTTTCTTTTCTTTTTTTCTTGAATTGTATCAGTTTCTTAAAATTGCTTACTCCACTATAGGAATGAAATGGACATTCTTCACTGTAAGTTGATTTATGATTTTTTAAATCGATGCTTCTGTTTAACTGTGTAATCACAGATTGGAATTTTCTGTTCACAACAGAGCCTGTAAAGAGGATAGGGTTAAACCACTGCGGTTTGATTGTTTAAGCAATATGCTGTTTCCCATGCTGCTATCAACTTTAAACCACCTACTTGGACATACTGAAAACTTAGAGCAACAGCCCCTTTTTTATTTTTCAAAATTGGTATATTTTCTGGGCATCTCTATTACAATCTCTGGCATTCACATACAAAGCTGAATAACTGCTCCCCTGATACTTCTCTGGATGTGTGAGGATTAGAACTATCCTTATGTAACTGTAATATGACAATTTAGTTACCATGCATGCTTTTTACTCTGTAATCTATCAAAACAATTGCATGAAAATAAAATAATGAACTTGAAACTCATTCTTTTCAGTAAGGGGATCTTATATTGTGTCTTCCATGATGACTGACAATTCAACACCATTTATTAAGGGAGTTGTCAATGTCATACACAGCCTGCCTTTAAAAGAAAATTGAAATCACTGAGGGCAAAATTGTTGCACTGTATTAAACATTGTTATTCTCAAAGTCATGGAAAGCCCTAGTTCTAAGATGTTGAGAACTCGGGATTTCAGGACTAACTGTTGGCTACATCATTAATACAAATTCCTTTGGGATAGACAGTACATAATCAAGACTAGATTCAGTCCAAAATGAGTACTTACTATAATAACCAGAATGTAGGAGGGATTTGGTGAGAAGGGAAAATGATCTAGTGTTCTCAACTTAGTCCTTAATGGGTATCTTGTGACTTCTGGAATCCTTACAATTACGATATCTAATTTCAATTAAAGGTACGCAGAGAACTTGTTATAAATGAAGTGTATTAACAGAGCTGTGTTGGGAAGATTGAACTAAAAGAGTTTTCTGCAGTGTTCCAGTAGTCAAATTCATTCAAATCTGTTAAGCAAAATATAAACCCACATATTAGTATGGATAAACTTTAATATAGCTGAAACCAGAGCTGGGCAAATAGTTCATACCAGATAACATTCAATTGTTGTCTCTTTTTTTTTTTTTTTTCCATTTTGGAAGCATTCATAAAAGAATCACTATATTATGAAACGCATTAATAATTTTATTTGTAAATTTCTGAACCATATTTTTCTCTATGTGACTAATTTACAAACTGTTAAATGTGTTTGATGTTCAGACTTAAGCTAGTTGGAGAAAAAATGATGGATTCATTTTCTGTCAGAGAATACAGTTCTATCAAAATCCCAACAATTTCCAAAATTATGTTTATTTCGCTGAAATTTCATTACTGAGAAAAAAGGGGGGGAAGTGCCAACAATGTCAAAATGCCACATTTTGATTTTTTTAATAACTTCTCATTTTGATTTTTAAAAAATTCTGTATTATAGTGTATCATGTATTGTTTCTTTTGTTTTTGGTGAAGAATTTTGTAATTTTTCAGGTTATGTACCTAACTGGAAAAAAATGATCAAATCTCAAAATCCAACATAAAATGGAATCTCCATCTTCTGCATAGCTTTAATTGAAATTTTAAAATTCTTCCTTATTGATTACTTAAATTTTAAAAATCTGGTATTGTTATTTTGTTCCCTATACAGCTTATGCTTCTGAATGACTCCTCACCTTTGTAGTTAGTGCAGGTTTTGAACTGACCTATGCAACTGACCTGTTTAGCACTACTATATCATGTTCTAGGGTTCATTTTTCAAACAAGCACCTCTGTGCTTTCTATCACGCTGTCCCCTGTGCATAGGAGGAGCTCCGCTTCAATATCTGAAAAGCCATTTCATTGTCCTTCTTCACATCCCTCCTTAAATCATTTCTCTGCCGCTCAACAATGCTTAAATAGCTGGTGTGCTGAGACCATTGCTTATCATGCTGACCATTATTGCCTCATTGTTATCTTGTGCTCTCCCTCATCTGTTTGTTGTAGCCATCTGTTGTCTCTTCTATGCTTGTATTGTAAACTCTTCAGGACTGGAAGGACTGACTCACAGGACTGGAAGGGACCTCAAGAGGTCATCTAGTCCAATCCCCTTCACTCCTGGCAGGACTAAGTATTATCTAGACTTTGTTATGTATTTGTACAGTGCCTGGCACAATGGGTCCCTGATCTCTGGTTGAGGCCCCATAAACATAGGTGCTGAAACTACAAGTTCTGGGAGTGACACCACACCTCCTGGCTTGAAGTGGTTTCTATCATATACAGAGTTTACAGTTTGGTTCATTGGCTCTCAGCACCTCCACTATACAAATTGTTCCAGCACTCCTCCCCATAAATACAAATAAATAATAATCTCCTTTAAAGTTTAATTACAAAAGTTTAATTATTAATCACAGTTTCCTCTGCCCCAAGTCAATTTTAAGTTTAATAGCAGTATTGTAAATCTTGAGATAAACAGTCTAAGCCTATTCATTAATACAATCTTTGGACATAGATTCCAGGACATGGGCATCACTCACCATTGCTTGGGGAAGATTCTTGATTCATTTGCTTCAAGAGACATGCATCCAAAGTGCTTTATCATTATGTCTCCTGAGCATACTTCCACTGCTTGGACAGACCTCCTATGCCAGTGATGGGCAACCTGTGACCCATGGCAACCTGCCACCCGCACCGCTTCCCGCAGCTCCCATTGGCTGGGAACGGCAAGCCGCAGCCACTGGGAGCTACGGGCAGCCGTGCAAATGTAAACAAAATGTCTGCCGGCCCGCCAGCGGATTACCCTGATGGGCCACATGTGGCCCACGGGCTGCAGGTTGCCCACCACTGTCCTATGTCCAATGATCTCCCTGTTCATATTTCTACCCAGGGAATTCCATGCTCTAAAAAGGCATATTGACTTCCATGGAGTTATGACACTTTACATCAGCTGATGGGCTGCCCATGATGTTTAAACCATGTCCATCTGTGTATTGGAGTCCTATTTGGAACAAGAGGCTTATCAAACTTCTTAAAGAATGATGATATATTTATTCTTCTCTCCTTACTTATAGAAAATATAATTATTTCCAGCTTCATTTTAATTGTGCATAATTTATGCCCTGATCTGCATTTCACTGCTGTCTGTTTAAACCTGTTTGGAATCTGGTGACACATTCCTTCCACTCAGGACATTCCATATGCTTATCAAGCTGAAAATCTTATGGAAGGTTTGGCTTATATTCCTCTTCTAATTATTCTGGTTCAAAGTGAGTCAGCTATGAGACTTTGTCATGTGACAGTGGTGGAGAACCATGGAAAGAGTTGCTTTCTTTGAACCCCAAACAAGGAGTTTCATTAGAATAAGGATAAACAGTATTATCTCTAACACAAATTGTTCAGCTTCTCTTTCTTTCCTTCAATGTAGAATTTCACCTAGGACTATCCCAACCCATGTAACTTTCTACTACATTTGTAAAGAAATAAGCACAAAACATTCATAATATCCACCCTACATTCATTCTGGGAATTTTAATGCAAACCTGAAAGTATTGTTTAATTAGCTGAAAAATGTGTATGACTTAATCACCTACAGTGATGAAGAGCATTATAAACCTAAATATTATAATAGCATACAATATTTCCCAGAAACAAGAAGAAAAAAATATGATTATGTGACCTTATAGCTAGAGAAAAAGCATTCATGTCACCTCCTTATGTTATTGATATATTTTACATTCCACCAATGATATTAACCTATCATTATTTAAAACTGCTCTCTTCTCCCCCGCTTCCAATGGGGTTGATGCACTACACTCCTTCCATAGCTTCATTATGTGCTATATGTAAGTGTAATGTTATGTGCAATTTTAGAGCAATGCCATTTTTCTTACGACTCAAGGCCATGTATCATCAGAATATATCAGTAATTCACAAGCTCTGTATCTAGTTATGGAGGAATGGCAGTAAAGTCAAATACTGCAGATCTTGCTATGTTGCTCTTCACCTTCATTTGTCTAACATAGTTCCAGAATAAAAATGTGCTGTGTTATAAATCTTACAACTTTTAAAAGGACTACTCTTTCCTGCACTATTGCAATGATATTTTCCTCATAAATAATCTTAATTGATGTTATTTTAAATACTATATGATGATTTTCACAGATTTTCAATGATAAAAGAAAGAAATAAGATGGCTATCTTTTTTCCCTGTTTCATCTTGATAAATGTCCAGTTTAAATTACTTTCGGCAACCAATGCTGAATAGAATAATTTCAGTGAAAAATAAAGCAAAATTATAAAGGAATATTTTGTTCTATATTGTGTAGAGAAATTGTGGAATGATTAGCATTGTACTGTACTTTTTTCAAAGATCACCTAGACTCATCTAACACTGCTGAATCTCCCCCTTTTGTACAACCAAGAAAGCAGCATTCATGAAGCCTTGGGCTATGTATTATACAGCCACTCATTCCTACTGTGTCACTGAAAATAATGGGGTCATTATAAATGACCTAGCACCGAAAATGTCATTGCATGATACTCACGAGGTTAAACAATTCAATTTTTAATTAATTGAAACAATGAGGTGAATTTTCAGAAAAAGACAATAATGTTCTGACCTTACCACTGGTTTCCTTTTTACAGTTAATGCAAGTCATGATGACCTGACTTTGAATTATTAGCTTCATGACCCTTTATGATGGGAAGAGAAATTTGGATACTTGTGTCATCAGGAAATCTTTACTGGCACTGTCTCAAAGAAACTTTGTAAAGGATATCATAAGAGTCCATCAGATTTGTTCTTTTTGCACTACATGCCTCAAAAATGCCATCAAATTGTCTTCAGGGTGTTCTTTTGAATCACTCTATACAGATATTATTATTTTGTGAAAAAGACAATTAGATTCCTATTTTTAATATTCATTAAATATTTTTTTTAAAATGTGGCTAAAATAATCTCTACCATTATGTGCATAATGAGAGGAATACACGTGTATAGAATATTTAACAGTGGCGTGTGAGATATGCCTAAATTATTGGCTACCTTAACATGAAACAGGTTATGAACAGGAGTTGTGACATTTACATAAGGAAATAACTAAGGCCATATGGAGATGGATAATCAAGAGCCAGAAATTCAATTAGGGAGGTGAGTGTGACAAATCTTGTCCACATAATTTAAAAGATTATATTATGAATTTTATTAAGTTAATGGTTTTCAGACTTTTTTCAAGCTGTGAACCACTTTAAGATAGAGCATATTTTAGGCAACTCTTCTTGCAACCACTTAATCTCAGTCTCACACTTTTTCTGAGATCCAGTTCAGCAAGATACATATGTATTTGCATAACTCCAAACATGTCCCATTTACTTCAGTGGGACTATTCATCTGTATATTCAAAGCCTACTGAAGTCAATGGGATTCTTTCCATTGACTACAGTAGTCTTTGGATCAGTGCTATAATGCTTAATTACATAAAAAGTAACAATATTTTACAGCTGCATTAAAAACTTAAGTTGAAAATAAACGTACCTTAATTTGATAAGTATGGCTATTTTTTATGTGTATGATTTATTTTGTTTTTTCAAGTATAGCACTTCTTAGATCTGAATCTTCCCTCACTGCCCAAAGCCTATACTCCTCTAATCTCTTACATTGTCTTTCCAGTTTGTTTCTATCAATGCTGCTCCCACCAATTAAGGTGTCATCCAAAACTTTGAAAACAATTGTTTAAGGCCAGATTCTGATACCTATAGAATCATAGAATCATCGAATATCAGGGTTGGAAGGGACCTCAGGAGGTCATCTAGTCCAACCCCCTGCTCAGAGCAGGACCAATTCCCAACTAAATCATCCCAGCCAGGGCTTTGTCAAGCCGGGCCTTAAAAACCTCTAAAGAAGGAGATTCCACCACCGCCCTAGGTAACGCATTCCAGTGCTTCACCACCCTCCTAGTGAAATAGTGTTTCCTAATATCCAACCTAGACCTCCCCCACTGCAACTTGAGACCATTGCTCCTTGTTCTGTCATCTGCCACCACTGAGAACATCCGAGCTCCATCCTCTTTGGAACCCCCTTCAGGTAGTTGAAAGCAGCTATCAAATACCCCCTCATTCTTCTCTTCTGGAGACTAAACAATCCCAGTTCCCTCAGCCTCTCCTCATAAGTCATGTGCTTCAGACCCCTAATCATTTTTGTTGCCTTCTGTTGGACTCTTTCCAATTTTTCCACATCCTTCTTGTAGTGTGGGGCCCAAAACTGGACACAGTACTCCAGATGAGGCCTCACCAATGTTGAATAAAGGGGAATGATCACATTCCTCAATCTGCTGGCAATGCCCCTACTTATACAGCCCAAAATGCCGCTAGCCTTCTTGGCAACAAGAGCACACTGTTGACTCATATCCAGCTTCTCGTCCACTGTGACCCCTAGGTCCTTTTCTGCAGAACTGCTACCTAGCCATTCGGTCCCTAGTCTGTAGCTGTGCATAGGATTCTTCCGTCCTAAGTGCAGGACTCTGCACTTGTCCTTGTTGAACCTCATCAGGTGTTTTTTGGCCCAATCCTCTAATTTGTCTAGGTCCCTCTGTATCCGATCCCTACCCTCTAGTGTATCTACCACGCCTCCCAGTTTAGTGTCATCTGCAAACTTGCTGAGAGTGCAGTCCACACCATCCTCCAGCTCATTAATAAAGACGTTAAACAAAACTGGCCCCAGGACAGATCCCTGGGGCACTCCGCTTGAAACCGGCTGCCAACTAGACATGGAGCCATTGATCAGTACCCGTTGAGCCCGATGATCTAGCCAGCTTTCTAGCCACCTTACAATCCATTCATCCAGCCCATACTTCTTTAACTTGGCGGCAAGAATACTGTGGGAGACCGTATCAAAAGCTTTGCTAAAGTCAAGAAATAACACATCCACTGCTTTCCCCTCATCCACAGAGCCAGTTATCTCATCATAGAAGGCAATTAGGTTAGTCAGGCACGACTTCCCCTTGGTGAATCCATGCTGACTGTTCCTGATCACTTTCCTCTCCTCTAAGTGTTTCATAATTGATTCCTTGAGGACCTGATCCATGATTTTTCCAGGGACTGAGGTGAGGCTGACTGGCCTGTAGTTCCCCGGCTCCTCCTTCTTCCCTTTTTTAAAGATGGGCACTACATTAGCCTTTTTCCAGTCATCCGGGACCTCCCCCGATTGCCATGAGTTTTCAAAAATAATGGCTAATGGCTCTGCAATCTCATCCGCCAACTCCTTTAGCACCCTCGGATGCAGCGCATCCGGCCCCATGGACTTGTGCACATCCAGTTTTTCTAAATAGTCCCGAACCACTTCTTTCTCCACAGAGAGCTGGTCACCTTCTCCCCATACTGTGCTGCCCAGTGCAGCAGTCTGGGAGCTGACCTTGTTCGTGAAGACAGAGGCAAAAAAATCATTGAGTACATTAGCTTTTTCCACATCCTCGGTCACTAGGTTGCCTCCCTCATTCAGTAAGGGGCCCACACTTTCCTTGACTTTTTTCTTGTTGCTAACATACCTGAAGAAACCCTTCTTGTTACTCTTAACATCTCTTGCTAGCTGAAACTCCAAGTGTGATTTGGCCTTCCTGATTTCACTCCTGCATGCCTGAGCAATATTTTTATACTCCTCCCTGGTCATTTGTCCAATCTTCCACTTCTTGTAAGCTTCTTTTTTGCGTTTAAGATCAGCAAGGATTTCACTTTTTAGCCAAGCTGGTCGCCTGCCATATTTACTATTCTTTCTACACATCGGGATGGTTTGTTCCTGCAACCGCAATAAGGATTCTTTAAAATACAGCCAGCTCTCCTGGACCCCTTTGCCCTTCATGTTATTCTCGCAGGGGATCCTGCCCATCTGTTCCCTGCGGGAGTCAAAGTCTGCTTTTCTGAAGTCCAGGGTCCCTATTCTGCTGCTCTCCTTTCTTCCTTGTGTCAGGATCCTGAACTCGACCATCTCATGGTCACTGCCTCCCAGGTTCCCATCCACTTTTGCTTCCCCTACTAATTCTTCCCTGTTTGTGAGCAGCAGGTCAAGAAAAGCTCTGCCCCTAGTTGGTTCCGCCAGCACTTGCACCAGGAAATTGTCCCCTACACTTTCCAAAAACTTCCTGGATTGTCTGTGCACCGCTGTATTGCTCTCCCAGCAGATATCAGGGTGATTAAAGTCTCCCATGAGAACCAGGGCCTGCGATCTCACAACTTCTGCTAGTTGCCAGAACAAAGCCTCGTCCACCTCATCCCCCTGGTCTGGTGGTCTATAGCAGACTCCAACCACGACATCACCCTTGTTGCTCACACTTCTCAACTTTATCCAGAGACTCTCAGGTTTTTCTGCAGTTTCATACCGGAACTCTGAGCAGTCATACTCCTCTCTTACATACAACGCAACTCCCCCACATTTTCTGCCCTGCCTGTCCTTCCTGAACAGTTTATATCCATCATGACAGTACTCCAGTCATGTGAGTTATCCCACCAAGTCTCTGTTATTCCAATCGCATCATAGTTCCCTGACTGTGCCAGGACTTCCAGTTCTCCCTGCTTGTTTCCCAGGCTTCTTGCATTTGTGTATAGGCACTTAAGATAACTTGCTGATTGTCCCGCTGTTACTCATGCTGAGTAGCACCATTTAATGTGTAGCGAGGGAGACTACTTGTAAGATGGTACTCAGTAAAAATAATAGTATCAAAATATGACCCATAGTAATTGTAATATCTCATTGACTCCTATCTTTTGGACTAGGATCAATGTTGTACTCTCTTTTCAAGTATTATACACCATTTTAATGATAAGAGATGCATTTACTATTAAAGTGGTACCATATGTAGAATTGTATATCATCTTAAAGTCCTATGGTTTATATTAAAGCTTTGTATCAATGTAGCACTGCAATCTGTTGACTTTATTAATTGCTTCTGTGAAATGTATACTGCTTTTTAATATCTCATATTATTCCAAGGTCCCTTTAAAGCAGTTCTCTTCTTGTTCAATTACATTCATTCTGAATTTGTGTTTATAGGTTTTGAGCTCAGTGTGTATCTAGCACTGATTAGAATGGACTGTGCTATATGCTCAAACTGTTCTGGATTATGTAATTGACCTTAGCATTCCAACATCTAAAAATAAAATTGGAACATTAAAAGTTGCCCAGCAACTTATTCTGTTTAAAATTTTCTCCTTAAAGGACAAAGATTATCAAACAGATATAACTTCCTAGCTATTAAATTACCAATTACCTATGATACATCTATCTATAATATATATACAGGTATAAAGAAGTATTTAATTATAGACTGGAAGGAAATTTTCCATTAAGCAGCAATGAAATGTTCAACCTGTTGAACTTCAGGGTTTGTTTTCTTTGTTTTGTTTTGTTTGATATAGTCATTTACTTTGCGGGTTTATTTCACTTTGTGTGTCTGAATGGGCATATTAGCTTTGTGAGAAAGAGGGGAGGTTGAGAGAATTGATTAAAAGGAAGGCAATCTTTGCCGGACTCTCTGTGTCAGTGTGATGAATCTATGTCATTGCATAAGTATTGTAACCTTCTTCACCCTCCTGCCCCTTTTAAACTGACCATGTGCAAAGATAAGACAGAGTCCTTCTGAGTAGAAATTACTTTGTGTTCTTATTTGGAACATTTAATGGTGTATTTACCATGATTTGTTATTTTAAACCAAGCTGAGACTCTGAGCTACAGCCACTAAGAAACTGAGTCATAGTGATGCTGAGCTGACTTTTAGGTGCCTAGAAAATCACTAAAATTCATAAAACCTGAGTTCAGCTCATGGGCTCCCTATACAATGAATGGGGAGAGACATGCACCTCAGAATGGGTTCATAAAAGCCAGCATCCTAGGCAGCTCCCCACATAAGCTAGCCAATGGGAGATGCCAAAATGTGGTGGGTGCTAAATTCTAAAAGCCAGCATGCTCAGCAGTTCCCCACATAAGCTAGCCAATGGGAGATGCCAAAATGCGGTGGTTGCTAAGTTCTGCCCCTCTCTTGGACATAGGCACCTAAATCTGGGCTGTAGGGAGGTGTTCCCTTTACTTGAGAGTCTCAGCTGAAAACCCTCTCTGGGTATTAGATGTCTACATCATTTTTGCAAGAATCTTGGGAGTTGGGGAGGACCTCCCTCATAACTTTAAACCCAGTGTATAGTGTGCTCAACTGGGACGTGGGAGAACCACCAGTTCAAGTCCTCCCTCAGGCTGAGGGAGAGAAGAGATTTGGACAGGAATCTGCTACCTCCTTGATGAGTGTCCTAAACATTGGACTACAGAATATTCTGATGTGGGGCTCTCTCAGTCTATTCTGTTAAAGCTATTCAACTGTGAATAAGTACAGTAATTTAAAAAATCACTGGAGGCAGTGGAGTGGATCCTAGGTCTCCCACCACCCAGGTGAGTGCTGTAACTAGCAGCACACAAAGTCATTCTCATACTTGCTCTTTTCACCCCACAGGTTGAAGCTGTTCATCTGGGGCTAAACAATGAAAGAAACATTGGGTGTGAGAGAGAGAGCGAGAGAGAGCAAGCATAATAAAATATGAGAATGACTCTGTAACCTGGTGGTTAGATCACTTGTGGGAAACCCAGGATGCACTTTCCCTGCAGGAGAGACTGAGGGACCCCTACTCCATGAGACAATCCCATAGCCTAGTGACTGAAAGGTTGCAGAGCCCTGTTCGTGTCCTTTCTGAATGAGTAATAATAATCAATTAATAAATAATTATTAGTACATCCTTCGCATGCCAATGTTGGCACATAGGGCAGAAACTATTCTCTTCCATTCCCCTCCATTATTAACTGCTGCTTTCATCTGCTCTATGGCATTGACATCAAGCATTCCACTCTCCTTGTTAAGAGTTCTTCTTAATGTTGCTCTTGGGCATCTCTTGTTCATCACACCATTTGGTTTCCATTTGACATTTTCATTTGGGAATCTCTCTGTTAACATCTACAGGACATGCCCAAATATATCCAATGCTTTCTTCTAGGGCTGTCAAGGGATTAAAAAATAATCACGATTAATCTAATATTGTTATTATTAAACAATAACAGAAAACCATTTATATAAATATTTTTGGATGTTTTCAACATTATCAAATATTTTGATTTCAATTACAACACAGAATACAAAGTGCTCACTTTATATTTTTTAAAATTTTTCAATTCATCTAATTCAAGTATTGTAGTTCAATCTCTTTATCATGAAAGTTGAAGTTACAAATGTAGAGTTATGTACAAAAAAGAACTGCATTCAAAAATAAAACAATGTAAAACTTTAGATCCCACAAGTCCACTCAGTCCTACTTCTTGTTCAGCCAATCGCTCAGATAAACAAGTTTGTTTACATCTACAGGAGATAATACTGCCTGTTTCTTGTTTACGATGTCACCTGAAAGTGAAAACAGTCATTCACAAGGTACTGTTGTAGCCGGTGTTGCAAGATATTTACGTGCCAGATGCACTAAAGTGTCATCTCTCCCTTCATGCTTCATGCTTCAAGGGGACATGTGTCCATGCTGATGACGGGTTCTGCTTGATAATGATCCAAAGCAGTGCAGACCAATGCATGTTCATTTTCATCACCTCAGTCAGATGTCACCAGCAGAAGGTTAATTTTCTTTTTTGGTGATTTGGGTCCTGTAGTTTCTGCATCGGAGTGTTGCTTTTTTAAGATGTCTGAAAGCATGCTCCAGACCCCGTCCCTCTCAGATTTTGGAAGGCACTTCAGATTCCTAAATCTTGGGTTGAGAGCTGTAGCTATTTTTAGAAATCTCACATTGGTACCTTCTTTGTGTGTTGTCAAATCTGCAGTGAAAGTGTTCTTAAAACGAATAACATGCTGGGTCATCATACGAGACTGCTATAATGTGAAATATATGGCAGAATGCGGGCAAAACTCAGAGCAGGAGACATACAATTTTCCCCAAGAAGTTGAGTCAGAAATTTAATTAACGTATTTTTTTAACGAGCGTCATCAGCATGGAAGCATGTCCTCTGGAATGGTGGCCAAAGCATGAAGGAGCTTACGAATGTTTAGCATATCTGGTATGTAAATATCTTACAATGCTGGCTACAAAAGTGCGATGCAAACATCTGTTCTCACTTTCAGGTGACATTGTAAATAAAAAGCAAGCAGCATTATCTGCCGTAAATGTAAACAAACTTGTTTGTCTTAGCAATTGGCTGAACAAGAAGTAGGAGTGAGTGGACTTGTAGGCTTTAAAGTTTTACATTATTTTGTTTTTGAGTGCAGTTATGTAACAAAAAAAATCTACATTTGCAAGTTGCACTTTCACAATAAAGAGATTTCACTATGGTACTTGTATGAGGTGAATTGAAAAATACTATTTCTTTTATCATTTTTACAGTACAAATATTTGTAATAAAAATAATATAAAGTGAGCATTATACAATTTGTATTCTGTGTTGTAATTGAAATCAATATATTTGAAAATGTAGAAAAACATCCACAATATTTAATAAATTTCAATTGGTGTTCTATTGTTTAACAGTGCGATTAAAACTTCAATTAATCACGATTATTTTTTAATTGTGATTAATTTTTTTGAGTTAATCACGTTAGTTAACTGTGATTAATCAACAGCCCTACTTCCTATGATATTACTGCTTGATATCTGGGTTTCAAGGATGTTTGTTCTAGCTTATCTATTTTTGAGCCCTGTTTGCTCTGCTGTTTTTGCCAGCTTGTCTGTCTATGTTTGTAACTTCTCAGGGGTGTTACTTAATAGTGCAATATCATCAGTAAAATTTAGCTCTTCTAAGCATTTGCCATCTACCCATGCAGTACCAGTATTTGTGTTACTAATACATTTCTTTATTATCTAGTCTATGTGAATGGCAAACACCAGCAAAGATAAAATGCAGCCATCTTTCACACCAGAGTCCACATTGAACCATTCTGTTATCTGGTTGTTCACCCTTACAAAACACTTTGCATAGCTGTACATAACTTTGATGATGTTAACAACATAGGACAGAAGAATATTTCACAACATATGTCTGTGCAGGCTATCAAATGCCTTTTGAAAATCAATTCTATTGATGATACGAGGAGCTTGCCATGCTATACATTCTTCTATGATGGTCCTTAGTGTGAATATCTGGTCTATACAAGATCTCTTGGGCCTGCATCCAACCTGTTCTGCTCTAAACTTGGAATCCACTGCCTCTGTGTAATATCACACTGCAAAAGGCTTCCCCTACTGAGGCCCCACCTTTGCCCCCCCACCCCGTGGACCCTCCCTTGCCCCCTGAGGCCACTCCCCTGGCCAAGCCAGAAGCTGTAGCGGAGCCAGGAAGCCCATCTCCCCCCCTGCTCAGGGTGTGGGGGCAAAAGCAGCCTCCTGCCCATGTCCCGGGCCCCCCACCCAAGGCAGGTGGAGGGACCTATGCTCCCCACAGCTGCCCATGTGGTTCTGCCTGACCTGGCTCCGGTCAGGGACGGGGGGCCTCGCAGCCGCAGCCCTGCCATGATAAGAGCTCCGCAGGCAGTGGGAAGCCACAGTCGACCCGAGTGCCCAAGTGTGACCTGCTCAAGTGCGGGGGTCCGAGCAGCCGCCGGCCCATGTTCCCACCCCTTGGGAGCCCTGCCCAGGGCAGGTGGAGGGTCCACGACCCTGCGGCTCCTCATAGCTGCCCGCACAGCTCTTAACGTGGCCAGAGCTGTGGCTCTGAGGACCCCACATCTGGAGACGGGTCAGAGAGAGCAACACGGGCAGCCGTGGGGAGCTGGTCAAAAATCAAATGTGTGGCCTAAGACCCTAACCAATCTGCGATGTTTTTTCTTTGTCTAGAGGGAATGATAAGTGTTTTTACATGTATTTTTGAACAAATTGTTGTATATGCATAACTAAAAGTAGAATTTGGCTGTGTGTTTTCAATACTCATAATAGGCTGAGTTTGTGCCATATCCTGCTCTCACTTACACCATGGAACTTCTCTGGAGGAAACTGAGTAACCTGGATGTAATTTAGAGCAAAATTTTGCATGAAGAGAGAAATCTTGATCAAAATAGTTACCGAGCAAAATTTATTTTTTCTGTGTATAATGGGGTGGCCTTCTCCTTTAAGGGCTAGGAGCTGGCTCTGCCTGCCACCCTACAATGAGGTGTGGGCTTTAATTAGAACCATAAGGTATGATTCCCTATAAAGGGCGGGAGGAAGCTGCAGAGGGAGGGAAGCACAGGAAACTGTAGAAACAGAAAGCAGAGAGTGAGAATAGAGGATGTGCCTCAGCTAGACAGGCCTGGTAGTAGCTTGCTAAAACAGAGAAGACACTGAGACCCAAAGGGAGTTTGGGAGTTGGACCAAGCTTAAGGCTGGGAGATGGTCTTCTGTGTTTATTTTTTGAACTTTAAGTTAGTAAACCAGACCCTAAGGAGGACTGTTGTTACTGGACTTGTAAAATACTCTTTTTTGAGTTTATTGAGGAATCAAGAATGGAAACTGAGGCAAGGGGCTGCTTGCAGGGCTGCCCTGAGGCTGCGATGGGATGCCCAGGAAGGGGCTACTTGCTGACAGTTTCACCCAGATATAGTAGTCAGTGTATTTGCTGTGAAGTCTCAGACATTTTCTTTACTCTTAGGAACACAATAAACATATTAGAGTGAAACGAATAACAAATCCTAACAACCAAGATAATTCATAATCTTCTTTTTTTTTTTTAAGCTAGATTTACCATGCTGACATTACAGTGACTAAGTATTGCATTAACAATATGGGCTAAAGTTAGGATTTATGTTATATGAAGAAATTAATTTGATTACTGAAATGAATGATATATTGGATTTTGCTTTATAAGATCTATATTCCCTATATTAATATGTTTCATTTTCATCTTATGAACTATCACTTTCTTCCAGGAATAATAAATGCTGTAGGACCAAAAGCAACATGGTGGAAGAAGAAACCAAAATACAAGTAAATAAAAATGTAAAAAGAGTTATGATTCTAAAATTATAATATACTGAAATGAAACAAACTGCAAGATGGATACAAATAAATGGTAGGAGGATCAATATCACATCAGTGATGTTTCAATTCTATTCTAAGGTATCTGGATGCATTGTTGCAATCATTGAAAATTTGTTATTGTGCACCTGAAAGTAACCTTAAAAGCTTAAGGTAGCCTGGATGGCTGACTTGGGTTCAGGCATTCCTCTTTTGCAGTGCTTATATAGATAAGTGTTCCATTAACCATCCTCATTGTCAGCTTTGCCCCCCATTTTGCAGATGAGGAAACTCAGGCTCTAAGAAGTTTAAATGCCCTACCCAAAGTTGCACAGTAAGTCAAAGCCAGGACAATCAGAACCAAGGTCTCCTGATCCCCAGTCACATACATCATAAACTTGTACACAGTGCCCTACTTATATCATTAAACTTCGCTGAGCTTTTATTTTGTCATTTGAAATGGGCACACTGATATTACTGACTGGCAAAATCCAAAAATATACCATACTTAAGACATTGTCAGTCACATGTAGGTGTGTAATGAATATAATTACCATTTTATAGATTTGAAAACTAAAGCCCTGATTCAGTGAAGCACTTAACTATTTGCTTAACTTTAAGCACAGGTTTAAATTCCATTGGCTTCAATGGGACTACCAAGATGTTTTAAGTTGAGCTCATCCTTTAAATGCTATTTTTGTTTTCTCTTTCTCTTTCTGGCAGCAGGGGGTGGGGGTGAGGGGGAAGTGTGTTCAATGCAAAGTTTTGGTCTGTAGTTTTTTTTTTTCAAATAGATATGTGTGTTTGTAAAAAAAAAAAAAAAAGGAAGGTCAAAGAAATGTGCCCTGCACTTAAAACAGAAGGTGGTGAGGATTGTGATAGATGTAGGGCTGGTAATAGGAAGAATTTATGACAATTTCTGTTCTCGGTGTCAACAGCTATGCTGGATTTACACACATGTAACTCCAAACAGGATTTGGCCATTTATTTCAGATTTTCAATCTGACAATTTAGAACTTGTTTTGGTTTGAATTAATTTGATATAATTTTATATTCCATAATCAGTGCTATGATTAGGATCCTTTTTCAAAGCCTTTGATCATTACATTTTTATGATGTTAACTTCTTACTCAATTTACTAAGGAGAAGATTCTTTGTCCCACCCAACTCCATTATACCCCTAAGGCAGCACAAAAGAGAGCAGAGACTACCCACTAGACCCCTGGTGGGGATTCCCCACCATAAGGAAGTCTCATGCTGGTGAAGAGCAAATGTAACCTAGTACAGTGGAGCTTATCAGGAGAGGTAAAGAGTGACGGGAATGTAATGTGGCTGTGGCAAGCCCCAGTTGAGAGACCATTACCACCTGATAAATATTGGAGCAGAACCAGCTCCTAATACACATCCAGGCACATGGCTGAGCCAAGGTAGAAATTGTGGAGTATGAGCAACTCCCTGACAGTCCCCTTCTCTGTTACACTGGACACTGGATTCAGCAGAGAATCTGGTTCTAAATGTTCCCCAACTTCTCCTCTCCCTTTCTCCACACTGGATATCCACTTATTACTTCCTATGTAAAATGGAGTGTATATAGCTAAGCTTTGTAGCAGCTGTGGAGATGATGGAAGGAGCTGTGCAATGAGGAGAGGATGTACCTTGTAGCATACTTTGCCCTCTGTTGAGATCCCCCACACACTTTCCATGATTTTCCCGGTTTGTGGCTCCTATGACCACCATGCAGCAGAGAGGACATCTGGGGCCTTTATTTGAGAATTCTGAGATTAGACATTTCCCAAGACAATAATGGAGCGATTCTTTCCTGATTCTTATATTCTCCATTCCGGACGCTTATCCAATGTATTCCTCCAACTTGTTAGGAACTTTCATAAAATAAGGAAGTTTCTATGTTGACTGTGGAAGCCTTGGAGCTCTCTAAACTGATAATAATAAAGTAGGTTAGAAATGTGTACAGAAGGAAGAAACTTTACCAATTTTATTGAAACAATGTTTGTCGGTTTTTCCTTTCACCTGATGTGGTTGATTAGAACTCTCACACCAAAATAGATTAGTATTTACTGAGGATTTCCATGTACTTTGAACTTCATCAAATTTGTAGTGTGATAAATCTTTTTTGTCCTGTAATTTAATGGTCCTACTACTAAATATTTGCACATTTCTTTTGCATCTTGGATGCAAAAATTTGGATGCTGATAATTTGCAAGTTGAAAATAATATATGGACCCAATATATAATTTTCCCCTTATTTGCATATTCCATCAAAACATTACACTAAGAGAACATTTAGCTTGCACGGTTAACTATTCAGAAGGCAGGAAAGGATAAAATTATGGTTATACACACAAGCTTAACTTTGGCTCATCCCATGTATGCATAAAACTAGTCTTTAAATAATGTATTGTTACTCAAGTAATCAAATTAAATATTTTCACAATCTTAAATACATGTGCGTGGCATCTTGTCCCAAAAATAACTGATCTGTAAGGACAATGATATGTGATCAGAATATACTCTTTATAAATTTTCAAAAATCACCAGTGATTTTAGGGAGAGCTGTGAAGAGAAAGGCATTTCCATTTTGCAGAGGATCTTGAAATTTGGTTTTGTTCAGATTTTGAATGAAAATTAAAAATTTAAAAATTGTCCACAAAAGGCTGCCCTAGAGCTGGGGTCTCTGACTCTGAGGCTGTCTACATGGTGGGCTGCCCTGGAACTGCAGACTACAGAAGTCCTGCCTGATGGGCTTCCATGTGCCTTGGGGAGAGCTGGCAGGAAATCAACAGGAACTTCATCAAAATGTCCTCAAAATCTAACCACTTCCACAAGCTTCTTGATTTCAACAGATTAGGAAATTCTAACAAAAAAAGTTTCTTTGGATTTTTCCGACCAGCTCTAATTTTGGGTAGATAAGAACATGAGTGTGACCATACTGGATCAGACCAATAGTTTATCTAGCCCAGCATCCTGTCTTCCGACAATGGCCAATGCCAGGTACTTCAGAGGGAAAGAGCAGAACAGGCGATCATTGAGTAATCCATCTCCTCTCGTCCATTCCCACCTTCTGGATTCAAAAGCTAGGGACACCCAGAGCATGGGCTTGCATCCCTGACAATCTTGGCTAATAGCCATTGATGGAGCTATCCTCCAGGAATTTACCTAGTTCTTTTTTAACCCCATTATAGTTTTGGCCTTCATGACTTCCCTGGCGATAAGTTCTACAATGTGTGTGGTTTGAAGATGTACTTCCTTTTGTTTGTTGTAAACCTATTGCCTATGAATTTCATTGGGCGACTCCTGGTTTGTGTGTTTTGTGAAGGGGTACATTCACTTTCTCCACACCAGTCATGATTTTATAGACCTCTATCATATCACTTCTTAGTCATCTTTTTTCTAAACTGAAAAGTCCCTGTTTTATTAATCTCTCCTCATATGGAAGCTGTTCCATAGTCTTAATCATTTTATTGCCCTTCTCTGTACCTTTTCCAATTCTAATATATCTTTATTTGATGGGGTGACAAAAACTGCACACAATATTCAAGATGTACCAATGGATTTATATAGAGGCATTATGGTATTTTCTGTCTTATTACCTATCTCTTTCCTAATTGTTTCTAATATTCTGTTAGTTTTTTTTGACTGCTGCTGCACATTGAGCGGATGTTTTCGGAGAACTATCCATAGTGACTCCCAGACCTCTTTCTTAAGTGATAACAGCTAATTTAGATCCCATCATTTTGTATGTATAGTTGGGATTATGTTTTCCAAAGTGCATTACTTTGCACTTATCAGCATTGAATTTCATCTGACATTTTGTTGCCAGCCATCCAGTTTTGTGATATCCCTTTGTAATTCTCAGAATCTGCTTTGGGCTTAACATCTTGAGTAGTTTTGTATCATCTGCAAATTTTGCTACCTCACTGTTTACTCTTTTTCCCAGATCATTTATGAATATGTTGAACAGTACAGATCCCTGGGGGACATGGCTATTTACCTATCTCCATTCTGAAAACTGACCATTTATTCCTACCCTTTGTTTTCTGTCTTTTAACTGGTTACTGATCCACAGAGAGACCCTCCCTCCTATACCAATTATCTGTATTCAACTTGAAACTTCATAGAGGGTGTGATTTTCAAGGGTGAGTGCTCAAACTTTCTGAAAACTAGACCCTTTTAAGATGGCTCAAGTTGAATATTCTAAAATCGAGGCATCCAAAATCATTGTTACCTTTTGAAAATATAGGCCATAATCCATGTTAATGTATCTGTTTTATCTATTGTGTCTATTTTATTGAAGTGTTCCAGTTGTAATAACCACTCATCACTCTGTATTTGTTCTCTACTGTGCTATGCTTTATTGTCACATCTCTCTTGTCCTTTTAGATTGCAAATTATTTGATGCAGAGATTCATTCTTTGCTCAGCATACTTCATCTGTGTCATTTAAACTTAAGGCACTATATAAATAACTATCCTCTTCTATGATGAGAGATAATCAATAAATCATGTACCACTTGTGGTTATTTTGAATGTCAAGTCATATTTCTACATATTACAGAGATTTTGTGTGTTTTTGTTCCTGTACATTTCTACCACCTCAGTGATGATTTAAGAGTTGTTATTCTTGACTCATAGCAACTGCATTAAAATCAAATTCCATCTGTCTCCATCAGAAGGAGGAAATGGAAATAGAGAATCATCACAAAACTTCACTTACTAAAAACCTTTCCCTCCATATTTTTGCAACTCTCTATATTTCTTCTTTATCAATTTTCCCCAGCTGCCACGTTTTCTAGTACTTTATAAACATATCTTTATACAAAGCTTTGCCTATAAGACATCTATAGCTATGCTGTGAAAAAGACACCTTGCTCAGGTGAGAAGTGAGAAGTAAACAAACTGTTTTTTTTGTAAGAAATACACATTACCTATTGGTAGATCATGTTTTTAGTCACCAGTTGGACAATCTGAACAGAGCCTATAGTTTCACATCTTTTGTAATCCGTTTATTATAAAAAAGAGTTTCAGTGGATAATCATGGATGGTAAAACTTTTATTATAGGTACAAAAACATGAAGGGTTAGATTATCCACAACCCTTAAGCCAACATGAAGCAAAGTAGCCAAGAGTAGGCCCTTCTACACCCACACCTCCATTAAGCCACATCAGGACTACCCAGACAATAGTTCGAGATCCCTTTGGAGTGAAGTCTTTGTGCTGTCCTGTTTCCCCTCATTGCCCATCAAACAACTGTATGAGGAAAGGGCATGAAATGGACACAGCCATGTTTCCACTCCCCTGCCATTATGTCATTTGGTGAATCAGGTTGAGCTCAAGGGGGAAGTATACTGCACACACTTTTCAGGGCATAGTATATTATTTCCTCTATCACAGCCAACTGAGTGGATGTCCAGGATAGAGGATGCCAACACAAATCAATTGTTCAAATAAGGAATCACCACTACTCCTTGTTTTGTCAAATGTATGGCCGCTGTCAGTTTTAGTCTGATGAGGATCTTGAAGGCCAAAGTTAACCCAAAGAGCTGGGTAGAAGAGGTGAAGGTCAAGAGTCCTGAGGGAAAACCTGAATTACTGATGATACTGGCATGTTGTCAGCACAAGCAAGTAGCTTCCTGAAGATCTTATGCAGACAAAATATTACCTGCAGCACCAGCTTGGACAGGGATAGTTAATTGGCGGAGTGTGAGCCAAAGCTGAACCACCACCAGACACTTTTGAACAGACTGTGAAATCATTTTATTTACTTCTTATTATCATTATTGTTCTTATTTTTTTTATTATTTTCTCTGTAGTCTGTACCTTGACTATACCTTGACCAAGAAGTTTGAACCTTGAAAAAAAAAATCGATTACCCCGTCAAGGATGATGCAGGTGACTCCATGGTTTGATTATATTTTTAATGAACTGGTTTAACTATTTCAAATACAAATATAGGTTGCCTCACTCTGTCCACTTCTGAAACTGGGGTGGGTGATATCTTTAGTGTCAGTTGTGGGTGATGACTCTTCCAGGTAGGATTATCAAAGAAATTTTGCAAGTGCTGTGGAGAGAAGGGAAATAGTATTTATGATGTCAAGTATCAGAGGGGTAGCTGTGTTAGTCTGGATCTGTAAAAAGCGACAAAGAGTCCTGTGGCACCTTATAGACTAACAGACATATTGGAGCATAAGCTTTCATGGGTGAATACTTACTTCATCAGATGCATGTCATGACATGCATCTGACGAAGTGAGTATGACATGCATCTGATGAAGTGAGTATTCACCCATGAAAGCTTATGCTCCAATACATCTGTTAGTCTATAAGGTGCCACAGGACTCTTTGTTGGTATTTATGATGTTCTTTATGGGAACAGACAGAGGCAGGAGCTCTTGTGACCTTGACAGATGGGCCTCTGGAAAGCTTAAGCATGGGACTTACCTGTAACTAGCTTGGGGGGGAGGGGGAACAGCATGGGTTTCTTGGGTTCCCCCTAAGCTATCCTAAATGAAAAGGTAGCAAGGCTGGAGAATGTTTCAGAAGAAGGACTGCTATTCTTTTCACTCTGTGAGAAGCAGAGGGAAACTGGAGAGTTTTGGAGAGACTGGATGGTGGTGGTGTCTACAATATAAGCTAAACATTTTTTTAGTTTCAGTGGTGCTCCTGGTTATTAATTTGTGTGTTGGGGTGAAAGCAAGTTGTGCACATTAACCGGGTACAGTAAGAAATAGTAAAGACATTTTTTATTATTTATAATAATGTTTTGCTCTTTAAAAACACATTATTACCTTTTTCTCACTTGTTGCAGGTTTCTGAAATTCCTTGTCAATTCTTCCCTTTTATAGCCCACCTGCCACATACCCTAGTGCTTTGTAGACACACAGAATTCTTTTAACTTTCATTTTCATCCAATCAATCAATCAATAAAGCAGGAGGTAAGACTCCCAATTTAGCTTCTCTGGTTGGGGGAGGAGAGAACTCACACTAAACGGGTATCTGTGAAGTTACCATGAATGTGGTGACAGTCACTGGGAATCTTTTGAATGTAGCGTAACCTTTGAGATGGGAGCAGTCATCAGTTCCTAAGAGTCAGCAGGGCTCTATTCAGTTTTTTGGTCCAGCTGTAAACAGCAAAAGCAGAAACAGTTTAACAGAAATTGTAGCCTGAAATGGCAAGATCACAGGACTGATGAGCTAAAAAATAAAGATCAACATGCTGCTCTTGTTGCAAACCCAAGAGGATAGTCTTTACACATTAAAATAGTAGGGGGGAAGATTTTAACTCCCTTTATTCTACTTTTTTTTTCACCCATCCCATTTGGATGTCTGGACACCTCTCCTAGGCCTGATTCAGCAAGCCATACTCACAGTGAGCAGTATTTACTCGAGTAGTCCTTTCCTGATTCTCTTACAGACAACAGTATCTTAATACAACGTACATTGTCCTCTCTCTTTCAGTGTTGCAGTCTGCTAACAGCATCCGCTTTAGTAACTATGCCTATCCCTTTGTATGACCTCATATGAGGCCTGATTTTCTGTTGCCTTGTATCATGATGTGTAGCTATGTACTCTGGAGTGAACTGAACACTGAGAATGTAAAACACTTATCATTTTGCTTTGGTAACATTTGACACCCACTTTGCACCGTATAAATGACTATCCAAGGTCTAGGGCAATGGAGAAGGAGGCCTATATTTTCTAGAGTCTTGCAAAATGATTGATATGTCTATTCCTCTGCATACTTTTATTTAAGAGCCTGCCTTCTTACAAACAAGCCATTAATTTTGTTCCCCATCACACAAATTTTATTTCTGTGTTGACCTGTGAGTGACTCCAGAATGTTAACTCTCAGCTCCAGCTGATCTGGTTAACCCTTGGCATGCCACACAATTAGTTATCAATAGATTATTTTTTTAAAACATCCACACCATGGTGTACCGATTGTGAGGGAACTAAAATAACAGGATTACAGTTACAGGGAGAATAATTCAACATTTTATGACAACCACATACCCAAAAGCCTCCTGCATCAATTAAAGAACATATCTTAAACGTAATCAAATTGCTGTGTGTTTCACTTATGTATTAGCTTTGGTGTTATTTCCATTTCCCACCCCCCCCCGTATATTTTAAAGTTATACCAAATTTACCACACCCATTTATTCCATTTTCATTTGGTTTTGCAAAGTTTTCTCTCTGTTAACCTCCTTCTCTAGATCACATAACATGCATGCACATAATTTCAGATAAAATAAAAATTTATACTCTGCAGTATAAATATCAGTCTCAGTCCTACCAACATCTTATTTTTTAGTCCTAGTGGATCTGATAGTGGGAGTTACTAAGGCCTGAATGCTCAAAAAATTAGGGACATGAATAGCTATTTTAGGTGCCTAAGTCCCAATTTGGGCTCCACTGCAATGAACAAAATCCCTGCCTAACCCCTGTAGGCTCCTAAACTCACGCAGTGCCTAAAGTTTCAGGATAAAAGTTCTCTAGGTGCCTATCTTGCTGCCTCTGAACATGTGCATTGCTGCCTCACTCTGCACATCCAGGCCCCTGTCTCCCACCTAAGCCCCACAGCAATTCACATCCAGGGAAGATAGGTATTCAACCCCCTATGTTGTATGTGGGGCCTGATCTGGTAGGCACACTCAGACTGCCTTCAGGATTGCGTACTATTCAAAACACTGATGGAGGAGGAGCTGCCATCATCTACCTTTTAGCTTTTGTCCCAGTGTTAGAGCAGTTGACTGGGTTTTGAGAGATCCACATTCACATACCCTTCCCTGCCATTGAGGGGAAAGGATTTGAACAGAGGTCTTACACAAATCAGCAGAATGCTCTAATCACTGGGAAATTCTGATATGGGGCTCCCTACATCTCTCCTGTTGAAGATGATCCACTGTGGATAAATAATAAAAAAGTGACTGGACCAGGGGGACTCCATGTGTCTCTCACCTCCCAGGTGGGCCCTAACCATTGGACTACAGAGTCATTCTCTCTCTCTCTCTCTTTCTCTTTCTAGCCCAATGACTGAAAGGGGTTAGGTACCTAAGTTCCTATTTTAGGCACCTAAGTCCCAGTTTTGATTCCACTGCAATAAGTTATATAGTTTAAGACCAGAAGGGACCACCAGATCATCTAGTCAGACTTCCTGTATATCACAAGCCACCAACATCACATGGCAATTCACCTTTCAGGACAACCCATTGCCTTCTCTCTTTAGCAAGTTCCTTATCCACCGTACAATGCTTTCACCGATCCCCATGTGTTATCATGTCAAAAGCTTTACTGAAGTCCAAGTTGTCACACTGTCTAGAGTGGCTCAAGACCGTGAATGCCTACCTCATAGCAGACTGTCAAAACAGGGCAGACACCCCAAACTGGTGGGGTTGTTCTATAATTTGATTTCACAAAGCCAGTAACAAATGTGAACTCCTGCATCATATAACAGTCTTACCATGGAGTCACAGACAGTCCCCTTAGACCCTCCAGTCTATCTTGCCACCCAGCCAAACTGGATTTAGTGATAAACAATCACTTACATCAAAAATCACACCACATTCAGGTTTCTTCCAGTCCCAAGAGACTGGTCCCTCACCCCAGATCAACTGGTATCCTAGATCTTACACCAAAGACAATGACTGTAGCCAGTCCTGTAATAAACTATATAAAGGTTTATGAACTAGGAAAAAAGAATAAGAGAGTTATTTAAAGGTTAAAGCAAGCAAACATTTACACACAAATGAGTTACCATCTAAATCCCGAATGACGGAGTTGTAGTGACCTGTCAGTTCAAAATATCTTTCAGGGCAGACCCACAAGGCAGCCCCTGCAGATCTCTGGCTTCTGTTTAGAGTCTCTGGCCCCATCAGAGTTCAAACAGCTAAAAAGATGAACATTTTTTCTGTGACTTTTTGTTTTATTTCCTTCGTTAAGCTACCAAGTCCACAAGACAAGCTTCCTTGTATGTAGCATATCCTAGGTGCAATAAGGCCATTAACCAATCCTTTGTATTCTTTGATGGCCCATCTGAGTTTGATAGTCCTTCTAGATGAGCACCGGGTGGGATGGGGTGGGAGGATGATTCCCATGCTTGGGTTCACAAATTCAGAGCAAATATTTTCAAAGTTATAAAGCAAAACGTAAATATTTTCTTATAGCACTGGGTACAGACATTGCAAGTGAGATTAATGCATGCAGCAATTTAGAAGCATTTCACAGAGTCTAAATACTAAATACATTTTATAAGACTAATACCTATTTTGAGCAAAACTAACATACCAGTGAACTGGTCTGGTTTCATGCTATGAGTTTATTAGTTCTTATATTATGCCTGCAGCCTGGGAAAGACCTGGCATCTGGCTTGCCATCATCATACAAGTATACTAGATTCATTGTACTTTCCTTATTTAAAAAAACTAATTATTTTCTCAAAGAAGGATCAGGTTTGTCTGGCATGATCCACCTTTGGTATTCTAATATTGCATTACATCTCCTTTACAATGCACAAAACTCCAGCTTCACAAAATGGCATAGGTGCCCATTACACTAAGGCCCATTGCAAGCAACTCCTCTCTCAGACTTGACAAACTCACTACAAACTCACTACCACTTTCACTAAAATTTATTTCACTTTCATAACATTTATTATTTCATGGTATTTTTCTGTAAAGGATAGCATGTGAGATCTCTGTTGAAAGCACATAATTTAGCAATACTCATAATGACATAATCATTGTGAGATGTTGTATGGGTAATATTTAAGGAATAATTCAACTATATATAAAACTATGCCCTTATGTTCTAGGAGTGAAAGTGAGTCACCTGGGAGTCATATGTCTCAGTGATGTCCCATGCAACTTGGAAGGAATTGTCATCCCTCCCTGACTAGCCAATTAAATAATGTATTCCTCAATTGTCCACTGTTGCAACAACCCAGAAAAGTCAATGTAAAACCATCAAAGATAAACATTGAAACAACTTGGAGGTTAAAAGGGAACATTATAAGAGACAAAAGACTGATTCATTTTATCACCAGGTGGAGAAAGACACTCTGCATCCATTCACTGAGGAGACAACTTGTTAAGCAAGGTGTGTATTGAAAGATTGGATCCTGTCTCCTGGGAAGTCAGCCAGCTCTGCAACAGATTGAACTTTGGGAGGCAAAACTACTTTATTAGATAGGAAAGGTATCTATTAATAAAGTGTAGTCCTAGTTCGTGTTTTATTATTTTGTTTTGTATTGTAACCATTTGTTTCAATAATTCTCTCTTGTTTCTAGTGGAACCTTTATTCTTTCTTAAATAAACCTTCTTTTATTTATTATAAGCGGTCATAAGTGTTGTGCATTATACATAAGCAGTGATTTAAGGTAAAGCTGGTAAACTGAGGCACATTGCTTCTTTAGGAGCAGAGGAGCTGGGATTTCTGTGAGTAGCCAATGTCAGGGGCTACATATCAGAAGGGAATGCTTTGAGGGGACTTGGGGACTGGGGTGCACCACTTATTAACCTGTATGACACAGAGACCCCTTGATGAAGGATCCCCTGTCATTTTGCAAACAACTTTCACCTCATACCTGACAAATTCACTGCACCAAACGCATTATACAGGATCAGAGTATCAGAGGGGTAGCCGTGTTAGTCTGAATCTGTAAAAAGCAACAGAGAGTCCTGTGGCACCTTTAAGACTAACAGAAGTATTGGGAGCATAAGCTTTCGTGGGTAAGAACCTCACTTCTTCAGATGCAAGTAATGGAAATCTCCAGAGGCAGGTATAAATCAGTATGGAGATAACGAGGTTAGTTCAATCAGGGAGGGTGAGGTGCTCTGCTAGCAGTTGAGGTGTGAACACCAAGGGAGGAGAAACTGCTTCTGTAGTTGGATAGCCATTCACAGTCTTTGTTTAATCCTGATCTGATGGTGTCAAATTTGCAAATGAACTGGAGCTCAGCAGTTTCTCTTTGGAGTCTGGTCCTGAAGTTTTTTTGCTGTAAGATGGCTACCTTTACATCTGCTATTGTGTGGCCGGGGAGGTTGAAGTGTTCTCCTCAGGTTTTTGTATATTGCCATTCCTGATATCTGACTTGTGTCCATTTATCCTCTTGCGTAGTGACTGTCCAGTTTGGCGAATGTACATAGCAGAGGGGCATTGCTGGCACATGTGTATGGCATATGCTTCATGGACTTGGAGTAAAGATTAGTTACCCGGGGAAATGTGATCCATTCAAGCAAGAGGGAGATGTCACCTCTTCCTAGTCAAGGTAATGCAAGATTCTATTGTCTAACCATGTCACATCCTAGAACAGTCAATGAAAAACCATCAAACACAATTGCAAATGATCTAAACCACTTGGAGGTGAAAAGGAATATTATAGCAGGCAGGAGATTGCCCTGGCTATGAAAAAAGACAAAAGAGTGTTTCTGTATAACAGAGTATAGGCATTCTTTATCCATTCGCTGAGGAAAACCCCTAAGGTGTGGATGGGTAGGGGTTCTTTCATAAATGTTTGAATCCTTGTTTTTGTGTAACTAGCCAGCTTTGCAACTGACTGAACTTTGGTGGGAAAAACTGCTTTATTATATAGGAAAGGTAACTACTGATAAGCATAGACCCAGGTTCGCGTTTTATTATTTTGTTTTGTACTCTAACCAGTTGTTTCCATCACTTTCTTTCATCTCTAATTCAATCTTCATTCTTCCTAAAATAAAATTACTTTTATTTTATTCTAACTGTTTATTATAAATGCTGTGTGGTTTACAGGAGAAGTGGTTTAAGATAAAATTGGTAAACTGGGGTACATTGCCCTTTTGGGTGCAGAGGATCTGGGATTTCTGGGATTAGCCAGTGTCAGAGGGTGGATATCACAGGGGGATGATTCAAATAGACTCAGGGATTGGGGTGCCCCTATTGTTAACCTGCAAAATGAAGTTAGGGTTGGCACATCCCAGAGGAGAGTGCTTGAGTGGCTGACAGGCTGATGGGGCTAGGGAGCTCGCATCCAGCTACCACAGGCAAGACTCCCTCTCCCAAAAGGCAGGGAGTAACAAGGTGACTCACAGTCCTGAGTACTCTGAGAATTGAGAGAGCAGCTAGATCCAAAGAGGGTTCCTAGCTATGAATCACAAAGCAGAGTTAGGTATCTTGCTGCATCCTGGACTTCAGGACCTATCTCTGTGGGAGGGATGGGTCTTAGCACACTCATGACACATTCCTCTTGTTGGCATCTCCCATTGGCTAGCTTGGGCATCTCCCCACCTAGCATGTTTGCCTTGGTAAATGGCAGTGTAAGGTGCCTCTTTTTCTCCATTCATTGTATCAGGAGCCTAGGCCCCTAATTTCTTCTGCCATCTGACTTCTGATGGCACAAACAATAAATTAGTTGTTGGGTAACTGAGATAGCCATACTATCATGGCAGCAGCATCTAGAGACATCAAGCTGAACCATCCAACATCAATATGATAAAGGGGGCAGTCAATAATAAGATGACATGTTGTTTTTTCTTGTGCTCCATGGGGGCAGGACAGGGAGCTCAGGAAGCCCCAATAGTAAAGATGTAAGTTAAACCACTTGTGACCACAACATCTCCAATTGTAACAAAGAAGAATGTTTTAGTTCATATAGTTGTTCCAAGGGCCATGCGAGAACTGATCTAGAGAGACTAGGAGATGAAGATCTGAGTTGTCTATCTGCCAAGAATTGCACTATCATTCCAAAATATAGTTCTGCACTACCTGTTGTGGTTGCTCCTTAGAAAGGTCGCACCTGATGTACTGCCTGAGAGGCTCCACTGTTTCAGAGAAAGGGTTATCACAATGCCTAACTCCTTTTGTGCATTCATGACTGAGTTTTTCTTCTCAGTTCTTAGGCAAACTCCCATTGAACTCTCATGGCGAGTTTCTGTGTAAATGCTGAACTTTTGCTGGTAAAAGATACCTGCTTTTAAAAAAAATACTTCTAGTTATAAAGGAAACATATATTGAAGCTGATGTTTCTGTAGCAGGCAAAGAAATGCTTTAGTAAACCAAATATGAATTTAAGAGTTAAGAGAAGTTGATCATTTGCTTCAGGAAGTTAGCCTGCAATCAAATAGGAAGAGGAACCGTTCACCTCATTTAAACTAGTCTGAGAAGAATTACCCAAAGGTTCTTATCTCTTGATATTTCTGGTGCCACTTTAAACTAACCGTGATTCAAAAAGTAGTTCAAACAGAATGCAGAGTAAGAAAGTAGCATTTAATTCCTTCTTCAGAATATGGATCATGAGTCTTGAAACTGAATTGCATTTCAGTTTGGGGTTGGACCTTACAGTCCTTGGGAGTTATGCATAATTATCTTTAATCCTTTCCACTGCTGACTCAGTACTTTAAAAGTGTCAGGAGAGAGCTGCCTCTTTTCAGTTTGCTCTCCAAACCCTGCTTATTTAAAAAGTACAGGTGAGTAATCTATATTTCAAAGAAAGATGACCTTTACTTGATTTAAATGGAATCTTTCTTTCAATATCTGAAATGAGAAAGTGATTAAAGCTTTGGTTGATAGGCAAGATGTATTTTAGGAACAGATAAGCTTAAAGGTCAGACACTGTCAAAAGGAGGACTTTTACTTTTTAATTTTTTTAATACTTCATAAGAATCATGGTTTATGCATGTCTGCCACATTTTTAAAGTTCTAAAATAAAATTGTTCTGCATTTTCATAAGATTCACCATTCAATGCTAGCCAGAATTTGATATGGTTGGATGAGAAATTACCCCAATATATTTGGTCTTTGTGTTGCTGTTCAGACAGGATGTTTCGCCTATGAAATCATTTTAAAATAAACTGTATGAAACATTACCTCTGCTTTCACAGAATCATTTGTTTTATGGGTACTGATGATCTAAACAAAGAATATTTATATCTAACCAATAAGTTAAGACCAGGCTTTACCTGAATGCTGTGAATAAGTAGAGTTGCAATCTTTGTTTGAAAAAGAACAGTAGGGATGAGCAGAAAACAAGAATTCAGTTTCATAGGAAAAAATGAGTTTAAATATTTGTTTTTATTCCTTAGCAGAACAGCAGAACAAAACTTAGATCTATCAGAATTTTTCACACACACACACACACACACACACACACACACACACACACACAACAGAGACCCACCTCAGAATAGCCAATAGCCGGAGGTTATTTAAATATATACTGGTCCAGAAAAAAACAAGTCTAATGCTAATGCCTGATGGTTGGGGCACTCATTTGGGAGGTAAGAGTGCCTGGTTCACATCTCTACTTTCCCTATATCTTTCAAGTTGGAGTTGTTCAACTTGGTATAAATAATTCAGTATTCATTGGGCCACAGAGCAAGAGACTAGAAGAGTGAGGTCTGACTGATCCTTTTCTGACTGATTCAAAGCAGGACTTGAACCTCCACCTCGCCCCCCCGCCATACCCTAACCACTGAGCTGTTAGCTGCTCTGGGCTGGGATTCCCTTGTTTTCACCAGAAATTCCATTCTGTACCTGAGGCACCTTCCTGATGAAAGTTTTGTCAAAAACAATATGTTTCCGCAAAAAGTTTCAGTTTTGAACAAATTGGCAGTTTCCAATGGAAAAAAAAACATTAATCAAAAAATTCCAATTTGGCTTTAGAATATAATCATACGTAGAGTTGTTTGGGCTAATGGATAATATACAAGTTTCTCAAATCTCACACTTTTCTTAGAATAGATAACAAGTGTAATACATTTGAAGATTTCAAACTAGTACTTATGGGGAAATTACTTATATTAGCGGAGTACCATAACTTTGCACAATTAGCATCTTGTTCTTTCAAACGGACTTCTCTTACAGTCTCTTCTCATTGTTCTGCCCTTCATCTATCTTTCTTCCCCCCATTCTGTGTCATTCACTCTTACTCCTCACCCCTATTTTCTTCCTCATTCCAACTCTCTATATTTACCTTTAATTATCATATTCTATTGTCTGTCAATAGCTCCATCTCTTCCATAGTCATAACGTTCACTAAGGGCAAGCTGTGTTAGGTGAATGAATGAACTAATTGGCTATCCTATATTCCTAACATGAGGTGTTCAATGGAGATCGATTGTATTATGGTTTGGTGTGTGATGACTGCCACCACTACTGACCCTACCTACTCCTGAGGTGAATATTACTAAGTACTTGGCAGCAAGTTAAATAGATTCCCTATTGCAGATGTAATTGAAATTTGCTTCATAAATCATAGAGTATACCCTAACTGTCATCATCACGGATGGGTCCAGGAATCTACTGTATAGCTATATATCTGAATGCCATGTGGGGGACACAGGCCCCAGAACTGAGGCACAATAATTTGTGATAAAAGTGCATGTCACAATATCCCTCTCACTGTTCTTTCATATCACTTTTCATAACTTTCTCTTTTTCTTTCTCCTGACCTTTTTGCTCTATGTTTTATTCCTTCCCCACCCTCTCTATTTCCTATAACTAACAATGCCCCATCTTGATCTCTCCAACTCCCTCTTTTATTTATTTTCCCTCTTTGGTCCTATCCAGGGTGAGAGAGTCCTGCTCCTTGAATTCCTATACTAGGTTCACTTGTTTCTTCTCATCTGTTTCCATCCATGAAAACTGATTACTTTCCTTGAAAACATGTTGATCATACATTCCAAAGGAACGCATGTTTAAGGAAACTCTCATTGCCTTCAGTGTGGTCAGAATTTTACCCATAGTTTGTTTGTTCTCTGCGTACACGGCTTTGTACAAAGGTAAGCTAAAGAATTTGAAATAGGAGAATAATGCCCAGGTATGGTGAGACTAAGTAGTAAAATAAATACAGGACTCAGGCTTTGGACAAGCCCTCTGTTAAGGGGCAGTGTGTAGCTGTGCTATCCTAGAAGCAGAGCAGGAGTAATATTGTGATTCAGTCTGACTCCTGGTTTCCCCTTGCTCCAGGTTTGGTTGTTTCATTGGTGGGGAGGAGAGTGTTGCTGTTTGGTGTATGGCTGTGCGAGGAAAGTAATCTGTGTCAACCTTATCCTTGGTGCAATTTACTTGGCTAATGCACTGGCTTATATGTGCCATGTGATGAGGGAGGTGGAGCCACAGCTGACCATAATAAAAGTAGTCCATGCAGGCACATAGTTGCTCTGTATGTCCTATTGCATGAGAGCTTAGCTAAGGTCACAAGTTTCTCCACAATAATTGGGTATATAGATAATTAATTCTGAAACAAGAAGCGGGGTTTTGAAAATCATTTTTGGGGTTCCATGTTCATTTTCATATTCATATTATTTAAGCAAATATAAATAAGATAATTTAGAGGAGGATTTATTTAATGTGGCTATTTTACTTCTATCTAGTAATCATATAAAGCATAACAAAGCTATCTGTGAAGTTTGATTATAAAATATGCGGCTAATTACTCATTTGATGTTTAGGAAATGCATCCCTTTTGATCTTAACAGTCAATTTTATAATGCATAATCTTAGCTCTGTTTATTTTGTTATTTTTATTTTTTGTAACCTGAGATCAAAAATTGAATCCAAGTGCAATGATTTCTGGGGAAAGATGAGAAATTGGTGAAGGGAGAGGGTAAGAACAAGCTAGGGTTAAAACAGGTCTAGTAGTAATAACTATCTAGGTAAGAAGAACAATTGCTTTGAATTAACAACATGTGACTGTTCACCCATGTTCTTCTAATAAAAAAATTGTCTCCATTCACTAGTAAAACTATTTACCAGTTCAGGAGAAAGAACAAAAGTCTCCTTTCTGTGAAGCTCAAAGGTCAAGATTGCAAATTGTTCCTATTTTCTATGTCACTTTATATAACGCTAGAATTTTATAACTCCAGACAACTGCAGATTGGCTTCAATAGTTTGTAGAAATAAGTAAATACACTGCTAAGGAACTAAGAAGCCAATAGCACAAAGATCAATGTTTAGACTGAGTGGAAATGTTATTTACTTGCAAATCATTTTTGGTTTGCTTTTTGTCTGGTACAAACAAATGCATTTGGGTCTGTTATGAAACCCACAAATACATGGAAATTCAGATGGCCACCTCAGTGCTTAAGGAGATATGGTCAAGTCAAGTGAACAAACTCATTTCTCCCTAGTCAGCAGTTTCTAGCTACCTCTAAAGAGAAGTTACTATCAGACACTTAAAGAGAATTATTTTTTGCCATTTTTAAAATCCAAATGATACCCTGTCACTGAACAGTATGCTACCTCTTGAGCAGGATATGGAATCAGCTTTATCAGTGATCCCAAACACTCTATGCTAGGTCGGGAACAGAAGCAAGATTTCTGCATCCACTAAAACTCCAGGAATCAATTAGGTAAGTAGAAAATAATTACCCAAATAGTAAAAGTGTCCAGCATTCTGGTTATGGGATCTTTATGACTACCAGCAATAAGCATCTCAGCTTTATCTTTTATCTGAAAGATGTAAATCCCAGGAACACAGTTCCCCCAAATAGTAACTTTTCTTATACTTTCATGTATGTATTTACAGTCCTGTACTGGATGTCCATGTTAGAAAGAGTAAAATGTTCACATATGTTTATGTATACTGTGATTAAGAACAGTTGTTTTGTTATTGTTTAACATTTTATGTCCTTCAAACATGTAATTAAATAATACATGTGAATCCCATTGCAGTCAATGGGACAACTTACATATGTAAGATTGGGACCTCTTGTGTTTCTTGTTTTGAGCTTGTCAGATATTGTTTTGGAATCGAGTCATGTTCTCTTCAAACTCCTCTTCAGGGTGTAAGAGCAATACCACTGCCACATGACCAGCCATCAGTATCAAACAACATTGGTGGATATTGTTACACTGAAGACCCCTAGAATTAAAGGCACAATAGGATGATCTATGGATAGAGGGCCACATCTTCATATGGGTGTGAGTAGATTTAGATCCTTTGATTTATGTGGAACTATATCTATTTACACCAGTTAGACTCTGGCCTGAACTCTATTTCCTTTCATTAGAAATTAGAAAGCAGACCCTTAATGTTTTAATATTTTGCGTCTGACAAAGTGGGTATTCACCCACGAAAGCTTATGCTCCAATACATCTGTTAGTCTTAAAGGTGCCACAGGACTCTCTGTTGCTTTTTACAGATCCAGACTAACGCGGCTACCCCTCTGATACTTAATATTTGGTGTGTGTTTTATATTTCATTTTATTATAGCATTATTTTAAAAGAAAGTTAATAACTTATTCTGCAGCTTTTGGATGCGTAACAACCACTGGTGTCATGCCAAGTTGTAGCATGGAGTTTCATTTATTTCATTAAATTACAGACTGATTAATAGCAAAAAAACCCCTTCCATACAGCCACATCTATCTACAAAATATTTTCAAGGTAACTTTTTGTTGCTAATGCATAACAATTTCAAACAGCAGTAGTTTAGATTCAGGTTATATACTCCTGACACATTCCTAATCTCTGAAAAAATGACAGTAAAAGCCATATTAACACAGCTTGTCATCAGATATGTAACTTAAGAGAAGAACTGCCTGAGCTCAGACAGAAGAATTTTCAACTTGGAAAAGCATCACAAGAGGCAGTAACTTACCATAAAGACTGCAAAATCATTTAATTGCTGACTATTTGTTCTCTTCATCACAGTATAATATTGAATACAATACAAATTATGGGTGCACTGCAGCAACATAAATACTGTCGGTGCATATTCCAGATGTCACTGTTCTGTTACTAATAGAAAGAAGCTGGACTAACTTTGGACTGAACAATTCATCCTTCTTCTAAGTGTGTGGTTCCCACAAGAGAACATGTAATTAAGGATGAAGGGCTCAGAAGACGTACGTTTTAAATTTTCAAAAGTGATTAGTGATTTTGGAAGTCACCATTTTTGGGTGCCCAACTTGAGACATTATAGGGGCTTGGTTTTCAGAAAGTACTGATCACCCAACGTCTGTAAATCAGGCCTCTGTAAAGTTGGAGACCCCAAAATTGAGAAACTCAACATCATTAATCACTTTTAAATGTTTAGGCCAATGGACTCTGATTTCTCCAAAGACTAAGTTTTACCATACCAAGCAGCAATAGATTGATGTTTGTGATCATTTGACACCTCTCCTCCCCCCCCGAACTATTAGTGATATATTATACCTCATTAGTCCTGCATCTGAAATGTGTCGTTATAGTAACTACAATAGTTAATGTTATTTAAATATAAGTTTATACTATACTCTCCTTTTTAATTCTAATTTTGATAGTTTCCTAGTGTATAACTCGGGCAAGTCATTTATCCTTTCTGTGTCTCCATTTTCCTGTCTGTAAAATTAGGATGTTATTTATTACAGGCAGCTTATAAGGATTAATTAGATATTATTTATGCACTGCTGTGCAAATGTAAAGTATTTACATTACTATTAGGTTCTCCAAATTGAAGGGACTTGAAAGAACAGAGAGAAGGGCTACTGAAGGGAGAATACACATTTATCATTCTAATGCATTTGATAGAGCCCAGAAAGGAGTGGGAGTTGCTCATGTTGCATAGCCTGAGAAGGAATAGGAGGGACTGGAAGAGATGCAGACTTTAGCAGAAAGTATTTTCTTCAGAGATTCAAGTGAATTTAAAAAGAATTGAGTAAGCAGGTACATATAGTAACCATGGAACTTTTAGCCCCTGCTGGAGTGGATGGCTTAGTGGTCTAAACAACTAGTTTAAAATATTTATCTTCCCTGGAGCCACAGGATCAAATCTAGCCAGAGTTAGCTCACCTTCATCTTTATATCTTCAAGGTAAATAAAATGAGTTCCATGCAGCTTACTCTTCACTTTCTTTTAAGAAACAACCTTAAAAACTGAACTCTCTGGTCTGTGTATCATGGTGTGTTTTGCTTGCCCAATGCGGGTCTGGTACTACGTATATGATACACAAAGAGATTTGGGATTAAAAGTATTATACAAATGTTAAATATTATTCGTTATACATAACTAGGACAGGTTGAATTGGGACAGCTGCTTCCATAGGTGCTGAAACTACAGATACTAGGGGTGCTGCCACACCCTCTGGCTTTAAGTGATTTCCATCATATACAGGATTTAGAGTTTGGTTCAATGGCTCTTAGCACTCCCGCTATAAAAAACTGTCCCAGCACCCCTGGCTTCTTCACTGAGAGATGCCCCAGAGAATTGATTTAGTCTAATTCTGTTCAATCAGCAGACTTTGAGCATACGTTTCAGTTAATGGTGATTAATTTATGTAGTGCCGAAGAGTTACCTTGGGTTTAACCAAGTGTTAAATAGATATGAAATTCTAAATCCATTTTCTTAAATGACAAGATGCCAAATAAAGACTAAGGGTGGAATTTTCAAAAGCACCTGGAGAGTTAGGTTATCAGCTCCCAATGAGAACCAATGGGATTTGGCACTTAAATCCATCAGATTTTTTTTTTAAATCCCACATTGAGCCCTAGATAGGCAGAAACTGATTTGTTATAGGTGTTTAATACATTTTATTGTAGTCAAATAACTGTTCCACTATTTTATTAATTCACACTTCCTCATCATTTTAATCTTTGCCTCCAAGAGTTCCTCTTGCACTTTTACTTTGGGTACGTCTACAATTGAACTTGGAGCATGCTTCCCAACTCAAATAGACACACACACACACACACTAACTGTGCTCGAGCTAACATGTTGAAAATAGCAGTGTAGCAGGGGGTAGCATGGGCAGCAGCTCGATCTAGCCATCCAAGTACATCCTCCTGGTGGTACTCAGGCAGCTAGCCCAAGCTGTCACTAGTGCTACCCCTGGCTATTTTTAGAGCACTAGCTCCAGCAGCACTAGGGAGTCTCTGTCTACTCGAGCTCCCACCTGAAAGTAGATATACTCTTGGACTGAGTGTTGATCTTGATGAAAAACAAATAATTCAGATTTCCTTATGAAAACATCACTGAATTTTCCTTTTTGAATCAATGATTGAGCAAATGGTTTTAACCTAAAGTAACCAAAGATAACAACACTGTAAGTTTATCAAGACCTAAAGCTGATGTCAATTATTGGTGACACTTTATCAACATTTTACAATGTTCTTGTTAAACCATATTCTAGTTCCATTATTTAATTCTTTATTGATTTTAAGCAAATTCTTCAAAGTGTTTCTGTGCATCCCAAGCTTATCAGTATTCATAAAATACTGATTAGACATCTTTTGAAGCCCAGGAGAAAGACTTACTTGATAACTTATCTATACAAGCCTTATTTTAATCAGAGGACCATAGTCTGATGTTATGTCTACATAGAATTATTTTTCAGTGGTGAATATCATGCATAGTTCAATAGCAGAGTATAGTCCTGAGTCTGTAAAGGGTAAATCAAGTCTAAATACTGATAGTAGAGGTTAGACCATCTAGAATCTAAAGGCAAATGTTATCTTTATATAATACACATAGATATACAGAGAGAGATTAAAATTTGATTTGTAGGGTTTGGTAATACTGTAGCCAGTAATAATAAAATCATGAGACAGGAGTAGTCAAGCTTGTTTCCCATTATTATTTAAGAATAACACACAATAAGAATAGATATATAATACCCAATATTTATGGAAGCAGAACTTGCATCCAATGACAATCTGATCCCAGTCCTGTCTTGTTTGACCAATAACTCAATGCAATAAATGCAATCATTTATAGGCAGGTATTGAAAATCCTTAACTTCCTTTTTTACACACAGACAGTTATGCATATCCTCTTTCATTGGGTATACATTGCTAATTTCCAAGCATACATTCACACATTACAATATCTAGACTTTCCATACTAATATGATTAATACATTTTGCATTTAAAAGCACTGGTTTTAATAATCTGGATGTATATTGATAAAACCTAACTTTCCACTCTTACCAAACTAAAATTCCCACTCTCAGTAAAGGTTACACCACTTCATATTTTATTGCAAATTATTCTTAAAGCTTGCTAGGGGGGTGGTTCACTTAACAATTGGCCTTTTCTTAGCAATAGGCCCTTTGGCTTAATGGTTAATACAAACAATGGAAAATATTTATCAGAAATTTTCATTCTATGTGATACTGGCAAATATTTTGCACCTTCGTTTCTAAATAGAAAGCAGGGCAGATCTTCCTTGGACAAGGGTTTTAACTTCAAAAATGAAAAGCATATAGGGTGAAATTCTTATTAGTAGGCTGCTGACCATGCCTAAATTGATCTTCAGGCCCCAGTATGCAAAAATAAAGGGTGCGTTATGGTGTATGAAGTCCCTGGAACTACTCATCTGCTTAAATGCTTTGCTCCAGAATGTTCAGTGACTTGCACAACTCAATCCTATAAAGGTTGTCATCAGTGAGGTGTCTTCAGATGTTTGGTCTATTTAGTCTTTCTCTCTAGCTTTCAGTCTGCTGAGAAGGATCTCACATCATCTACTGGGACACTGTTACAATTCTCTAGTGCTCTCTGTGTTGTATAAAGCAGTGAGGCGCTGAAAAATGCACTCTGACTTTGGGAAGAAAGGCAGCTTTGCTAGCTTAATAGGCTCAACACAGACACCCTTTCTGCCCTCCCCAATGATATGTGTAGGACTTCACAGTTCCATAGCCTGGCCAGAGCACACAGTTCTGCTTGGCTTGCATGCTAGTTATGTGCCAGGAACAGGACTTGGGGGCTCCTTTTGTACCAATGCATATAATTAAAACACAAACTAATAGAGGGACAGCGTGGATAGGGCACTGGCCTGAGATTCATGAAATCTGGGTTCTATTCTGAGCTCTTCAGCTGACTTCTGTCACCTGAGGCATATCCCTTCACCTCTCTGTGCTTCTGTTTTCACTCCCATACTTTGTTTATATAGTCTTCAAAGAAAAGACTGTCTCTTACAGTGTGTTCATATAGCATTTAGCATAATGGGTCTTAGATCTTGATTGGGGCACCGATGCTCTATCATAAGTTACATTCTAAATAATAAAGGAAAATGAATGATGATGCCCTTTCAAGAATGTATTCACATATGCGCACTTCGTTAGTGATTTTTCCCTATAATATTGTTTGATAAGGAACAAGCGAACCCATGAAGAACAGAAACAATTGTTTCTCAAATACCTCTTCCTATTTGCTAAGAAATTAAACTTTTTAACATTTACACATTGCAGCTAATATATTTACTGCAGTATTGCATTTACTTCACAGCAGGCCCTTAAATATAAATGTTCTCTCCCAGCCTGTTGCTATTCCTAGGGAGGAAGAAGAAATTGTATGCCTGTGAACTATTTCCGGAATATCTGTAAAAAGCATATGAATAGATGAAGGATTTGAGTTAAAATAGTAGCATGAAAAAGGATCACATGCAAATGTAGCAAATTAACTTTTGAGCTGATGATGTCAAAAGTCAGGGTCACAAGCATAGTTCATCTGGCATCCTGATAATGAGGTCTTATTTAAAAAGGCAATGGATTTGTGTGTGTGTGTTTTAATGAATGTTATTTAGTTTTCTCTATTTTTACAAATCTTCAGTTTCTATGGCTGTTAAATGTAGCTTAAAACATCATTAATTTCTGAATCCCTTGAACTTGTCCTTTGGATATGTAATTTGTGCCATGTGAGTTTAGAGTCATACAATCTTATGCCATTTACATTTTTCAAAGTACCTGATGTGGAGTTTTTCAGGAATACTGTATTTGTTAAATTATAGTTTAAGATTATTATACAAAAATAATTATGTTTCATTAACTTTTCCAGTAAAATACTAACTTGTTTTCAACATATATGATCATCCAAACACACGACCTTATAACTACATTAAGATATTTAATAACATATGCATGTAATTTTGCAAATTTCCGATTTCATGTATCAACTTACATAAAACTTAACACTGCAATAGATTTAAGTATTTTAAAATTAAAAAATGCTCATATGATGATGTTTTGTCATATGCAATGCATACCTGCTTCTCTCCTAATTGTGACTCAGGTAAGTAACCAAAACAAAGTACATGACTGCTACAACAATGACTTTGTCAATCAGCTGTAGAAAGCTTTTTCTCAAATTGGTCAAGTTGACCTTAAATACGGTGACAACACTGAAAATAATTAAATGGTTAAATAATTAGATTCCTTTATAATGATTTTGCTACCAGTTTCTATCATGTATTCCATTATTATGAAGGGATATTGCTTGTTATGTACCTTGCTTCTCTTCTGCTTCCAAACTGAGTAGGCATTTTCATCAGGACTGATCCAATGGCCTGGAAGTCTTACCATTGACTTCAGCAGGCCTGGATTAGTCCCAGACTGCTATTTTTTTTAACTTTGACTAGCAATTGAAATTATAGCTGCAGCATCTAGCAGGACTTGCCAACCTTGAACAAAGAAATATTCACCACAGTGGCTGCACCTACAAACCTGTTCTGTTTCCATGACTGCAACAGCTAGTTGAAAAATGGGTCAAAACTTCTACAATAGCTTTCACAACATTTTGGACCTTTTTATCAAAATTAAAAAGAAAATTTTCATAAAATAATCAAGCTCTGAAATTTTTAAACCTACTATATCAATTGTTTCAGTCCTGCTAGCAAAGCTGTATAAAGAATAGATACTCCTTTCAAACTATTCTTTGCTATTCCACAGTGGACCAACACTATCCAGGGGCCAACACTATTGCCTATATATGCATTAGCTTCTTCAAACCACATATGAGTTTATAGATAAGCAAATCCCTTCCAGTTGCGTTTTACTCATCAGAACAGTTTGACTTCTCCAGAGACATACCATCTCCTGTCACAGCCATTGAAGCAGCACAACCAGGGGAACCTAAGAGCTCCTTGACGTCTACTTGTAAAGTTGGTAAATGCTGAGAGCTGTGTCTTGATAGCATAAATACCCTTCATGTGCTTTCTATACCATAGTAATGTTTTGCTCTTATGTTGGTTTTCCTTTGTTTTGTTTGGGGATGGAACTTGCCTATTTTGGGTTTGGGGATCATGGTGTGGTTGGTTTCTCTTGTGTGACTATAGGATTTCCTTCTATTCTGGTTTACTGACATTCTCTTTGAAGCTGAGCATAGCACATGATTTGGTCACAAAGCCCAATTCTGCCCATAATATCCATGTAACCCACTCAAATTGGAACCCATAATGCAACTTCATTGATTTCAGTTTGTTATAAGTAAATAAACAGAAGACACAATTTAGCCCATGTTATGCACATTGGATTAGATTCACCTGTACACTCTAATTGCTTTGTACTGATCCAAAGTGGACAACATCTTAATTGAATTAAGTATTATATTTCACTGGTAAAACTCATCTCTGTACAGCTCTGGTCATCCATGTTCAAGAAATATGAATTCATACTGGAACAGGTACAGCAAAGGTGTACTAGTGTGATCAGAAAAAATTGAGAATCTATCTTAGGAGAAGAGACTAAAAGAATGTGGCTTGTATAGGATAGCAAAATAGATGCTAATAGGGGGATTAGATTGCTTTCTAAATGCATCCATTTTATAAAAAACAGGGTGGGAGAAGAGCCATTTAAGCTAAAGTACAATGTTAGCACAAGAACAAATGGTTACAGATTGGCCATGAATAAACTTAGAATGGAAATCAGAACCATCAGAGGAGTGAGATTCTGGAAAACCCTGTCTAGTAAGAGCAATGGGGGCAAACAAGTTAACTACTTTTATGATAGATCTTGATATCTTTCTGAATGGGATTATATGATGTGGTAGCCTGTGATAGCAACGGCCTGGACTCTAACTCTTTAAGTCCCTTCCAGTCCTATTTGTCTATAGCACATATTAATCAAGCTTTTGTTTTCAATATACATGATGAGGAATAAATAAGAGTATAAACCTTAAATTATTCTAGATCCTTACTTACATAAAAGTATAGTTTTTAATTACTTGTGCCTAGATTTGGATCTTAGTTACCCATTTCACTGGGATTGTATTTGTGTAACTGAGAGGACAGAGTGGCCTATTGTGAAAAGGGCTTCATTTTATTTTGTGAATGAAGCTTAGAACTTAACATATAAATAAGCAATATTTGATCTACTTTGATGTGGTTCCAGTCCAAAAGCTTCCTACCACCTCAGTAATGGAGAAACTTTATCGCAGTTTACAAAATTTACATTGAATTTGGCTTGTTTCTTTCAACTCTTCGATTTTAAATAAAATGGAAGACCATATGATTAAAGCAAACTGGATTTCACATTACTTTACCTTTCATTGTGCTTCTTCATTGAGAAAAAATGCCAATTGTTGACCAGATGCGTTCTTTTTATCAAAACTATACCTCAGAATTTCATTGAGCTTTTGTGCTTCACAGAAATGTCTTCTCTACAAACTCATTAAAGCCAAAGAACATCCAATAACAATAGATGCTGGGAGATATGATGGCCTTTTTGATGTACTACATGTTGTATTCAGAACAGTTACTTTAGAGGAAAGGAAGTTACCTGGTAAGCATTTACTTTGTACTGTATGAAATATTCAGTGCAAAAGTACAATGCAGGTACTGGCAATAACCTTTAGGTAAATAAGCTGTAAGTATATTTGAAAAGCTGTCTTCCACATCTATCTGAACCACAAAACTATATTAATTTAATCAGTAAAGAGCGGCAGTCCTAGGGGAAATCTATGTGATTAGGAGCAGCAAAACATTGGTTTTAATATAATGTATTGAAATATAAAGTTATATGTCCTCTTAGAACTCAATCCTAAACTATGGTTGCTTGCAGAATTCTCCTTGGAGTCAATGTGACATTGTGTGAAAGGACTGCAGGGTCAGGTCCTTAGTACCTTATCCAAAGTGCAAAGATGTCTATAGAAAGTTTTCCAATGGCTGCTGTGGGACAGGATTCAGGTCTGCAGTGGAAAATGAGTATCATATTGTGCTGGCATTTTGTGTTTGCTGTGAGATTGTGTCAGAATACCGATGACTCTATCTTAAAAACTTGAAGGATATCAAATATTATGGGTAAAATCCTAACCCATTGAAGTAAAAGGGAAGTTTTGCTTTTGATTTCAGTGGCCCAGGATTTCATTCCAGAAGAATAGACTCTGGGAAGTCGCTTGTATTAGAGGAGAAGTTGGATCTACTGGTATGCACATCCCTTTCCTCCTCCTCCAAGAGTGACCAAGTAGGTAGCCACAGAGACTTTTCTATCTATTAGGCTCCAGAGAACAGCATTGCAGCAGATCAATAGTCTGTAGGAAGGATTCTCTTGCAGCCCACTGTGCATATGCCACCATGTCTACTTGGGCGAGGCATGGGTCTTTGGATTTGCCTCTTACTAAACAAAAGACTGAGAAGGAAAAGAGCCAACTGTGGTCTGAAAACCTCTGTATTAATGTTCATAATATTTTGGAAAAGCTGCCATGGACATCTGAGATAGCAAGGACATATTCTGCCTGAGAAAAGTAACTCTTTGGATGGGTAGAGCATACCAATGATTTTTTTGTTTGTTTCTGGCTGATGCAGCAAAACAAATGTCTAGAAAACCTCCATCAGGAGATTCTCTGTGAAGAGGATATTTTAATAAGCGCTCTATTTAAGGTACTGATTTCCTTTTGGATCAGTATACTTTAAAAGCAAGCTCAGAAGGGTTCTTAATTTAAAACATAAAACAAATATTCTCAGGGGTGGGAGTGGGGAGACAAACCCTTACACAACAATGATAATATCACAAAAGAATTGCCAGAAAAATACAGTTGACCAAATTCCCTCTCTACTACACTGCTGCAAATACACTGAAGACAATAGTGTTGCTCTGCTGTAAATGAGAGTAGAATATAGTTCTGGGTGTGTCCTTTCTCTACATAAAGAGCAACAGAGGGTCCTGTGGCACCTTTAAGACTAACAGATGTATTGGAGCATAAGCTTTCTTGGGTGAATGCCCACTTCGTCAGATGCATGCGTCTGACGAAGTGGGCATTCACCCAAGAAAGCTTATGCTCCAAT
>NW_020664417.1:65422831-65554834 GCF_002925995.2 Terrapene triunguis | reverse complement strand
ATGTGTGCAAATTTTCAAATATATCAGGTGCTATTAGTCTTAGTAAAGCAACATGGTATATTCCCCAGTTTAATGCTTTAATGGTTTCATATTTTCTGCCAAATATCAGTGTATATATTGTATAGAATTATATAAAAATAAGTTTATCCTGGTAGATCAATGGATATTAAGAAGAATATGTTCACTTAGGGAATATACGAAACAATCATTTGCCAACATTATGAGCTGAATTGTGCCTTTAAAACAGAGTCCTGAGGCATTAAATGTGCTGGAATGGCAAGGTGCACCAATACAGCAGGACTTCCTGAAAACTTTGTACTTGTGGTGGATGGAATGTCTCAGGTTGATATGGGCAAGCACAACTCACAGTGACACCTTGTAACTGAGTGCAGCAGGGGAAGACTCTATTCTGAAACTGCACACAGACTGAGCTCTGACAACTGTTGGGGGAGATGATAGTGCTAGCAACAGGATTTGAGCTTTCCTTGAGTTCTCTGAGCGCAAGGATTGGGACTGCACCTAGCCCCAGTAGGGTACAGTAGGACGGAAGACTCCATCCTTTTCTTCCTACTCCCGAACCCCAGAAACCCACCCGTCAGGACAAGACATAATCTGATTGTCCCACAATGTAATATAATGATCAGTAAAGTTACATGAATTTACAAAAGCATGTTGGATCAGGCCCAGGTTTGGAAGGAATTGCCTAATTCCTAAAATCAAGCAGCTAAAAAAAATGTTTTGAGTGATTTCATTTTAAGTTATTTCGTAAGTACAAAATATTCACAGTGTATTTTAAGTGTTTAGGACAAGAATTTCAAACATATGAACCTAAAGGTAGACTCAGAGTTACATATTTTCAAATCAGGCATTTGCCTGAAATAGATTTAGAGGCTTAACTTTAGGCTCCTATTCTTGAAAATGTTCTCTTAGTTACATCTATTCATTCATGTAAGCCAAATATTCAAAAGTGGCCTATAACTTACTATCAGGTATAGTAGCTATTTCTGTAAGCCCCATTGTCGCTATCCTGTTCTAGCCAATTGTGAATCACCCTACATGCGGCAGAGGTGAGAGAAAAAAATCCCTCTGGCCCTCACAAATGATCAGTTGCAGAATGATTATTGATTGTCTTAATTTTAGCAGACATATCTATATATGTTAAATCATAATTATAAACATTCACCAGTTCTGCAATGGGCTAAGACTAAAAGAAGGGACTAATTAGTTTTCGTTATATCCTGTGTAACTTTGAACATCTGTCAGTTCCCTTCCAACTCATTCCTTTTCCAAGATAAATAGTCTTAGGTTTATTTTTTCAATCTTTCATTGTATGTAAATCTTTCCCATGCTTCTAACTACCATTGCCCTGCACCTTTTCAATCCTTACTATATATTTCACATGACAAGGAACATAAATTGGACACAGCTGTACTCCAGCTGAGGGAGTACCATTTTTTGGTCTGTCATTACAATTTGTCTGTCATTTCTTTTTAACTCAAAATTCTTTTCTTAAATTTTCACTTCTATTTTTTTTTTTTAATTTAAGAGGCATGGAAATTCTGCTTATATCTAAGGACTGGCCTGTGATCATATTTGTTATATCAAAATTCTTAACCTTATATTGGCTATTTTATTTTCCTTAAGATAGTAATATGCTTTTCTTATTCAGTTGTACGTTCTTGTTTCTTAGCATCACTTCTCTGAAATCTAGATAAAGCATTTACATAAGGTATGTCCTGTCCCAGGTTTTAAAACAGACACTTGAAATATTTCAGATAGGCTTTCACTGATCGAGATGTCTAAATTTATAACAAATAAATTAAAAAGTACTCAGGTAATATTAACTTGCAACTATCGATATGATAGTAAACTATACTTTTCACAGAACTCTGTGGGTTTTTTTTTACAATAATGTAGATAAAAATATTTATAATGAATAATCTGGTAACTGAAAAGATAGGGAGCTACTCCTTCCATCTTTACTCAGCAAAATTGAATTCCCTTTGTCTTTAATGTCCAAGGTTCACTCATTTCTTCCTGTGCTCTTTCACAGAGGGCTTGTCTCTACTAAAAAATATTATCACATTAAATATAACCTTGACGATCCAATTAGCACAATGCTAGGTAGTGACTCTGCACTAAGGTAGACAAGGACAAATAGCCTTTAGGATTGTGACAGGTAGTCATGGTTAAACTGGTGTCAGAGTTTAAACATGATTAGCTGAAGCAATTCTAAGCATAACATTTTCCCTGTCTGCATTTACTAGAAAGTCATGTTAGCATCATATTATTTAACATCTGCCTGATTCTTTACCACTGAAGTCGATGGGAGTTTTATTATTGATTTCACTTGAAGCAAGATTAGGCCTATTAACTCTATACGGTCATGTTCCAACACAATAAACATTTGCACTGAAAAGGGGTATTTTTTCCCAAAAACACCTAAATGACTTAGGCTCCTTAGTGACAGATTTGTAAATGTTTTTAGGTACCTAAAGGTACAAATAGGCACCTGGGTTTTTTTCAAAGGTGCTTAGGTGCCTACCTTCCATTGGTGAGATTTGTTTATCGAACTAACATTATCTACAATTAATTTTTTTGCATATCCAGGAGAGGAAATGTTCAAGCTGCACAAAATTCTAGGTTATTGTACCAAACAAAACAAGCAAAACAAACAAACAGCTGTATTTGAACCTTAGAGGACAAACCTGTTATGAAAAATATTTCTACCTCTATAGGTAGGTTGGTATTTTCTACCCATAAACCACCTACTGCATCTGCTACTGAAGCAAAAACTTTATGGACCTCATAGATTTACTTACATATTTCCATAAAAAGAAACCTTGGAGCTACTTGCATTTTCCCCTGCTTGGTAGAAAAATAAATTCATTTGGAAGACACCTGCAGGCATCTGAAGCAGCTTGAGGGTTAATGGCGTCTTTTGAATATTTGTTGTCCTCAAGTATGTTCTTAGGCTACGTCTACACTACCCGCCTTAATCGGTGGGTAGAAATCGATCTCTTGGGGATCAAATTATCGCGTCTCGTCGGGATGCGACATTCGATCCCCGAATCGACGCTTGTACTCCACCAGCAGAGGTAGGAGTAAGCACCGTCGACGGGGGAGCCGCGGAGGTCAATTTGCTGCCGTCCTCACAGCGGGGTAAGTCGGCTCCGATACGTCGAATTCAGCTACGCTATTCGCGTAGCTGAATTTGCGTATATTAAATCGACACCTCCCTCCCTGTAGTGAGGACGTAGCCTTAGTCAATATGCGTTATTCCTGTAATGTTCATAAGTCTTTACAATTCTTAATTATGTCTCAATATTCTGGATCTATCTCTTAGCCCAAAATGTTATATGGGGGTTATTTTGTCAGAAAAGATATTCATCCAAGTAAGTATCTACAAATTCTGAACTCCGAGCCCCAACAATAGTGTTACATATCCACTGAAATGCATTGTGGACATAGAACTGACATCAATCCCCTCAAAACCTCATTTTTTTCCTGTGTCTTGTTTATTCGCTTTCACAACTGTTATAAACTTTAACGTTATTTCTGACACACTATGAACAGTATTTCAGAAATAACTTTTCTTCAATCATAAAACCATAAAACCAAGTAAAAATGTAACAACTGTCAGTAGTTTCAGCGTTATGTTAATATCGTCAGAGATCTCCAGTCACTCCTTATTAACAGCTTGGAGTAAACTGTCTCTGCCTGTTGGTTTATTGTAGGGCTCACCTTTAACACCTCTTGAAACCAGTGCTTAATTTGTGCCAGGGCTGAGACCCAGCACCTCTAGGCTTGGCAATTCATAGCTCCAGCACCCCGGGCTCTGTGCATCAGTTATGAATATAAAAAAAAATTGCTTGAGCACTAGCACTTCTTTCATTACAAATTAAGTAATGCTTGAAACTGTTTTTCAAAAAAACAAGAACAATCTTCTTTTCCTGGTGAAAATGGAATCTGTTGGGAAAGGATCAGGAGAAATTCAGCCCATAGAGGTTCTCTCTGTTCTCAAGGAATTAGTAACCATCAAAGTAAAAATGTCAAAGAAAAAGTATACAAAGTTTCAAATTATTTCTTGAGCTCTCTGATATTAAGATTGGATAAATCGAATAACATTGAAAAAGACCATTTATCTAAAGTTTATGTCCCTTATGTTACAATTAAAATAAGAATTCCCTAGTCCCCAATATTTCACAAAATTAGAACAGGTACAAAGAAAACTGTTCCTTTTTTATTTTTTTTAATTTCATATATTTCATTTTCTCTGAATTTGAGATCTGGTTTGGGTCATAAGCAAAGTATCCAAATACTTGAAGATGGGCTGTTCTTATGATGTGATATGATACGCTGTGATACCAGCCCAAATAGAAGCAGGGAAGTCTTTTTTCCAGCCAGATTTCTAATCTAATTTAACAGTCTTAATGAGATTTGCACAGATTAGGTTAAACTTCACATAATCTTTCAAATATTTGAATGCTGATCTGAATCATATTAAAGGGTTGAACCTGCAAACCTTTCCAGTTGTGAGAAGTCTTTTCTTATGTGTTCTGGATAGGGGTACCCACAGATAACAGGCATGAGAGGAATATGTTACCCCCTATATTTTACGATCCTCTTACTGTCCTCTTCAACACTACTGTGTAGTTCATTCAATCCACTCCTATTTCCTCTAACTTTCTGTGGTTTTACCTCTTCTGAATAGTCACACTGACATCAATAGGGATTTGCAGGATCAGAAATCCAAATCTCCAGAAGCTTTGAGGTTCACCCATCGTGATTTTAGATGTTGCAACTCTGGAAAATAAAACAAAAAAAAACCTTATGATAAAATATAATCCACAATATTTGACTGTGTGTGTTTGAAGAAATAGACATTATAGATTAAGGACCTATGAGAAGTTCAGGCAACTGCTCACTGAAACATACATTGTGTTATTTTTTCAATATCAAGTTACATTACAGTTACAAAATGTGAGTTATCTGACTCACCTAGAACACTAAAAATGTGACATATGAAATTCAGAATAACAATATAATTCTAGGAAATGAGACAAGTATGATAAATACAATTCTATGTGGGTAATATATTAAATTTAATGGGCATTGGACATGACACATTAGAATCATGAGGGACAACACAAAAGTCAGCTTTAGGATGCTGATTTCAAGTAAATGAAATTTCATGAAGTAATTTTAATTAGGATTATAGACAAGAAATATAATATGGTATTTTCTGACAGCAATTTGTTACATAAGTTGTTTCTTTGTCATTATTTGGTCTAGTGTTGCTTTTAGAGCTGGGTGGAGAAAGGTAATTCCATTTTGCAGAGCATTTTTATATTTCAAACTTTAGTTTCATTCCAGTTACGACTGAAAACCAAATATTTTTAAATTTTCTGCAAAAGGGAATGAGACCCCAGGGCAGTCTGTCTAGTGGGCGATTCTGGAGCTGTATACCCTGGAATTCCTAAGGCCCCCAGCCCCTGGAGAGTATATATGGACTTTGGAAGTCTGGGCTGCCAAAGAACAAGGCATTGAGCTGGAATGAAACCAGGCAAGTTTCTGCCCTTGTTCTTTTGGAACTTCCGTGAAATCAGGCAGTCTTCATGGAACACTTATATTTTGCTGAATTGGCAAATTCCAACAAAAATTGGAAATTTTCCAACCAGCTCCCGTTAATTTATTTTTATTTCCCCCAAAGGGGATGGAAAGTTAATAGCCGGATGACTAAAACACATTGTGTTGTTCTAAAATGACCACGTGTACAGTTATGTATACTGTAGAAATGTCTTCATGTTCTTTTCACATTCAAGTTCTACCATAGTTCCATAGGTCTTTTTTGAATGATCTGTTATCTTACAGGCCACATGTCATGCAACACATCATCTTGCTATATGTAGTCCTGTTCTGCAGCAAGCATACTCCTATCAAGTGCTTCATGATTCAATTCATGCAACAGACCCGATAAACTTAGTTTCATGTGACACAGATCCAGAATAAACTAAGCACATAAAATAGCTGTTTTGGTCAAATACAGGAAGATGGGTATGAGCTTTGATCTGCAGAGCAGGGAAGACATTAAAAATTTACACTAAGCTAACTAGGATCTGGCAGAATGAGTGAAGTAAGGCAAGTGGAACCTAATGCTTTTAAAATGTACATACACTATTTTGACAGTAGGCTTGGATCTTCTTTGAATGGACAGAATACATTTTCAGCTTATCACAGGTCAGTTTTCAATTTGCCTAAACATAGCTTCAGACTGCTGTTTGAACTTCAAACATTCTTGTCACAATGTACAGAATATGTACCACTGAAAAGCTAGAAATAGCTAGGAAACACTTACAGAAAATACTTTTGGAAGGAATCCAAATGAATTCTAATCAGGGTAATAGCAGAATTCAGCAATGTAGGCAGAAAAACAAAAAACATGAGCTTTTTTTCCCCTTCTTTTTCAAGTGGCATATTCTCTTGGCTTCCTATAGCTCAATTGCTTGCACATTAATAAAAATAATCTGTGTGTAAAGCAGTTTAACTGATAACATACGATGGTATGGAAGTTGTGAAATTTACTGTAGCTCTGTACAGTTCTTTTAAGTCTCTGAGGCTGTGCCATAAGGCCTGTCTCTACATCAAGTATGCCCAAGAAGCTCCCCTGCTGTAAAGGAGTGTCAGGTAATAAGTGGATTGCTAAACAGCTGGAAACTCTCCTTATTAACTAGATGGTCTTCACTGGCACTACACAACTGCTTCGAAAGCAGTCCTGGGATTTCCAGGAATATTTCTGGAGTTTGATGAGACTGGCAATGTGCTACTGAAGTGCTGCATCACCAGTTGTGGGACTACTGAAGTGCTGCTTCTTAACTTAATTCAAAGTGGTACTGAAAGAGGCTTCTCAGATTTCCAGTGGACTGATACTGTTTTTTTTCCAGACAGCAGTGAATTATAATGGACTTCCCTGCTAGTGGCTGGAAAGAGGATCTGAGTGGTATCACTGCTGAGAGCTATTAAATATTGTATTTTAGCTCAAGATGTGGAGCTACAGCTGTTGGATACAAGGAACCCTATTTTAAATCCTAGCAGGGGCAGATTCTTCAAAGATGGAAAGGTACTTTCCAGATTGAAGAGATTCTTTTAATACAAGCATTTTTTTCTTAAGTTGATTTTTATGTTCAAAGGTTCTGCTTTACAATCATGGTAGAAGAGACATTAGAGTTGGTTCCTGTAGGAGCCATTCAAGTCCACTACTGGCATTCACCAGGGAGAATTGTAGTTTGTTCCTTTCCCAAGGAGCTGGACACTCTCTCTGCCCTGTGCTTTCAGCCTTTGCTATACCAATACCGATACATCGATATTGGGTCCTGAATTGCAATACCTGTACAGTAGTGATACAACTAGACAGTAGGACAACCCATGTGTCATATATATTGCACTAATACATTGCATGATGACTTGCGGTATGCTAATTGGACTGATGCTAAAGAGCTACTGTAGGGGGCATTCTGACATTGGTCTGCCTGGAAACTTCTCAGTGTTCTGTTCCCTTACAAGTTCTTTAACATATATGGGATTTCATTACAATTACTGCCGTTGCTCCTTTCAGGGCCAATATTGTCATCCGTCCCCCCCAAATCATAATATTTGGTACTTCTTTAGGCCTGTATGAGACATGTATCATTACATGATTTAAATAACTGAGGTGCAGTGGAGCAAATGGATATTTTTTTCCTGGTTTTGATCCTCCACAATCTGAAAAAGTGTACCCTAACTGTAACTCTGGCACAGTCCCTGCTTAACAAAACAAATTCTGGCTAGCTGATTTGGACAACTTGGCCACAACAGGAAAGTGTGTATGTTCATTACACAATATGATAAGTAAAAGGATAGATTCTTCAGCATTGCTCTCTTCTAAACTGGAATGATTTCAGCTCTTATCTTAAATGCCCCATTCCTCTGCATGATTAATTGAACTCCATTAAATATAGATTTGAACAGTTCTGCTCTTCCCTCATGTCTCCTGGTTATGTAATGATAACTTTTATACAAACTTATCTTCAACATTAACAATAATGTTATGTCACCTTTCAGTAATACATTGTATACATTTATAATCTTTTGTTAGGCAGCATATTATGCAACCCACTTTGTTAGCTTCTGATTTTCTTGCTTTTATCTTTCTCTCATTGGTCTTTAAACTCTATCATTTCATTCACAAACAAAGGGATAACAAACTATAGTTTCATAAATTAATTCCATTGATGACATAACTTATTTATCATGTTGCCACAATAGATTGGGCATTCTGAAATTTCCCAATGGAGCTATTGTATAGTTAGCACAATATCATATACTATTTCCATAAAATTCTGCTCCAGGTTATAATGCTTCAGCTGTTGGTTATAAAACTCCTTGTATCATTCTTACACGATCCCACTTCTTTCCTGCACATATTTGACATGTGACCACCAAAGTGACATATGCATGGATTTGGTTATATTCTATATCTCTAAATTATTTTTAATTCATAACTATGGTGTCACATACACATTCATGAGGCATGTTCTATTTGTACTGTATTGCTTTGACTCCAGAATGTACTTTTTAATTCCATAATTTTGTTTTCAATGGACTAGCACCTAATTATGCCTAGGCTAAATTTGGCTCTATGTCATGACTGAAGAAGAAATAAGACAAAAAGAAATATGGCTTTACTATACAGATCATATTCCTTGTGTTGACTATACGTAGATGAACTCCCTGTCTGACAGCACTCAGTTCCAGGGTAGAGACTGATGAGCCATTTCCCTTACTCCTAAATGGAGTACTTTGTAGGCGGGGGAGGAATGAAGGGAAAGAGCTGCTGTGGGATGGGTAGGGACTAGACAGGGTAGGCAAGAAGAAGAGGAATGGAAAGGATGCAAGCTGTTCCTTCTGTGACCTGGCACTCACAGTATCTTGCTGACTTTTCTTTTTCTTCATGTCTGGGTATGATCCTTCTCAACTGACAGGAGTCCAGCTGAGAAGGCTTGAACCAGAACATGCTGACTCTGTACAACATTTTTAATCCAGGAAGATTTTAAAGGATTTTACAATCTCTCTGTATTAATAGGAATCACTTCACCCACCAAAGAAGGCAGCTACCTATGGGTGAAATGTGGAAACTATATTTAAAAGTACACAGCAGTTCGGCAGGATAGATTGGGTGAGGAAATAACTAATATTTTGTCCAAATAGAACTACAATGGTATTGATTTATAGAAGATGCACTGTAGATGTACTCTGTGTGTGTGGAAATAGTTTGAAGTTGCAAAATAGCTTTGGTAACTAGAACATCGTTGATACAAATGTATCTAATTACTTTAAATTATGTTCCCTTATCACACAGTACACAGCAAGATTCAGACTTGGTTGGCCTTTTTCTTTCATGCACTAGATTTTTCTCTCCGTTTTCTCTCAGACAAGGAAAAGTTAAGTTCTTGTCTGATCACAATAATTTAATTTGTATAGCAGTTACGAGCAAGACATTCACTTAGCTTAAATATCAACTGCTGGAGCTCAGCAGGAACTCTGAGATCCTTAATCCGAAAGTGGAAGTTTATTAGAGGTTTTAATTTGTTTTTATAACCTGCCAAACAAGTTAAAGTATGTTTAAGGCAGTGTAAGGAAAGGAATGATTTGTTACTTTCCCTTGCAGCTAGATGATTTTGCAGACTAAATGGCACTGAACCTGTTTATTCAAAGTGCTGATGAGAGTATTAACTAATTGACTGCTGAGTGAAGCACTCACAAAACAGTGTAGTCGTCCAGTGGTATGTGGGCATATTTGCTATAGATCCAGTCAGTTTTGGCTGTTTGGACAGTGTGAGTGGAGTAGTGAAATAGGATGGTGTTCTCCTCAGGAGAGAAATCCATGATTATAGAAAAGTCATGCTGCCAGTGTCAGATGGATCAAATTTTACCTTGTGATCATGGTGATTTAATTACAATCACAAGAAAGACTCCCCTTTCTTTGGTGCTAGCTCTCATTTGTTGTTCTGTTGCATAAGCAAAATAATCCATTGTAAACAATACAAAAATATGTATTCATTGTAAGAAAGTATATTTCCCCATCTTTCTATAAAGCATACTATGTAGGCCCCAAAGACAGCATCTGGGTTTGATGTATAATTGATTTCTTTTAAGTATTTCCCCTTTTTGGAATGGAAAAGCAATAGCTCATCAGTGTAAGATTTGATTAATTTAGGATGCCAAATGAGCAAGTCACTAATAACAGGTTCTTTTACTCAGGAGGCTACTTGAGGTTTGTTACAGGAAATGAGTTTGGTGAGTCATGTACAATACACATGAAGACTCTATTTCGTACTCAGATCCATACTAGTATATTAGCATCCTCAGAAAAGGAAAATAAGTATAGCAAAATTACTCCTTGCATTGTGCATACTCACAACATTATGGAGACCATCAGAAATGAAGACGGAAAGAATAGGAAGTGGAGAATCACCATACGTGGGAATAATTATAAAGTTTCCACCTTCCTGTCATCCCAATGTCCCAACTAGTGGTTGGTGTCACAGTCTTTTTTATTACCCTTTTCCCCTACATCCCCATACATCTGGGACCATACTGAATTAGCTCTCAGCTCCTGGCCCGTGTTTGTTATTCCAGGGGATCATAATTAGGGTTCCAACTACTAGCAAAAGTTATTTGAGTTGTACCTTTCCCAGTGGTTTTAATATGAAAATGCAGTTACTGCATGGTTACATATATGAAAAAGCCCCTATAAAATCTGTATGCAGTGTTTGTAGCCCAGCTGGTCCTAGGTTATTAGAGACAAGGTGGGTGAGGTAATATCTTCTATGGCACCAACTTCTTTTGGTGAAAGAGACAAGCTTTTGATCTTACACAGAGCTGTTCTTCAGACCTGAAGTACCCCTAATATCAGGTCAAGGGTCAATATCAGTGACATCTAAACATGTGTACACTATCTAAATCAAGTAAAGAATGACTCAAGTATATATATCTTAATTTATCCCTTTCAAGTTGCATTGCTCATAGTGCTTATTGAAGTTTTTCTGTATAACATTTGTCTATGTTTCCCCAGATTTATAACTTCCCTCATACTATCTGTTTTCCTCACTGTGTCTTGCCTTGGATTAGGGCCTAATCCAAAACTCCCTGATGTGAAAAGAAAAATTCACATTGACTTTATTGGGATTTGGATCAAGTCCATAGACTCTAATCTCTTCAGGACAGAAATCCTGCTTTCTTGTGTGTTTGTACAACACCTAATGCAATGAGAACCTGGTCTTGTTTGAGGCCTTTGAGTACTACCACAAAAGAAAAATAAATAAATAATATTCTACTGTGGTCCACTGAATCTTCTGCTGATCAAGTGAACCCCTTTAGAGTTCCTACAATGACCCTTCAATATTGCCATAATACAAACTCTTAATACTACTACTAATAATATAATGTCTTATTTTTTGTGGGGGTCTCCTTTTCTGACCTTGACTTACCTTCCTATAATGTGGTGGAATTGTCGGTGTTATGGAACTCCACGTGTTCTCTTCTTCCAGTATTAAGGTATAATTTTGCCACAATTGTGGTAATAGTTATGATCAGATGTAAAGCAACATGTGAGGCCAATATGGAATTGATGTCATAAAGAAAAGACTTGTATGTCCAGAAGAAGAGATGGCATTTGCAATTTTATCCAGGCTGCCAATCTAAACCAATCAATGTCTGGCACCTGTGTCCTAGTGAAAAAGACTGACATGAATGCAGACTTAATGCCATCTGAGCAGATGGATATGAGTAAAGATATCCAAACACCAACTATAAGCATGAAATGTGTTTGTGGAGGGCAGAAATTTAGCCAGGAAATTCCAGATGGTTGTCTGTCCTGAGGTTATGGGCATATGGTTAAGGGGATGTACAATTGCTAATCCATCTTTTGACTAGATTAAATTCTAAAAATAAAATAATAATGATAAAATGCTTCCATTATGATAAAAAGAGGTTTTTATTTTGTTTTTCGACCAGTTGAGTTGAGCTTAGCACTGAATTATATTGTAAATTGGGAAGGGTGTGCTAATGGAAATAGGTCTCTACCTCCCTTTGTCTCCTTATATGAAATCTCTATTGAATTTACAAAAGTAAATTCTGCAAAACCAGATCACCTCCTGATGAGTTGGGATGTTAAACTGATGGCAGTGGCCTTTAGTGAGTGGAGTGAAAAGCCCTGCTCTAGGGCATGTTCTGCCCTCCCGAACTGGTCAGATTAAGGTTTGTAAAATATCTGGAGAATACATAAATGACCATGGTCTTTAGGGGAAAAAAAAATTGAAGTTGGGCCCCCTTCGTTTCCAAATGCAATTCATTACTGGGAATGGATGAGGTTGGGAAAATGAGGGGAGCCAGGGTAAAAGAAGGGGGGAAAAGAGAGGGAAGAGGAGTCCCTCCTGTTTGCTTTTTTTTTTTTTTAACTAGAATCAGATTATGGGAAATAGCAGAAAGCAAGCGAGATCAATGCTCCCTGGTGATGTGGCTGTGCACTTATGTCAGTGGTTCTCAAACTTTTGTACTGGCGACCCCTTTCGTATAGCTAGCCTCTGAGTGCAATCACCTTTATAAATTAAAAACACTTTTTAATATATTTAACACCATTATAAATGCTGGAGGCAAAGCGGGGTTTAGGGTGGAGGCTGACAGCTCACAACCCACCATATAATAACTTCATGGCCCTCTGAGGGGTCCCAACCCCCAGTTTGAGAACCCCCGACTTATGGGTTTACAATAGTAACTGCATAAATCTCATTGCCATCTGTAAATTTTGCTGAATGAATTTAGGGACACTTTCTTTCCCCATGAAATTTAAAGTATGCCTTAAAAATAAGGGACCATGGCCTGGATCACAAAGGGACTTGTACAAACCTTGAAAACCACTGGAATCCACAAATCCTATGTTAGGGACTTTGGCTCCCTATATATTGCGTGGGAAGATATAGAGACCTGAGAAAAAGCCAGCCCACTAGGCGGGGAGCCGCTTAAGCTAGCCAATAGGAGCTTAAGCTACAAGAGAGGTGTGTGCCCTAAGGGATTTGGACACCTAAGTATAAGCTGGAGGTGGCACCTGTTGTGATAATTGAGTCTATAAATTTAACCTAATTGTGAGCTCAACTGTAAAGAGTGAGTGAAAGTTTCTAAGATGTCACAATAACCTATAACAACAAATGTTAGTGGGAAAAGGTTGCAAAAGGGAGGCAGACTGCATTAGTCTAAGTGAAAAAGCCTACTGATATTACTCAAGGATTATGTTAAGATCATGCCTACTAAACAAGAAAAATGTAGGACCAGAAATAAATGGACCAAAATTGTTGCGTTGGAATTAGGCTGATTTGACAAAAAAAAAGGGTGGGGGGAATATTCCACCCATTATTCCCTTTCTGAATTTTTTTTAAATAAAAGACTTTCGGGCCAGGGAGGGAGGGGGGGGATTAACAGAGGAAGAAGCTGTCTGACAACTGCTGACTGAGAGATGGATGAACAGGAAAGAAATGAGTGTCACCATCATGTCTCCAACCCCCACTATCTCCTGGTACTCCAGGATCTACCATGTCACTGCTGAGTCTTCATCATTCTAATCCCATGAGATGTCCTGGACAGAGACACACCAGGCCAGAGGCAGAAAGGGACCCAAATGACATCACCACCTCTACCAGCTCCAGCTAACTCCCAGTCATCAGCTGCAACGTGAGACTCTCCTCCCCATCATGTGTCCTTTTTCTTCCCCACTTTATTTCTTCTTTTTCCTTTCCCTCTAATTTTCTTTCCATCTATTAAGATGGTTTAGCAGGCCAATACTGTATATTTTGCAACACTGCTGTAAGCCTGTGATCAGAGAGACAACTAAAAGAAATACCCTAAATAGTGCAATGCTATGGCATGAATTTGCCAGGACTTGGAATGGCTAATAAAATCAAGTGCCCTACCTGTAGTTTTCCAGCTGTGAGGTAGAAAGTGACAGTCAACACCAGAAACAGCAGCTGCATTTTCTTTCTTTGCTGTTCTTTTCTGTGCCCTTTAGTTTGTATTTCTCTTGTTTAGTTTCCAGAAGATGGGGTTGGACTCTAGCAACAGCAACAATAATAGCACCAGACCACCTCAACTTACTTTTTCCCCTTTCCTCAAAAAAGGACAATTATTACCATCTAAAAGATTGTCAAAGTAGGTGGGGGTGGGGGGGTGAAGTGGAGGAAGCAGACAAATGTACTTCTAAATATTCTCTCCAGCTAAATGGAAAGAAAACAAAAATGTTGTTAAAATGAAAGCCTTACTTAATACTTGTATGCAGTGTTGTTGTAGCATCACCAGTCCTAGGATATTAGAGAGACAACGTGGGTGAGGTACTATCTTTTATTGGAGCAACTTCTGTTGGTGAGAGAGACAACCTTTCAAGTTTACACAGCTCACTTATTGCCTAATCTGAAATGTGTTTTCTTCTTTTTACATATCTTTAATAAAAAAAATTAAAGGATTTGTAACGTTTGTCATGGTGCTAAGCAGGCTGGGGCCTCTATATACCAAATTCTGAGTCTTTTTAAAAACTGTTTAATGTTGGTCAGCACATGGGTCATTTTCACACCTTTGTCTCTTTGGACCTATACATTTCATCTAATTTAATACAGAATGCCTGTCTCTGCTTGTGATCCACAGACAGCAGAACCTTTTCCTGGAGTCAGGTGCCTTTCTTATAAGAACTGCTTTAGGAAATGGCCAGTGGGGAGAGTATGACCAGGAACCCCTATATTAACATCCTACACACTACTGCAATAACAATTATACAAAATATGTCTTGTAAGATATCAAATGAAAGCCAATAACATGCCAGTTATTAATATCATTGTTAAATGCATGTGCCAACATTACATGTAAAGTTATGAATTCCCTTCGTACAACATTACTGGAACGTGTTTAAGACCAGACAGACTAGGTAAGGGAAATAAATAAGTCTATCCTAGGCCAAGGAATGTGGCTTTACCTCAATTTACATATTAGCATAAAGAAAGCCATCGTGCTGAACCAGCAGGCGTTATCCTGATTCTGAACTCAATAGACAGAGAATTAACAAGACTCCTGCATCCAGCGAGATACAGGAGACTGAATCTCCAGGGAGCCTTCCTGACTTGTAAGATGAAGACATCCCATTGGGAATAGAAGGAACAGAGACTCCATCTTTATCCTTTGCTTTAAGAGACAAAGTAACCAAACAATTTGATCTGTGATGGGTCCTTGCCAGGGCAACCAGTAAAAGCTGGAAAGGAGACTGCGGATGAGAGAAACTATCTTGAACAAAGACTGTACTTTGTTAGATGACTCTTAAATGCATGTTTTCATTTTTACTTGCTTATAACCATCTCTACTTTGATCTCTTTTACTTGATATCACTTACTCCATTCTCTTTTATTCAATAAAAATGTTTTGCTTTCACTATAAATCATCAGTGCTATGTAAGTTCAGTACAGTGTGTGTTTCTAGAAAGCAAGTGAGTTGAAGGGTTTTACTGTCCCTGTAAAGGAAGTGAACCTAACACTTTCTGTGTGAGGGTTCAGTGAGAGGGACTGGTCCCTGCAATAGGACTATGTTGGGGCAAATTAGGGACTGGAAGGATACTAAGTTTAGGCAGCAAGTAATTAGGTTGGGTAAAGCTATGGTGAGGCATGTCCGCTGATGCCAGGCTATTGGGGATCAGAGCTCTGGACCAAAGCTGCATAGTCAGAAGACATCCAGGGTCACAAGGCAGAAGATGACCGAACCCCTTGCAGGCCTGGGAAGACCCCAAAATGTCACATAGGGAAAGGAGGAAGTAGCGTCCTCCCTTAACTTTTAGCCCACTGATTAGACCACTCACCTGTGATGTAGGGAAACCCTGGTACACCTGCCCACTCTACCTGATTAGCAAAAAGGGGTTTGAACAGGAGTTCCCCACCTCTCAAATGCATGCTTTAGAAACTGGACTATGGGATATGCTGATGTTGATATTTTTCAGTCTCTGTCATTGAAGCCATTCTAATTTATATAAATATGCATTGGACCCAAGAGAGCGAATGACTCTATAGTCCTGGGAGATGGGGAAACCCCTGCTCAAATCCTTTCTCATCCAATGGGAGGGGGGGATTAAACTAGGGTTTCTCACACCCTGGGTGAGTTTCCTAACCATTGGTCTAAAGGTTGCAAGAGAGACCACTGCTGCCCACTCTCTTTCTACCCTCTCAGCCATTTTGTGTAGAGTTAGGCAAGCTGGGAGCATGCATATTGATCGGCAGGGCAGCACCTATCTTTTACCTGGATTCATGACCACACTTGGACTTTGCTGTTTTAGGCTGGCACCAGGGTACCTATGTGCATGCCCAGAAACAGAAACTTATATGTCTATGGTACTTTTACAGTGGAAATATAGGAGACAAGTATGTTAAGTTGTCTACAGGGCTAGACAGCAGCTGAGTGAGGGTTTTGTGGATTGCAGTGATGCTTAAATCTGGGCTTTAGACTCCTAAATCCCTTTGTAAACTTGGGTTCCTGATTCTTTCCTTCTTAGTCCTCCTGTCTTATGACTGTAGTTCTCTTAGTGAACCAAACCTCACTTTTATAAAGCTACCTGATATGCAAGACAGGGTGTCTCTGTCTTATGTTTTCCTAAGTTTTTGTTCTAGATTTTACTCCCAGTAACATCAGTATTGCCATAATGGATGAGCCCTATGGTCCATCGAGTCCAGTTTTCTGTCCCTGGCAATGGCCAGCACCAACAGTTACCAAAAGTATGAGTGTAAAGGCCAGAGTTTCAGCTGGTGTACATTGGTATAGCTCTGACTCCAATGGAGCTACACCAATTTACACCAACTGAGATCTTTTAACTGCAGTGACTTAACTGAAATCACTTGGGGTTTATACCAATATAAAGAGGTTAAAATCTGAGCCTGTTTGTGCAGTAGACTTCAAGCATAACTCCTTCTGTGCTTTAATCTTTATGCCTCAAGTCCTTTAGTATGTGTTTATATTTTAATTAGCGTCAAATCACCAAACTCTAACCCTGAAGAATGGAATTTGTAGAATGTGTGATCTAACTTTTTGGCTTTGGGCAAACAGTGCTTGTACTACTTTCTGTCTCTGCACATGATTTAAATTCTTGGTGGTTTCATGAACGCTGTGCTACAGTGTTCCCTCTGTCAAAATGTTCTTGAAAGATTTTCGTCAGTAACATTCAATACAACTGACAAGATAATGACAGGGGCAATTTTAAGTTGTTAAAGGCCTTGCTATATTAGATGCTGGCCAATGCTGACTGCAGCAGAAGTGGAGAAACAATGTTTATTATGTCAGAAAAAATGTAAAACAGAAAACATGATGCCAGTTTCTTAACCTTCAGCAACACAACCTACTCTGCCAAAATGACAGAAAAATGTCAAAATATGAAAAGGAAAAACAACAATAAGTAAAAGGAACAAATAAAAGTTAATGCTGGTTGATCACAAACTGGAAAAGCAAAAGTAGAAGTTGTATTGCCACCAAAACGTTGCTATTTTGCAGTTCCCTAAAATAACACTGATAAATATGAAAAATATGAAGGAGTTTAATAACTTTCCTTCTGTGACAGGTCTGGGTAATTTCCTGAAATATCCTTGAAATTGTGCCAGGCAAGAATGGCCTTTTAGGACAATAATTGTAAAGTGGATTTCCTAGGGAATATTTTCCTGGGAAATGCAAATCCCCACCTCTGCTTATGCAAAAAATCCAGCCTTTTGAAGCTATGCTCTGAGGATTGGGTCATTGTCTGCTGATTACCGTTCAGAGAGACTGGAGATCAAAGATCCAAGCTGTATGAACTGCCCAATTTGTTCTTCTTGTTCTGAATCTAAGACAGCTATGAAAATTAACCATGGGGAAAACCCAGCTGTGGGTTTTGAAGGACTGACACTTATTAGACCAAGAGCGTAGAGTTGGGGGAGAGGGAGGGATGACTTCTTATAAGCTTTTTAGCATGTGGGTAGGTTCTTTTTTTTTTTGTTCTTAATATGTTTTCTTGGTAATGCTTTCACATTAAGAATACATTTGCTTGATTAGAAAGACCTTTGTGGTAACCTGTAACTGGGCATAGCCTCTGGCGAGAAAGCAAAGTGCAGACATTGGCCTTTTAGGTTGGGGATATCACACTGTAAATTAGGGTGATATGGAGCCTTAATATCCCGGTCAACAATGGGAGAGATATGGGTATCTGCCCAAGAGACGTGACAGCTAAAAGGCATGAGCCTAGACTGGGTGCTCTTGCAATATCTTCAAGGGGGAAATATGAGTGCAGTTGCCCTGACCTGTTACATGCTCCTATTACTTTTCTATTGTCACATAAGTTACAAAGTTCAAGTTAATGAAAATCTTAGAGAGTGCATTTTGGTTGTAACTGCATTTTCCTTTTGTTTGGAACAGAGATTACTTTAATTTTTAACTCCTTGCAAATGACAATGTGGAATCAATCAATTTCATAACTGCCACCACTTGGTTCAGCATAATAATAAAGAAGTCAGCTAAAATTCTGAAGATTTCAGCAAAAATAGAGAATTTAGGAGAAATAGCTGTAAAATAGTCTGAATTAATAATTAGATAGGAACGGTGTCCATTGAAAACATTAGAATATTATTTTCAGCAACCATCAGCAAAAATCCCAGAGTGGTTTAACCAGTGATGTTGACTGTACTGGTGAAGACTAGACGTCCATTGATTTCAATGTACTTTGAATCAGGCCCTATTAGAATAAAGGGTCTGATCCAATTTCTATTGAAGTCAATAGACTTCTTCTCCATTGACTCTAATGAGATTTGCATTGGATCCATAAAGGACTAGTAATTCCCCCTATCACCTTTGAAAATCTCACTTTTTTTCTTGATTGTATATGTCATTATTATAGCACACATTATAATCCACATAACAAGCTGGCTGTCTCTTTCCACCTTTCAACAAAGATTTTATATCAGGGTGCTAATGTGAAGCTTCATGTTACGGAGACTTTACAACGTTTTACAAAATATACTATCAAATTAGTATATTAGAACATTATGACATAAATATTAAATTAAACTGCAGTTGTCACAGTATATTTTGGGCTACTTATACTTGCTTTTATAGTGTGTTCCCAAACTCATTGATTCACAACATTCAGTAATTCACAATGGTTCTTCCCTTTGAATTAGTTATATTTCCACAGCACAGTGGAAAACAACAAGCTGTAAAACATAAATTGGCACATCTCCTGGCATTGGATATGCATTCCTTTCAAGAATCAATGGAAGGATATAGTCCAAAGCACATGACTGTTTGAACACAATAGCCCAGATCTTCAGCTATGACTGACAAGAGCACAGTGCAGGATTGGGGAGGGGCCAGCGTGCAAAGTTGGGCTTAAATAAATACTGAGCCAGCCCCATGGCACAATAGAGTAGTCAGAGGGCTATTCTAATGTCTTCCAGATGTCAATAACCTAGGGAGCCTATAAGTCAGATAGGAATCAGCAAGGTTTAATGGGTTTCTCTCCACAACCTTTTTTTCCTAGTAATTCCACGTACACTGGTAATAGGGAACAAGGTGGTACAGGAGCCCAAACTCCAGCTATATAGCACTTACGGATCTCCCTATGATGAGCTCATCCTGTCATGACATACAGATTCTTCTGCTGCAGTTCAAAGTAGCTGCTCTGCCGCTTAAGATCTGGGCCATCATCTTTTCTCTCTCAAACAAATTTGAATTCATGTTTCAAGTGTTTCCATTTCTGAAACAGCCCACTGTAACATTAAAAATGTGCCTCGCATTCCCATTAAGGATGCAAAGCATTTTAATCTTTATTTCTTGATGTAGCATTGGAATGTAAATTATGCCAGTAGGAGGTATGGTTCACTGATGGCAGTGCATTAAGAACATCACCAAATGCTGTTTGTTCCAAAGCTAACCATTTTCTAAAGGATTAAAACCATTTCAACACTTTAATATATTCTTTCATCCAAAGAAATATCTTAAACATCAGCAGACTGAACATCATATATTGATGCTTTGTTCTGTTAAAATACGTTTAGATTTTAATACAGCATAAACAAGGAAATACAGATGAAGGACTATCTATCATTTTTATGATATTCCTCACTGTACAAGCTCTTTTATAAAAAAAAAAAATGCAATGCACTATAACAGAATAATTCCAAGCTTTCAGAATTGTCTTATCTTAAGAAAACTCCTTAAACCTGATGCCTGTCAGATAAGAGGATACAATAAATGGCTTTTAAGCCATGATTTTTATACTTATGTTAATCTGCTTAGAAATAAAAGTAGCATCAGGAGATAGCAAAAGTGGCTGAAATGTCTTTTGTATAAACATTTCCCTAGTACTACTGTAGCTAAATATTTACAGAAATGGACACTTTTCAAATAGTCTAATAGCTTTTATATGCACTGTAATAGAGCAAAAATATATTTTTGGTGATTAGATGCACTAAATGTGTTTGTTCCAATTATTTTATGTTGCAAGGGTGACCTTGATTCCTAAACTCATTTCAGACAAATACAAATGCCAACCAGTATACACTTAAGATCATTCACTTTCTACACTATAGAGGGTATTAAATTCTGATTGAATGAACAAATCAGCAAAATTAACATTAATTCTTGGAAATGAATTAGTACATTCTGTACCAAAAGAAATATTTGATACTTCGGGAAATTTTTTCATTAACACATCCAATCTTGTGTTGCTCCAAATATATTTAGTTTGTAGCCTAACAGTTAAAGTCCACTCTCAGGTGGTCTGAAAAATGGGCTAAATGGAAAAATCTCATAATACACTCTTATTTGTCTTACTCCAATATTACTGGGGAAACATGTTAGCTAGCTTTTGCAGCCAAATCTCTGGCTGCCACACTCTCTCTTCCAGGCATTCCAGCTTCCAAACGTACTCTTTTGTTTCCCCAGCTCCTGGGCTGCAAAGTGACCTGAAGGTCTGGATTCCTGACTCCCTGATGTCTGGCTCCATTAGAGTTGCCACCTTTTAGAGGAGGGAGAAATATAGGAACACTCAGTTGCTGTCATTTGAATATTTCAAGCAAATTATTTAATAAGGTTAAATTTTAATATAATTGACTTATCATAAACCTCTGGGGGAGGGAATTAAAACATAATGTTTCCCTTTGATCGTTCTCTCTAACAGTAATATTGATCCGCTGTGTGTCAGGCCACGAGAGGGGTCCACCCACCATGTCTTTAACTACTCCAGTCTAAGAGATAAAGGTGAGTCCTCTCCTTGTCAAAACACACACCAGAATAATGGTAGTTATTATTATTATTATGAAGGATGAACGACAGGAAGAAGGGACCCTTCGCCTGGATGTGTCTACCTGGTGGTCAAGAACTCTGGAAGCAATGCAAGAAGTTTAGTCTTAGGAGCCACCTGAGCCTTTTGTATCCCCAAAACACATCTGACAAAAGTGGAGTAATCATGTCCAGAAGCACCAACAGGGAAACTGCATATCCTACAGTCGATGCTGAAGTTACAAGCTGGACCAACAGGCGGTCAGAGGAAGCTTGGAGTTATGGCGGTACCTGGCTACCTTATCTTCAGGGCAGGACCTGGGCCAATTTTCTAATTTCTTTCTCCCACAATGAACAGTTGAGTGCTTTCAGCTTGTAAAGGGATATGGCTACATCCATGTGCTGACCAGCGCAATTGGTAGCATCCCATTATTTACTGTTTCTAGCAGTTGATTAACACCCACATGCCTACAAGTGTTTCTCGCACCATAACTGGTAAGCTCTCTGAAATTACACTCAATAAAATTACAGCTGTGTTTACTGAGGAAACACTGTTTTATTGCAGCCTTCAAACACAGGGCCCCACCTACCACATCCACATTATCGCCAGTGCATGAGCATCTGTCAAGGCTGAATCCCCACTCTGGCACCTCGAGTGCAAGAAGTGGGGGCCCGCAAGGATTTTAAAAATTAATACTTGCCACTCCAGGCTTGTATTAAACTCCCAAGGTTATAGCTTTTTCTCTGACCTTAGCTTGGTAAACACTGCCACCACACAAATGCAAAAAAACCCCTTTGAACCCAGGAAGGAGCACTTGGGAATTCCCCCAGTGGGGTATCCTCAAGCCCTTTCATCCCCTCTCCGGGGAAGAGCTGAGAAAGAAAACAAAGGAAATTAGCTGTGGCTATCAGCTAATCAAACAATATACACAAATCTCTTAGGACACCAAAAATCCAATCCTGTTCTTAAAAATGGTAAATTTTATTAAAAACAAAAAGGGGGAAAATACAGCTGGAACTTAGGCTTTTTGCTAGTTCTTAAAAGAAACAATTAGAAAAATTAAGCACCTAAAATAGCTTTCTTGGGGGTTCAGCTTAAAGGTTACAAGCAAACAAAAGCATCTGGGGTTAGCACAGAGGAGATCCACAAGCCAAAATAAGAAATAAACTTGATAGTGTCTAACTAAACATTCCCTATCCAAATTATTTCTTCTAGGTATGAAAGATGAATTTTTATACCTGGTTCAAGCCTTACACAGCATTCCTGCTGCCCTCTGTCTCCCTCTTTCCCAGAGAGACACACATACAAACAAAGGGAAGTTTTTTTCCCCCATTTAAAAAAAATTCTAGCCCTCCCATTGGCTCTTTTGGTCAGGTGCCCACTCCTTTTCCTTTACCTGAGGAACTTTGTTAACCCTTTACAGGTAAAGCAAGCATAGAACAGCCACCAAGAGGGACTTTATAGCTAACTGGCTGGTTGGGTGTCCATAAAAGGAAGCCTTCCCCACACCCTTCATTTATCACAGCATCTCTGATACTTCTTGCTGGGTCCAGATAGCAGATTTGCATCTTTGTAGGATTCTCAGCATGGTGGGTGAGCCTGTAACTACACCATTGAATAACTGGTGGGGTCACATGAAATGATAAGAGCTTGTGTATCACTAATGTCTTGCTGGTTACTGCACCTATGGCTACAGAATGACTTTCCTGTTCATTACTGCTATTGTCCGGACACAGAGGGGCCCTGCCAGTACCTATGCAACAAAGTTGTTACCAGGCTCAGGCCTGGTCCACACTACCCCCCCACTTCGGACTAAGGTACGCAAATTCAGCTACGTTAATAACGTAGCTGAATTCGAAGTACCTTAGTCCGAACTTACCGCGGGTCCAGATGCTGCAGGCAGGCTCCCCCGTCGATGCCGCGTACTCCTCTCGCTGAGCTGGAGTACCGGCGTCGACGGCGAGCACTTCCTGGATCGATCCGGGATCGATTTATCGCGTCTAGACAAGACGCGATAAATTGATCCCAGAACACCGATTGCCTGCCGTCGGACCCGGAGGTAAGTGTAGACGTACCCTCAGTGATTACCTCTGCACTTACTGCTTGTGCTGAGACCAGTAACTCAAGTCTGCTGTGTCAGCTGTTTCTCCTGTACATATGCCTTTAACATTCCCCTTAGTTATCACCACCCCTACTCCAGGAGAGGGTTGGTACTTGTGGTTCATTATCAATCATGTTAAGCCCTAATGACTGGGATATCTTACTGATAGTAGCTGGTGTCACCTTCCAGAGCACAAAGAAAGGACCTACTACCATTGCGTCCCTGCCTTTGGCCTAACTGACCAGTGTCTAAAGAGACTGATAATATTGAAAAAGGTTCCTGAGAGGCAGTCTCCTGCATTGATAAACTATTTATTTCACTATTTACTGATTATGATCTCCCTATGTACCTTGTCAATGGACTGACAGTTTGGAAAGAGATCTATCCTAAGCATATAGTATAATTACAACATTAAAACTATTTGGTTTTCTTTGCAGGAATAATGACGGACTCGTGTGTAGCAAGAAGAAAAGGTCTAATATGTAGTAACAGCTGAGGCAAAATAACTCTGACATTTAAGTAGGCATGTTTAGAAATAAATAAGGTCGCTAAATTTAATTGTTTAATATCAGCTATGATTTAAACTCATTTTCAGGTGACCTTGAAACTATTCAAAGTTATTATATTAAAGGGGAGCAGCCTATATAAGTAGGGCAAACAAACATCCTTTATCCCCTAGCATATGGAATCTTCATGTTTAAATCTTTTTGAAAACCAATCCCTCCTGACAGCTGAAATCTGAGGAAAAAATACATGGTTTTGTAAAATAACCAGTAAATTAAAAAGTTCACAGCAAACAACTGTGAAATTGTATCACGTCAGAGGGTCGGTGCATTGCAGGTAGCATTTGCTGAGAGTCAGGAAATGACTGGGGCAGAACAAAAGCAATGTTTCACTCAGAAGAACTCGAGTTGGTGTTGAGAACCATAAAGTGTCAGAGAGTCATTGAGTACACTGAGCCTTGATGCAACCTAGAAACATGTTATAAGGCATCATGCCGGACTATGGAGCTGCACCAATTGGGCAGCTCAGGCACAGATTCTCAGCACCCAGAATGGGACTTCTTTGCTTCTAGGCTGAAGATTTAAGGTGCTCTGAGCTAACCCTGTGTAAGACCCACTGAGGATTCAGAGAAAGCCAGATGGGCTTTCAGGTATTCTTTTTGAAACTCAGTGATTCACAGTGATGTTATTGCTTTATTATTATTCATTATTTCTACTCTGGTAATGACTACAGTGGGTCCCCTCACTGCACTAGGCATTGTGCAAACTTTGAGGTAGACACAGTCCCTGCCCATGACAGCTCAGAACCCAACCAGTCATGGTTGCACAGAATGCATGTCTATAAGATGCTCAAATTTTATTCAGATATGAAATGTTTCTTTAAGTCTCTGAGGTGTTGTCCTCCATCCACAACTGAAAGAGATGATAAAGAAACAAAGACCAATGATGCACTAAATCTAATAAAGGAAAAACTGTGCAAAAGAGGGAGTAAAGGATAAAGTGGGGTTAAGGGCTGCTGCAAAGCTACTGAGCATCTCCACAAACTAGAACAAGGCTCAGTTTATGAAGTAGTGAAGATTCCAAGGGAAGCTGTGTAGTCAGAAAGGAGCTCACAAAGGCAGAGCCTACAGACGGTACTGTACTGAAAAGTGCCCAACGTAGCTCTACAGGTCTACAAAAGCTTCAAGATGTAAGACTATAGGACTTCCAGCATGGAAGTCGATACCCAGGAATGGGAATCCAGACAGATTGCTGTCTTTGGGGGTAAAAAAGAAGTTTTGACTGTACAAAAATGAGCCCAGAAGACCTCAAATTACATTAGTTTAGATAAAATCTAATAAATATTATCTAATTAAAAGAAAAAAAACCATTGAATTCTAAAGGTAGCAGTTTTCAGGAAGATTGCTTTTCGAAGTTTGTAAGTTTTATAAAACTATTGTGCCAAATGTTGGCTGAAGATCTTTATATGAACCCCTGTTTTCTCCCCAACCATCATCACTTACATAGTCAAACTGTCATTTTACTGGATAGTAACTCTAAATGAACACACAGCACAATGTTTTCATTAAATACCTTCCAAACATAACTGAGAATGAATTATTGATATGCCTGTCACACTTCGTTATTTACATGTTCCACTTAAACTGAAAAAAACTATTGCAAGCCTTGTCATATCAGGGAAATAGCACAAAAGCACAACTAGGGAGAGTCCCCAAAGGTTAACATCAGCTAAGATATCACTAATTAAAGCAGTCTGCTTTTTTTATTTCATCCCTGAAACAGAACCATATGATGGACTTTGCTGATAATTAACACTTCCTACAATAATGTTATAAATTGAATACTGACTGAGTTTACTGAAATTGTGTCATAGTTTTGTGCAAGTTGTTACCATAAGACAGAAAGATGCAGAGCATCAGACAATTAGTTCTCATCTCCCGCTTCCTCCTCCCTTCCTCCTTCACTAAAGCATTTGCTTACGTGTTGGATATCAAAACCAGATTTTGGATAGTAATGACTATAAAATCCACTTTATAATGAAATTCATATCACTGGAACTTAAAACTGTTGGAAGCAAGATGTAATGTCAGCTTTAAAATTCCTTTCCTGCTCTCACTCTTTCGACATTTCAATGCTATTTCTCTTAGATGAGGAGGCAAAAAATGGTATAGTCTAACCAGTGCTGTCACGCTGAATATTTTTATTTAATCTACAAACTGTGGATATTCTACAATAGCTGGAGGTGTTAAAGGCATGGGAAAATCTACAAAATTAGATTGAATCCTTGGTCAGAGGTCTGAAATAAGTGACTTTGATTTTTCTACTTATAAAATCATTTAAGATGTATATTACTGATTTAATATGAAGGACTTGTAATTTTTCACATCTAATAATGGTATTCAATACTGTACTTTAATTCAAGTCAAGTGCTTCAAGAACTATATTGATTGCCAGTTCATGAATACCAGTTGAGACCTGCACAAAAGACATAAATTAAATAACCACTTACCAAACTGATATAACCAACTCAAGAAAGGGAAAAAAGGAAATATAGGGAGGGAAGGAAAAAACTGATGATTAGATATCATCTTTCGCACATGGTTAGAACTTGGAATTGTGAATTCTCTCCATTCTCCTGAACAGACCACCAAGTCCTCGAGATTTAGATTAAAGGGTGTGATGGGTCCGGTCACAGAGACCCCCTTGGGACTGTCACCTGATGTGCTGAAATTACCTCTGAGCCCATTTTCCCTGATGGCTTGGGACTCCAGAACACTGCCTTGTTGAGCCAGACACCCTAGTCTGCTGCAACACAGACCCAGGTCTGAACCACGCCCCCAAAGCTGCAGGCTATAACCAAAAACTGCTCACCTCTCTCAAGCACCCAGACACCCAGCTCCCAATGGGATCCAACCCCCAAATAAATCTGTTTCACTCCGTATAAAGCTTATACAGGGAAACTCACAAATTGTCCGCCCTCTATAACACTGATAGAGAGATATGCACAGCTGTTTGCTCCCCAAGGTATTAATCACTTACTCTGGGTTAATTAATAAACAAAAGTGATTTTATTAAGTATAAAAAGTAGGATTTAAGTGGTTTTAAGTAATAACAGACAGAATAAAGTAAGTTACCAAGCAAAATAAAACAAAACACACAAGTCTAAGCCTAATACATTTAAGAAACTGAATACTTGTAAATCTCACCCTCAGAGATGTTCCAATAAGCTTCTTTCACAGACTAGACTTCTTCCTAGTCTGGGCCCAGTCCTTTTCCCAGTACAGTCCTTGTTCCAGCTCAGGTGGTAACTAGGGGATTTCTAATGACTGGCGGCCCCCTTTGTTCTGTTCCACCCCCTTTTATATCTTTGGCACAAGGCGGGAATCCGTTGTCTCTCTCTGGGTTCCCACTCTTCCTTCTAAATGGAAAAGCACCAGGTTTAAGATGGATTCCAGTATCATGTGACATGTCCACATGTACTGTGAGACTTCATTAACCACTGGCTGGTACACACACATATACAGGAAGGCTTACAAGTAAACAGCCATTTACAACCAGTTGTCCTAGTTAATGGGAGCCATCAAGATTCCAAACCACCATTAATGGCCCACACTTTGCATAATTACAATAGGACCTTAGAGTAATACTCTATAGTTCTAGTTTCAGATACAAGAATGATACATTTGTCCAAAAAGGATGAACACACTCAGTGGATTATAAGCTTTGTAATGATACCTTACAAGAGACCTTTTGCATAAAGCATATTCCAGTTACATTATATTTACACTCATAAACATATTTCCATAAAACATATGGAGTGCAACATCACAAAGGGACCTAGCTATTTCAATTAATTGCCCAAACTAATTAATCCACTGATGACCTTGGTCTCAGAAAACTTCTGGAGATCCTGTAACAGAAAACCACCCAACCAAAGTTTTTACCAGAGCTGGTAGAAAAAGATTGGTAAGAGAATAAACTGTCATTACCCCACCCTTTTTATAACATCTAAATATGTTTTAGTTTTAAGTATTGTTGAAATTTCAAGTTAAAAAAAGAAAGAAAACTGAGAAGTTCTGCTAGTTTGTAAATGCTAGAACACCACAAATGCATAGTACCAAAACAACCCTTTGCCTCCATATGTGACTATACTTCTCTGATGAAAACAACAGCAAATGAAGAAAAAAGAGAGATACTTTGAGAACTCCTGGCACAAGAACAGATTAAAACCCACCTGCAAAACATAATGAAAAGTTCAGTTCTTAATCTATTAAGCCCATACTGGACTAGGACTGGTCTACCTGAGAGCCCATCTCACCTTTTGCACTCTTCCAACACAGTTATACTCTATAAGCCTAAAGCAAGTGAAGAGAACCAGACACCAAAAATCAACGTGACTTCTATGTAAGTGCCTAGTTTTAGGCACCCATGTTTGAAAATGTAGTCCTATTTACCTTTCTGCCACTGTGTGCTATGAAAATTACTTTGCTTCTACATGTTATTTTATAACCTCCTAAAGCATATCAAACGCAAATGGAAATGTGTCAAAATGCAGTGGGATAACAAACATTGAGCATATGTCATTGTCATTTTGAATAAGAACTATATAATCTAAAGACCCATTCTGCTTCCATTTATGTTAATGACAAAATCCATACTGACTTCAGTGGTCAGAGGATTAGACCCTTATATTGTGTGGTAATAGGTAAAAGATGATGTGCAGAAAAATTCAAATAAATCAGTTCTTTGCTACATTTAAATAAAGGTAGATGAGAACTGAATTTATATAATTTCAGTTCTCATTTCCTACCTTTTATATGGATGAGAGAATTATAGCTATCCTGTTAAGACATTTGTGTGTTTGTACACATCAGTAATGTCGCTCAAATGAATGACCTGAGCTAAAATCCAGGCATTGTAATTGAGTTTTCAATCCTTCTTTGGATCACAGTGACCTCTTTACGTGTATAATGGGGAATATAAGTAGTTAGTACTTTTAAACAAGTGTAAAATTTGAGTTAGTCCACCATACATTTGTTTCCTACATTTTGTAGGAAAGGTCTAGTGAAGCCTGAGATCTTATAATGCAAGATGAGTCAGAGGGTAGAACTCCTATAAACCAAAGGGGAAAAAGCAATCCTGATTTTTTTTTCTCATAAATATTTTTTCATTGATTATGTCAATTCTGTCTTGATTTTTACAGTAAAATTAAAAATGATGTTTATCAATTTCTTGCAATTTAATATTAAAGATACTTTCTCCATCTCAACCACATTTTATAAAAATGATACTATAATTACAATATAGTTACACACAATTTCAGAGTAATCATACTGTTTTTGCTTTTTCACATGTAATTATCATTAACTTACATGGCCAGAAGTTTAACTACATAAATCATTTTCCCTTTGATGTTCTTCTTAATACATATATTATTACGATCCTGACATATGTATTACATTGTATTTATAATATAATTATTCTCAATGGTAAACTTTCCAATTACATGGGTTAGTAGTTACTAGAGGTATTAAAATGCATATACACCATTGCATTGTATTTATGACATAACTACACTATAATGAGTTTCCTTATGCATAATGCTTCTTTGATTATATTTATTTATATGGGGAAAAAACCTTTCTGTTGAATTATTTAAGTAAATTCTTATGGCTAAATCCTGCAGGCCTTAGGATGTAAATTGGAACACTTGTCAATTATATAGTGGCAGCAACTCTGTGTTTTGCTGAATGTAACACAGAGAGTTAAAAGAGGTGAAGAGAAAGAAAAAAAAGAATGAAAAAAAGAATGAAAGCCAGATAAGCAAACAAGATGAAGTGACACTATGCATTTAAAAATCTGAATGACAAATATGCAGCACTAAGATGAGACAAATGAAAGAAAAAAATGTCTGATGACTGAAGCAGACAAATACAAATGTCATGCTGGACTAATGTGATGAACAAAAGACAAAATACATTACAATGACACATTAAGTAAAGTGTTAACATGAAGGCAGGACATGACGGGGAAAGTTCTTCAATACTGAGAAACCCCAGGATACCTCAATTCAAAGTCAATTAGAAATAATAATGTCCTGCTTCTTTCCACTTCTTTTAGTTTCTTTTATCTTATCTTATTTTAAAATAATATAAATGGAGTAAACCTTTTCTCTTTCATCGAGAATTATGCAGCCTTGTGGTTTAAAAAAAAAATCACTAAGTGCCTTTTAAGCCCAAAAGGAGGTGTTGACTTGAATAGAAATACATTCAAGGAATTTGATTAATCATACAGTCTGTGTTCACTTTACTTTATTCCTGTTGTACGCCAACATGAAATGAAGCAACAGGATATGACACATCATAAGTGATTTTATGAAAGTGATTATACTGGGTCATGTTTGAAACAAACAGAACTTTAGCTTACAGCATCTGTGGATCTTTTAATAGGGTGAATAGTTTGCTAATTGCACAAATTTCAGAGATTTTTCAATGTGCAAGAAGAACTAGGGTTTTAACAACAATTATCTTTGTCCACCAGCTAAAGATTTCTGTAACCATCACTCACATTAATTGTATCAAAAAGAAAACCATCCACTTTGTTGTTGTATTCTACAAACCCTTCAACATGAAGTATTTTTTCATTTGTGAAGAAAGTATTCTTCCTTTCTTTCTTTCTTAGATTTGACATAATTATGACAAATTAAAACATGCCTCTCTAGGAAATCAGTGGAAGCTAGATAGAAGGGACTATAATTTATATTATATATATTATTAATTATACCTTGCCTATTCATTACTTCCATTCCATAATCTTGTCATTGAGGATGAATTGTGCCAATGACCACCACTTTTTAATGTGATCGTAGTTGAGCCAGGTCTCTCCTTCTTTCCATTACAGATTACTTAAAGTTTAGGTCTGCAGCAACAGCCCATTTTAATGGTCCTACTTCGCTGCCAGTGAGGTGGATTTTTGCTCCAATTGGATAGAGCAAAAGTAGAGCAGGATAACTTGATTTGAATGTTATACTTTATATATTGTAAAGAACATCACTGGATCATACTCTAGGCCTCCCTTGCTTTCTATTCACGACTATCTCAGCCACTTCAGCCAGAGATCTTTGGGTGAGAGCATGTGTGTACAGGAACAAAACAGGAAATATATGGGTTGGGAAACTTTATTTAAAAGTAATTTCTGGTGGGTGAAAAAAACAAGAAACAAACTGCTCAAAAAGAGGGATGCTGGGAGGGGCAGAAGATTGAGGGAAGAAAAGAGTAGATTGGTGGAAAACTGAATTGGACAGGAGTGGGCACTTCTACTACTAGTCTCAGGCCCATTTATTGCTGACTGTGGCCCTGTAAATTTGGTCCTGCAAAATCATTCTTTCCCCCACAAGAAATCATCTTGTGACACCATTCCCATGTATTTCAGTAAAATCTGGTGACATGTGCATGTTTAACAGCTAAAACTCCCCTAGAATTAAAAATTAGACTAGAAAAGGCACATTAATGATTCAAATATAAAATCTGTTCTACACGAAGGAAGACAACTTCGTAAACTATTTTTCAAAAGGTAAAACATCCTTCTTAAATGGGTGGTATTAAATTTTAAAGTACTGATGAAATATTTACTGGTTATGAAGTTAAAAGAAATACGTAAATGATTTCAGAGTTGGGCTAAAAACCTTGGATGGAATTTGGTGAAGAGGAATATATTTACTTAAGCCTCTACTAGTGCTAGTATTTTACCTAATTAGTTCATTAAATATTTAGAATGCTTACTTTTCTTTTGGAGGAACAGAATTTTCAGGGAAAAAAATAACTTGTGAAGTTAAAAGGTTAGAATGATTAACTTATATTGATATAATTCTTTTCATCCGTAAGCATCCCAGATAACAACTTCCTGAAGGGGCAGTCCAAAGAGGATGGAGCTAGGCTGTTCTCAGTGGTGGAAGATGACAGAACAAGAAGCTATGGTCTCAAGTTGCAGTGGGGGAAGTCTAGATTGGATATTAGGAAAAACTATTTCACTAGGAGGGTAGTGAAGCACTGGAATGGGTTACCTAGGGAGGTGGTGGAATCTCCATCCTTAGACATTTTTAAGGCTCATCTTGACAATGCCCTGGCTGGGATGATTTAGTTGGGATTGGTCCTGCTTTGAGCAGAGGATTGGACTAGATGACCTCCTGAGGTCTCTTCTAACCCTAATCTATGATTCTATGATTTCTAAGGAGTTAGGCCATATGTCACAATAAATGTTGTAAGTGTGGGGCAGATGTCCAGAGGATGGTAAGGTCCAAGCTATGGGTTGGCTGGGGGACCTACATGGATTATGAAGGAGGGGGGCTGGTGGAAGCCCTGGGTAGTTCTTTGAATTAGCATGAAGTTGCCTGCACTGTACACTTTTTATCTGCCAGGTAGTTCCAGACATCTAATAATAAAGTTGTGGCCTGATTAAATCCATATGAAGTGTCTCCTGTCCTTCTTTCGGTATAACCAGACAATGTTATTTCCTGTAGCACTCTGGATTTTCTACTGAAAACTCCCACATACCTACTGAGTGTTCATTTTCTTTCCTAAGAGTAAAACACTTTCCCAGAGCTCTTGTCCATTAAGAACAGAATCTTTGATGAAGCAGGCAGCTCCATTGTGGGGGCGAGGAGGGGAGTGACTCTTTGAAACTCTAGCTCCATCTGCTGATTGTTTAAAAAAATTCAGCATAATAAATAAATTAATTCACACTATTCACAAATACTAGCCTGTCCAGGGCTCCAGGTTTGCTAGTTTGTGGTGGGGATATGACACAGCAGAAACAGTTAATGAAAATAAATTATATAAAACGTAAGGAGCAAGGCAGCAGGCTCCCACCCATAAACTAGGGACTATATAGAGTGAAATGAAGAGCTCTACGTAAGCTCAAAAGCTCGTCTCTCTCAGCAACAGAAGTTGGTCCCAATAAAAGATATTACCTCACCTCTAGTCTGTCTAGAGTGAGTTATATGAGACATGGTACTATTAGCTTAAGGTTTCATTATCATATGCAAATGATATACAGATTTACATTTATTTTTCTGTGTTTCCTCAGAATCTTGCTCTCTGTTTCTTGTTTTCTGCATGACATGTCCAACTGGTTTTATGGTAATCTCTTACTATAAAACATGGATAAGACAGAAATCCATTTTTTTTAACTGTTCAACTTTTTGTGTTCAAGTCATTATAACCTGATTTCTTCCCACATTTCTTCATGTGATACAGAGTATAGGTATTAACTTATATTTTGATCTCATTTATTTATTTCATTTTATTTCACTGTATTCCCTTTTATTATTTCATTCTACTTAATCCCCATATTAGTTCTTTGATGAAATTCTCGATTATTAGTGAAACCTTCCTGTTTAATTTTTTAGTCATTTTAGAAATCTTATTTGACAGCTGCACTAGTTCTTTCTATTTATAATCATTAGTCTCCTGGCAGATCTACTAGCCAATGGTAGCAGTGTTAACTCTGCTCAATTTAGATGCTTTCAAATATGGTTTATATGAAATACGTGGTCTTGGACACGTCTTCACTTCTGATCATAACCATCTTTCAGCCCATCACTGTAACAATGCTTCTGTTATGAAGAATCTTGGGGACACATTCTGGGAAAACACCACCTCAGCATTTCATCCTGCACAACACTCTCTTATGACATATTTGCAGGTAGTGGTGAGCACAGGCTCCTTCTATCAACAAAATGTGAATCTATTTTCATTTGATGGTCTCCTTCCTTCTCAAGAAGTCAATTAAATCTTTAAAAGTGTATTTGTATCACAGGGATTAAAACTGCATTTCACTTCTAAATTGGGGCGATGTTCACCCCTCCCCCAACCCTGATAATATAATGTAGGCAGAAATGCCTCTCAGAATATAGAGGAAGAGCAGTTCTGATAGGTTTTAAAGACCAGGGGCCTTAAAAGCTATGCAGAATGGAAAGCTATTAGGACGATGGATAGTTTCCATATTTGCAGAGCCCAGTTTCACTGAATTTACTATCTGAATTTAAATCTCACCCCCCCCCTAAGGCTCTTCAAAAGGATTCAGCAGTTGATCACACAGTCTGAAACACATAAAACTGATTTTCAGCAAAGGAGATTTCCTTGCCCACCCCTCACCCCTCCGCCCCCCCAAAAATCCAAAGTTCCTGTCAACACTGCAAGCATCCAAAATGTGAATGGTATCTAAATTCTTCCTTGAAAAGTGTGTTCTATCAGTGGAAAGTAATGGTTTTAGTCTGTTCATTCTTTTTCTCCTAAAAGTCAGGGACGTAAAAACTATACTTATTTAAGTAATATTTTGAATGTAGTTAAATCAGAAGAACCCTTAATACTTCATATTTTAGGTATAGAATGTAGTTGGCCAGGGTTGTTAAGTTTAACAAACACACAAAAAAAACTAAATACTTTCTCCCACTTTAGACTTCATGGGATTCACAGGGGGACTATGGAAGTGATTTTCAAAATCACTCGGAGATGGACTAATTCTGCTTTCAATTAATTCAGTTAGAGTTTTACCTTTGGTGGTGGGGGAGCAGAGTTAGGCCCATGCTGAGTGCTTTGGAAAATCATGCCCTAAATATCTCAAATAGAAAACTAAGCGAGTAGAGTTTAAATCCTATCTTTTTAAACAAGGTTCCTTTCTCTCACTGTCTGCTTCCATTTGCCAAACATCTCATTCCAACAAACTTCCTCCATTCCTTCTCACCTAGAATGTCTCCCATCACCCTACTTTGGAGTCTGTCTACCCCTAGATCAGTGGCAGTCAGCAGACCTCGGAGACTTTTTCATACTTATGCACAGCTGCTCTCTGTCACTCCCAGCTACTCCCAATAATAATAGGAATGTTCACTATATATATCACAGCAAAAACTTAGCACTAGTCAGTTGAAGTGAAAAGGAAAAAAACTCATGAGCTACTAGCATTCAGTCTTTTATGTCATGGTAGGAGAGGAGCTGAATTATTACTATTCCTTATTTTTAATGTGGAAACTCTTAGAATCAGGAGCAGGGCTCCCTCATGCTAAGGGCTGCATACACAAAAAACAAAATGGTGGTCCTAAAGAGTTTAGTAGGTGAAAAAATTGTTTTGCAATATCTCCTGGCCAGTTGACAATATCTGAGTGGATTAAGCATTTTGCTACATCCATATGAGTAATGCATTCATGATTAACATCCTGCCATTTGCAAATAACAACATTGTTTTTTCCAATCCTGTTTTTTCCCCCCTTAATTTTCTAAAGCACACTCTGCTCACTATAGGACTGTCCTTGCCAATTTTCAACTTTTATTTTCTGAAAGTTTTTATCTTTTCTTTATCACGTAAATAATAACTATCTTTTTATTCCCTTCAGATTTGGCGGATAGTCTGCTTTTTGGGTTCATTTTTTTAAAATTATTTTTATTTTTACAATCTCTCTCTCTCTCTCTCTCTCTCTCTCTCACACACACACACACACACCAACAACATTCACCATCCACCTTAAGCAGAAACCAAACATTGAAAATGTCAGCCCCAAAGATGAATGCTTCAAGAAGTTGTGAGGTGTCTGAATCCAAGGAGTTATAACTATACCAGGATTGAACACTGCCAGCTGTAATATGAATATATGCTGTACCATGTTAAATTAAGGCCATCACATCAAAATGTCCTTGGATGCCACCATACTTCATTTTCAGTGAAAGACAGTGTCATGTTCGGAAGCCAATCCAAATATTTGAGCAATTTTAGTCTTGTCCTCCGCTTCCACACACAGGAAAAAGGTAAACTTTTGGATTTTGGAGGAAACAATACTAAAAATGTATTTTCAGAAGAAAAAAAAGTGGCCCCCTCATCGTGAAAAGTGACAGGAAAAAGCTCCCTTTTGAAAATGTATGAAATAATTAGCCAGTTGACTAATCTGCCAAAAAAGTGTGCTTTCAAGGTGCCTGAGATCTACTGAGAAGTGTTTTCAAGTATTCCAATAGGCACAAATGCGTTTGATTAGAAATGGTTTGTTAGTTAATAATTTGTAGGTTGGTGCATCTACAGATTATTTAGTTTGTTGACTTATAGCGAAATATCTGAAGACCTTATCTGTCTCATCTCTTCTCTTCTAATAATATCAATTCAGTTGAATGCTGGTATAAATATTTTTCTAGTTTGTTCTCATTTCCTGGGCATATGTTATGCCTGTTTGACTCTAGGAATAAAGGAGGAGATGACCTTGGAAAATACCAGAATTGTACAAAAGTGTACAATAGGACTCTGCAAGGAGAATGTACCCTGTGGAAAATGGCGAGGAATTGCAATATGGAGTTACAGCAATGATAGAGTGAATCTGGGCCCAATCCAGGGAAGTACCAAAACACCTCCTGAGTCTATTGAAGTCAGTTTGATTGAAGCATATATGCTTAAGCACTTTGCTGAAATGACTTAAGTCTTTGCAGTCTAGTACTGGAGATAGTACTTCAAATTTATAATTCCATCAAGGTTTTAGAGGAACTTGCTAGGTAGATGCAATTTTCTAAATCTTATTAGACTATTTTTCTTTGTAACTGCTATGATGGAAGATATTGAGTTAATCTCTGAACAGAAACCATTTTGAGTTCAGGGGCTAGCTGTTGCTTGCACCACAACTTCCTTTTCGTTTTGGTAGCATTATACACTATTTAACCTAAAAAAATGTTTATTGAGGTAAGCTGCAATCTGACTGGCTGTAGAAGCTTTCCAATCATATAGTTATCTTGCACTGAATTAAAACATCAGGGTGATTATAAAACCACTTCAACAAGCAGGAAAACATCATTTAAAAAACAGTTTACCTGTTAAAAGCAAATTAAAGGGGGTAAATTTACTTTAACTATCTGGAATGGATTTGGAAAGGTCAGGAAATTTTTCAGATTTTTTGCTGTATTTTTCCTTTGTTGGCTCAGTAGGAGGATATTTAGCTCTTGCCAAACTTCTTTATAAATGCAGTGATCATCCTTGAAAATGTACTAATTGCCTTAAATAATCAAATATCTTGACCTAAATGTATATGGTAGTTCAGTGGATTCCATGTGTGCAGGCCGTCTACTTACACACATGCAAAATCCACCCTGATTCAGAGAAAGCAAGTAGGCAGCATCTTTCTTGAATAAGGATGCATTTCCGAATAAGGCCTTAAGGAATCATGCAGACCAAATTTGCTTTGTGAAGTATCGTCTTTCATCATGTGGACTGGTAGGATTTTATTTTAAATACATTTTATTTATATTGATTTTTATTTTCAAAAATAAGGGGAGAACAGAAAAGAACATAAAAAGCAAAGGGATTGGAAGGAAGAGAAAAAAAGGAAGGAAGGTAAGAGGGAAAAGGAGAGCAACATCTCTGTTTCCAACTGCTAAGAATTAATCAAAAGTTTCTGAAACATCAGACCAAAGCTTTTCATATTTGTCTGAGGTCCTTCTTCTCCAAAACATTACCTGCTCTTTAGATGGCAGGTCACATATGTTGCTGTGCCAATCTTCTATCCCTGGAGGCAGTCTACTCTTCCGTCTACGGTTTAGACTCTAAGCAATATGTGTTGTTTGGCTATAAACACTGCTTTAGTGAACCAAACTTTCCATGAGTTGGAGAGTTTCCAAGATGCTGCAATATTTCCCAAAACAAAGTTCTGGGAAGTAATTTTTAAGGAAGTTTCCATAATCATATTAATCCTCCTCCCTACTTCTAGATCGTACCCTGGGGAATACCAAAATATGTGAGGCAGTGCGGCTCCCAGAGAGCCATATCTCCAGCAGCAGTATGTTTTGGCAAATCCCATGCACTGTAACATGTGGTGACTAGTGTGAACAAAATATAATTTTCTGTGGGATGAGCCTTAATCATAGATTAATAGTAGAGTTTTTAATGTTTTGCAAGGCACTTCTCCATTGGATAGTGTCGAAAGCTGCACATAAATCTTTGCCTGCATCAGGCCTCAAGCAATCTAAATTAGGGAGGTGGGTTGTTTTGATTTTGTTTTCTTTTCATTTGTATTAGGCCAGGAGTATTATATTGCATTGGGTAATATAGAATAAGAATACTAAAAACTCTAGCTGTTTAATAAGTATTGATTGATTAATGCTTCAGTTAGGAACAATGCCTACTTCAGAGTTGATAATCTAGTGCTTGTTCAAAGCCCCTACTAAAGACAATCAGATTCTCCCTCCCCCACCCATTTACTTAAATGGGAGTTGGATCAGGCCTTATAGGCAGACTCACCTTCATAAAACACAACTAAATTCCAGAATAATAATAACTGTTCGTATTTTAAAAAATCATAGTCCTAAGAATAAAATAAAATTGTTTTATATGCTTTATATTACGCGTATGAAAATGATGACTTTCCATATACACTAAGAAAGCTGCTTACTACTTGAAATCATGTGAATTCTACTTTTTATTTCTCCTCGGCAGGTTTGTTGGTGATGTAATGCTCTTAATTACTTAATGTTTTTGCTAAATAAATTCATAGCCTGTAAAATCAGAACAGAATTGGCAAATAACTTGTAATAGATAGCATTCCAGACTCTTTCCTCCTAAATGTTAAGGCTTGATTGAAATCTATTTTAACTCAAGAATGAAAGTGAGTTAAAAAATTTCAAGAGTCTTGACCAACACTAGTCTGTCTCTAGTGGCTGTCATAAAATCACTGCCCATTTATCAATCCATAAACTATGCATCTCTTGATTGAAATCATTTGTCTCATCTCTTCTCAGACAAAAAATGACCATTAGAACAATTTTCTGAATGATGCCACCCTAGTTTCCCAGATTGTTTGCCCAGAGCAACCAGAAGCACTTTTCTGAGTGGGAGGTCTCAGGAATGTAGCTAGCTTCACTTTCAAAATTAAATGGAATTGAAATTCTATATAATCTAAAACACATTTTTAAATGCAGAATGAATACAGCAGATTTTCTTTCCAATTAAAATTATGTCTATCATGTTCCCCTCAACATAAAACACGTGTATGTATACTTAAACATTAAAAAACTGTAGCATGCACTGTTGTGTTGCTTAATGTATACTGTCTCCGTAATGCCAAATTTCACACCAACTTCACACCACCACAATGTAGATGCTGGAATGAGGCGCCAGCAGAGACTATTAAAGAGTAATTTTCCTGTGAAAAGTGACACTGTAAAAGCAGCATTGTGGGTTTCCTGGTTTATGTCTCAATCACTCCATAACAAAGATGTTCAAATTAAAAGATTTTGTGACTGCTAACTTTGCACACTCTTTGTGTATCAGCAGTAAACTTGACTCAACAGAGGTGTATTTTAGTGTGTTAAGGTGCAATAAAGAGCATACCTATGTGCACTTTGATGTAAAAATTATGCATTTGAAATGTAGTTAACATTTTTCTTGATGAGTGATCTAGAGAGAATCCAGCTTACTCAACCCTTGCTGAATTGGCTCTGTAGCGCTAATAAGATTAACTAACTAACTAACTAACTAAATAAATAAATAAAGTGATGCAAAAGAAAGCTGATGTCAGTAACTACTTGTGGATTCTCCTAGCATAAGACAGCATAGCCAGCTTTTCTCCACCCCTTCCTCAATCCCAGCATTAAGAGCACATAGCTGACTGAAAAAAGGCATGTGGCTAGAGTTGCACTGAGCTCTCAAGATCCATAGCTGACAGAGCAGTCTCTTGAGTGTTGTAGCAACCAGGATCAACTTAGAGCAGCCACAAGCTGGCCTAAGTTCTAGCAGGGGATACACTATACCTAGCCAGTCAAAGGACTGGGGAGCCATAAAGGCAGCCTGAAGACTCCCCCCTCCACCTCAGCTGCATCCCTTGGCCCCAATGAAGCAAAAATGTTAGCTTAGGCATTTGCTTAATTTTAAAATTGATTAAAGATGAGTGTCTGTTTTAAGTGCTTTGTTGAACCAGGGGATAACTTAAAATATCAGGTCAGAATCTCTCTCTGTAGAAAAAATACCACTGCCCCAATCCAAACTCTCTAAATGAGATAGGCCATTTCTGTTTGTTTCTAAAGATCATAAGAGAGAAACCCCTCAGCAACATTCTTTGCTTATTATTGCAAACCCTTTTGAAGTAGAAATATAAAGTCTTCAGTAGTGATGGCTAACATCTGACCATCAATGTCAAATAAAAGATTCAGGATCTCTGTAGGGTTTTGTTTGGTTGGTTATTTAACCCAGAACTGTCTGATAATGGGTCTCCAAGTTCAGTTATGGTGACTAGTGGAATATTTTGCTCTCTGTTTGGTTCTAATTCTTCTTTTATGGAAACCAGTGGTAATTAGTAGACTAGTATAAGCTCCAGAGAAAGCAGGAGTCATCTGAATGTGTGCAAGGCAAGTAATTAATTTGTCAAGATAGATATGTTCTTGTCACTACAAGTTTATCCCACATTTGTTTGAATGACTTCAGTGGGCATTGGATCAGATTCTTAGTAATTAGGGGCTAGTTGGAGCTGTCAAAGTTAGCAGGAATAAAATGATACTGGCTCCATGTAATAATTATTTATATTTATAAATACAAATATAATATTTATTATTTATGTTATGGTAGCACCTACAGGCCCCAGTCAGAATGAGTCACCATTGTGATGGGCACTGTGCAAACACATCAGGCCAAATTCTGGCCTGCCTGGAGAAGAATTCCCCTGTTCCAGTTACTCATATCATGGGTAGTGGTGTTAATAGGGACATTAGCTCTACAGAGTCACTACATTCCCTCTCTATTCAGGTGTGTGGGAAAAGTCATGAAGAGGCTGGGAGAGGGTGGAGCCTTGGCTTTGCACTGTGTCTTTCCTGCAGCACCTAGTAGCATAGCCAGGGCTTCAGGTATAAGTTCAGTATAAGTCATTCCAAAGCAAGAGGGAGACTTGTGTGTGTGTGTGTGTGTGTTTACAATCTTCTTCAAGAGTTACTCCAGGGACACTGTAACAATGTATTACCCTAAGCCAGGGGTTCCCAAATTTGGTTCGTGGCTTGTTCAGGGTAAGCTCCTGGCGGGCCACGAAACGCTTTGTTTACATAAGTGTCTGCAGGTACGGCCACTCACAGCTCCCAGTGGCCGCAGTTCGCCGTTTACCTCAAGCATGTTAGCATATATATCTATTAGTTTCCATGGCATTCGTGTGGTCAGACACTGGCTGATGTCCTTAACTAAAAATATCCCAAGCTGATATAAAGTAGATCTTGTGATCAAATGCCAGAAGTTTAGTCATTACAACATTCTATCTTGTGATAACTTAGGATCTAAGGTTAGTCTAGGTTAGGTATACATGCTTAAGGCTTTTTTTGGCTTTATGCCTTAATTAGCTTGGCTAAACAATTGTCCTACAGGCCTTGAGGATTGTAGGCTCATTGCATTATTGCTTTACATCTATGCCTCATCTAGTAAATACCTATTCGCTACCACAAGCAAGGTAGTAAACTCATAATCTACCCCATACTAAGAAATGATCACAGTCCTGCAACAATTAAAATCTAAGGCTCCAAGAGTTCAATTTGTTTTGAAGGCAGACTATTGTACATGCTCTAATCCCTACTATTATTAATGGAACTCTGCGCAGTCACTTTTGTAACAAATCACAAGTGGGGTTTAAGACAATCACACAAGAGTGGGAGTAACAAACAATTGGAAGAAAAAGAGGAATGAGGAAAAGGGAAGCAATAATAAGAACTTTAATAGAGCAGATAAAGGGACAGAAAGATCATCTAAAGTTGGTTGATAATTTTAATTTACAAATTAAGACACAAAAATGGGCAAATAAGATAAATATGGCAGAATAACCAGACTCCTGTTTTTAAACATTGGATGTAATGAAGGTAATAGTCTTGAAATTAGAAGAAAGCAGAAATAACACCAGCTTTAGCCTGTGCAATTATTTCTTACTACAGTATTTTTGGAAGATGCTGTCCTATAAAATAATTCACATCTACTATAACCTATATTGTTCATAGAATCTGCATTTGAAGAAGAAGATGAAGTCTACTTCAAGTAAGGCTAAGAAAAAAGGTATTAACTGATAAGAAATACCCTGTGTTTTACCTTCCAGATGCTTTTCTACAATGTTAATAGGATGCAATAGAGTTACAAAATAAATTGAAACTTTTTTAACGAACAAATTAATTAGCAAGATGGCTGGAAGAAAGGGTATTGAAAGCTTATTAAACATCCAAATGTATTCCTAATTATTTAGGTGTTTTTCTTTCTTTACTAATTTGAAAAAATACAACTTTTGAATGTTAACCAATTCTGTATATTGGCTGATACACCAAAGTCCATTTTTAAATCCATCTTTAATAAGAGTGATGTATAATAGTAGTCTGATCAGTTAGTGAATTAAATATGAATATTTATAAAGATTAAGTAAGGAAATAATACATGGAAATCTGAGCATAACCAAATCACTTGGTCCAAATTATATGAATTTTAGAATGCTAAGAAAATCAGTAATTTAACTTTACTATACCATTGACAATCAAAAATCATGGATGGTTGAGGAACTACTGGAAGATTGGGGGAAAACATAGACTTGTCCCTCCCTCCCATACATATATAGAGGTATATTGTCACTGAAATTGGGAAAATTGTGGAAAAGCCATTCAAGAGATTCCAGGGATCACTGCTCCATAGCAGCAATGAGGAAGGAAGGGGAATTGAGAAGTGCGAAATGGGTCTTCAATATAAATTAATTCACACGCCTATAAACTCATACCTAGAGAATGTAGCATGGCAAGTCCACTATTACAGCCTCTAGACTAGACTGCAATAGATTGCCCTGAATGACAGGGCAATTTGTTGTGAGATGGCCTTGCCAAGATCATTTCGGGGAGAGCTGGAAGAGAGAAGCTTTGGTTAATGATAGCATAGTATTACAGAATGTGCCACAGGGTCATTAATGTCCAAACAGAGCAGACTGAGTAAATATGAAACATAGGAAAAAAAACTATTTAAAATCTAGGAACAAATTCATGACTAAATAGTATGGTCCATTCATACCAAGCTTTCACGCCCTTGAGTTGTTTTTTTGGGTGCAAAATATGCTTATTTGTTGTTCATTTTATATATATTTATGTAAATTTTTCTCTTATGCATAAGTGGTTCTCATTCTCTCCTCTACTCCTGAGCAATTGGCATTCCAGGAGCAAGTCAGGGGCAGTAATGAAATATGGAGAGTGCTGTGTCCCGATGTACCAAATAATTAAGGTTGGCAATATTACATTTTTATCAGTTAATGTCAATAAATGCTGATTTCATCATATGCACACAAACTAATGAAAAAATATTTCCATTGATGTTTATCAAAATGTGCAGATTGGCAAAGTAAGAAAAATGCTACTTGGGAATTTATACGAGTTTGATTTAAAGATATTTACTCTGTATACTTTGACATGTGATGCTGACAATTTGTGTTTTAATGGTTATAAAGCTTTAACTTTTTTAATCTCAACATCTGTTGTCATTAAAAAATTCTGACATCTCCCTCCACAATTTCCTGCAACTGGGAAAATTTAACTAAAAATAGGCAAAATGCATAAAAATAAATATTGATATTATCCACCTATTTTCCCTCATGAAGATTGTAATGCATCAAAAAGAAAAAAAATGTTTATATGATATATCTGGGTTCATCTTTTAGAATATCCTCCAATCTAGAACAAGCATCTCAAATATTAATGGTCACTTGATAGCTTTGATAAGATATACAAAATCCACCTATAAATTTGCCCACTGTTGCAGGAATGACTATCACAATTTTGGGGAAACTTTCACATTTGGGGTAAAGAAGGATATATTGTCTCTGTGGTTTGTTTTGCTAAAGTAACCCCCGGAGAGCTGAATTAATGGACAGAAGACAGGTGAGGTGGTCAAAGGTTCATGATAAATGCAGCTTATCACAAGGCCCACAATTTATTCATGAAGCTCTAATGTACCATTACATTTAATGGAGTAAATATTGTCATCACATTTTGTGTGTGTGTGTGTGTGTGTAAAATATAAATAATAAATGAGGTTACCACAATAGTAAGTAGTACAGTACATTTAAGATGTTTGCTCTGAGATAATATTTTCTAAAAGATAAACCCAGCTATGTCAGGTAAACATTTATTTCTTTTCAATGTCTTACATTTTTCTCAAAGGAAAATAGTTTGCTTAAACCTCTCTCCATGCTGGTGCATAAATGCTTTTCACATCAATACTCACTTTTGAAACATACATCCAATTTACACACAGAAGATCCACATCAATATAGACTCATGGACTTAAAGGTCAGAAGGTACCATCATCATCATCTAGTCTGACCTCCTGCACATTGCAGGCCACAGAACCTCACCCATCCACTCCTGTAGTAGACCCCTAACCTCTAGCTGAGTTACTGAAATCCTCCAAACACATTTTTTCTTTTAATCCATTTTTTTTAAACTAAGCTTAAAATTACTATAGCTGTAATGTTTGTCTTATCCCTACAAACACCCTGCATCACCATTAAGCATGAAAGGTAGTTAAAAACTGCTCACACTCAAAATTTCAAATCTTCAAACAGAGCAAGGAGATGAAACCTAGAGTAATGTAGAGAGAGATTGCTGTGATCATACTGAACATGATTATTTTGGTGTGTTAGTGAAACTGTCTGAAACTACCAATTTTCACTTCAAGTTCAGATATGAAAACTGTCTTTCCTTTTCAGAAAAAGAATCTAAGGTGCTGTAAAATGTTCACAAACTGAGGAAACATGATTTTTCAACAGTTTCCTCAGTGGAGGGAGCATATTCTCAAAATTCAAGAATGTGTGAAGTGGACCCACAAGTTTCTCAGTCAGAGGGAGACTGAGAAAGGAAGTGAGGGGAGAGAAAATATCAAAAGGACCCTAATTCATATAAAGACATAACCGCTGTAATACCTGATTGATGTGGCAAAGATTTCTATAGGTAAGAACAACAGCCCTTACAAGTATTTTGCTTCTTTTTTTTAAGAACACAGTATGCTGAGGACTGAGACATAACAGGGCGTTGAGCATACAATAGACAATAAAAGAAAGGGTGGGTGGGGAACCTTAAAAGAGAATAAATGAATAAAATCAGATAAAACTTTAAGAGTAATAAAATACCTAAAACATATTTTTTGACTGAAAAAGAAATCTTTGAATTCAAACATATCCTTTGGTGGTTTGCAACTGTGGTAGTCCATTCTGTATACTCTTCTGCTCATCTTATTGTCAATTAATAAACTTTTTGTGCCACCGAGGATACCACATCATGCATCCAAGATCTTTTTCTGCATCATGTGCTTCTGCCATGTATTGCCCTACAAATCTACAAATAAATATGTATTGCCCTACAAATCTAATCTTTCTTTTCATAAAATCTCTGAGTAGCATTTGCTGACTTCCAATCATCTCCAATACTTTTTGGTTGGTTTGTGCAGACTATCCAGGGCCGGCTCCAGGCAGCAGCTTAATAAGCAGGTGCTTGGGGCGGCCAAGGGAGAGGGGCGGCACCTGCGGCAATTCGGGGGCGGCAGGTCCCTCACTCCCTCTAGGAGCGAAGGACCTGCCGCTGAACTGCCACCGATCGCGGCTTTTTTTTTTTTTTTTAATTGCCGCTGCCTATTGCGGTCGCGTTTTTTTTTCTTTCTTTTTTTTTTTTTGCTTGGGGCGGCAGAAATGCTGGAGCCGCCCCTGAGACTATCCATGGCATTTTTCAGAATTATTCAATAATATGGTCATTCAAATGGTTGTAGTTTCTTTAATATTGATTGTTTGTCAATGTTTCACAGCTGCAATTTAACACAGATGAAATTAAGATTTTGAATCAGAATTTAATCTTCAGATTTGTCTTCTCCTTGTATATGTATTCTTCCACAGTGTATCTTTCACTCTTGCTATTCAAGTGCTGACTTCCATATCCAATCTTCCATCTTCTATATTGATGCCTATTAAGTAGCAAGTTTCTCACTTGCTGCATAACTGTGGGGTGTACTGTAATCTTGAATGTTTTCCCAGGATCCTTGCATACCACCAAAGTTGTTATCTTCTCCACATCAACTCTAGACCATGTTTTTTGCCATATCATATATATTTTTATTAACTTCATCAGAGCTTCTTCTCAATCAGCCAGCAGCTCTCTATCATCTGCATAGCAAGTGGTGTTCACCCATTTTCCATTAATCTTACTACCTCTTTCTGTTCCTTTGATTAATTTAATCAAACGCTTGCTAGGAGTAAATTGGTGTTGCTCAAATGGGGAGCTATGCTAATTCTCACTAGCTCAGGATCTGGCCCTGAGGGGTCAAGAATGGGAAGTTCCACTGAGCAAATTTTTCTTTCTTTTAAGTTTTTCATGAAGTTTTTGGGAGCTGAAAGGAGGAATATTCAAAATGACTGTTAAAATAGTCACAAAATAACCTCACAATATGACCACAGATAGCAAAATATGAGCTATTTAGCTGTATTCAAGTTTTGTAAGCCTTAAAGTATTTCCTAATTTTGTCCTCCATTGACCTTAAGCTTGTCCCAAGGCTTACAGGCTGAGAAGATTTCCTTTACAGAAGACAAAAGATACTTGTATACTATGCCTGTTTCCCTTAGTTCTCTTGAGTCGCACTTCTATGAACAGTCAGTTGAACAGTACACTAGGTTAAAAAACAAAACAACCTGATTGATTTTGTCGTAGTGGATAATTACTGTATTCTTGGAAAAACAGCCACTCCAACAAAATCCAGTATTACAAGGAATGAAGTTGTTCTGGAATAGGCATACTATAGAAAATTGCTAATTGAGATTTCAGATGAGATTTCAGTCCCCAAAATTAATTTTACAAAAATCATTTTAAATCCGGGAGGGGATGGGTAATATAGCTAATGTTCTTAACATGGCTGTCAAAAATCACAGAAGGAAGCTGATTATTTTGGAAGGATTATTGACATTTTTCTGGATCCTGGCAGGTAGATCCCATTATGGATTCTATCACCCTGACCTTCAATCACCCTGGCATCTGCTGGGAGAGCAATACAGCAATGCACAGACAATCCAGGAAGTTTTTGGAGAGTGTTGGGGACAACTTCCTGGTACAAGTGCTGGAGGAACCAACTAGCGGTTGTGCTCCTCTTGACCTGCTGCTTACAAACAGGGAAGAATTATTAGGAGAAGTAGAAGTGGGTGGAAACCTGGGCAGCAGTGACCATGAGATGGTTGAGTTCAGGATCCTCACAAAATGAAGAAAGGAGAGTAGCAAAATACAGACCCTGGACTTCAGAAAAGCAGACTTAGACTCCCTTAGGGAATTGATGGGCAGGATCCCCTGGAAGGCTAATATGAGGGAGAAATGAGTTCAGGAGACCTGGTTGTATTTTAAAGAAGCCTTATTCAGGGTGCAGGAACAAACCATCCCAATGTGCAGAAAGAATAGCAAATATGGCAGGCGACCAGCTTGGCTTAACAGTGAAATCTTCGGTGAGCTTAAACTCAAAAAGGAAGCTGACAGGAAGTGGAAATTTGGACAGATGACTAGGGAGGAGTATAAAAATATTGCTAGAGCATGCGGGGGTGTAATCAGGAAGGCCAAAGCACACTATGGAAAATTAAAATATTGATGCATTGTAAAGCAGACTTTTTAAATTGCTGCTCTAAGGCATGGCTCTTTTCAGGGGTTGTCAAGTCCGATTCTCCATTCTTGCACTTCGGGTGTAGAAGGTGGGGACTCGCAAGGCTTCTAAAAAATTAATACTGGCCACTCCAGGCTGTATTAAACCTCCAAGGTTACATCTTTTCTCTGACCTTGGATTGGTAGATGCTGCCACCACCGAAGTGCAAAACCCCTTTGAGAACCCAGGAAGGCACACTTGTGAATTCCTTCCTGTGGGGTACCCTCAATCCCTTTCATCCCCCCTCCGGGAAAGAGCTGAGAAGGAAAAACAAAGGAAATCACCCGTTGCCACTAGCTAATTAAACAACATGTGCACAAACCTCTTGGGACACAAAAATCTAGTTCTGTTCTTTAAAAAAGGTAAATTTTATTAAAAAACAAAAAGAAGAAAATACGTCTGGGAAGTTAGGTTATTGCTAGATTTAAAAAGAGCAACTACAATGATTAAGCATCAAGAATTGTGTGTTGAGGTCCAGCATAAAGGTTACAAGCAAAACAAAAGCACCTGGGGTTAGCACACAGAAGTTCACAAGCCATAGGGAAATAAAAGGGATAAATCTAATTGCATCTTCCTAGACATTTCCTGATCTACTTACATATCTGGGGTTGTAAATGAGTAGTTTCTAGGTATGAGTCTGATGATTTTTTCATACCTGGCCCCAAGCTTCTTACAGCATAGTCTCTGGCCTCTTTGCCTCTCCCTGGAGAACAACAGACAGACAGAAGGGGAGTCTTTGCTTCAATTTTAAAAAGTTCTAGCCTTCCCATTGGCTCTTTTGGCCAGTGCCCACTCACTTACTTTTACCTATGCATAGCAGCGAGACTTTTTAACCCCTTAGAGGAAGAGCAATTAGAGAACAGCTACTAAGAGGGATTTTATAGCTACTGGCTGTCTGGGTGTCCATAAAAGGGAGCTACCTGCCCCCCTTCATTTATCACAGGGGTGCTGGAACAATTTGTATAGTGCGGGTCCTGCGAGTCAGTGAACTAAACTGAAAACCCTGTATATGGTGGAAACCACTTCAAGCCAAGGGGTGCGGCAGCACCCCCAGCATCCCTAGTTCCAGCAACTATGGCTCTTTTTTGTTGTTGTCACACTATATATTGTCTGAAGTCGATGAATCTCTCCCTCTGATGAAGGAGTAAGGGAAAGAAAAGAGACCCCAGACTGTCAGAAGGGCGAGCGAGTGGGGAAAGTGGAAAATCAGGGAGACCTGTAGAAGCTGCAGCAAGAAGAAGGGACAGTCCTATCTCAGTAGCAGTAATGGAGCCCATAGTGCAAATGACTGTCAGTTTGATTTTTAGCAATTTAGGCAGCTGGTCTTGCTGAATCCAGAGGTTTGAGTGATTCCAGATGGCTTCTGGTTTAACAAGAGAAAGCACAAGAATACCAGGTAAATGCCCTGATATTTACCATGGGTGATGTTGCTGATGATACCCTATGTGCCCTATCCCTCGCTGATGAGGGAAAGAAAGAGTACTCCAAAGTGAAAATGGCTTTTGATTGCTCCTTCATAGGCAGACAGAATATTATATATGAAAGGGCTAAATTTATTAGGAGGTGCCAGATATAAGGGGAAGAGCTCAGGCTTTTATATTACTGCAGTTCACAGTCTTGCTGAGTTTTGCAAATATGGAGTGTTAGAAGAACTAATATGAGACAGGATAGTTGTTCTTGTAAGAGACACCAATTTATTAGCACAGCTTCAGTTAGACCCAGATCTCTCACTACCAAAAGTAAGAATGCAAGGAACCATAAAGAAACAGTAATGTGACTTACATACTTGCAGCATAAGGGAGACTGCATCAGACAATACTGATACAGTAAAAGTGAAAGGCACAAATGTGAAAGGGGCAGTCAGACCACATTTACAATGTAAGAATAATACACAACAAGAAAATGAGAAACTAAAGAACCTTAATAGAAGAGAAGGATGGAAAAGCTGTGGAAGATGTGGCAAGACACCCAGTCAGCAAAAAAGGCAGAATGTAGGAGACACTTTGATAATAGCATACCAAATCACCAAAAATAGTGGAAACAACCATAGGGGAGATTTATTGTCAGATGACAATGAATCCATACTTCTAGGGACTATATCCTCAAAACATCGAACAGCATCTTAAGACACAAACATGCATCTAAATGGGCAAAACCTTAAATTTAGACTTGATAATGGGGAAGCAGTCACTGCACTTCCAAAAAAAAAAAAAAGATTATAATCAATCCCAGGATGCTGCTCTGCAAAGACAAAATATGATTTTATATGTAGCTAATTACATTAGCTTAGATGTTTGTGGCCAGTTCTTTGGAAAACTGGAGAAAGGACGGCAAGGTCTTCAACAAATAATACATGCAATACAAGGACTGACAATTCTCCTGGTAGGGTTGCCAGCAATACAAAGACTACAGCTAACAGAAAAACTGGAATGCATTAATGACTAAAAACAAACTATACAGAAGGTGTATCCACATATATTCACAGGGCTAGGAAAGCAGTCAGGGGAGTACAAAATAAAACTAATGCCATCAGCAACTCCCTTTGTTGTCACAGCCCCACACCACAGTTCTCACCCTTGCTAGGGAAAGTCAAAGAAGACTTAAAGAGAATAGAAAAAGATAGAAATCTCCCGCACTGACTGGTGTGTGGGGATGCTTCTAGTACTGAAGCCCAATGACAAAATCTGCACTTGTGTGGACCTTACACAACTTATTTAAAAGCATATGAGATGACAGAAACATGCTTCCAACAGTTGATTAGACATTAGCTCAGTTATCAGAGGCCAAAGTATTCTCAAAGTTAGATGCTACAGCAGGCTCTGGCAAATTTCCCTTGCTAAAAATCTATACCATTAACTACATTCATCACGCCATTCAGAAAGATTGTTTCAATCAGCTTCCCATTTGGCGTATATTCATTACCAGAACATTTCAAAAACAGAATATCTCAGATTGTGTCAGGTGTGCCTGGCATCCTTTGCCATGCATATGATGTGTTGATATATGGGAGAGATAAAAATGAACTTGATGAGCAGCTACATGTGTTTTTAAGACATTTCTAACAATCTGGTATCACCCTGAATGAGAAATATGAATTTGAAAAGGAGCAGATTAAATTTGTAGGGCACATAATTAACAAACAAGAATTTGGCTACATCAGACAAACTGGAGGCATTACTTGCATATTTCGTTCATCTAACAAAACCCTTAAGAGATCGCCTTAATTGTCACAATATGTAGATGTAGAGGAGCACATATCAAAATACTTTTAATAAAAGAACTACTGTCTTCTCCACCTATTTTTGCATTATACTCAGTACATTAACCAACAACAGTAGCAGTGGTCACATTTTCCTATGGTTTGGGATCAGTGCTCATACAGAAGCAGCAGCCAGAAGGAGACTAGAGATCTGTTGCAGTCATATTAAGAATCCACATAGAAACCAATCAGTAGCATGTTCAAGTGGAAAAGGAAGCTGTAGCAGTGTTTTGGACCTGTGAACGTTTCAGTGTGTATCTGTTTGGCTTGGATTGTAACATAAAAACAGACCACAAGCCCTTAGTTGCATTAATGGATTCAAAACCACTGGATGACCTTCCACCTAGGATTCAAAGATCTTGACTATGGCTGATGTGATTTTCTTTCACTATTGAATACATACCTGGGAAAACATGCATAGCAGCAGTTGTTTTAGTTGTTCTGGCAGCAATTCCAGTATGTGCTAGCAAACTTCAGCAACTCAGAGGTGAACAACTAAAAGATGGAACTTGCCAGGAACTTCCTCGACTCTGCCAAAGACGGTGGGGTCAAAGGCATCAACTTCCAAGAGACTTACTATCATATTGGCAGAATCAAAATGAACTTTACATGGCTAAAAGCCTGCCTCTGAAAGGATTTTTATTTTTATCCCTACCTTACTTAAGAATTAGATACTCCCCAAAATTCACAAAGAATGCCAAAGTATAAATAAGTGCAGGGCATGAGCACTTATGAGCACAGCAAGCTATATGGTGGCAAGGTCTGAGATTAGGCAAATTCAGACCTTAGGAGAAGCTATCAGGCATGTAATGGGGGGAAACATAATTTTTGCGGTCTATTATTTCTCCAGATATATTAACTTTGCTATACTTACACAGACTTCATCAGCACAGAAGATTGACTGAAGTCAATATTTGATAGACATGGAGTTCCTGAAGTCTTCATATCAGATAATGGATTTCAGTTTACCTCTGAAATTTTCCTAGTATTTGCACAGGGCTTTGATACTGAACACCATACTAGTAGTCTGCATTATCTCCAGAGCAACACTGTGGTGGAGAGAACTGTGCAGACTTTAAAAGACTTCTACAGATATCAGTGGATCCTGCATAAAGCACTCATGGAATATCAGTCAACTCTGCTTGCATTTGGACTGTCTCCAGCAGAACTTATGACAGGAAGAAGACTAAAGACACCTTTATGTGTGGCACTGATATAACTTAAGCCTAAGAATGAAAGAACTTGAAAGAATTTTTAAAAACAGGATGTTGAAATAAAAAATTTGGCAGCAACAAAACTTCAGTGTTCATCACAGGACAAAAGCACTACCTGAACTAAAACCAAAGTGCGGAGTATAGCTCTAAAGCTCCCAGGCATTTGAAGTATTTGGAACTCAGTAGGAACACCCATATCTTGCCTACTGATGATTCTAAAAAAACTTCTCCACTAGGAATTAGGATCATCTTCAATATTTCCCAACCCAACAGACATAGAATCTTGGACTTATTGGTAGTATGTCAGGAAATCATCCCCCTTTACAAGGATCCCCGTATGCAAACTCAGTGCAAGTGAGAACACTGTCTGGAACACAGATCAGACCCCCCTCAAAGACTTGGTCTTTAGAATAATGTTCAGGGATTATTAAAATAGCATTGAAAAGGGGACTAGTAGTGTACATAGTTTTAAGGAATTTGATGTTTATTTTGAAATGGGATGTGTGTATAAATTGGCTTACAATTTAAATTTTAACATGTTATTACAAGAAAAGGAAGATATGGAGTGATTATAGAGTTCCTGGTCCTCCAAACAGAGGACCAAGTTGTATTGCAGGAGGTGCTTAAGAATCAGAGGGACTTCATGGTCAGGGAGCTCTTTCGTTGCCACTTAAGGCATGGCACATTTTTTTATGTCATGACATTACATACCTCTAAATGATCTGTGTTTAATAGAACACATTTTTCAAGAGTAAGTGTTGATTGACATTTCCAACTGGGTAAAGTTGAACAGAAGTCTATCAACTGACAAATAGCTAGTGATTCCTTTTGGTAAACGTAATTGTCACATTATCCACGCTGTGCACTTCTTTGAGAGGAAGGTGATTTATTTGGGATATAATAACATTTTTGTATGCAAATAGATTCCTCAAAATGACTTTTTAAATTTTTCTTCTAGTATATTTAGAATGAAAACATTTCCTCAGGATAATTCTTTTTTAGCTTGTATATTAAGTTTCCATTCAATTAAATAGGGGGATGTTGATTCTTTAATGTAAAATAGCTAAGTGGAAGAGAAATCAACTAACTAATAGGAGAAAAGCTTTTTACAACAACACAAGACTGCTGATTGGTATTCAATGTACATTATATTGATTGATACATATAAATAAATGGCTACTTGAGTCAGATCTTACAGTTAGTTGAACTTTAAATGTTACTCTATACAATTTTTTTCCATTCGGTAAATACTTCTCTTTTGTATCTCATATTTGGACAACATTACCTTAGTATTCAATGTAGGGTTCAGATTTCACTCAGGGCAGGTTGATGGGTGTTTTTTGGCATGTTCTATGTTGTGAAATTTATCCCTTTTTTCCCCCCTCTGTTCCTTTTTCTGGAATAAGTCATCCCAGATACAAAGAAAAACATTTTCAAGTTATTTGGAGGGACTTATAGCTACATAATTGCCTTTACTGTAGTATGTAGTGTTGTAGCCATTTTGGTCCCAGAATATTAGACAGACAATGTGGATAAGGCAGTGGTTCCCAAACTTGTTCCGCCACTTGGGCAGGGAAAACCCCTGGTGGGCTGGGCCGGTTTGTTTACCTGCCACGTCTGTAGGTTCAGCCGATCGCGGCTCCCAGTGGCCGCTGTTCACTGCTCCAGGCCAATGGGAGCTGCTGGAAGTGGCGGCCAGTACGTCCCTCAGCCCGTGCCGCTTCCAGCAGATCCCATTGGCCTGGAGCAGTGAACCGCGGCCACTGGGAGCTGCGATTGGACAAACCTGCGGACGCGGCAGGTAAACAAACCGGCCCGGCCTGCCAGGGGCTTTCTCTGCACAAGCGGTGGAACAAGTTTGGGAACCACTGGGGTAAGGTAACAAGTTTTATTGGACCAACTTCTGATGGTGAGAGAGACAAGCTTTCAAATTTACACAGAACTCTTCTTCAGCTCTGGGAAACTAATCTTGCATTTAGCGGTAATATTTTGAGTTATTTCCCAAGACCTGAAGAAGAGTATTGCGTGAACTCAAAAGCTTGTCTCTCTCATCAACAGAAGTTGGTCCAATAAAAGATATTACCTGACGCAACTTGTCTCTCTAATTACTGTCAAGTGGGAGTCATACAGTTTGTTTCCCTTTTGAAATGTATCCTGCATACTATTTCTTTAGCACCAGAAATGTGTAAAAAGAAACATTCCTTGGTCTTCAACAAATAAGATAAGAATTGTTAATCACCAAATTGTCTATGAAAGGAAGCAGTAAATTTTGGGAGAAAAGCAAAATTCCTCTGGATCGTATAAATGGTGCTGTGAGAATAACTATTTATTTTATAAATAGTTTTGCTCTGACATGTTTGATACTGTCCTTCTTTCAAAATTTGTAGTGAAAGGTTTTGCAAAAGAAGATAGTCTTAGTGTCTTCATCAGTACTTTCTGAAATGTTTCCATTCCAAATTCCTCCATAGGATTAATGTTTGATCCTTGAATCAGTTTTTCTTCCATCAACATATTCTCCTTCTTTTGAGTGTATGTATAATATACAATTAAATGTTTTATGTCCCAAACTATGTTCTATGGACTACCAATAAGTTTGCAGAACACTTATTAGAGGCTCATGGAGACCTGGTTTGTCAACTGGTGTTATATACATTCCATTGGGATCTAGAAATTCATTATTTTCATAATATTATTTATCCATATAATCAACTGCTATAGCTACCACAGGGATTTTATTTATTTAACAGTGACATTTTTGGCTCATTTTTTTTAATGGACACCTACAATCAAACTGAGGCTTAATGCTTTCCTGTAGGGCTAGGTAGAATGAAAGAAGGACACTTGACATGAGTAAGACCCGTGAAATACTTTGACTGATAGAGGGATATAGGTGTAGATGGGGAAAGAATTTCTGTAATTTTTGAGAATTGCTTATTTGTTATTTGTCTCTCTTTTCCTCTGGCTTGTCTTGTTGAATGTAAACTCTTCAGGACAGGGCTATCTTGTCTTCTATGTTTGTGGTGTGACTAGAACAGTGGGGTCTCTACTTTAGTGGGGTCCTTTAGGATTACTGTAATATAAATAATTATAATAATGGCAGGGGAGAAGATCATTATAGTCATGAATGGGAGAGGAGCTGTACCTGAGACAATATCAAGTAAGTTTTGGTGAAAAGCTTGTATGTACTATGGCATATGGTGATTTCCTATGTTAAATCACCTTCAGACTGATAGAAAAAAAAGATAGAAAAAAGGAATGCCAAGTATTCTGTCACAAACCTAACATCTTCATATATCAGCAACAGGCAGAGATTGCTGATATCCTCAAGATAGCTAATAGAACTAGTTGAGAATTTTCGATTAAAAGGTTTTTTTTGTTTGTTTGTTTTTCCTTCAGAAAATGGTTGTTTTGTTAAAATGATTACTTCCATGGGAAATGCCAAGTTTCAATTAAATTTTGAGTTTTCATTGGAAAAAAAAAAGCCAAATGAAAACTGAACAAATCTGCTGTCCCTGAAAATGTTTACTGCCCAGCTAGCTGAAATCTTCAAATATTTTGTCAACCAGAAACCAAATGGTTTGGGGTTTTTTAGTTTCTTGATGAAAACTCAAAAATTGACACAGAAAACTTTCAATGCAAGTGAAGAAAAATCATTTTCATCTAAAGCTTTCATAGGAGAGAAATCATTTCCCAAGCATCTCTGCAGGTAAGGCCTAAACCCGGCACAATGCATGACCTAGTGAAGAGACTCGTTGCCTATAGAGCAGCACAAAGGGGACTGATTTAATAATCATGCAAAACTTCGCAGATGCTCAGGTTACCATTGGGAAGGTCACTATCTTTTACTTGTGACATCTCGGATAATTAATTAAATTACAGTTCTGTCCCTAGCTCCAAGACACTGTAAGCAAAAACTATCCTTGGACATTATTGAAAGGCAAGTATGTATTAAATCTCTTCTGACAACTTCACATCCTTTAAGAACATGAACAACTGCAGATATTAGTCTCTATTTGTCTGCAGAGAAAATCTGAACTAAAGTTTTGCATACACTATACTGGGTGACCTCCCTGCTCCACTGTCTAAAGAACTAGAACATTTTCATACCTGAATTTCATTATTATGCATGATTGGATGTTTGCTGTGTAATATGGTTCTTATTTTCACACATCTCTTTATTTTTATAGGCTAGTGATCCAGTTTTGTTTTTCAAATTTTCAGAAGTGTTCACCACCCAAAGATTCCATATGACATTTATGACCTCAAGTAATCCCAGTCAGATAAATTACTCACTTTTCCATAATGCTGAACCAGGACTTAACTGATTACTGCTACAGTAGTCCCAAAAAAGGTATCATAATAATGAATGCACTAAACCCTAAAATTGTTAAAGCTTCTTTCTTCTTCTAAATGTTTATATTTCACACAGAAATTAAACCAGGAACTTGCAAAATGTACAAACATTCCATCTCCAACACAGGACTGACAACGTTCCCTCCAAAAAAAAAAAATAGTGTGTAATTAATTGTTAATTAACATGCTAACTTTTCACCTTTGAATAGCAAGGTTGAAATATTAGATCTTAGGATAAGTGTAGTTTTTTAGTTTTGTTTTTTATTTTAACTTATTGTAGGAAGCCAGCCAGGAGGGGACCATGTTCAAAGCAGACATACAATCATGAAGCAGAAAGAGAAGGAGAGAGATAAGCTTTAGAGATAGCATGGTTTTCCTTATTCTGACTCTCCTTTTAACATTTCTATGATTCTTTACCATTGCCACATGATATTACTCAAGATCAAAATTGAACATGAGTTTAGGTGTCCTTTTCTATTCATATATTTGTACTTAAACTCATTTTGCAATTTATATTGTGTATCAGTCTGTGCTTATGAAAGGTACTGTGGAGAAATGGCAAGGGTGTTTCAGGTCTAGATGAAGGTGTATCCTTAGATCTGTGTGGGAAAGCTATTAAATTTGTTTTCTGTACTGCTTTTCCTTCGCTTTCTGCAGAAACCAGTCTTGCCTGTTCCAATTCCCAAGTTCTTGACTGTAGACATGTTCTTGACATGTCTCCTACTCTTCTAAAGTATAACTATTAGTATTTTTTTATTACGTCATCTTTATACATGTTTTGTCTACTTTATACTGGAAGTAGTTATGTTACCCATATGTTCTCTTTTCCGCTGACAAAGTAGTGATGGGAAAAATGACTCTGGATAAAATAATTAACTATAACCTTCACCTCACCCAACTCAAACCTGTCTGAGTTTGCAAAACTTAAGAATGTTTTTCCCCAAATATAATTCATTTTAGTGCATCTCAGCTCTTCCTGATGTTAGCCAGGGTGGAAGCAGAAGTGCTTGAAATGGGGGGAAGGGGGGAAAGGCTGTCATTGCAGTATTTCTGTCTTTACCAGAAGCCCAAAGATATTGAAAACCCCATGAGTAATTCCAGTGCAATTTGGCAGACAGAATATTTGGCAGTTTGGATAAAGATTAGCTCAGTCTGAACTTTTGGATGCGTATCCAGAAGAACCAATTGAGGTTCTTCCATACTATCGGACAAGCTGATTTCTGTCTCTTTGTCTTTTACTCTGATAGATAAACTTCTTTTTTAAACTTCATATCTTTATGAATGTTTCCTTTTCACCATTTATTTCTTCACAGAGTCACAGATTTCAAGGCCAGAAGGGACTATTGAATAGGTGCAACAATTTGCCAAAAAGAGCCATACATATCCTGTATCATTTGAAAGGGTTTTTTAATGAGGTATGGTGTGGAACAGTCAAGTGATGCCATAAGCCTGTTGGTGAGGTAAAACAATTGTACCCAAAATGAGAGCGTGTCAGAAACACTGCAACATGTCTATGATCACAGTTTTTACTATTTAAGTTAATTTCAATACCGTATTGTACTGTTTATTGGCCAGATCTACCCCCCGAAATGGTGAAGTTGTTTAGCATATGGCAATAATTGTGAATATCAACATTTTTAAATAAAATAATTTTCTATATTTTCAGTTTAAATTTGCTGTCGATATCAGTCTCACACTGAAGGTTGTGCATCAAGAGCAGTAGCTTGTGTGTTATTAGTCTGTACTTCATAGGGGGATACATCTAAATGTACGTGAATTCCTAATATAAAGCAGGGCCGGCTCCAGGCACCAAGCACCCAAGCTGGTGCTTGGGGCGGCACCTGGAGGGGGGCGGCGCGGCGCTCCGGCCGCCGGGGAGAGCGGGGCCACAGCCGGGCTCGCCACCCTCCCCCCGGCCCGCGCGCCGGCCGGCCCCCGCCGCCCCCCCCCCGGGGCTCCGGCCGCCCCCCCCTTGGGCGGCAAAAAAGCCAGAGCCGGCCCTGATGTAAAGCTTCTCCATTTGTAAGCTTTTGTACATACAATGCAGCGGCTAGTTTGCCTGGTATAAGGCAAATAGCCTATGCATGCAGTATTAGCCTTTGAACTATTTTAGAAATTACCGGTAGCTTGTAAATTTAGTGACACTTCTGCACAGGTCATTATTAGTGTTACAGATTACAACACACAGCTTCATATACAAATTCTGTGAGAAAAAGAAGTGTAGCAAGAAGTAGTGAAGGCAAAGTGCACAAACAAGTCCTTGCCTCTGCATTGAAGAGTGATAAAGAGCATGATACAAGCTTTTACCAACCACATATTCAACAATATGACAAACACATTTGACCCTGAATCACATATAAAGGTGCTTTACCTATCTTCTGGGCTAGGCATCAGATGTACACAAGTCTCTACTGAAAAATAGCAGATGTTGGTGAAGAACAAATTTGAAATTTGTGAAAGGTGCTCTTGATTCTGATAGGACACATAGCTTTTTCCACCCAGTCAATAAATCTGGCATCAAAACTTTTTTGCTCACATGATCAAGAAGGCTGGCAAGGGAAGGAAAATCAGAGAAGCTATCTGCTGTGGTGACGACGCAGGAAAGGAAACAGAACACCAGGTTTGTTGGTAGCCAGAGAGCTTTACAAGCCTCCTGCAAAAGCCTCTCAGGAAAAAACCTTTCCTGGGGTTTTTATTCTTCTCCTTACTTTATTTACAACTTATCTGAGTGGTTACATTCTTGCCCATTCAGAAGGCAGGCAGTATACATGAGCATGAGATTACAAACCCATCTTTTGAGCGCGTGGACACCAGCTGCAAAGATGATGTCATGCTAGCCAATAAGTTTTCCAAATACAGACCCAGGGACAAGGTCACTCCCGCCTCGTTACCAAGGGAACAGTTTGCCGTTTTCTTGGACTTGTGATTAGGGAGCAACACATTCCTACAGCTATCAGTCCAGAAACTGTTTTCCACAGACCCCTGTCCTTAGCAAGATGTAGAGACATTATTTCAGTGGCAACTGTTCTTAGTAATTCAATAGTGACTAAGTCCCTCTTCCATGCTGATAGAACAATGAGAAGAATAGACAACACTGTATTAGGATATCACCTGGAAGCTCAGGATGGAAGAATCCATGAGCTAAGAACATGCAACGTGGAAACTACAGTGTATCAGAGATATCATGGCTATCATGTAAATGATGGCTGGAAACTAATTCCACACATTCATTGAATTGGCTGCTAAGTACTTGAGGCAGGTCCTAAAAAAGATTTGACAAAGCTAATTCTGTAATATAAGTCTTTGATAGGTATGATAAGAGTAACTCTGAAAACTGCAGAAAGAGAGTGATGGACAGGATCTATGTTGGATGCAAGAAATACGGGGTGATTGGTGGATGCCCTGTGACCTGTGTCTGCTTCCTCTTGGTACAATACAAGGGTGCTTCTGCATGCTATATGTGCAAGGAAGTTGATAGAAGTGTTTTATGACCAGAGCATGAAAGTAAAGGAGAGTAACAGAGTCATGAGTTGACTGTGCCTCAATGTAGCCATCAAAAAGTACAAGTTACTGGACATATTCCCACCATGTGGGGACATTTTTGAAGTGCACATCAAAAGAGCATCTTGGAAAACAAAGATTTGCTCATAGATAAACCAAATATTGAATCACTATTGAAAAATGAGTGGAAAAATATGGATGATGAACTTCTTTCTGTATTCGTCAAGGGCCCAAGATCTCTTTTGTGCCTGTACCAATAGGGGACACTGCACAATCAACTCTGTTGGTAGTCAGAACAATCTTCCCTGCACAGAACTGTACACATGCCAAGGCAATGAAGGCTGTGGTAACCTACGCACATTCGACAGCGATCATAATGATGGTAATGATGTTAACTAGAAATGTCACCAGTGCTATTACATTTGAAAGATACCTGTACAAATTTATTATTAGATTTTGTTTTGCTCTTTATATTGTTGTGATGCTTTGAGGTTACAAAGAAATCCCATTTTATCATTTTGAAATAGTACATAGTCATTAAACTAACAAATGAATGTAAACATTTCTAAGTGGTCATTATAAGCTGTTGGAGTCATTGTTTATCCTCATTTCTGTGGTAACAGTACCACTTGACATCTCCACATCAGACCTCATCTTAATGTACATATATAATGAGCTTTCAAATGATGTGCATGTATGTAGAGAATGTACATTAAGTTAACCAAAGAGGTGTTGTCTGCCACTCACCTATTGTAATCTAGTCTAACCTCTTGCAGGAAACAGGCCATAGAAGTTCCAAACTTCCTGTTTGAACTAGAGCATATCTTTTTTTTTTTTAAATCCAATCTTCCTAGTACTTCTGTCTCTCCTATTACAAACAGAAATATTGTTGAGAAGAGACACCAGAGCACTCATTTTCCTTTATAAAGGAACCGACCACCCACCAGTACATTTACTGCATGGCATCGTAAAGTAAAGGGAAAACTATATGGATTATGTAATGGTTGCAATTTGTATGCATATTGACGTAAATGGAAGTTCCATGATCATAATGAGGGTAGCATATGGCCATGTGATGGTAATTTAAGAGTGATGTTTACTCTCAAACAACATTTATTTATATTTTCTTTGAAATATAAGTGGCAGCCACATGCACAGCTGTGCATGCCAACCTGCCAGAACCCAGTCTCTAAAGCTTTTTCAAATGGATGGCTTTGCAAAGGAAAAATAATAAAAGGGACTAGTTCTACAATTTAATGCCCTCCCCTCCCAAATAGCATGCTAACTGTGTCAGAATTTTTAGGGGAGGAAATGACATAATCATTTTTCAGAAGTGCACTCAACTGCCACATAATAATGTAGGTCACCTATTGGATACCTATTATGACAATAGAAATTTCAGTGGAACAGAAAGATATTTGATATAGATCTACATGGGCATCTAGGAGTCACTTTTATGACATACACTGAAGGTCCATAAGGAGCCAAAGTGATTAATGAAGAAGATATTTAACTCTGGTATCATTACAGTTGCCAAAGGAAAACAAAATCTTTGCTCTGTGCTGCAAGGTGTAATCTTTTAAACAATATTGAGTCCACAGGAAAAGCTACCATAAACTCTAAAGCCCACAACTCTCAAATATAATTTTTAATTTGTGGAAACTTAAATGTTTTGTACAAAACTACTTAAAAATGTGAGGGGGTTTAAAAGAAAAGTCTTAAGCATCGTCAGTACTGCCCATTCAGTAAAGAGATAAACTCCCCCACCTTCCACCCCCCCACACCACCCCAACGTGCTTCCAAATCAACTGATTTATTTTAAAAATTAACATTGTGAAAACTGATGTTGTTTTTGCTGGTTATTTTTCATCCAAAGCTCTTGAAGTGATCTTATTTGACATCATGGAAGCCTTGGATGAACTCTGAAATAAACCATGTAACAGAGGAACTAATTTCTACTCTGAGGGAATAAATATAATGCCCAGTAGACTCCCTTTCTGGTAAATTCCCTTTTTGGACAGTCTGAATGGATGCTCCAGACTACTGAAACAATCTGAAGTACATATTTGTTGTGCAGCTAGGAGAATATCAGTTCTGTGTGAGGTCCTTAATATGCTGATGGACCTCAGATTATTTTAATTTGGTGTGTTCTTATAATAAGTATTATATGTAACGAATAATGATGACCTTACTGAATTTTACATTTCCTTCTTTTAAGCAAACTCCTGTTGAAATCAAGGAAGGGCTGAGAAGGGCCCTGAGGATTTGTCCTGAAATATATATTTCTAATTCTGTTCTCTGGTTTACATGCTCATATTCAATATGTGATACAAAACTTTGATTCTATGCTAGTGTTAGAAAGTTAATTCCAGACTAGGAGTGTCTAAAGGGTACTAAAATATATCTCTAAAGTTTCATCAGAGTGTTTAACTGATGTGACATTAATCCTTTCTTGTCACCCTCCACATGTAACTTGTCTTTTTAGACTGTAAGTTCCTTGGGACAAATACTGTGCATTGTACAATAATGATCCCCATCTGGGTCACTTACCATTATCTTCTCTGACCCTAAACCATTGTGGAATGAGATGTACATAATCTGGGGGATAAACTGCATCCTATAAAGGGATACAACAGTTTGTGAGATCCTTCTGCCTGCTGGGGAGCTTGGAGGGTGTGTCTACACTGCAATTAGATACCTCTTAGCTGATTCAGGCTCACCATGTATAGGGGCTGTTTAATTACAGTGTAGATGTTCAGGCTTGGGCTGCAGCCTGAGCTTTGGGACACTCCCAACTTGCAGGGCCCCACAGCACAGGTTCCAGCCTGAACCCAAATGTCTACATTGCAATTAAATGGGTCCTTTGCCTGAGCTCTGTGGGTCCGAGTCATCTGGCAGAGGCCAGCTGTTGGTTTTTAATTGCAGTGTAGACATACCCTGAGAGGCATTCTGCAGAATGTTGATATGGCTCCACTGTGCCATACACTATTTGTTGTGCTTTGAAGCAGTGATCTAGAACATAGACCACAACAGTGTACATATCATAAAGATTTGTACATTCAAACTACTTCTATCTCCATAACCACTATCAATCATACCACCTAAAATGGATACAGATTTGTGTAGGAATCAGTGTAGTATGCAAGCTTGCAGTAAGATATACTGACTTCGAAAACATGGCTTCAAACATTGCTTGTGTGCATTTGATATACTGTTGTATGGAAAATGGGCTTCTGTTTCAAGAATGGAATTTGAAATCACTGTACAGTAATTGGTTAGAATTGTAATGACTGGATGACAAGGGATAGATCACTTGATAATTGCCCTGTTCTGTCCATTCCCTCTGAAGCATCTGGCACTGGCCACTATCAGAAGACAGGATGCTGGGATAGGTGGGGCATTGTACTGACCCACAATGGCCATTCTTATAATGCTTAGTTCAATTAGAAGAACACTGACAGGAAAAGCATGCAATTGAAATCAATATGATGGTAGTAAAGTATCTACATCTTGCTGTTTCTGTTCATTTTTTCTGTTTCCTGTGTTGTTGTAGCCGTGCTTGGTTCCAGGATATGAAAGAGACAAGGTGGGTGGGGTAATATCTTTTACTGTACCAACTTCTCTTTTTGACTCTTCCTCAGGTCTGGGGATGGTAACCAGAGTGTCTAGGATAAATAAAAGGTGTGGCTGATTGTTAAGCATCACATATTGCACATATGTTGTAGGAGATCACTTAAAAAATAGTGGACAATTAACAACTCTGCAGTCATAGGACAAAGAGTAGTAGGCAGAAGGGTGTCTTAAAAATTGTTGTAATGAGCCATAAAACAAGGGTCTCTGTTAAGTCTGTGGTTTATAACGTCCAGCACAGTTATGAATTTAAGTTTGTCTTTTGGAAGTGTTGTGCAGGTTTCCTTTGATGATGAGGACGGAGACATCAGCTATAGAGAGGTTGCTTTGTGAAAAGCGTCAGTTTTCTATGTGAGTTCACTCAAGAGCATACCTTGTCTAGTTTTACTACATACTTGTTGTTGGGGCATTTGATGCACTGGATGAGGTACACCACATGTTCTGATCGGCATGCAGGGCTGGCGCAACCCATTAGGCGACCTAGGCGGTCGCCTAGGGCACTACAATTTGGGGGGTGGCGACCATGGCGGTATTTTGGCGGCGGGACCTTCCGCCGCCTCTGTGAGGGGGCAGCATTTCGGGGCGGGACCTTCTGCCGCCTAGGGTGGCAGAAAAGCTGGCGGCACTCCTGTCGGCATGTATAGTACCCATGGATCTTGGAAGGTGTTTTGTTTGGGGGATTTATAATTGTAGCAGTGGAGATATGATTGCAGGTTTTACATCTGTTGTTCTGGCAGGGTCTGGTGCCTCTCAGAGCTGTTCCCTGGTCTGTGGGGGCTCGCTTTTGATAAGCTTGGCAATTTTGGGGGGTTATTTGAAGTGTGTTAAGGTGTATATCGTGGACTTTGTCTTCAGAGTGTATTCTATGGTATCTGACTGCCTGGCTGCAGATAACAGATTACTTGGTGTGTTTTGGGGAGTTACTGGATCTGTGGAGATAAGTGTGGAGGTCCATAGGGCTTTTTTTTTTATATAGTTGTCAGTAGGGTTCCATTGTTGAAGCTCATTTTCACAGTCATTCACTATGTTAGATATCCAATCGTTACTAAAACTGAAACAAAAAACTCATTTAACACTTCTGCCATTTCCCCATTTGTCTGTTATTGCCCCTCCCCTCCCCGCCATTGAGTAATGGTCCTTCCCGGTCCTCGGTCTTCCTCTTGCTTCTAATGTATTTATAGAAAGTTTTCCTGTTACCTTTTATGTCTCTAGCTAGTTTAATCTGGTTTTGTGCCTGGGCCTTTCAAATGTTGTCCCTACATATTTTTGTTATTTGTTTTTATTCATCCTTTGTAATTTGACCTAGTTTCCACCTTTTGTAGGGCTCTTTTTTTTTTTTTTTTTTTTTCTGATTATTGAAGGTCTCCTGGTTAAGCCAGCGTGGTCTCTTGCCATACCTCCTATCTTTCCTACACAGTGGAGTAGTTTGATCTTGTGCTGTTAATAATGTCTCTTTGAAAAACTGCCAACTCTCTTGAACTGTTTTCCCCTTAGACTTGCTTCCCATGAGATCTTACCTACCAACTCCCTGAATTTACTAAAGTCTGTCTTTTTGAAATCCATTATCTTTATTGTGCTCGTTTCCCTCCTAACATTCCTTGGAATCATGAATTCTACCATTTCATGATCACTTTCAGCTAAGCTGTCTTCCACTTTCAAAATCTCAACCAATTCTTCCCTATTTGTCAAAATCTCCCCCCTAGTAGCTTTTTCCACCTTCTGAACGAAAAAATAGTCTCCAATACATTCCAAGAACTTGTTGAATAATCTGTGTCCTGCTGTATTATTTCCCCAACAGATGTCTGGGTAGTTGGAATCCTCTACCACCACCAAGTCCTGTGTTTTGGATGATTTTGTTATTTGTTTAAAAAAAGCCTCATGCATCTCTTCTTCCTGGTTAGATGATCTGTAGTAGAACCCTACCATCATATCATTCTTGATTTTACCTCTTTTAGCCTTACCGAGAGACTTTCAACAAGTCTGTCTCCTATTTCCATTTCAAACTCAGTCCAAGTGTATACATTTTTAATATATAAGGCAACATCTCCTCCCTTTTTCCTGCATGTAATTCCTGACCAAGCTGTACCCTTCTATGCCAATATTCCAGTTTTGCGTATTATCCCCACCAAGTCTGTGATGCCAACGATGTCATACTTGTGTTTGTTAACTAGCATTTCAAGTTCTTCCTGCTTATTCCCCATACTTTTCACATTAGTATACAGACATCTAAGATACTGATTTGATTTCCCCCTATGTTCTCTCTTGTCTCTCCCTTATCCCTGCTATAACAGCCCATGCTCCCCCCAGATTCCGACCTTCTACCAGGTCTACATGTTTTTGACTTACCTGCGGGCTTTTGTCACCTGCCCTTTTCGAACCTACTTTAAAGTCCTCCTCACTGGGTTAGCAAATATGTATCCAAATATGCTTTTCCCCTTCCTCAATAGTTGGACCCCATCTCTGCTTAGTAGTACTTCTTCCCAAAACAGCATCCTGTGGTCAAGGAAGCCGAAGCCCTCCTGATGACACCATCTCACAGCCAGGCATTCATCTCCAGGATGCATCTATCTCTGCCTGGGCCACTACCCTTGATCAGAAGGATCAAAAAGAACAGAATCTGCACCCCAAGCTCCTTCAATCTTACTCCCAGAGCCCTGTAGTCACTTCCTATCTCCTCAGGGTCATGCCTCGCAGTATCATTAACGCTATGGTAGTGTTTGTTGTTATAGGTGAGGATGAAATAGATGAATTTGGTGATGTTTGTGGTGGGTTTATAAGCATAGTCCATTGTCTGATAGATATTTGTTCATTTTTATGGCAAAAGTGACTTTTTTAGAGCAAACTCACCTGTCAAAATAACTTTTTTCAAAATAAATGACAACAATAATGGAAAGATGGATAATTAAAATGATTTTGGAAAAGAGCAAGAATAAATCATACCCATGACATCACTGAAAGCAGCAAAATAAATATTGTCATTATAGTTTGACTTTATATATAATGTTATAAAATGTGATTCTGTAAAGTATTTAGCTTACAGTAATGGAATAGATTTTTACTCAAATGATAAAATGTCTCCTCCCCAATGAGATAAATTTCCACATTAAACAATATTGGATTCCCATTTTATAGGACTACGTTGATTGAAATGGTTTTGAAAGTAAAATAAGGTTTTCGTTATTTAGTTAGTTAGATTTCCTTCAGGATTTCCCACAATTCCTGTAGGGTGTAAGAAAAATTGAAAGGACAAGAAAAGATATAATGTATAAAAATTTTTGGGGATCCTATAGGGGTATGAAAAGTATTAGCAATACTTCACTGGAATATAGGATGTGTGTGCATAATACTTAGTAAAATGGGGTTGTGGGACATCACTAGGGCTCCTAGGTGCTAATATAATACAAATAATAATAATAGGCTATCACTATTCTCTGTGACAAGGTTTGATATAAAAAGTATCTCTTCTCAATGTAGGTTCATGCTAAAAGCCCTTAGTGCCATTGGCACAGGTCTTCTCGCATGACCAGTGAGTCCCACCTGGGGCAGCAACATTCAGTTGCTCAGTTGAGTGTTGTCAGAGCCCCTCAAACTGTATTCCCATTATCACAGTTTGGAGTGGATGCCCACAACTCAAACCTCCTATTTGATTCTCAGGGCAATGGAAAAGACCCTCATTCCAACACTGCCCAATATAACTTAAAAACAAATTAAAATTAAATATAAATATATAGGTATAATAGAAAATATAATAAACTACATTCCAGCAAAATGCGGATATTATTGTTTTTAAATAAGTTAATTAGAAATCTCCAAGTCTGTGTACACACAGCACTTGCGGTATGAGTAAGCTTGTCCATCACTCCCTCAGTGATGGCCAGCCCTTCCATAGCATGTAGACATAGTCAGGCAAGATGGCTAATATGTGTTTACTATACAACCATAGTCATTTTCTTTATAAATTATTTTATTTTTACCTTCCAATCTTACCCCCTTTCAGACACTGATCAGGAAGGTACCTAAGCATATTTTTAACTTTACTCATGTGATTAGTTACATAGACGTCAATGCAACTACTCACATGCTTAATATTGAACCCTGTGCATAGGGTTAAGTCCTTAAATACATTGATGAATCAGTGCTTTAATATGTAATGAAGATATTACTCACAAGATACTAACAGCTACTCTATTTAAGGTGCTTGGAGAGATAGAGTTACTGCTAGTGGTTCTTTTTCCTATTTTGTCATTGACCTACAAGTACTATGATAATAATTTTCAATATATTTCTTGTCAAGTCTTACCTTTCCAGTGGGGACAAAACTTGCTGAGATGTATCACAAACATGAGGCTTTGATAGGCCTGACATACATTTCAATGAAAATCTTTAGAGGGAACTAGGGGCAAATCTTACAAACATCATTGCTTCTTATAGAAAGCTTAAAAGCCTCTGGGATATATAATAGTATGAAATAATTACACAGTCCATATATTTCACATCTGATAGATGAACTATTCATTAGCTTTCTTGCCTTTTAAATAAAAAGTGGCAAGGCTATAGAAAGTATTTTATAGGGCCATCTGACAGTCATGCTCCTCAGCCACAGAGGTACTGTAGTTGAATGACTACAACCAGAGCCATTTCCCCCCTTTTTTACTAAGATTTACTGCAAAAATTTCTAACCAGGATGACTCCAGTAACAATAATTGTCATACAGCATCCTTTCCTGTATTTCTTTCCCTGTTCCCTTATCCACAATGGCTCTTGCTCAATTATTTGTCTCTTAGACAATTGAGCCTTCAAGTCTTGTGTTCACTGTGACAGTGGACTCTTTTCCTAAACAGAAGGCAGTTATTGTTTGTCTCTGCTCAACTCCAGAGGTGGAGGAATAATTATGTTTCCTATGTGTTCAGAGTAAGATGATGATTAAACTCATTCATTTTGGGTTAGATTGTGACTTTGGGTACAGCCCTGAGCAAGGGGTAGTCTGGAAGCTTTGTGACTAGAGATGAACAGTAAAAGTGTTATGTGGCTTTTACTGTTCCTCTGTCCCCATTTTCAGCAAAACTAAAAGTTTGCTGGGGGGAAAAAACCACCCAAATTTTTGGACTGAAAAACCAAAAATGGGTTTTGCTATTTTTTTTTTTCAGTTTTACAATTGCTGAAGTAGGGGTCCATTATTATAATATATTTTTTTCAGCGTTTCTAGATGAAAGCCCCCCAAAACTCACTGAAAATAGACATTTTCTCCAGGAATTCTCAGTTTGATGAAAAAGCAATTTGCCATCAAAATGTTTCAAGCAAAACTTTTCAACAAACTCTAATTGTGGCTGAAACACACTCCCCTGCTTCTTCCTTGCTCCTGGAAGATGATAATTTACTTTTGACTTATGGCCATCTTAAACTACTATCCCCTACTTGCTCTCACAATGAACTGGCTCAGCTACTCTGAGCTACTCAGTTAGTGGTGGGAGTAAAGTCAAGGCTCTGAACATTTCTTGCCCACCTGCTTCATTGAAGAGCAAGCAAGTAGCCTTTCTTACTTCTATATACCTGGAATTTAAGCTACTAGCTCTGGGTAGCTTGAGTAGAGCTGTAAACAAGGGGATGGTGTCAGAGTCTGTGTTGTTAAAGCTCTTGCATGTTGCACAGTGTAGAAATATTGGCCTATATTAGTCCTGGGGGAACTAGGACTGTAAACTGAGTTTGGATGTTTGCATGAGTAATGGGCCCAACACATGACCAAAAATAAAATGAAATCAAGAGAAAGGAGGACTGTTTGTATTAAACTTGTAGTGACCATTGAAATACCAGCATTATCTTTTTTTAAGGTTTGGGTTGAGGTATTAAAAATAAAGAAAATATGGTTAATTGAGTAACAGGTGCAGTAAATAATTGGTTATATGTTTGTTTAATTTATTATAAATAAATGCTTAGTCCAGTAGTTAGAGAGAAATATGGCAAATAAGATAAAGAGGAAAACATTGAAGAGAGAAACCCAGTCATTAATCATAGAATCATAGACTATCAGGGTTGGAAGGGACTTCAGGAGGTCATCTAGTCCAACCCCCTGCTCAGAGCAGGACCAATCCCCAACTAAATCATCCCAGCCAGGGGTTTGTCAAGTCTGACCTTAAAAACCTCTAAGGAAGGAGATTCCACCACCTCCCTAGGTAATGCATTCCAGTGCTTCACCACCCTCCTAGTAACATAGTTTTTCCTAATATCCAACCTAAACCTCCCCCACTGCAACTTGAGACCATTACTCCTTGTTCTGTCATCTGCTACCACTGAGAACAGTCTAGATGCATCCTCTTTGGAACCCCCTTTCAGGTAGTTGAAAGCAGCTATCAAATCCCCCCTCATTCTTCTCGTCTGCAGATTAACAATTCCAGTTCCCTCAGCTTCTCCTCATAAGTCATGTGCTCCAGCCCCTAATCATTTTTGTTGCCCTCCGTTGGACTCTTTCCAATTTTTCCACATCCTTCTTGTAGTGTGGGGCCCAAAACTGGACACAGTACTCCAGATGAGGCCTCACCAATGTCAAATAGAGGGGAATGATCACGTCCCTCAATCTGCTGGCAATGCCCCTACTTATAAAGCCCAAAATGCTGTTAGCATTCTTGGCAACAAGGGTACACTGTCAACTCATATCCAGCTACTCGTCCACTATAACCCCTAGGTCCTTTTCTGCAGAACTGCTACCTAGCCATTCAGTCCCTAGTCTGTAGCACTGCATGGGATTCTTCCTTCCTAAGTGCAGGACTCTGCACTTGACCTTGTTGAACCTGATCAGATTTCTTTTGGCCCAATCCTCTAATTTGTCTAGCTCCCTCTATATCCTATCCCTACCCTTCAGAATATCTACCACTCCTCCCAGTTTAGTGTAATCTGCAAACTTGCTGAGGGTGCAGTCCACGCCATCCTCCAGATCATTACTGAAGATATTGAACAAAACTGGCCCCTCTTGTCTTTACAGGGCCAGGGGACAGGGTTCCACCCTAAACTGCCTCATCTGGCTTTAGCTTAAAGATCAATAACCACAAGTGACATTACTTGTTTATTTTAGTGTATAAAAGGCTAGATTTTTCTTTATCAGAGCTGTTCCTTATCCCTCTGGAGTCATGTCATGTTGGGATGGCATCTCTCAAGCCTAATCCTATTGTGAGTATTTGGCCAAAGCTTATAACTGTATTGTTGCTGGGTTATAGAAGGTAAATGTGTATATGGTTGTATTTGTGTTTTGGATGTAACCAATATCATGTGGCGCCTGGACTAATAAGGGAATACTTGTGTGGAATAAATGTATTAGGGAAATTATTTCCAACAAGGAGAATTCCAGGAGATCCCATACAGAAGCTGGTCATACTGGTAGTCTTTACACGCCTCTGAATGCAAGAATACTTGATTGGTGCTATGCACTCTGAAGGAAGGTCAGAAGGGATAGGACTATTGTCATATTTCCCCTCTGAGACAGCCAACTGAGCTGGCCTTGAGTATGGTGGTTACATACTGAATGCGATATCAGTGTGGCCCAGCAGCCTCCCTCTGTGATCCTGGAGATATTGTGTCTTACAGAGGAAGGATGCCTCTACAGTTCTTACTGGACTGGTGTGCCTCCACATTGCTCCCTACAGCTGGCTGCAGTGTACTGCTACAATTGAGCTTTTAATCACTATCCTACTAATGAGATTAAAAAAAAATGCCTTCCTCTGGGTAATTTTTACTATAAGGATGTAGAAGCCCATTTGTGAGTTTCAGAAAAGGGAACTAGAGTTGACAGTAGCAATAATATGAGGTTTTGTTGTATGTGGTAATAATGTGACCTGCAATTGTGTAATTATAAATATCATATGCTAGTAATTTCCTAGTAACTGAATCTACTGTAAATACTTCAAACCAAATTTAACCTGCTACATCTGAACAAGTTTGCATGCAAAGTATTTTACAGTTCCTTATGCATTCCTAATTTTAATTATTACTGACAGCTGATGCATTAAATATAATTGTGTGTTTCCTGGAACTTTACGGTCCATTTCTGTTAACCCCCACCCACTCACCCCTCATGGTACATTTATATTTTGTAAGTCCCTTCTTGGAAAAACCATGCACTTTTGAGAATTAGAACATATATAATAAATAGAAACACCTCACATGCTTTCCTAAATATACTGTTCATGCTACAAAAGCAAATGTTCATCCATAATTTATTTTGTGTTGAAATTATTGTCAATGCAGTCAAATTTTCCAAAATGTGCCAAGATTATTATACTGACTGCTGTCATGTGTATCACATCTATACTCACTCAGTGCAGGTATATATTTCAGAGATTCTGATAGGAAAACTTCTGAGTCTGGAACAGGGAGCACACATACAGAGCCAGGATTTTGCTCATATTTTAAGGAACAGTGTTAAAATGTCTTGATTTGGGTTCACAAAACAATACTTTTTCAAGTATAGTGATTACTTGAATGGGCAATGAAACTACTTACATCATCATGAAGCTATAAGAATCCATGTCAACTCAATTATCATTAAATATTCAGCATACATCTGATAAAGGAGAGGAAAGAAACTAAAAGGGATATTTTATTTTATGAAATGCAATCAGGTGCAGGTAATAGACGCTAGTGGACAGTTGCACATCTGGGAAAGATTAGGGAAGATGAGAATTTTCTTCCAATTTGGTTTAAGCCTAAATACCCTTTTTCATGAGTGAGTTTTGCTAATAAAAAATATTGCAATTTCCATTATTCAGCAATTAAAGTGGAGCATAAGTAATAAGTATGTCAGCTCCAGGTTTTATTTCAGTGTTGAGGGATGCTTTTGTTAAGAATTTTTACTCTCTTTGTTTCAGAAGCCTTGCTGACATTTTACTGGCATCTATTATTGCTACCTACACTAACTAAATAAAAGCTAGTGAGTGTGCTTACCAGCGCTACCTTCATTTGCTGTGTAGACCTGCGCAAAACCAAAGCAGGATAACTGAACATTGTGTTGATTTCACAAAGCAGTTAGAGTTATAGACGGCCACAAAAGTAGCAAAACAGAGGAAAAGTGCAGAGGAATGAGAGTTTAAAACCCCTGTGTATAAGAATTTACTTTACCAATTTCTCCCTGTGTGACCTTGGGCAAATGAATTCAATTAACCATTACTCAGTTTCCCATCTATAAAATGGTTTCTAACTGGCTCCCCCTTCTGAAGTCATTGATTTCCACAAAGGATGAAGAGAAGATACATGTCACTTTCCCAGTCCCACAAAGAAGCTAGATCTGCTAGTATTGGCAACCCACCCCCTCCCATAGCCCGCCAGCCATCTTCCTCTTGCTACATCAGATAAGCACCCCTCTTCTGCAGAAACTGAGGTGGCATTTGCAATGCATGCCCTGATCAAATCTCTACTGAGCAGCAACTACTATATTATATATTCCTTTTTTACAGCCACCCTTGTTGCCCTTATTTTCCACTGGGCAGACAACCTAGCAAACTTGTCCAAGAGCAATACCAGCACTGTTTCACAAATCCTCTGGAAAGCAGCAATAATAGAATCCCCTAAATGTCAAATCTATATGTCTGAGCTCTGTAAATACACCATACCAGGTTCCTAAGCCTCATGGTTCATGGTCAGTTCCAATTAAATTGCTGGTTATGATAGCAACTACTAATAGTAACAGAGATTAACTGCCTGCAAGCATTTCCAAGAAGCAAACAGAAGGAAGAGGAACCACCTACCATGCAAATTCAGCTAATAGCAGTTTGTATCTGGTTTTTATGCTGGGAAAGCAATTATATGCTTATGAAAAAAAATGTCTTTTTATTAAAAAGCCAGCATTTTGAGATTTTTGCAATGTTTCTTCCTGCTGCATATGACAACATAATGATATAATTGTAGTTAAACACATTTAAAGTGATATACACTTATTGCTTGGACAGATACTGTCATATGCTAGAAGTCTTTTTTAATTAATCTGTTAAGAGCTTTCATTGCAGGCGAGCTGTAAAATACACATTATGGAACATACTGAGTCTGCATAAGAATCCAGTGTAGGTGTTTATAAACTGGGAATCAAAAGTAGCTTCTGTCTTGTCAGAGTTCAGAAACAGAGAGTGGGAAAACTATATCCAGCATGCCCAGACAGTTATTCTTACTTACTGGCTATCAAAATTTATGCATTTGAACATTTTCATGCACAAAACAGGTAATTCATTGCATAACTGCATATTTCCATGCACAATTGCCTGACTTTGGTTTGCACAAACAGGAGTGAGCATAAGATTTGCAGGTGCAATTTTGGAAGTGCCTTTGAAAATCTGACTCGCTAAAATCAAGGTATAGGTGTGGACAACAGACTAAATGTAAGATAATGTAAATGTAGGTTAAATTTCATTATGTGCGTGCATTGTGTGAAATAAATACTTGTGAGATTGACTAGACTGACAGCAAAGAAGGCTGTAGTCCTCTGTTTTCCCCCAGTACCAGTATAGAATGAGAATCAGAAGTGCAAACATTCCCATCCCCCACCATGAATACACTCTGCCTTATCAAAGCGCTTTAGTTCTCACCAAGAGGGACAACTTCTAGGTGTTAAGGTCTGGCACAGTTCAGGCAATTTCATGCATATTTCCCCTCCATAATCCTTGAGGGCACCCACTCTAGGTTCCCTGCTCCAAGCAGTCACCTTGCTTGGGGAGCTTTTCCATGCTGCACAGCTCCCTGCGCGCACTGTGATATTCCCAGAAAGTTGGACTGCCTAAAAGATCAGCATGTGCACACTTTGCTTTCTCTCCAGAGGCTAGGAATAGTGTAATTCACTCAGCTACAAGTTACCACACAGCTCTTTATAAGCAAGAACATTTATTCTTAAGGTGCAAGTATTACCGAGAAAACACATTAAAAACAAAAGAACATCACACATGCTAAATAGCTTACCAGAGGTCGCTTCAGCTCCAACCTCAGTTTCTGGCAAGTTTCAATCTTTTAAAACCCACAACTGTTTTCCCCCCATGGTTACAAGTTCATAGCTGTTTCAGATTCAGAAACCAGAATAGCCACGAATAATTCCTTTATGAAGCTTGAGCCTTTGATCTTGGGCTCATGAAACAGGTTGTCTGTAGCCAATAGCCCAATCTTCATGGCATAGTTTCAAAAGGCTTGTTTTTTGTGTAACTGGATATGGGAAATTTGCATTCATCTCCCCCTAGATATTCCCCTGGAAAACCACTTAAACATTTTTTGTTCAAAAGTCCTTTTTTCTCTGGCAAAATGTTCAATATAAACCCCTCATGTCTCCCATCTGCCATATATGCCCCCCTTCAAGAGGTTATATGCAATCTCAGCCCACAATGATGCATAAACTATTCATTTAATACAATGGACCCCAAAGATACTTGAATTTAATTCAATAAAGTCTCCCAAGAATACGGTGGGAAGTTGCCATATGTCATGAGGTCTACATGTCTATTCAATCTTTGGTCACTTTGCTGAGATATTAATTTGAACTTCTATTGGCAATTTGGAGGAGATTTGGCAATACAGATACATCTCTGTAGTACAGTACCGCCCAGAGGGCCTGATCTAACTCCCAGTGACTTTAGTGGGTATTGGATTAGGCCTTTAGACCATCACACTCATTTTGATCCAGGTTAATCATACATTTTTCATCAGTTTTGTTTGTATTCTTGCTACTCAGAAGATCCCATTAAAATCAAAATCCTATGTCATGCAGTTATTCCTTGATAAAATAATTGTCAAATTCTGCCTCTCAATGCCTGGAAAACAGATAGAATGGACACTGAGGTCTTGCCTCAACTAGGCTTTAAAAAGGTGTGCTAGAACATATGAGCTAATGTGGTCTAAAACGCTAGTGTGCCCAGGGTAGTGTATACATTGGGTATGGCTTCACTCTCAAAAAATTGTGTTTTTACAGCTAGAAAACTAACATACATTAGCTATCGCACTCTAAAATCTGAATGGAGACAAGGGACCTTTAGTTTTTACCATAATATAGATAGGTGAGGCCAACTGTGGATGGTTGACCTCAACAAGTTACATCACAGTAAAATTACCTGTCCCTTGTCTCCACTAGGATTTTTCAATAAGATAACATACTTATCTCAATGTAAAACAACACTCATCTTTTCTGGTAGAGAAGACACAGGCTTCAGTATGACCAGCTTTAGTCTGTGTTAAAGGCTAAGATCCTGTGACAGAGAGGTCCTTTGTTGCCAATGGGCAAAGTTATAAGCAACTCCTGTCTCATACCTGACAAACTCACTACACCTATTACACCACTTTAATAGTATTTATCCACAAAAGGTAGCATGTGAAGTCTCTATTGAAAGCTTGTAACTTACCAATACTCAATCATTGTGAGATGTGTATGGGTAATATTTAAGGAATAATTTATCTATATTGAAAGTTATTCCTTATTGTCTTGGAGTAAAAGTTAGTCACCAGGGAATTGTATGTCTCAGCGATGGCCAATTCATGTGAGTAACTCCTCCCTTGTTAGTTGGTGATATAATGCCCTTGCCATGCCCCAACCATACTCCTGACAGTCAAAGACAACTTCAAATAATCAAAACCACATGGAGGAACATTACAAAGGACCGGGGATCACCCTGTCTGTGAATACAGACAAAAGATTGATTCATTATATCACAGGGTGGCGAAAGATACTCTTCATCCATTCACTGAGGATACATCTTGTTGAGCTGGAGGCATCATAAAAGATTGGATCCTGTTTCCTGGGAAGCCAGCCAACTTTCCAACAGGCTGAACTCTGTGGGGAAAACCTACATAATTAGATAAGGAAGGTGATTATTCATAAGTTTAGGCCCCATTTTGTATTTTATGATTGTGTTGTATATTATTGCTGTATGTTTCCATCACATTCTTGTTTCTAATGGGATATCTATTCTTCCTTAAATAACCTTTCTTTTGTTTGATTATAAATTCTCACAAGTTTTGTGTGTTATACAGGAATGTTGATTTAATTTAAAATTGGTGAACTGAGGAGCAGTTCCTTTGGGAGCAGAGGATCTTGGATTTCTATGAATAGCCATTGTCAGGGGCTAGATATCACAGGGGAGTGCTTCAAGGGGACTTTTGTACACCTTAATCTTCAAGGTAAATTCAGAGCTAGCATAGACCACAGGAGAATTCTTGAGTAGCTGACAGGCTCATGGTGTTAGGGAGCTAACACCCAGCTACCACTGGCAAGACTCCTTCATGCTAAAGATAGGGGACAACAAGGAGACTCAGTCCTGGGTACTCCAAGAACTGTGAAAGATCCCCAGTAGGCTTGAAGAATGATTCAACCTAAAGATCCACCAGGATCTTTTTCAGATGCATCTGAAGAAGTTAGGTTTTTTACTCACAAAAGCTTATGCCCAAATAAATCTGTTAGTCTTTAAGGTGCCACCGGACTCCTTATTTTTGTGGATACAGACTAACACGGCTACCCCCTGATACAGGATCCTTTGCATTCTTGAATAAATGTTTACGGAAGTGTCCAGACTAACCTTCACAAATGTGTTAACTACCTCAATTTATTAGGCAATCAATTAACCCAAGGTTAAAAAAAACTGTCTAGTGTAGACAAGCCCTTAGGGATTCTAAAGAGAGTTTAGTTGTGCCTAGGACCTTGTACAGTTCCGCTACAGTGGAGTGAATTTCCTCTTACATCATATAGTGTTAAGATTCTGGAAATAGACAATAGTACTGATGAGAAAGATAGCTGCCAAAAACTGTGTGGTACGGCTAAAGAGCAAAGAAAGATCTGAAATCCCTATGTGGACTCTCCTGTACCAACTGGAATTTATAAAATTTCTATGTATTTGAGCACATTTAGCAACTATATCTGCACATCTTTGCTGACTACTTTAGTGTAATACAGAAAGTCTTAATTTCAGGGATATCTTTTTTCAAAAAATGTTTTTAATGTTAAATAATTGTAAATTGTAATTCTGCAAAGAGTCTTTAGGAATTATGCTAGATTCTCCCTTCCCTGTTGTTTACCTACCAATTTACATGCTGAAAATGTAATCAAAAGAAAAGCTGTACTACACAGATGACACTGTAAAATGGCCTAGAGGAAACAACAGAGGCAATGAAAACAAGAGTGGGTGATGATTTTACTTTCACTAATGAGCAGATGCTGAAACACAATGAGGAAAACAAATGAGCAAACAAAGCAATCAATGAACAAGCAAAGAGGGAAAAAACCACAATCATTCACAACAAAGAGTACACCATAAACAGATCCCTTCCCAGCTCTGGAAGGCCTAACAAAATATGTAAAATTCATCCAAGCAGTTCCTTTAATGTAATGTCACTGACACAGTTGGGACTTTATTATACAATACAACTGTTTTTGCTACTTCTATCTCTTCTTCACTCCCAGCACACAGCTCACGGGAGATATTTGAGAAATAAGTAAAAATAATATGCCATTGCACAGTCTTGGCACCCACATTTTTGGTCACCCTGTCTTAGAAGCTCAATTTAGATGTACTTTTTAACAGTTTAATTTCTGCATATCAATGTTGTTTGTTTACTAAGAATTGTTGGATGGCATCAAAACATAAGCTTCTATACTTGCGTATATAAAGCTGGGTGACCAAAACACGTGTGGGACATAATACCTCTTTCCCTATGGCATGCACTTGAGGAACTATTATTTTGCTAAGCCAGACACAAACTGTTATTCCCCATAAGTCACACCCCCAGAGGTGAGTTCAGTATAAAGCTGGCAGGTTGGCACCTCAAATCTTCATGAGAAAAGCACAGTATTTTTCTTTTCTATATTACAATATATTTCTGTATTATGGTTATTACATTTTCTTTGATCTTGGCTTCTAATATTCATGGCACAGAAGTATATTCACAACAAATGGATTTTAAAATTAACATGTGCATCAGCATTGCTTTGCATATTCCCTATGCACCAACAGTATCCCTTATCTATACAACATGCTCATGTTTCTATAGTTCTATAGAACTGCCAAATCATTTAATGTTATCATATAATCCACAAACTCCACCTGGATCACATAGTCACAATGTAAAAATATTTTAGTTCTAAAGTAATTTCTCTTCCTGGTTTCTATACTATTATTGGTATAGGTAATCATCTAGCAGGGGGCGGGGGGGAAACTAGAAAATCAGCAGTGCAACAAATCTCAGCTTTTGGCATGGAACAGCCATGTATCATTGGAAAGAGAAGCTTGGAATTAAAAATACAGTGTTTTGGCCTTTCTATATTGGGGTTAACATTCAGAAAAACCTCAATTGTTGACTGAAAATAGTTCAGGCAGATTTCCCTTCCTTTACCCTCTGAAAAACTGAAATATTTGAAGTAGCTAAAAATGTAGCTAAAGATGATTATAATGAGAGATGAAAATCTAATAGAGATCAAGAGAGGAGTGAGACACGGTTGTATAATGTCACTGACTTTATTCAACATTTATAGTGAGTGTTTGATTAAATTAATTGAAGAAACAGAAAAATGTAATGAAATGACTGGAAAATGGGAGAATAACATGCGCTGTTCAGATGACATTGTGCTGTTGGCTGATTCAGAAGAAGGTCTGTTGAAATTAGTGGAGATTACATATGAATACAGCAAAGAATGTGGTCTAGAGTTTCATATGGACAGGACAAAAACTATGGTGATATGCAAGGATCATAGGAAAACATGCAACATTCCAGTGGACTACACAGCTATATAGCAAGTGAGAAACTACTGCTATATATGAAGCATTGTTACAGAAAATGGAAGATTGGACACTGAAGTCAGCACCAGAAGAGGGAGAGTAAAAGAGACATTCTTGAAGAATAAACATACAATGAGAAGGGACATGAATCTGAAGACTAAATTCCAATTCTTAAAAACTTACATCTGCTCTGTGTTAAATTACAGTTATGTAACATGGACATTTAAACAATTGATAAAGAAACTAAAATTCTTTGAACCATGGTGTTATAAAAGAATTCTGAAAATATCCTAGATAGACTGCATAACCAGTGAAAAAGTATTGGAGATGATTGGAACTCAGCAAGTGCTTGTCAAATATCTTATGAATAGAAAGACTTTGTGTGCAGGGCACTTTCAGGGGTTCAGTGGCTGATGCATGTTTACGTACAATGGAAGAGAAAATTGATGGTAGAAGACCATGAGTATCCATTACCAGTTATTACTAGGAAAAGGAGAGGTGCCTTGTGACCATAGGTGGACAGAGCTATCAGATGCATGTCTGTAATGGAGTACACTTGGTGCTGGGGCAGCCCCTTTTGTGGCTGAATCTGGGGATTAGCTTTGCCCTGTCTGATGCCCCCTTCAGTCACTTGTTCACTCTGCAGACCCTCCTGCTGTCTAGGAGTTGTCTAGTAGCTTGGCCCTTCCTCTTTGTGGATTGGTCTGCCAGCTGTGTTCCTATACACTCTTCTGAGGTAATGAAGTCTCATTGGACCCACTGTCCAGGTGCCAGTCCAGGCAGTCTTCCTATTCAAGACTTTGCCACTTTCCTGGTTGCTAGTAGAGGAACCTGGGCCCGCCTGCTATTCCAGGTTCCAGCCCATGGACCCTACAATCAGCAGAGAAGGTCTGCACTGTCTCAACCATTGTTGTCATTTCCCTGGCTTTTTCCTACTCTGCTCTCCACAGGCTTTATTCTCCACCACTCCTATGGGAAAATCCTTCCCTCAGGGTCAGAATCTCAGGGCTGCTACTCCCCTTCTGTTTTTCTCCTTTCCTCACTAGCCACAGAAAATGACTGCAGACCACCACACTACAGCCCTTTTCTGCTCTCACTTCCTGTCTGTATACCACCCTTCCTACTCCTGCCCAGATGGGCTCCATCGTCAATAAGTGCTTGTCAGTCAAGCCTAACTCTCCCCCTACAAGGTTAAATAGCCCCTTCTGAGTCAATTTAAGCCCTTCAGGAGTTGTGTGGGTTGGGCACTCCATCACAATGTCCAAAGAACCTAATGCTACAGTAATTATATTTGTTATCTAATTTGAAGTTTAATTTCCTTATCACAACAGTAAGGTGGAAAAAGGCCTAAGAGCACAAAGCCTCCTAACCTATAATTGATTTATGACTTCAGTGGACTTGGGCCCAGAGCAAACATTACTTCATATTCATATTTATATAATAATGGTGCACTGCAGTTAAACCGTTTTTCACTGGAGAAATAGTTGGATTGTTTGGTCCCTGTAAACATTTGGGTAGCAAAATTCTCAGTAAGTTTTAACATTTTTGAAATGTGTGGAAGAAAACAGTGTTTTCTGATTGTTCCAGTTCAGTTTAGGATACTCAGATATACAACAAAATAGATCAGAATATTTATTAGGAAAAAATGAAAAACAATGTTCAGTTAAAAGGAATTTTGAGGTGCATTCAATAGTTGTCACGTTCAAAGATATAGCGTATTAAGATAATTATTGCCAGATTAATATTGTGTATATATGTATACACACACACACACACAATGAAAAGTGGGAGGGAGCACAAAAAGAAAGTTACCAACCACCTTTCTTTTCACATACACTATGATTATAGCCCTGGTTACAGTAATTATGGAGTTTTTTTGTGATAAAGAATATAAGCCACATTGGCCTCTTGAATATAAAGAGCAGAGAGACCAAATACTAGTATCACAAAAATATATTAAACAATTTTAAATCCACTATTTATTCATGGACTAATATGAGATTGAAAAGCAGTGGATCAGTTAGTGGCAATATCTGAAGGGCCATTTAAAACACACTTTAGAGCTAAAATCAGACTTAAAAGAAAATGAAATCTCTTACCAAAGCTAACACCTTCAAACAACTATGGAAATAAATGACTGTTCCCAATATACATACTTTGGACAGCAGCTACAGCTGTGGAGATCTAGTGCCTGAGAGTTACTTACCAGAGGATTTCTGCCTGTCTGAGATAGTATGCCTATACCAGGCCACTGAGGAACCATGTTCAAGAATGGCAACTATTTTAAAAAGGTGCAACATGCATTCCTCCTTCATGCCCTGTAGTAACCACTAAGCAATTATGGTTGTGGAAGGGTGGCAACCACACCACAATATCAACTACCTAGCCCCATCCCCAGCCCTCAGCTAAGTAAATGCTCCTCTCAGTTATTTAAGTGTAAATCCAGAGAAACTATATTGAAATCATTGGAATCACTCCAGATTTACATGGAAGTGGCAGAGAACAGGACTTGGCCTATGAGGAGGAATTGTTCTTCTTCATGACTATGAAAAGGAGGAAGATGCTCCCTGCTCCTTCTTGTTCCTTCCAGACCACTGCAAGTAGAGGCACTGTCTGCCCCAACACATATTATTATGATTACCTAAGCCAAGCCACACAAGAACCAGTAAATATCCCAAGTTTTGCTGTCATTGCCAGAAATGGCACATTCAGAAGGTACACCCTTTTGGAAGGGGCATCCAGCATCAGTTAGTTAATATCTTCTGAAGTTTCACTCTCATGCCTGAAGTTTTACTTTGTATGATAGCTGTCTGACCGATGTAAAATCACATAGTAGGACTGATTGTGCTTGGCTGTTCCAGTGGTTTGTGTAAGGAAAGGAATTGGAGAGTAGGTCTCAAATTATTCCAGATACCATTAGGTCAGGTTATCCTGGACTTTTTTTCCCGCAAGCGTCCTTCTTGCTCTCCAGAATCTCAACTATTATTTTTTTTTAAATGTCTGTAGCCTATATGACTGCAGAGAAAACCAGCATGAAATGAGTGTAACCAACACAGCAATGTTTGCCTAAATCTGCAGTGAGCCTGAAACAATAGCAATGAGAGGTGTGAATTGCTCCACTCATCTCAATATGGGATGATGGGCAACTTGGGGTTTTCCAGTGAGGATGATGTTAAGTGTCAACATTGTTAACTGTTTCATTGATATCAAAGCACAGAAGAAAGGAGATTGAAGAACACACATCTATTCTGCATCATCTATTGTCACTCAACATTTCATTTTGGTGTTGAGTGTATAGTGCTTAGGGGAGTACCAACACATTTTTCCTCCGGTCTAATGGAGCTAAAGGGATAGAAGGAAGGAGCGGAGGCCAGGGTGTCATCTGAGCCCCACCAATTCCACAGAGCCCGTCTGGATATCCAAGCCACACATCCAGCCAAGGAACCTCTCTCACCCCAAAGCAGCAGGGACCCGGTTTTCTGGAGGGTTGTGTGGCTGTCTTCGTGCTCCAGTTTCTCCCTATGCTGGAAGCTATTTACAGACTCAGGCCCACATTGCTGCCTCAGTTATGCTCAGTTCACATTTTTCATTTTTTTTCTTTGCAACCATGAGAGCTAGAAACATATACATATTTAATGAATCTGGGATTCTGATGTTATTACAGGAGCTTGGGCTCCAGGACCCTATGCACATGCCTATGGTGTATCTGAATCCCACTGAAAGAGAACCACTCTTGAGGAGCCTGACCAAGGCAGCTTGAGAACATTTTGAACATCTTCATAATGTGCTGTGAGTACTTCATTTGGCATCTCAATAGGGCACAGCTTGTGAAAGTACTCTCACTTCTGTTTCCCCAGTTTGAGCTCTGCTCAGGATGCCTCCCACTTGTGCCCATCTGCAGCAGAGAAGCACAATCCCACTCATTCCACTCCCTGCACCTCCCCTGCCTATTTAAAAAAGGAAAAGTATTTGTGAGGGAAACAAATTAATGCAAACCATTCAAAGGAAAGCTACATTATAACCCTATTTTTGTATTCCCTCCTGACTGATATCAATCTTCCTTGAATTATTTCAGGTTGTTTATCACCTAGATTATAAGACCTTTGAGGCAAAGGCCATGTTTATCTTCCTTTAATCATGGATGGTACTGTATAAGCAAGGCTAAACAATGAATAAGATAATACTCTGGGACTAAAGATCTTCATGTTGGAGGTTCTTATACTTTGCTAAATGTATTGGGTTCATCTCAATTTCCAGTCTTTCTTTTCACAAGTCACAGCAATGAAGGAGTGAATAATTTCTGAGACACTTGCACTTTGATCTTCCCATATTTTTCTATTCACTGCAATCAAGGATCAGTTATAGCAACCCCGTATTGCTAAGGGCTACTACAACAAAAACATCACACTTACTTGGTGATAGAATTTATAAGGGCACTTCACAGAACACATGAAGCAATTTACTACAAGTAAGCTGAACACAGACCACCAAGTTTCAGAGTAGTCTGAAAGAGTTCACATTGGGGATGTAGCAATTTGTAAGTCAGAAGGAATGAGGAGCAGCTGGATGCAATTTTATATGGAATTTTATTTGGCCTAATTGGGGTAATAAGTTAGTTCAGCTATCGGCTGTTTGGATTCTGCTTGAAATTCTAAAAGCCTCACTTTGGGGGAGAGAGAGCTAGCAGGGGTTTTGTCTTAAGAGTCATTCCCCAGAAGCATTTTCCCCAAGAGGCATTTTCCCTAGCAGGAGTTTTGTCAAGACAGTCATTTCCCAGAAGTATTTTACCAAACGCATTTTCCCTTACAGAAGTTTTCTCTAGAGTGTCATTCCCCAGAGTATTTTTTCCCTAGTAAAAAGAATTATTTAAGTCATGTATTTTTATTAGTTTTAAAGGTACGATCTATTTTTGCCTGCCTTAAGACAAGAAACAAACATTTGAGCACAGACTGGTCATGACCTTGGTATTGCCTAATATACCCCTTGCCCCAGGGTTTCCGCAGTGGGTTCCACTAACGCACCACTGACCTTGTTTTGACTTCAAGTACTAGGAACAGATTTTAGCCACAGTTTCTAACTTGGGGATGTGCTTATTGCTGAACTCTATTTAGGCTTGGCAGAACAATTTTTATTATTTAACAATTTTGATAGATCAATGATTATTTTAACCATTTTTTATTTGTATTAATTTAAATGTTTACACTAGTGCAAAATTATGGGTTTTAAGCTTCTTTAATTTTTACAGGTTTGCAGGAAATTATAGGGGGGTCATACAATAGAGGGATCAGACAATAATTAATTACAGTAGATGCTGAGATTCAAAAAATTAAAACTTTCGAACTATAAAAATACAATTGTCGACATCACTTGCCAAAATACACAAAGTCAATGTTGTTAAATCAAACTACGTTCTCAAGCAGCACTTTTCATGTTTTGACTATCTGTAAATTTTGATTGTCAGTGGAAATATTTTTTCATTGGTTTGTGTGCATAAGTGAAATCAACATTAACTGACATTTACCAATAACAGTCTAATTCTACCAAGCTTAAGTATGTTTAGTGCCAGTTCCGAGTCACCCATTGCTGATGTCTGTTGTTAGCAAAGGGTGATTTTTCCAAAAGTTCACCAATGTAGGCAGCCTGTCTCCTATTAGAAGGGAGAGAAACCTCTAAGAGACCTAAACTAGTGTAGAAAAAGTCACAGAGAAAGAAAAGGATTTCTTACTTGAAGATGAAGGGGAAATTTGTTCAGTGTGTCTCTGGAGCCAGATCATAAAGTGTATTCAAGCATTTAGTCTGCCCAATAATCAGTCTTTATAAAGTATTATTTTGGCAGAAAGAATTTTAGGTGATAAGAGCATTGCTATTTCATTTCTAATAGGAAAACAAGGACCATTACTGAGAACCAGAGAAAGCTAAGCTTTCTTAGGCATTTGGGCTGCAGCATATTACACAAAATGCAATATCAGTAGTAGGATGCAGTAGTTGCCATAATCTATAATAAAGACAATTACAGTAATCTCATCCTGTGCCTAATCATCTTCCAATTCACAATTGTCTATTATCCTAATTAGAATATGGAGTCCAATCCTGAAGTTCTTATTCAGGCAAATCTTCCATTAACTTGATTGGAAATCCTTTGTTCCACGATAAGGTCTTTAGAATTATAGACTTCATGTTTAATAATCAGGATTTTAATGCTGTACTGGATTTACTAAAACTGATATTTAGTACACTAGGAGAAACATAAAAACTGATAGAAACCAAACAGAGTAGGAAGCAAAAGAGTAAAAAAGAAAGAGACTGAAAATTAAACAGCATCTCTTTTTAGTCAGACAGGAAGGAATACTGTCCAAAAAAGTTGCTGCTAGTAGCACAAAAAAATCGGGGAGTCCAATCATTGAGTCTTTACCCAGGCAAAGCGGCCACTGAATTTTGCTTGAGTAAGGATGGTATTGTGAGACTTCCTCTTACCACCCATTCAGAACCAAACACTATAGAAGTAAATAAGTAAATGAAGCCAAACTTTATTGGACTGGTTTTTACCCATCCCTAGAGTGCATATAGATTTATGTGATCTTTAAGTGCTAATGACTAAAGAACTCAAAATCACTTGCCATTTGGAAACATTTAGATTTGCAACTTTTCTGGAAGGAAATTGTGTTCAGATATAGTTGATGTAAGTCTCAATACGAAATGTAAAGGATGAATTTTCTAAAGATGCGCCTGAACTTGAAAAGCTGAGTGAATTTCCTAATCTTAAAGGAAATTCAGATTCCAAATACATTCCAGAGTCAGCCTGTGTGAGGTTTATCCAAACAACTTTTTTTTTCCTGCATTTTGCAGCATAAGTCTTACATAAATTAAGTCCCACATGCCCACGTACTCTACCATTGCTTCCAGGACAGGAGATAGCAAGCTTTGCAAAGCTGCTAAGTCCCTCCCTCACACAGGTGGGTTGGCAGGGTTAAGGAGTCAGTGAAGCATGGACAGAGCAGCAGGGGAGACTGGGAAGGAGATTCTAAGTAAAATCCCCAATTGGCAATCCCCCTTCTGGAGCACACACAACAATATGCTGCCCCTTGCTTGGACCTAGATGGCATACTGACCATCTAATACACAGTGATACAAAGAATAGAGTTGTGGTAATCTGGGTAACTGAGGAAAGACAATATACACTTATAAAGATGTGATAAATGAAGGGGTGGGATAGCTCCCTTTTATGAAAACAACAAGGAGTCTGGTGGCACCTTAAAGACTAACAGATTTATTTGGGCATACGCTTTCGTGGGTAAAAACCTCACTTCTTTGGATGCATAGAGTGAAAGTACACCCAGACAGCCAGTAGCTATAAAATCCCTCTTAGTAGCTGTTCTCAATTGCTCTACCTGTAAAGGGTTAAAAAGTCTCACTGCTATGCATAGGTAAAAGGAAGTGAGTGGGCACCTGGCCAAAAGAGCCAATGGGAAGGCTAGAACTTTATAAAATTGAAACAAAGACTCCCCTTTTGTCTGTCTGTTGTTGTTCTCCTGGGGAGAGGCAGCCTGGCAGAACTATGCTGTAAGAGCTTGGGCCAGGTATGAAAAAATCATCAGTATCATACCTAGAAACTACTCATTTACAACCCCAGATATGTAAGTAGATCAGGAAATGTCTAGGAAAACATGATTTGGTTTATTCCTTTTATTTCGTTATGGCTGTGGATTCCTCTGTGCTAACCCCAGGTGCTTTTGTTTAGCTTGTAATCTTTAAGCTGGACCTCAAGAAAGCTATTCTTGATGCTTAATCCTTGTAGTTGCTCTTTTAAAATCTACCAGTAGTCTGAGTTCCCAGATGTATTTTCTTTCTTTCTTTTTTATTCTCTCTTACCCTTTTTTAGAACCGAATTGGATTTTTGTGTCTTAAGAGGTTTGTGCACATGTTTAATTAGCTGGTGGCAACAGCTGATTTTCTTTTTTTCTTTTTCTTTCTCAGCTCTTCCTCGGTGGGGGGGGGGGTAAAAGGGCTTGAAGGTACCCCACATGAAGGAATTCCCAAATGTGCCTTCCTGGGCTCTCAAAGGGGTTCTGCACTTGGATGGTGGCAGCATCTACCAATCCAAGGTCAGAGAAAAGCTGTAACCTTGGGAGTTTAAAACAAACCTGGAGTGGCCAGTATTAAATTTTAGAATTCATGCGGGCCCCCACCTGCTGCACTCAAAATGCCAGAATGGGGAATTAGCCTTGACATGGTGGCAGAGCGGTGGGATCATTTTGAACGAGAGGCACAGACCTCAGGATTTTAAAAGGACGCATTTTTCCTTTTGGCAACTTGCAAAGCGTGGGAGTTTTTTTTTCTTTTTCTTTTCTTTTCTTTGCTGCCTGAATCCTGGAGTGACCAGGATTAAATTTTAGAATCCTTGTGGGCCCCCAACTGCTGCACTCAAAGTGCCAGAGTGGGGAATTAGCCTTGACAGAAGTTCATTGTGTCTCTGAAAGAAAATATACTATGTTACAAAAAGTGAATTAGTTAATAGAAAGTATGAAAGATATTAGTGTCTGAAATGAACAGTGGGAGTTGTCAGCAAACAAACATTTCACTGAAAAGCAAGTAAGATTTTTATTGGAAATAAAAAGCCAGATTTTGCCACCCTTACTCACAGTCACTATCTTAACTAGTCAGGCATGTATTGAAACCAATGGAATTACTTGCAGAGTAAAGGTATTAGAATCAGGTAGGTCAGTTGCTATCAAGTTACAATATAATAAAATTTTAAAGTACATTTGTAGATATGTGACAGGCCATATTTTATTAAGGGATATCTGATTCATGTGTTTGGACACAAATTTCCTTATGCTGATTTAGATAGATGATCAAGGTTCATGGTAAAAAATCACTCAGTAAGCATCTTGGGAAAGCAAAGAGAAAATTAAATCTGCTATTTAAAGCAAAAGGTACTGAAACAATCAAGAGGAAAATATTAAAAAAATAATAGGCTGTGCCAATTAAGAATGAACAGCTGCTGTAATGATTTAGATTATTGCCTCCACATAAAAAATAGCAAAATTAATTAAATAATCTAACATGGGATTATATCATGTATATGTAAAATAGCTAGAAGAGCTATAAGCAATGGATGAAAAATGTGGAAAAGTAGTATTCAATTACAAAAGTATAGCTGTTCCATCAGTGTATTGTATAGTAGTAGTAGCATGTCTTCTACTGATAAAGAAGATAATGCCATTTTTCCTACAGGTAGCATGGGCAGGCAATTCATGACAACATATGGTACAGAATCTGTGATTCAATTTAAAATATAATCTTGTTGCACTCCAAGCCTTTCACTATGTTACCATTATGTGTAGAAGAGGCCTTATGACCAACCAATCAAAGCACAAACTATTAAAAAGGTTAAAAACTACAAATATGCAATGATTGTGAATAAAGTTATATTCCATTGACATACTCTCACTTTGTGCATATGAAAATTATTGTAAACTGAAGAGAAAGTGGCTTAAAATCCATCAGTTTCCACTAGCAAAGACTGCAGGAATTAGAAAAGTTGCAAGAATATCGCAGTACCTTATTAACAGAAAAACTAACTCCATCATCCTGTTGGTGCTATGTCAAAATAAGTAATAAAAAGAGATACAAAATTAATAAATACACATGGAAATAATAAATGCATAAAAGATGCAAGCATGTAATGAGCCTGATTCTGACCTCACACTGGTTTAAATCAGTAGCCCCTAGAGGCTGTAACTGAGATTGGGGCCCCTTTGTGCTACCATATAGTAAGAGACAGTCCTTGGCATTAGAGCTCAAAATGTAGATAGGCAAGACAGACAAAGCAGTGTTATCCCCAGATACAGACAGAGGAACTGAGGCACACAGAGACTACAATCACACAGGAAGTTTGTGGTGCAGATGGGAATTGAACCTACATTTTTTGAATCTCAGTCCAGTACCTTAAGAAGCCTATCCTCTCTCTCAGGCAATGCTATGAATAGAATCAGATTGCTTATCAGGGTGAATGTTAGACAATTGTATTAGTTTAGTTTTGCTTTGTTGTTTTTTTTAATTATTATGCTTCGGTCAAGGACCCATGAAGTCAGACACAAATTTCTTGAGAAAACAGGCAATAGCCACATCTTTATAGAATCAGACCTAAACAAATCCCTACAATTATACAGGCCCCGGAAGAGTGAAATGGAAGGATGTGACAGCAGCTATTTTACAGTCACTGACTTTCCCAGTTGTAGTACTCAGACAGCACAGAGTAGCCTATCTATACCAAAGAAGATTTGCCTTAACCTCAAGGCTGGAATGGTCTGTTCTGTGCTATTCAGGTTTTTATGCACACATCACCATAGTATCTGAACACCTTCCACCAGCGAGTTAAGCATTGTGACTGCATATCTGTCACTCATTTTTTGTTTGCATGTGCAGTGGAATGTCTTGCTTTAATAGTTTGCAGTTTTTTATAAAGTTGGTAGTTGTTTATATAAATATACTAATTGCTATGTGTTTATGTTAGAGAAGGTAAGGTAAAAATGTGCCTTGCTCTTGCAGGAGTTCATTCCATAGTCAGACTGACTCGAGAAATTTCTATCTCCTGCACAGATGTGCTTTACTCTTATTAGTTCCTTTGTATCACAGAAGTGTAGGTGTCAACCACAGTCACCATCCTGGAGCTTTTGATGATCTTTTAGATCAGTGGTTCTCAAACCTTTTTTTCCACTGACCACTTGAAAACTGCTGTGAGTCTCAGCGGACCACTTAAAGATCTTTCCAAATGTTGTTTGTACCATTATCTAACTATTGTAAAGCACTTTGGATAAAAGTGCTATGTAAAAAATAATAATAATAATTAACTTGTTTTGTTCTGCAAATAAAAGCACACAACTCATATTTTAATATCAGTAGTCTTACCTTTCTAATGTGATGGATGTGCCCTCTCTCCCCTGCCATGGTGGCCCCTGAGCTGGGGCTGGGAAGGACGGCCATCTCTCCCCGGCAGCCAGAGCCTTGGAGCTGGGGAAAGTCACCTCTTTCCCTGGCTGTCACAGCCCTGCACATCCCAAATTCCCCCAACCCCTTCTTCTCACCCCTCTGCCTCCTCCCACCTACCTCCTATTTCCCCCAAGGCCACCACCTCATCTTACAGGTACATCTTCTCCAGGGTACAGGCACCTAATTAGTGGAGCCCAGCCTGCACGGCTCCACTAATTAGGTGGGTGGCCCTTCATTCTCTCGTGAGTGGCTGCCCAGGCATGTATCTTAGAGGGAACTATCCACGGATCACCTGAATGGAGCTCACGCATCACTGGTGGTCCACAAACCACTGTTTGAGAAGCTCTGTTTTAGATATACTAGGTGCCTTCTCTGGAGTGCTTTGAATATAAGGACCAAAACCTTGAACTTGATTTGAAATTTTATGTAATGCCAGTGTAGAGAGGAGAGGAGAGTTTTAATGTGTTATTGATAGCCTGTGGTGGTGAAGACATGCACTTCAGCTTTCTGTACTTGTTGGAGTTTCCTAAGTGCCAAAGGAAACTCCTTTGTAAGCTTCACCCCTGTAAAATCTCCAAATTTTGCATTAAGAAATTGAGTACTTCAGAGACATAAGGTGGATGGTTGATGCATAAATCAGGGGTAAAATAACATATCCCCTGCCTATGGGGTTGACAAACCAGAACATTACCTATCCTCCCCACACTTTAACTCCAGTTAGAATGCTAATCTAACTCCCATTGACGAGATGCAACACCCAAAGTTGAAGTTGTTTGAATCCAAAAAATATGAACCAGGAATGTGACCGCGTATTGTCTGAAGTGTCCACAACCATACAGGGCACTTGTTAAATTGCTTTAAAAGTCCATACTCACACAAGCCAAAAGCAACTGTTCAAAGTACCTTCAACACACAAATACAATGCATTACTGCCACGGTCAAACCAGAACTGGTACTGCACTATATATTTGGAAGACACTACATGTCAGTATGAGGAAAGTGTACAGAACCTGATAGTCTAATTTATTCAAAATCTATTCTGTTCCATTCCATTCATGTTTCTTATATGTATCTTCATAGCTATACATTTTTTAGTTATATAACAATGTAGGTGTGCATAGTGCTTCACAATAGATAGATTATGCCAGGCAAGGATATGGAAATTTCCCAATTCCATTTCCAGACCAAGACATCTGGCCTTTACTAATCACTCCTGATAGCAGAAATCTCCTGATCCTCCACCAGGCAAAACATCAGATTTCCTTCCCAACTGTATAAAACCCTCAAGGACACCCACAGTACATCACCTGAATTTACCTAATATAGAAACTGCAGAGCTGAATATGAATAGGATGGAGAGTATCTGTGTATATTCCTAGTGTTTGCTCAGTAAGATGTGAAACTTTTACATACATTATAGACCCTGAGGAATGACATTTATTGAATCATATTTAGGCTGCACATACTGTGCTAAAGACCTCATGGACCGTCAAAGCTCTTATCTATTAAGAACCCTTTTAATCCCTACATGTGCTTTCCCATTTAATGAACTAATCAACCTCTTTCTTAATTCATATATTCCTCATAATAACATACTAGAGATTGAACATGAAGCTGTAATTCCATTCAAGTGTTCTACTAATATCATTGAATAGCACTGTTATGAAATTATGATTAAGTTTAATAATGAAATATGCAAACTTATATAGTGTAGTGAAAATATAAACTTAGATGAGTTAATTCAGTACAGGTCCCTTTAGGTCGTGGGGCCTCTTGCTGCTGGTTTTACTTTATTAATATTTTACTTCATAACTTAAATTTTGAGGTTCTGACTAAGATTTCATTTTTATTTTCATTATATATGTTTGCCTTTCATGAGATTAAGAGTGATCAAACACATTATGTGTGGTATACTCATTTCCCTCCACTTCAGAGTGCACTGTATCTGTGTTAAGGTTTCAGATATATGTTTCAAACGTTAGCATCCATCCCAGCTAAACAGTTCTCATATATACTGAGCAAGTGGAAAGATCATTCCGATAAGCTACAATAACTGGAAGACACCATACAAGGTTTAAGCAGATTTGGCAGGTATTACTGGATCCTCATTTTTACCTCATTGTGCTCTCCCTATTTGTTGTAGCCACCTGTTGTCTATATCTTATGTTTAGATTGTATGTTCATGAGGACAGAGCCATCTCTTTGTTATAAGTTTGTACATTGCCCAGCACAATAAGCTGTTTTCCCTGGTCGCTGTTACATTACAAAACATAGCTAATGATTTCTAAATCATAAAAGGTCTAAAGAGAGCAGCCAGACCAGCAGAAAATACAAGATGTACTGGGGCCATGTGATGTTTTTTCAGGGATATCAGTAAATGTTGGAAGTAGAGTGGACTGAGAATTTTCTGCTGAAATTGTTTGTTTTTTGTTTTCTGGAAAATGCTATTTCTGCAAAATTGAGATTTTTCCACATGAAAATCTCAATTTTGTAGGGGTTTTTTTTCTGTTCAATTTTCAGGATGGGTAGACACATATCGAAATATTTCAGATTGCCAAACTGAAATAAAACATTTAGCTTCAGGTCAGTTCAACATTAATCTGTATCTGGCTAAGGTACCGGGGTGCCTCGTAGGAGTTCTGGTTCAGATTCCTCAAACTCCTTTGGCCAGACTACATTTGTTTGGTGCTCCCTGACTGGTCTACCATCTCCTGTGTTCTTTGTTTCAATAGTAACATTTCAATATTTCACACCAGAACCCAAACCTTTAACATACTGGCTAAAATAACTCATTGGAAAATTACATTATTTGTAGGTATTCAGGATAAAATTCTGGCCCTACTGAAATCAATGGAAGTTGTGCCATGCACTTCAGTGGAGCCAGAACTTTATCCTATGTATACATATTATCTTGCAGACACAAGCAAGGATACCTTGCATATATAGCACTGAAAGCCAGTGAAAAAATCATGGTATCTCAGAAATTGGCAGATCTCTCTAAAAACAAATGAACAAAAATCTGACCATTTGAACTCCAGTCACACTGTGCTTGATATGAAAAAAACTAAACACTTCAATAAGTACTTACAATATTGAAAAATAATAAAAGGAGAAAAAGAAGAAATGATATGTCTGAATAAAATAAACACTTCTACCTACAGCACAGGAACTCATCTTATTTTTTGCTTGAGGGAACTGAACACACTATAACATAATGTAATCTTTAAAAGCATAATGATATAGAAGCATCTGTGAATATAGTCCATAAGTGCTGACATTGACAAATTACATAATAGTTAATGGAATATAAATAGGTTTGGATGCCTTCAATTCCAACTACCCTTAAATCCTTAAAAATCAGACACTTCCAATAATTTAGTGACATTATTCCAGAAAAGTTGATTTTGTTCAGTGAAAACTCATGGCATTGAACTGCATTATAATTAGAAGAAATTGACAAGTCATAATAAATCTTATTTCATGTGATAGACTCAAGAAAATTTTTCACTTTACAGGATTTTCAGGGACATAAAATAGTTTTTCTGCAAATAAGAAACCACCTATATTTTCACTTCTTTCAAGTAATGAACTGAAATAATGGTTCACCCAGCAAATAAAGAAGAAATGTAAATTTGTATTTAGGAGAACTTTGTTAGCGTACTCTTCTGTCATGTGGAGTTGGCAGCAACAAGGTCGGGTTCAATATCTAGGGGTTCCCTTTCAACAATACAACACAGAATTGGCTCAACCCCCCCACTCAGTAACCTGGGAAATTACACACCACTTCTCGGCGCCTCTAGAGGCAATACTTCCCCTCTTGGAAGCATAGAGTCTCAGTGTAGAAAGAAACATTTTAATGAAAGCAGGGAAGCCACCCAGCATTAATTAGAGAAAATGATTATAGCAAGATTCATAAATATAAAACAGTGAGCAAAACCCCGCACTGGAGTACATTGGGCAGTGTCTTTTGCTTCAGATTCATGAATTTTATACCAAAAGGTCCTTTAACATCCCCGCTCTTCTCCCTCACAATATCCCACGCACAGTGGTTGTTCTTGGTCAGTGAAGACCCAGAGTTCACAGGTGCATTTGTGTGAGTTCACTTCCCACCAGGAAAGTGCGGGAGAAGGCATCTTGCTTGCTCTGCCATCCGAGAGCTTGCTCTGGAGTTGTCACCCTGCCAGCCAGCCAATGCTCCACTCCACTGGCCGCCCCACCATACATTCACTGTTCCACTCTGCTGGCTGCCTCACCAGCCTCTCCACTGCATACTGTCACCTTCTGCTGCCATCTGCTTCTCTACAGTGACCTCTGCGGGTTAGTCCCTTGATGTTTCTCATAGCAATTAGTGATTGTCAGCTCTCAGTGATTGTCAGTTCTTAGGTCTTATCTACACTACACAGTTTGGTCTGCAAAAGGCAGCTTTTTCCAACAAAACAGTGGAGGTGTACACAGTACAAAGATACTTTTGGCGGCAAAAATAAAACCACTTCGATGAGAGGCATAAAGCTTTTTGCGGCAAAGTTAAAGTGATAATGTGTCAGTGTAGGCGCTGCCATTCATTATGTCAATATAATGATGGGCAGCAGGTATAACAGGCCAGGGGAGGCTAAGCGTCCCCTGGCGCAGCCACCACCGACGTGCTGCAGGATGCCTGGGCTGTGGTGGCCATGCCTTTCCTCTGCCTGTTCCCCTCCCTGCTCCGCCCCTTCCCCAAGCCCCACCCTGCTGCCTGGTGTGTCCCTCCTCTCCTCTGCTTTACTCCACCTCTCCCGCTCCAGAGGTCCCCACCACCTGCCATATCCCTCCTCTTCTCCACCCTCAATTGCTCCCCGAGTCCCATCTCATCCCCACATCCCCCACAAGACACCCTCCTCTGGCCTGTTGCATCCTTCCCCAGTACCCCAACCCCTTGATCCAGCCCGGTGAAAATGAGCGAGTGAGTAAATGTGAGGAAAGCGAGCAACAGAGGAATGGGGGATGGAATGAGTGGGGCAGGGCCTCAGAGAAGGGGCGGGGCCTCGGATGAGGGAGGGGCAGAGGGCGGGGTGAGGGTGTTCGGTTTTGTGTGAGTAGAAAGTTGGCAATGCTTGAAGGGACGAGGTAGGGTCAGGGCAGAGCTGGGGACTAGCGTCCCCAAAGAGGGGTTTCACTTGCTGCCCTTGGATATAACTGGCCTCCCCTAGTATCCCACAATGCCTACCATGACTGCTCAGTTCATTGTTCTGAACTTGGCTTCCCTGTATCTAGCTACACAGGCATGCACCCCTCCCCTTTCAAAGATCCAGGAAGCTTTGACATTCTGGAATCTGGAGAGCTCACAGAGTTGCTGAGGATGCTGCTCCTGGCAGCTGAGGAGGCTGTGGAAGAACTCAGAGGGAATCAGAATAATTAATATAGGATATTGCTGACCCTGGCAGGCCAGCAGGCAGAGTGGACTGCTGCTAGGATGAGGGAGGAGGGGTTGGAGAGACTTCTCAAGCTGCTGTCTGAACTTAATGAGACAGCATGCTGACATGCTCTCCCCCAACACACCCACTTCCCCAACACACACTCTGTCTCTCTCACTCCCCACACTCCCTGTCTAGGTTTGCCAATTTTGGCTGGACGTATTCCTGGAGATTTAATCACATGTCATAATCTTTAATTAAAGATTAGTCTTTAATTCCTGGAGACTCCAGGTCAATCCTGGAAGGTTGGCAACCCTATCTCTGCCACACACTCTGCCCCCCCGCTTCCCCTCCTCCCCTCATGCAGGTCAGTTGAAAAGTGGCTGGCAGTCTAGCAGGATGCCCATGGAACTATGTGATTGAGAAACCTGCATCATGTGACACTAACTTCCCACTGAGACACTGCAAACCTTTTCCAAAGCACCCTACAACCAGTTGCACGGTGGAATAGCTACCCACAATACACTCCTGTCAATGTTGATGCAAAAGCTGCTAGTGGTAGCGCTCTGCTGACACAAGGAGCATATTGTCGACATTCAACAGCAGTTTAATTAAAGTGGCATAACTTTTGTCGCCAAAACTGTGTAGTGTAGACATAGGCTTAGTGGGGGAACTTCCTTGATGAAATGGGCTGGGCAGAAACACTGCCACATCAAGTGAATTCAGCTCTAGTGATCACTTAACAAAACAAAAGATTCCTAAGGGAGCCTTAATTAGCTCTATCTTTGAACAGTGGGGAGGGACAGGTTAAACCATGCCTGGGTCTCTGAGACAGAGATGAGACCTCCAGGCAAGAATGCCTGTGCCTACCCCCATTTACTTTCACAGGGCTCTTGCGTTCCAGCCCCCACCTTAATGAATACATTTCAGCGAGGGTGACCCCCTCAATCAGGACAGACTAAGCACAGTTCTGCTGCCCTTTACTCATACTATAAAGATAACAACAACAATAACATTTCACTATCCCTTCATTCAGTATTAAAGTGATTTGAAACCCAACACCAGCCAAAGTTGACCACTTTGGCAACACAGCTCAGTGTGCTGGATACATAGGCAGAGTGGGTGTGTTCATGTAAATACAGTCTGATCCTGAAGTCTTTTCCCACTTGCTAGCTACCTGTCAGGGTAGATCTCATTCAGACTTTGCTTACATCTGATATCCAAATGCAATAAGCTTATTCTAGAGTAAAGTCAATATCAGGTTTCTGAAATTTCTATTTTATAGCACCACAGCAGTGATGTTATAATGTAGGCTGAGTAAAAACTTTCATTTTTAATTTCTACTTTCAATCACGTATAGCTTTCTCAGAAAATTTACTTTGGGTAGAAATTTCTCATACTTGATCTTTAGAAATATTTTAAAATACCAATAAATAAAATCTTTAGAAAAAAATAAAAAATAAATTCAGACTTTATTTAATTTTGTAATCAAGGAAAAATCTTGTATTCTGACAGTTTTTATATTTTTTCAAACATTGTAATAAGCCTGAATACACCAAAAACTGTGCTTTTTACCTTCAAATGTGACATGGATATATTTCTAATTGAAGACTAGTGCCTTTAATGTTTATAAAGAAATTGCTTTGAAATGGCAAAATTACAGCTATTTGTAAAGTGTCACATTTTCCTTAAAATGTTGATAGCCTACAAACCACAGAATATGCAAGTCTACAAATAACAAGTTTGTAATCATATAGCTGGCTCTGTTGGCTACACACATTTGATGGGATTTTCAAAAATTTCCATGGCTCTCCTTCCATGGAAGTCAATGATAGTTCAACTTCAATGGGAACAGAATCAGGGCAACAATGAGCAATTTCAAAAATCCCGTTCATGAGGGTTACTATTATGAGTAAGGGTTCACAGGACAATGTCCACTATTTCTTTTGTTTCTTTGTGGATATTAAAATGCTCAACCTCCAGCATTAACTTTAATGGGAGCTGCTGAGTAGTCAGCACTTTTGGAAATCCAACCACAAGTTTATGTACCTAAATATGGATTTAAGAGCCAAAGGTAATCATCGATTTTTAAAAATCTTGGTTCTAGCACTGAAATGCAGGTATGAATATTTCCTACTTTGTAACCTGTATTGCTCTTTGCACAGAATAGATTAGATCAGATCATTACTTCATTATAAGAAATATAATGTAAACAGGTGCATTATTAGTATAAATAGCTCTATTGGATCACACTCAGGAGATTCAACCAGAAATCATTATGCCTCTTTAATGATGAGATACTCATAAAAACTGAAAAAACTGAATTAATTGCACACAGTGCTCAAGTAATCAGGCTAAATGCAGGAGATTGTAGATGTGGTATAAAGTCTTGCAAACTGGGGCCAGGATGAAGGGCTACAGCACATACCTCCTCCCATAGCCACTATTTCAGTCTAAGGACAAGGGTGGAAATTATTGCCCTCTGAATGGTGATGTGAGCAAAATGGTCCAAAATAGCATGTAATCCCAATTCCACTTTCATGTCCCCTGACTCTCAGACTTCAACCCAATAAATACAGCAATTAACTTGATGCATTGCTTTCAAGATCAGAATTGGTGGATGAAAATGTATAAGAGACAGGAAGAAATAAAGAGGAAGAGCAAGAAGAGCCAGTAGAACAGAATATGGAGAAAAGGAGAACGCTTGAATGGAACGAGATCAGAAAATCTGCTAATATTGGTGCTGGACAATAACATAAGGTTATTTTGGGCCATATATGAAAAAAATCCATCAGATATTTTTAAAAGAATGAAATATAATGTGCCCAAGTTTGAAAGAGAAGTCGTCTTTGCCCAGAACAAATTGCTATCTTTTGGGAAATAGCCATCCAGGGAAGTGGACACATAACAGAATGGCAAATGTCTTTAAAAATATCATGAGTTTGCTGATACCCAACATATAGATGAACAATAGATATGGCACAACTTTGGTATGAATCTACAGATAATCCATTTCAACATTCTTCTGATTGCCACAATATCTTTTAATAGACATTCAACCAGACTGGTCTGCCATGTGATTTGCAATGAAATACTTACAAAGAGGAACAGTGCTCATTTAAAAATAAAAATAAAAAAGTACTCAAACATTTAGTGAATTAGGCAGAAAATGATTAACTTGTCTTTCCAGAGTGTGTGGATGGGGTTGATTCCTCATCATAGCACATATTCTGCTATTATGAAAATACATGTTTCATTGATAACATTCAATAAAGATTCCCATCTTCTTGTGCTGTCAGGATGACTATTGAAATGGCAAACATTTTTTGACAGAGGAGATGGTCTGACCTGATTAAAATTATTTTGCAGGTTTTACAACTAAATTGATCATTTTGATTTCCAGCAATTCATTCATTGTAGAATCATATACTGAACATGTTTTCTCAATGTAGCTTGTCCCATCAAGGACCCTGTTGCATTTTATTGATTCCTCTAAGGTAGGGACAAAATTGAAATTGGAAGTTTCAGAAAATCCACATAAATGTTTCTCACTTTGCAGCTCTCAATATCATATGATATGTTATCTAAAATCTAAAAAGTCATCTTCATTAGTCTGATTTATTTAAACCCAATTTAGATAGCTAACGAGATAGACGCAATTGAGAAAAGGTGCAAAAATGCTTAGTATGTCATGGCACTGGAGAAGCTTATGGATTTCCAAATGAAGGAAACCTGTTTTGCTTTTCTTTGCTTCAGAGAAATACTCCCCACTTAGCCTTTATGCTTGTTCCAATCTTGCAAAATTATTATGTGACATTTTTTGGATGGTTTCTTTTGAATGAAAAATAAAGTATTAAACTAAATGTGTTCTTTATGAGCAATAACTGACACAGGAACTCCATCTGGATAGGGATTTCAAAATTACTTACCACCATATGGATCGTCTCAAGTAGTCTAAATGGTTTTGGTAGCACTAACTTTTAAATGGTTAAGTCCTAAGTCTCTTGCTTGATGACTGGGGGGAGGGGGGGACACATTGTGAAATGGCCTTAAACTACTCAAGAAGGTTGCTAAAACACATTAAGTAGGGAGAATCACTCCATAAAAGGACACAGTCCATTTGGCAAAATCATCATGACAATCCTAAGAGCATGTGCTCAGATCATCTATGAAACCTCTCCTGATCTTGACTTCTATTAATGTGTATTTAATGGCCCCATAAAATAGTCAGAATGTTAGACTCATCTCCACCCACTCTCCTATAGGATGAGGGGGATGGCTCATTGGTGCCTATTTGCAATGAAGACAAAGATGAGGATAAAATAAGGCTCTCATACACAGCTTAGATGGATCCACAGGCATGGAGAGACACCAACATGAATGTAAGAAAGTTTTCATGGATGACCTTCACTGGTTATATTTGGTAATATAATAAATGCCAATTCTGACCTGCAGCTAGTGTGGTCTAATGTATTTCAAAGTGTGTTTAAGATCAACACTTAATATCTTGCTTGGCCAGTCTACTTGCACACTTTTTCCAGGAAGCAAATAAGTAAGTTGAAAGCATTCGGTTTCTCAGGCCCTGAGCACTTTCTGGAGCAGAAAAGTAGCTTCGCACAACAACCTCTCTGCTATATCTACTGCAGTGAGACAGCCATAATTTCCTCTCCAATGAACTGGACACCATGATTTGATAACCACTATGCCTCTTCCTCTGGCAACATATATTTTTCTAAATGCTTGTTCAAGGTTTGTTCTGCTTCATGTAATCTGGAAATGTGGACAGAAGACTTTTTTTGGTATTAGAATATATAAACTATTTAGGATAGAAATAACCATTGAGCTGCATATATACTATTCATTATATTGTATATTGGTTGTTTGTACATTCCATAATTGTAGAATTTTGCAATGCAAATAGTGCATGCAATTTTCATTTAACTGTAGCCATAGCAGTATATGCTGTCAATGCACACATAATGCATACTAAGAATATTATAAAAAACCATGTAAAACACACCAGAATATTTTATTACCATGAAAGATCAAAGGATCATCAAACCTGAGAAATAAGGTGTTTAAATATTCTATCCTTTTTTATACTACCCTTAGACATAAATGAATGGAAAAAAAACATTATAGTGGCATTATTGGTTTTGCTAAAGACAAAAAAAAAAAAAAAAGGCTAGGCAATTCAGAGCTAAAACTGACCATTCATGTTTCACACTATTATGGTAAGACAATGGAGAGAACTCAAAAGTGTTTGATCTTATAACTTTATTACCATAGTTGGGTGAGCTAAGGTTTGACTCCTATACCCAAAGTAAGTGTTCACTCCTTTATTGATAAATCCAACCCTTAGTCCTATTGTGTTGTTTTGTTTTGGCAACATGTACTGAAAACAGCAATGAAGAAAAATGTTCCATACATAGAAAGCACTTTTATTGTCTAAAGAGTAATGGCCAGAGGACACAGGGTTATTAATATTAATACTACTTGCTAGGAAACATTTTTCATTCTGGTTGAGGAATGTGTCAAACTTTCCACAGTCTTAGAAGTGCCATCTGATTTTGATGGGTCTATAGCTCAAACCTCTTAGAAATTGACATCCACATATAAGGACATATAGTTCCTACTTATTGACATTTTTCATAACTGGAACAGCAGCTTGAGAACAGATAGTATCTCAGGTATCTATGGCAAAAAGACAATCACATCTGAGGAAACACTTTTCATTTTCAAAGATCATTGACAATTGCAAATAGATGGAAATGTATAGAATTTCTTCTCTAAAAAACAATACCTGACTTGGCGTCTGATGAAGTGGGCATTCACCCATGAAAGCTTATGCTCCAATACTTCTGTTAGTCTTAAAGGTGCCACAGGACCCTCTGTTGCTTAATACCTGACTTTATTACATTCATTTGAATATTTTCTTGAAATATATCTCCTTATTTTCATTATAAACTAAGTTCAAAGGCACTTCAGAAAAAGTGCATTACCAAAATTACCTAGGGAATTGTCATAGAACAATTAAATGAGAAATTTTCATTTTTTAAAACCATAGATTTGTGGGAATACATGTACATGTATAAAAGAGCAAGAAGATGGAGTTAAACATTTTAACACAGTTAATTTTATTTGGCATAAAATATTTACTATTGCTTTCAGCAAGAAGGAAACATATTGCATTTGGACAGTGTAGAGCAAAATAGCATGTGTTTTTGTAAAATATAGAATGCATGAATGAGACAACACCTTCTAAAACTCTATCTCCTCCCATTTGGTAGTACAGATGCTTAAATTATGAGTACATAATTGAAAGAAGCTGTCAAATAATATGAAATTGAACAAAGAAGATTGCAATTATCCTCTACACTCTGAAAATTATTTATCTTCTTTGGGAAACAGAAATGTAAGAAAAAGTATAAGATATCACAAGTAGGGATTAGCCCAAATTGAATAGTCTACAGGCATACGGATTCAGGATTTTGATTGGACTCATTATAATGATAGGAAACATTTGCATAATTCAGATCCAGATTCAGATTTCAAAGTTTGGGAATATTTTAATCAAGGGATTTTGTTTTGATTCATTGCTAATTCCAATAAGACATGGCAATATACAATTATTTATCTTTTAAAACTAAAGGACTTTAAAAAGAAAATTTTAGGTTGGCTAGGAAAGAAAATGGTCTCCTTGGTCCTGGCTCAGCAAGTTACCTAAGCAAGTCCTTAATTTTAAGCACATAAGCATTCTCACTGAAGCCATTTAGGGATACTCACATGCTTAAAATTAGGTACATTCTTAAGTGCCTTTCTGAATTGGGGCCTAGAGTAAGGGACCTAGTTTCTTGACCAGTGTCAACATTTCCAAACTTGAGTTCCTGAAGTTAGATATCTAAACCCATGTTTTGGTAGTGATGAAAAGTGGACCAATTTCAGACATGCTGAGTACCTGCATTTCTGCTTGATTTCCATTTTGAATTGGGAAGCCTAATTTTAGGCACTCACACTTGAAAACTTTAGTCCAGATATCTCAATTGTAGTTGTGCGACCCCATTTACTGAAACGGATGTCCCACTGTCTAACATTAAAAATAAGTTTACTGGGCTTTCCTGTGCTTGAAACCCAGATAGCCCCCAACTTACCTATATGAAAATCTGTATTCCAATAGTTATGATAAGTTTAATTTTCATGGATGAAAAAGTTACATTGTGAAACTAAGTATGGATGTGTGAGGATTCCACAGGTCTAAGGGCCCTACTTCCTTTGATTTTGGGCTCTGGAATAAACCATGGTGTAATTATCTTTCAACTTGGGCTCATCTCTAATAACAGGAAATTCTGTTATTTTTAGATTCCCCAATGGCTTTGGATTTATTTCTGGATTGTTTTACAAGAAACTATTCAAATCTGTGGGATTGTTTCAACAAACTTTTTTAAAAATATTTTCATATGTGGAAAAGATTATAATGGTTCAGGCATAACAGAATATTTGTTATGTTTATCCAATATCTGTTTGCAATATCAAGTACTTTTTTTGCATTGCAAGTACTTTGAGCTTGGAACCATGGGAGCTACCATACAAGATCAGATCAGTGGTCCATCTAGTCCAGTATTCTGTCTCTGAGAGTAGTCAAAACCAGGTTTTATAGATGAAATGTAAGAAACCCCATAGTAGACAACAACCTGCCCATAGGGGAGGGTTCTTCCTATGCTTCAACAGTCAGAGGCTGGCATATGTTTTGAAAGGTAAGGATTTTTATTCTTTATATTTATTTTAAATCCCATCTAATGTAATTCTGGATGTTTATATAATCCTTATAATAACCTAGTCTTTATTATAGCTGATAAGGTCTGGGCCTCAATGATTTCTAGTGGCAAGGGTTTCCACAGCCAAATAAGGTATTGTTTATTCATTTTATATTTGCTGTCCTTCCTTTTCATTTCCTATCTCCTATTCATTTATTATGAGAAGAAGTAAATTGGAGCAGGTGAACTACTTTCTTTATATTCTTCATTATTTTCATTATTCTCTGACCTCTCTCCTTTATTTGCCATCTTTCTAAGGGTACGTCTATACTTACCTCCGGGTTCGGCGGTAAGCAATCAATCTTCTGGGATCGATTTATCGCGTCTTGTCTAGACACGATAAATCGATCCCGGAAGTGCTCGCCATCAACACCAGTACTCCTGTTCCGCGAGAGGAGTACGCGCAGTCGACGGGGGAGCCTGCCTGCCGTGTGTGGACCTGCGGTAAGTACCTTGTATTTCTAACTAAGATACTTCGACTTCAGCTACGTTATTCACGTAGCTGAAGTTGCATATCTTAGTTCGAACTGGGGGGTTAGTGTGGACCAGCCCTTAACTAACCAGCATTACTCTTTTTTTCAAATCACTTCCATATGGAAGTCTTTATTCACCTCTAATCATTCTTATTGCATCTCTGTAACCATTCTCTTTCGGTCATATCCTCTTGGCGATATGATGACCAGGTCTGAAGACAGTATTTCATTTGAGGACAAATGTCTGATTTATATAATGGTAATGTAATATTCTGAGTATTTTTCAGAGTTTGTATGCATTTAACATTAATTTCCAACCAGTGTGTTATGCATCTAAGATTGCATTTTTTTTTAGACTTCCACTGCACATAGCACAGAAGTGTTTATTGAGCTATCACAATGACAATCTAGTATTTCTCTTGAAATAATAGGGACACTTACAACTGAGTTTAAATAATAACTGATGCAAACCAACAAAAGTTAGGGCATTCAAAGTAAGACTCCCACTCCAGCCTTAACTCATCCAAGTACCCCTTTTAATCTTTTTATACCATTCCATACATTAAGGATGTTAGTCATTTAAATGTTTTTGGGAGTATTAATTAATAATTATTATTATTGTTATTTTATTTGTTTGGGTTAATTTACACATATCTGCTCATTATATTATGTAATACCCTCTTAATTCCTGGTCTGAAATATATTTAATAATATTAATATTAATATAAGGGGAACTCCCTTTCCCTTCTTTTCATGTATCTGTGTCTCTCCATATGTATATATGAATGTTATTCTAACAAGAAGAACTGTTTCCCCAAGGTCTCCTTACCCCAGTCCTATTTATTTCTACTTTTAAGTTATATTTTGTTAGAATCACTAGCATTTTTTACATCATACATATGGAGAAATAGAATTAACAATCATTTTGGGGAACGTGGCAATTCATGTTTACTCACTGCATATGAAAGTAAAGCTCTTTGCTCTCTATAAGCAAGTGTTCATGCAGAGAGAACATATTTACAATTTTACATTGTAAGTGGTAGTGTGAAGCAGCAACAATTTACACTTCTGTGGGACAGCATATAGAGCATATAGAGAACATTCTTTGTTTTGCACAAGGGGAAGAAAATAGGGATGTCTGATATTCAGACTGAGTGAATGTTATCAAGGGCTTTTAAGAAATATATTACATTAAATTTACAATAAAATGTGTATCAAAGAACTATTTGGGATTTAGATTACAGTTGATGCAAGGAAAGAAATTCAGAGTGAAGGCTGACACTCAGTCCTTGTACAGTATTACATCTTATGTTCTAGTAAAATAACCCATTGGGCCTAGTCACAAAGGGCTAGATTTTTAATAGCATGTAGGCACCTAGTGGTATTTTCAAATGCTTCTTGATGCAATTTGGGAGTTAGGCAGCCTAGGTGCTTTTGAAAAATCCCACGAGTTGTCTATCTGCATCTTTAGGTGCCTAAATATTTTTAAATGCCTGCCCCAAATCACTCCAAGTGAGGATCTCTATTTGTCTGGCTCCTCTGTATAAGGTGGTTGGCCTAATGAGGCAAAGATGAGCAACTGGTGTTAGCTTCTCCTCTGATCCAGATCCAACCAGTTGCAGGCAGATTATCTGCCGCAAAGACCACTTGGCACCGTTGATAACTTTACAGTGGGTACATTTTCTAGGTCAAATCTCCTCCCATATTTTCCTGACAGTTGTAATTTTTTGTGCCTGAATTCTACTCATACCTTCCACTGAAAATTATTTACATGTGCAAATCTCACCTGCATCCTATTCATATGGGTTTACGGGAGCATGAACTGGCACATTACCATGCTTTCTCCCTATATTTTATGCTTAAAACATGCCCGAAGCAGGTAAAACTTTGTAAGAAGACTCAAAGCTAATGGTATTCTTCACAAATGATATGCGTTAAAAACCCTTTGCCACTATCAGTTTTAGTAGATAATGTGGAAAAAATTCAAAATGTCACGAGTAGTTTTGTAAAGAACATATTTATATAGCTATCCAATCCTAACAAGTCACACACTCAGTTACCCTCACACAGACTCACAGCTGATTGCTGGAAGGCCTTGTAGATCCAGGTGACAGTAATGGTATTAAAATGGAAGATCTATTGTAATAGTAACTCCATAATACATTTCCTATTGTATTTAAAAATGGTGTTCTAAAACACCTGGTAGTCCAGTGTCTTAGGGGAAGAGAGGAAAAGTATGGCTGCTTTGAAAAATCCCCAGGGAAATCCTGTTATCAGAAACTGAGTTTTTTTGTTTTTGTTTTTTACAATTCTAAACACCTGTTTAGATTTTATGGAGCAGAGCCATTATTTTAACATACAAAGTCTAGAAATGAAGAACAGTTTTTTTTTAAACCAACATAGACATTGAAAAATTAACTAATATTCATGATTTATAGTATGTCATTACCTTGTTATTTATTATTATTATCTGTGTGGTAGTAAAGAATTGCTTATTGCTTTTTTGTTGGCATTCTAGGAAGACTTTTTTTCTACAGAATTAAGTTAAAGTTTTTTAATCTGAAGTTGGAAATCTCATGATGTTTGGTGCAACACACAAACATACACAAGTGCATGCTGCTCAAATATCATACAATTTTGAAATAACTTAGGTTGCCCCTAAGCAGTGCATAAAACGTAATACAGAATAAGTCTTTATGACTGGTTTCAATTGATTGCTTTTGAGCAGAAGAAAATGAGAAATCATTATGTGCACTGGTTGAAGCCTTCTTTTAAGCAGCAGTTCAGTTTAATTCATGTCACCTTGCTCATGACAGCAATAACAAATAAAGAAACTGAGGATGGATTCCTAGGGATAATTAAGCAGTGTTGATCTTTGGACAGTTGTCTTTTCAATGAAACACTGATTGCATTGTTCATAACAAAACTACCTCTGCATGACAGAACTAATTAGTGACCATCTGAACTTACTTAGCCAAACGAAAAAAGCAATTAAAAATGCCGTCATCACTGGATCTGCCATTGAACATCTGGTTATATTGATAAGCAATAGAGCAAGTTAAAGCTTCTTTGGAACACAATGGAACTTAATCTGCTTGCTAAGCAGTAATTAGGAAGCAATAAGAGAATATGAGATTACTCTTGAGAAACTGTTATTATGATGCAAACAATTTTCAAAATGCCATTTGAAAAAATTCCCCCTGAATTGGTATTTAAATAAGGATTGGAGGAGGTGGAGGGGAATCTGAATTTTCCATAAATGAAACACCGTAAAGCCAATAGAAAAATCATTGATTAGTTGTGTTTCAAACATATTTACGCCATATCATACTTCAGATAACGTATTTTGCTTTACACCTTGTAGAAAGGATGGCTATCAGATTAGGCTTGAGAAGATATGTTTGGAAAATCCATTGGAATGGATTTTGAACTGTGTTAAATTTTCCTTGTATTATCTTGCAAAAATATCAGAGAGCATACTAGGTGTTCAATCTTTTTACCATTCAAGAAAAGATTGGAAAAAGCAATAAAATGACAGGTAAATATGGATGGAATACTCAAGTTACTCTAGCAATTTTTACAGATGTTATCTATACTCTGTTGTTTCTGTACTAGACTGTTCAAAACAGGCAAAGAAGCATTAAAGACTTTTATAACAACACAGGTAGAGAATGTTATCTTTAGTTCATTGCCTGTGGTTTGAAAACTGGTTGACTGAAAATGAGAGGAAAATAAATTAGTGCCTTATATTGGTAAGAAAGATAATATCAGTGCTCACATATAATGTAGTATAATAATTTTCCATAGGCAGGCATTTAATAATTTCAGGATGGCATAGCATATGTTGATTTTGTTTTTTAACCTTTTTACAAGTGACAGATGTCTTTTTGGCCATGTCAGGCAAATACAAAAGGAAGGACGCCTGGTGCAATAACTTTCAATATATACAAAGGAGAAAAACAACTCCTAGATAGTTGTCAATCTCTGGCTTCTGCAGTCTTAGGCAGCTTTTGTGTGTGCCAGTTATGTTGAGCCAAAAACTGAAAAATGACTCCTCCTATTTGTTCCAAGTGCATTCTGAATTCATGTGCATTCAGTTTGCTTCCATGAAATTGTACTTTGATTCATGCCAAGACTCCCATACAAAATCTCTTTTGTAAATCATTGAAAAATTGTATTTAGTACTCAAGCTATATTGAGCTATATCTGATCACAGTACATGTTAGGCTGCTTCTTTTGCTGATTTAGGGCCTTGATTCAGGAAAGAACTTAAATGTGTGCTTAAATCCATCCCTACTCAGGACAGCATTTAAGCACATGCTGAATAGTAAGTACATGCTTTCTTAAGAGCTATCCTGAATAGGGATCTTTTCATGAATTCGGATTCCAAGGGGGGAAAGGACCATTGTGATCCTTTAGTTTAGGCCTCCTCTATAATACAAGCCACAGAACTTCCCCAGAATAATACTAGAGCAGATCTTTTACAAAAAAATCTAATCTAAAAGTTGTCAGTAGGGCTGTCAAGCAATTAAAAAAATTAATCGTGATTAATCGCACGATTAAAAAAAAATTAATCACACGTTAATAGAATAGCATTTATTTAAATATTTTTGGATGTTTTCTACATTTTCAAATAGATTTATTTCAATTACAACACAGAGTATAAAGTCGACTGTGTTCATTTTATATTTATTTTTATTACAAATATTTGTGCTGTAAAAACAAAAATAGTATTTTTCTATTCACCTAATACAAGTACTGTAGTGAAATCTCTTTATCATGAAAGCTGAATTTACAAATGTAGAATTATGTAGAAAAAAACCTGCATTAAAAATAAAACAATGAAATATTTTAGAGCCTGCATGTCCACTCAGTCCTATTTGTTGTTCAGACAATCGCTCAGACAAACAAGTTTATTTACATTTACAGGAGATAATGCTGCCTGCTTTTTGTTCACAATGTTGCTTAAACTGAAGCAAGGGTAGTTTAGGTTAGACTTTAGGAAAAACTTCCTAACTATCAGGGTGGTTAAGCACTGGAATAAGGGAAGTTGTGGAATCTCCATCATTGGAGGTTTTTAAGAGCAGGTTAGACAAACACCTCTCAGGAATGGGCTAGATAATACTGTACTTAATCCTGCCACGAGTGCAGGGGATTGGACTAGATGATCTCTCGAGGTCCCTTCCAGTTCTATGATTCTATTATTCTAACATCACCTGAAAGTGAAGAGATATTCTCATGGCATTGTTGTAACCAGCGTCGCAAGATATTTATGTGCCAGATGCACTAAAGATTCTTATGTTCCTTCATACTTCAACCACCGTTCCTGGGGACATGCATCCATGCTGATGACGGGTTCTGCTTGATAACAATCCAAACAGTATGGACTGATGCATGTTCATTTTCATTATCTGAGTCAGATGCCACAAGCAGAAGGTTGATTTTCTTTTTGGTGGTTAGGGTTGTGCAGTTTCTGCATCAAAGTGTTGCTCTTTTATGACTTCTGAAAGCATGCTCCACACATCGACCCTCTCAAATTTTGGAAGGCACTTCAGATTCTTAAACCTTGGGTCAAGTGCTGTAGTTACCTTTAGAAATCTCACATTGGTAACTTCTTTGCATTTTGTCAAATCTGCAGTGAAACTGTTCTTAAAATGAACAAGATGCTGGGTCATCATCCGAGACTGCTATAACATGAAATATATGGCACAATGCAAGTAAAACAGAGCATGGGACATACAATTCTCCCCCAAGGAGTTCAGTCACAAATTTAATTAACACATTATTTTCTTAACGAGAGTCATCAGCATGGAAGCATGTCCTCTGGAATGGTGGCCGAAGCAAGAGGGGGCATAGGAAAGTTTAACATATCTGGCATGTAAATATCTTGCACTGCTGGCTACAAAAGTGCCATGCAAATACCTGTTCTCATTTTCTGATGACATTGTAAATATGAAGAGGGCAGCATTATCTCCTGTAAATGTAAACAAACTTGTTTGTCTTAGCGATTGGCTGAATAAGAAGTAGGACCGAGTGGACTTATAGGCTCTGAAGTTTTATATTGTTTTGGTTATGAGTGCTGTTATGTAAAAAAAAAAAAAAAAAATCTACATTTGTAAGTTGCACTTTCACAACAAAGAGATTGCACTACAGTACTTGTATGAGGTGAATTGAAAAATACTATTTCTTTTGTTTATCATTTTTACAGTGCAAATATTTGTAATAAAAATATACTCTTATTTAAAATTACAACACAGAATATAATGTATATGAAAATGTAGAAAAGCATTCAAAATGTTTAATATTTCTTTTATTGGTATTCTATTAACAGTGCAATTAAAACCATGATTAATCATGATTAATTATTTTAATCGCAATCAATTTGAGTTAATTATGTGAATTAACTGCGATTAATCGACAGATCTAATTGTCAGTGATGGAGAATCAATCTCAAGCATTGGCAAATTATTCCAATGGCTATTTGCTCCCATGGTTCCAAATGTATGCCTTATTTTCAGTCTAAATTTGTCTAGCTCGGGAACTAGAAGCTTGATTCAAAGGAAGAAAAAAATCAAGTGTGCAAATACAAAATAGCTGGTTAGGCAGCCATACTGCAGAAAAGGCTTTGGGAATTATTGTGGATCACAAATTGAATATGAGTCAACAGTGTGATTATGTTGTAGATAAAACAAATGTCATTCTGGGATGTATTCACAGGAGTGTCACTGTAAGACATGGGAGATAATTGTTCCACTTAGCACTCGTGAGGCATCAGTTAGGGCAGGGATTGGCAACCTTTGGCCCAAGCATCCCTCAGCCCGTGCCTCTTCCCGCAGCCCCCATTGGCTTGGAGCGGTGAACCGGGGCCAGTGGGAGCCGCAATTGGCCGAACCTGTAGACGCCGCAGGTAAACAAACTGGCCCAGCCTGCCGGGGTGCTTACCCTGGTGAGCTGCGTGCCAAAGGTTGCCGATCCATGAGCTGGAGGGTTGTGTTTACTTTTGGACAACACACTTTAAGAAAAACGTGAATAAATTGGAAAGAGTCCAGCGGAGAGCAAAAAAATGGTAAGAGGTTTAGAAACCATGACCTATGAGGAAAGGTTGAATAGAGCTGGGTATGTTTAGTCTAGAGAAGAAAAGGCTAGAAGGGGACATACTAGTCTTCAAATATGTAAAAAGTTTTCATGAAGAGGATGGTGATCAGTTGTTTCCCATATCCACTAAGAGTGGGGCAAGATGTAATTTTCTTACTTTGCAGCAAGGGAGATTTGGGTTAGATATTAGAGGAAACAAAACTTTCTAACTATAAGGAACGTCAAGCATTGGAACAGGTTACATAAGGAGGCTATGGAATACCCATAACTGAAGGCTTTTTAGAACAGATTTCAGTGGTGCCCAACCTTATTACACAGGAGGGCCACATATACCTACGCACAACCTTGTGTGAGCCAAACAGATTCTACATATTGTGGCAGAGCTCCGACCTTGTCCCCATGGGTCCCGTGCTTCTAGGCAGTATATGCTAGCCTCAGTGACTTCCTGCGACCCTCCACGTAGCCCTCTCTCTCTAGGGCCAGGGTTACAGTCTACTGAGCCCTTTTCATCATAAGCCATCAAGGAGGTTGGTGAGAGAACTCCCACAGTCTCTGTTGTCCCTAGGGGCTTATTTCAGGACAGTTTAGCCTCCTGTTGTGACAGGGGCCTGACTTCCCCTCCCAGGAGGTGTTTTTGTAGTGGCAGGTTGGGGGGAACCCGGGCCCGCCCTCTACTCTGGGTTCCGGCCCAGGGACCCTACTGGCAGCAGCTGTTGGCAGCCAACCTTTCACTTCCAGAGTTGCTACATTTCCCTGGGCCACTTCCCCACAGCTCTCCTGCTTCTCTCTTCTTCACACTTACCTTAGGGCTCCCTTACTGATGGCTTGAGGGTGTCTTCATTAACCAACCCTTCAGCTGCACTTCCTCTCCCCTAGCTCTCTTCAGCCTGACTGGAGTGAGCCCTTTTATAGTATCAAAAAGGGCCTTAATTAGAGTCAGGTGTTCACATTACCTCAATGGCCTCACCTGACTATTTGCGAATAATTAGTCAGGTGTTCTCATTAGCCTGGAGCAGCCCCTGCTCTGGTCAGTCAGGGAACAGAAAACTGCTAATCCAGTGGCCAGTATATCTGCCTTCTACTACTTTGTTGTACCCAACTGACCTGGGGCTATCACAATATTTGAATAAGATTTAAAGTCACCTTTTTTGATTTATATTTAACTTCAGATGGTTTTGTATGTATTTAAATCATTTGTTTCTATTTACAAAATTGTCTGTTTATACACTTGTCTAAACTAAAATGATATAAACATGCTGACAAAATGTTAATGAATAGGCCATTAGTTATATTATGATGAAGCAGGCTGTGGGCCTTATGAAATGTTCTGGTGGGCTATGTATGGTGCACAGGACATAAATTGGGCACCCCCTTAGGCAAATACATTTCAGGGATGGTCTCAGTATACTTAATCCTGTTTTGGTGCAGGGGGATCGGTTAGTACAATGCTTCCCAAAAGGTGGGTGCCTCCCCACCAATGGGTTGCAGGAAGGTTCTAAGTGGATCACCACATCCAGGTCTGGATTAACCCATCAATGTGTTCTCACCAAGGCAAGCACACACTTCTCCCAGACCAGTGTAGAGGAAAGACCTGAGGGGAAATGGATGTTGTCGACCAAACCCGCCACACACGCACTTGGCCAGAATTAGACTTGTGGAGATAGGGCAGAGGGTACATATATGTAACATTGAGTCACAAAAAAAAGACAACATATAGGTGGTGGGTAGCCTTAGTAAAAAGTCTGGAAACCACTGGAAAAGACTCCCATTGTCTTAAATAGGCTTTGGGTCATGTCCAAATATTGTCTTGGTTTACTGCAGATTTCAAAGCATAGCTTCCTAGAACGACCATCTCTCATCCAACTGCATTTTAAGCATTTACTTTAGAATGTGGGTGAAGTTATCCATGTACCTGCTGCCTCATTAGTGTGAGATTAATAAAGCATCATTCTATTGTGACTTATTTCTTGCTTCAGGAAAAGTAGTAAGCTCAGGAGGTGTAGACTGTGGCTTTAATCCATCACAGTAATAGATGAAAAACACCAAGAGCCAAACAAATCATGTATAGTAGCCACTAGAGTGATGGTAGTCACTTTTTATCGTCGTACAACTTCAGGACTTTTAGAGGTTATAAATCTCAAGTAGGAAACTTAAGTAGGATGGATTCATGTCCAGTTAGTTATCTACCAGATATAGTTTTCAGATCACCATACAGAATGAAAGGGCACACCCCTCAAATGCTGCATTTTTATTTTTAAATAATGCTGTGGTCAGCTATTTAATGTAGGTTTAAAGGTAGCCTGAAATAGTGAAAAACCCTATAATAAATCATGAATATTGTCAAATCCCTACTTATGGTCGATAAGGGAATCTGTAGGTAGCTCTATTAGAGGCTAATTACACTGAAGGTAAGTGACCAAAATATCCACTGTCCACATTATATAGAACTTAATTTAATTAATCTTATTCTGAAGTGGTCATAATTCTCCATAACATGTTAGCTGTTGTACAAATACAGAAGTTACACTCTTTGCTCCAAAGGTACTTAAACATTATGAGCATAATTCAGCAAATTTTATAAGCACATGATTAAATGCATTTCTGACTCAGTCATACACAATACTAGACTTGAAACCAAGAATTTTAGCTACACCTGGAATGCCAGAAATAGCAATAAAATATACCTATATTTAAATTCCATTTCATACAGATTTCAGACTGTAAAATGGCCAACAAAGCACAAGACTGGAAGGAAAAAAGCATATACAAAAATCTACATTGGGTTTCTGTCAACAAAGGTGAAGATTGTTTGAATTAATGCAAATGTTTCCCTCCACATTTCAAACTATACAGCGGATCCCAAATTATCTTTCCATTTTAATCTAAGAACTTCCCAGTTAGAATATGGGATGATGATATCCAAGGTGGTGTATAAGTCTGAGATGAGAGATTTACCTGTAGAAGTTTGTCTAATAGCTCTGGTGATGGAGTATGCCTTTCTACGTGAATAAAGGCTGGAGAATCTGACCCATAGTAGTAGTTTATGATTTATTTTATTATTGCAAACATAGATCCTTATGAATTTTCAAAGACCTCACCACTTTCAATATTTCATTTCTATGTGATTTCATGTCTGGAAGACAATAGAATTGAACAGATTTCCAGTGTTTCTTCTATTACTGTCCCCCTCCCCCATCCCACTCCTGCCTTTCTTTCTCTGCTTCAATTTATATTATGAACCTGCTAGAAGAATCACAATCAAATTCCTTTATCCTAGATGTCAACTGAAGGAGCAAGGTGAAAGTAAGGCTTTAATTTTTTCTTTCAAGCTATATTGCTAGCTGAATCTTGCCTTTTAGACATTTCCCATTGATCTGTAATCCACAGATAGTCCAGAGGCTATATCTTCTGCTGGCGTTACTATACCTGAATTGTATTTCTTTTGGTTTCAATTTGTTCCTGACATACATGCTATATTTGTGTTGTTTTGCTTTTTGGAGATGGTGAGAACCATATTTATAAGCTGGTTTAGAATGTATTATATGCATTCTCTTTTGGCCATCTCAGATACCTGAGGCAGAGCAGAAAGATTCTCCTCACTATGGCTAAATAAATCTGCCTTATGCGTCACTAAGGGGTACATGCTGTTCTGAATCCCTAGCAGAACTCCCATGGAATTTGTACATGTGAATCAATGGCAGATTATTTATATATGTACTTAGATTCATACATTACAACAAAAAGCTCCCTTTCAGGTTCCAGTCACTTTGACATAGATTGAAAATGCTATCAAACACAACCATTGTTTTAAAACAGAATAAAACCTGCAGCATCTTCTCATAGCCCAAACTGGAAGACACCCAACCAAAACCTAAAAGTTTTGCTCAAAAAGTACCCCCTTCCATGTACTCCCATGATACCAGCTCTCACTGCATCTTTCTCTTCCCAAAAGTCTGGGAAAATTTAGGAGCTTTTCAGTTCAAAATATCTGGGCTATTTACGACCAAGGAACAATGAATCTAAAGTTGAAGGCTCCTCATGAGCATCAACATGGATCTCACTCAGGGGGAGAATTCTCCTATCTATTAGGAAATACCAACCCAAGCATCAAGCTTTATTTTTCATATGTTTAATTTTTCTGTACAGGTTTTGACATTTTGGACAGTGCCAGTAAGGGGGACATGAATGTTAATAAAATAATTGCCTCTCTCCCACCCTGTGACTTCAGCCCAGTTTACTTTCCATAAGGCTTAAAATAAAGTTTCTAGATAATAAATAATAATAATAAATCATGATGATAATATTTAACACTATGTACTTATGTATTATATTCTACTTAATTTTGCCATAGCATGAAGGAGCCCCAGTCCTGGAGCAGAAACCCATTGTGCTCAGCACTGTACAAATGATGAACTTTATCCCAAGTAGCTTCCATTCTAAGCATAATACAAGGGACAACAGGTGGGTGATACAGACAGATGGGAGAGAACAAGGAAACAATAACAGTACAGATATATTGCTGCTTTCTTTCAAGCTGTACTGATAGTTTTATGCTGAGCATGATAGAGGGGAAACATATGAATATACATACACAATCAAATTAAGAAAAAACATCTTTCAAATCTGGTACAGTATCATACTCATACGGTAGTATTAAAGTGAATGAGGGGTAAGAAAAACTAAATACTGAAGTTAAAATTCAAATATGTAATCCATCTTAGTAAAAAAAAAAAAGTGGTATTAGATGCTGAAGTGTACCTTTTTCCCCATAGAATAGTTATCTTTAGAAAAGGTGTATTAATACAAATCAATTAGGTTAGCAGAATGGGAAAATTATATTCCGGTTCTAATATTGCCAAAAGAAATATGAGTCTCTAAACTTCTCAACACCTAAGAATCAATGTCTTGAAATGGAGATTTATTATGGAATAAACTAAGAACTCAATTAAAATAATACTTTCTAGGCACTGTTGAAGTAGCTTGGATAAATGAAACATTGGTTTGAATCTTAGTGTATCCCTTTAAATTAAAAAGTTAACATGTTTTGGAAAAAAATCTATTGCCTGTGGACTCCCTTATTTCAGCCCAAAATACTATCAGATGGTATGGTATTATTCTGATGAGGGTGATGTTGGTCAGGACACTCACAGTTAAGGTACCACATGAGTTTATCCTCTACCGCAACATGCAGCAGCCATTCAATAGGGACCCAATTCTGCTTCCACTAAAACCAGTTGCAACATTCCCATTTTATGGCATCAGGGCCTAGAGGAAGACAAGGTTATTTTTTTATATGATTACATGTTGGTTAAAGAATTAATTCAAATGGTATAATTTTACCCCCACCTTACACTCACTTTGCACTGGTGGACATGGCAATACAAGGTGCAAGGCACCTTTTTACCAGTAATGTGTTGTTAGCTTTTCACCATTCTCCTGTTTAAAAGACTGGAAATCTGGAAAATGTGTGATGTTGGGGAATGGTTAGAGAGAGATTCAAAAGGGTTGGGTCCCCCCCCCCAACTTTACCCTATTTATGTAGCCGTTGGAGTAACATTCTTTATGGGTAATTGCTAGTCTTTATTTTCTGAAAAGAATTTGAGAGTTTGATGTGAATACCCTTTTCTTTAGTATAGTACACATTTGAATGAATTAATCAATCAGTAAAAGGCTTTTCATCCCATCAGGAAATAGAAACAATATAATGTGCCTTAAATAAACAACGTTATGCCATGAATAGGAGAATTGAGTAGTTCACAAACATCTGATGGGTTGAAATGCAAATGACATATATTTAAAGAAATGTAAAGTGGTGTGAATCTGATTAAAAAAACAGAAAAGTTAAATGCAGAATGAATCATTGGGCCCACTCTACTCCCTTCTCTTAAGCTGTTGTCTTTGCCTAAGTTGTTGTCAAAGTAGTGTGGTATGACAGAGTGAGAGATGAGTCTGAGGGGCTAAGATGACACATTTTCTATTAAAATAAATTTAAAAAATAAATTCAGTATGCAAGATATTGCTTTGGTCATCTGAAAGATCAAAGATCCTTAAATTGTATATCTCAGAAATATAAATTACTATATGTACATTTTTCAGTTTTCATTAGCAACATTTTACAGACATTTTTACTTCTTATATAGGCCAAACAATATAAATTACTCTGAATATAATAAGTTAATGTAGACTGGTTCTTAAAACATGTTAATCTCTAATGATATTTCAGTCATTTTAATAATCTATTTCTACATTTGTGTATAAACTTATATATAACAAATGTACATGTATATCAATATTACTACAAGAAGAAATTTATTAAAATAACTAAGATGACTAAGAATTATTTCTTGCATTTTGCATACTCTCCAAATCAGGAAGGTAAATTAGGTGATTAGAGAGTCCTCCCGAGAGCAGCCATTACTTCCCAGAAAAAAAGACACGCAATATATTTTACTACCATTTTAAACTTTAGTATCTAAATTGGTCAGACAGCCTTTGGCAGTAGATAACTGACGCCCATATGTGTACCCTTGTAGACGGACTTGGTTTATGATCCCCAAGCGTTCCTAACTGAACTGCCAAGATTTAACATGTTACCTGCAGTAATTATGAGATGTTGATACCTGCCATAAACACATACAAATAGTTAATTTACAAAGGGGCTGAACAGAGTAGTGCTACCCCTCTGATATAGAGTAGTGCTAGTGATACAAAAGCAGAAGTAAGTTTGCTTAAGGTGTTTTAATCTGCATTTCCAAACTTTATTTATTAGGTATAACATAACTTTGAATTTCTCAACCTTCATTTTTGTTTAAACTATACATTTTATAAAGCTTATTTCCTCCTGCTCTTTATAATTGTTGATACTGTAAGTGCTTAAAATCTTAAAGAATTTTTTTTTTATTAGAATTTGTATAAATTCACTTCTGGTCTAGTAATGGGCTGACAATATTTTAACAAGGGCTTTAAAAACATTCTTCCTGTGATTAATGTGGTGTACCATAGGAGGCACATAGACTCATAGACTTTAAGGTCAGAAGGGACCATTATGGTCATCTAGTCTGACCTCCCGCATGATGCAGGCCACAAAAGCTGACCCACCCAATTTCCCTTATCTCAGCTGTTGAAGTCTCCAGATTGTGATTTAAAGACTTCAAGTCGCAGAGAATCCTCCAGCTTGCGACCCCTGCCCTATGCTGCGGAGGAAGGCAAAAAACCTCCAGGGCCTCTGCCAATTTACCCTGGAGGAAAATTCCTTCCTGACCCCAAATATGGCGATCAGCAGAACCCCGAGCATACAGGCAAGATTCTCCAGCCGGACCCACATTTTACCAGCGATGGCACATCATTGCTTAATTGAATAAAATCATGTTATCCCATCAAACCATTCCCTCCATAAACTTATCTAGCCTAATCTTGAAGCCAGAGAGGTCTTTCGCCCCCACCGTTTCCCTCGGAAGGCTGTTCCAGAATTTCACCCCTCTGACGGTTAGAAACCTTCGTCTAATTTCAAGCCTAAACTTCCCCACGGCCAGTTTATATCCATTCGTTCTCGTGTCCACATTAGTACTGAGCTGAAATAATTCCTCTCCCTCCCTGGTATTTATCCCTCTGATATATTTAAAGAGAGCAATCATATCCCCCCTCAGCCTTCTTTTGGTTAGGCTAAACAAACCGAGCTCCTCGAGTCTCCTTTCATAGGAAAGGTTTTCCATTCCTCGGATCATCCTAGTGGCCCTTCTCTGTACCCGTTCCAGTTTGAGTTCATCCTTTTTAAACATGGGAGACCAGAACTGCACACAGTACTCCAAATGAGGTCTCACCAGCGCCTTGTATAATGGAAGCAGCACCTCCTTGTCCCTACTAGAAATACCTCGCCTGATGCATCCCAAGATCGCATTAGCTTTTTTCACAGCCACGTCACATTGCCTGCTCATAGTCATCCTGCAATCAACCAGGACTCCGAGGTCCTTCTCCTCCTCCGTCACTTCCAACCGATGCGTCCCCAGCTTATAACTAAAATTCTTGTTAGTCATCCCTAAATGCATCACCTTACACTTCTCACTATTAAATCTCATCCTATTATTATTACTCCAATTTACAAGGTCATCCAAGTCTCCCTGCAGAATATCCCGATCCTTTTCCGAATTGGCAATGCCTCCCAACTTTGTGTCATCCGCAAACTTTATAAGCCCACTCCTACATTTGGTTCCAAGGTCAGTAATGCAGAGCAATCATTTGTTTTCTATTTAAACAAAAATGCTTTCTTATAACTATATCCATAGAAGGCAACACAAATATATAAACAAAAATGTTTATAGCTCCCTCCCCCAGGAAATATGTCAAATATAGTGATCACCTGTAAAAATTGAAGGGATTCTGGTAAAGACTTAGTAAGAGGCATGGGGGTAGTTGAGAGACTCATTGGTTTTTTTCCCCCCATGGATTTTTTTAAATACCTGAAATGTAGTACAATCTGGTCCATTTCAAAAACAAACAAAAAAACCCAAACAAACAAAAACACCTATTCGAGAGAATTCTTATGAGTCCCAAACATAGGCCATCTCTGTAGGAATGATTTAGCAGTATCAATCTTTCTTAGACTTTAAACTGACTTACATTTTGAGCTCTTCAGGGAAGGGACAATAAGATCATAGAAATATAGGACTTAGAAGGGACCTTGAGAGTCTATCTACTCCAGTCTCCTGCACTCAAGACAGGACTAAGTAATAACTAGACCATTCCTGACAGGTGTCTGTCTAACCTGGTCTTACAAATCTCCAGTGACAGAAATACCACAACCTTCCTAAGAAATTTGTGCCAGTGTTTAACTACCGTAACAGTTAAGAAGTTTTTCCTAATAGCCAACATATACTTCCCTTGCTACAGTTAAGGCCCATTGCTTCAGCCTGATCTGCAGCTCTAGTGGGGTTGTGGAAATACCTGAATCTGGGTCAGATGACCCAGGCTAAATTCAGTGATAGGTTGCTGCTGAGTGCCTGAGGTCTGAGTCACTACATCACTGAGTCACTGTTGAAATGGTAAGTCAGTGCAGCTGTGTTGTTTCTGTATGCCTGAGTGTTGACTCATCACAGCATCTGAGTGAGCAGCCCTGGTTTGGTTGCCAGTTTGCCTTATATCTTGTGGGATTTTCTCCCCTAACAAAGTTCATCTATTTCTCTAGGACTGTGAGTTTGAGGTTCTGATAAGGCATCAAGGATGTTTTCATGTCCAACGGGGCATGAGGGTTGGAGATGGAAAGTTGTCTAACTCCTCACCCAAATTTAATGTGCTTAAATTGTTTGGGAGCCTACAAACCAGAGTCTCCCACTGTTTTAGGCTAAGTTACCCATGGGCCAATATTTATATTTTTTCACATTAAAAATAAAAATGTAGTCCCCTGTCCTTCAATCTAAAACTAATTCACACAGTCTTAATGTCATCCAATAATTGGGGCAAACAGGTCACAAGTGATATACATAAACACAATGAGCCAGATTCTCAGCTGTTATAAATACTCATTGTCCCATGTAGTGGACTAAGGCTCTGAAGTAGTAACTACAACAGAATCTAGTTTGTATACACTTTCCAACAGGTGCTTCTTTACAATATGTTCAAGAATTAATTGTATCTCTAAATCAAGCTTAGACCCTAAGTTTCTACCCAGTCTTCCCAGAACAAGTCACTAAAAAAAGAAAAGTGTATAAAAATATATATATATATATATATATATATATTTACACAGCAGCTCAGATCATGATACATCTTTGCAAGGAGAGGAAACATGAAAAGTTAATACAGATTATAGTATTTTAACTCACTCTCAGTTATGAAAAAACTGCAAGAGTAATCATTGTATTGGAGGATGCTTCATAGGAGATGAGAATAGACATTTCAATGCTAATCCATTTCATTTGCTGTGAGCAGTTGGATATTATTGAACAAAGTCTGCCCCTCACCAGTGACTGCTACAGTTAATCTTATTAAAACCAGTGGAAAAATAAAGTTGCATAAAATCAAGAGAACTGTTCTTAATAGGAAAATTGCTTGAAGGAGACCTTTCAATGCTTAGTAATTCATTTTTTTTCTTTGTCTGCTCACAGACTTTGCATATCTAGTGTAAAATGTTTACTTAACTGTTTCACACATACTTTTATCCTATAACAAATTGTTTTTCCTGTACTCAGTAACCAAGAACTAGCCCCTTCAGAAACTGAAAAAAAAATCACCGAAAAAGAGAAAATGTGAATGAATACAAATTAAGGTTACCATCCAAATCACATTTAGAAGATCTGTGATACCTCTTGTGTTCTTTTCTCCAGCATTTATAGATTATTTCTTGTTGATACATATATAATGCTTTTACTGATGTCTATATGGTCTTTGTTTATCTTTTCTAGCTTTGTCTTGGGTCATTATGCCCCCAATTTGGAAAAGGACTTAAGCACATGTTGGGGTCTACACTTACAGACACACTTAAACTTAAGAGTAATTTGGGCCAGAGACAGCACCAGCATAAGAATGAATCTGTAGCCTGCTGGTTAGTGCACTCAGCCAGGATTTGGGAGACCCATAATACAGTCCCCCTGATCCAACAACTCTTTAATTATTTATCCAGCTTCAACAGGAGTGGTTGAGGGAGCCCCACATCAGAATGTCCCATTGTCCAATAGGTAGAGCACTCATCTGAGAGATGACTGATCCCTATTCAGATCCTGTCTTCCCTTCAGGCAGAGGTGGAATTTGAACCAGAGACCTCTCATATCCCAAGTGAGTACCATAACTAGTGTGCTGAAGAGGTCATTTTTCTTCCTCCTCACCCCATTTGGTGAGACCTTGCCTCAGGGGACTGATCTGGTAGGCACCCTCTGATAATGCCTACTGGATCAGGTCCTGCATGGAACTTAGAGAGAAGAATGCCTGTCTTCTGCTGGTTTATGAATTGCTCTAGGGCACAGGTGGGAGATGGCACCCAGTCATGTATCAGGAGACAAAAATGTGCATTCTCAGAGGCAGAAACATAGGCAGGCACCTAGGAACTTTTTCTTCAAAAACTTAGGCACTGAATGAGTTTAGGCTCCTGCAGGGTTCAGCAAGAGTTTTGTATGTCTCAGTGGATCCCACAACTGGAACTTACATGCCTACACTTTTTGAGCATTCAGGCCTATGAGACCTCATCTGGAATACTTTGTACAATTCTCGTCACCCCTGTTTAAAAAAAGATTAATTCAAACTGGAACAGATGCTGGCCATTAGAATGATCAGGGGAATGGAGAGCCTAAAACAGCTTGGGGTCTTTAGCCTAATCAAATTAAGTCTGACAGGGGATATGATTGCTCTCTGTAAATACATCAGGGAGTAAACACTAGGGAGGGACAAGAGCTTTTTAAGCTAAAGAACATATTAGCACAAGAACAAGTAGCTATAAACTGGCCATGAATAAATTTAGTCTTGAAATTAGAAGAATGTTTCTAACCATCAGAAGAGTAAGGTTCTGGAATAGTCTCACAATAGGTGTAATGGAGGAAAACAACCCAACTAATTTAAGATGGAGCTTGATACATTTATGGACTGGATTCTATGACAGGGTTGCCTATCAGCAGGGGACTAGAATTGACATCCCTAGAGGTCCCTTCCACTCCTATGTCCTCTATTCCTATGTTTTTGTTTATGGATGATCATATGAATGGGAAAATATTGAGGTAGTGACTGCAGCCATGTACTCTGTCCTATTGGGCTAATGATAACACCATAAATAAGTTATATGTATTATTTTCTGAAAACTTGTTTCTGTGCAGATTTATTGCTTGGTAATAAATATTGTCTATAGGTATTCATAATAATTCAATAACGTCTTCTATACTCTCGTGATTTGTTTGATTTCTATTTGGCTGAAGTGTTGAAGAAAATTAGTTTAATCTTTGTACATTGGTTTTCTGGGATGTTTTTTCTATCCTCTACCACTAAAAGGCTGCATGCATTAATAATACTTGACATGTTCTTGCAGACCTTTTCACGTAATTAGCCCTTACCCACCCAACTAGTTTTAATGATTACTCATGTGGTGAAGGCTTTGTAGGATTAGGAACATGCCCAGGTGGGGAGAATGAACTAGGAAATGTCTTCCTGGTCCTAATTCTTCATTTCTTGTTCATCCACATTTTTCACCAACTTCAGATGGACTGTTGGGTGCCTGTTTGCATAACTGCATACTTTAGAGCCAGAATTCTGTTAAATAATCTAAGGAGATGGAATGCCATTCCAGCATGTTTTTCTGTAATTTAGTTGCCTGATCATCTTCTTTCCGTGAGAGAACCACACAGCCCTCTCAAAACTTTCCTGTCTCCAATGCAAACAGGGCAAGAGCTACGTAGCTACTCCAGGAGATTCTACCATTATGATGGCTGGAGTTTAAGCAAATAAGAGAAATTTGTGATCTGTTGAAAGCATATCTTAAAGATGTAGAAGAGAGAAGGTTTAAAATTTAAAATTCATATATACATCAAGCCAATCTAAAATGAAAATTTGAACTTGTTAGCTTCACTATAGAGTATTTCTATTGATTTGGTCCCTTATAGAAAATATCCTTTATTTCTTACAATTATTTTTCCCTAAAGTTAATTCTGCTATTATCTGTGCAGCAGTCCAGAAGAAGAAGGGAAGCTTCAATCACTAATTTGTGAAATGATTTTTGCTCCACCCACAAAAGTTTATTGAAAAATGTCCTCAATTGATGGAAAGATTGATTTATTTTTTGCCATAGACTTTAAAGTCAGAAGAGACCATTGTGATGATCTAGTCTGACCTCCTGCACATCACATGGAAAGGTTGATTTATTTTCTAACATAGACTTTAAGGTCAGAAGGGACCATTGTGTTTATCTAATCTGATCTCCTACACATCACAGGCCACAGAATCTCACTCACTCCTTCTGTAATAGACCCCTAATCTCTGGCTGAGTTATTGAAGTCCCCAAATCATGATTTAAAGACTTACATTTACAAATAATCCATCATTTACTCTAGTTTAAACCAGTAAGTGACCGCAGAAGAAGGAGGTTTTTAAGGCCCGGCTTGACAAAGCCCTGGCTGGGATGATTTAGTTGGGAATTGGTCCTGCTTTGAGCAGGGGGTTGGACTAGATGACCTCCTGAGGTCCCTTCCAACCCTGATATTCTATGATTATATGTTTCTAAGGCAAAACAAAAAAACAAACAAAAACAGAGTCTCTGCCAATTCGATCTGGAGGAAAATTCTTTCCCAACTCCAAATATGGCAGTCAATTGAACCCTGGGCATGTCTTCAAGACCTACCAGCCAGACACCTGGGAAAGAATTCTCTGTAGTAACTCTGAACTCTCCCCTTCTAATGCCCTCGTCTCTGGCCATTGGGATTTTTGTTACTAGCAGTCGCAAGTGGGCCACATGTCATTGTAAGTCATCTCATCGTACCATCCCCTCCATAAATTTATCCAGCTCAGTCCTCACAGCAGTTAGGTCCCCCCCACCCACCCAAAGCTCCCTTTAGAAGGCTGTTCCAGAACTTCACTTCTCTGATGGTTAGAAACCTTTGTTTAATTTCAAGCTTAGACATATTGATGGACAGTTTATATCCATTTGTTCTTGTGCCAACCTCGGCACTTAACTTGAATAACTCTCCCTCCCTGGTATCTATCCCTCTGATGTATTTATAGAGAGCAATCGTGTCTCCACTCAGCCTTTGTTTGGTTAGGGTAAGCAAGCGAAGCTCCTTGAGTCTCCTCTCATAAGGTTGTCCATTCCTCTGATTATTTTAGTAGCCCTTCTCTGAAACTGTTCCTTTTTAAATTCCTCTTTCTTAAATATAGGAGACCAGAATTTCACGTAGTATTCCAGATGAGGTCTCACCATTGCCTTGTATAATGTAAATAACATTATACATAACAATAACATTTTCTATCTCTACTGAAAATACATTGCTTGATGCATCCAAATGTTGTATTAGCCTTTTTCATGGCTGTATCTCATTGGCGGCTCAAAGTCATCCTGTGATGAACCAATACACTCAGCTATTCTCCTCCTCTGTTGCTTCCAACTGATATGTCCAGCATCTTACAGCAAAAATTCTTGTTCGTAGTCCCTAAGTGCATGACCTTGCACTTTGCACTATTAAATTTAATTCCATTTCTATTATTCCAGCACATCCCTCGTCCCGCACCGCTTCCCGCAGCCCCCTTTGTCCTGGAGCGGCGAACCGCGGCCAATGGGGGACATGATCGGCTGAACCTGTGGACGCAGCAGGTAAAGAAACTGGTCCGGCCCACCAGGATGCTTACCCAGGCGGGCCGCGGGCCAAAGGTTGCCGATCCCTGGTATACTCCATAATAAATGTCTAGAATATGGGGAAGATAGGACAAACAGAGATTCTAGAAATATAGACATTTTGATCTACTGTAAAACATATATGAGCTTCGCCATTTTCTTTTGTAATAAATAGAATGGCTGGATGTCTCACTTCCTACTTCAAAATTGTCACAGTGCTGAATATTTTTTCCTTGTATCGCCTTGAAATGTGAAAAACATAAATAAAATGTTTCGTTTTTAAAATAATTAGAAAGTTCTAAAAATGTTTAGTACTTCATTAGATGGTTTAAAGTAATTGTAGGCCCCAAACTTTTTGGGATTCTTCTATCCTTATATTAAAGAACTATTTCCCCACAGTTCTCATAAACCATGTAGTTAGTTTATGTGCAGCATTACACTAATCATTACAATCCCAGTTAAACTTTTTGTTTTTCATTTTCAATATGTTGCAAAATACTTTGCTTTAATGGCAATGAAATAACAAAGGATTTAATATAGAACCCAAGGTAGCCTTTTATGTCTAGACCCAGTTTTAAGCAAGCTAGATGTCTGCTCATAGAAGGGATACTCTAAAAAATCCCTTTATGCTCATATTTTCTGCCTAAACTGACACGCTGCTGGAGGATTGCATTCCTGACATCCAAAATGCAGCCCCTTCCATAACCCAAGGTTTTCCCTTATTGTTACTGCCAATGTACCTTTTTCTTTCAGTAATTGTAGAATTATATACAGTGTCATCTCTAATCCCTTACTAATTATTTAACAGATTTTGTACCGTTTTTGCAGGTGGAGAGAGGAGTCCTGATATTATACCATTTAAGTTTTAAATCTTCTATTTGTTTATAACACTACAGAATGCTGTGAATTTCCATTAAGTCTGTCATGCTAACTCTTCATGTGAAGATTATTATTTGCAATTAGCCAACTAATTAGTTTAACCAAACTTGAGTAATGAATTGTTCATGAATTGTGATATCTTTATATGACATACCTTACAGCGATATATCTCTGGCATGCTTTAGTCATTTAATCTATTCAAAAATATGTATCATAAACTGAACACTTTAACTGAACTTTATTAGTACCTGATATCTGATCTTTACATTTTTAAATAACCCAAGACAAGGTTATACACTTATAATGGCTGACTAGTATTATTTCTTCAGTCATTTTTCTCCAGTCATTGTCATTGTTTTTAAGTTTATTTTAGAACTGTGAGGAAAAAGTAAACAAATTCCCTTAGCACAAGAAAAATAAAGGTGCTGCCCCCTCCCTTCTGAATATGGTGGCTGGGTGAATTCATATGTGACTGCCCAAAGTTAACACTGTTCAAGATTTTATTTTTTCTAGCGGTAATGATGACAGATTCAAGCACCATAAAAAGTAAACAACACACAGGAAAGCAAAACAAAACAAAGCAAAACAACAACAAAAAACACTTGATAGATATCCAGTAATGTGGAAGATACTTGACAATTATGATAATGTCTTCCAATGAAGACAAAAAAATCAGTTACCCAGTATACCCAATATGAAGACATCTTACAAGCTGTTTTATTAACAAATAAAAAATTGAGAGCTTGAAACATATAGTCCTCATCTCAGGAAGGCACTCATGAACATACTTACTTTTAAGCATGTACTTCATATGGATTGATTCAATGGGTCCTAAACACATATTTAAAGTTAGTCACATGCTTAAGTGCTTTTCTGAATTAGAGATAGTTCTTATAGTAAAGGATACAGCTGATTGCTGGACTAAACACTGCCCTTTGATCCAATTATGATTTATATTATCCTAACGTCATAGAATGGTCACCGGATATGATTGACTCTCCGGCCTAACAGGAGATGGCAATAACTTGGATCATAGGCAATAAAGCAGGGATCGGCAACCTTTGGCACACAGCCTGCAAAGGTAAGCACCCTGGCAAGCCGGGCCGGTTTGTTTACCTGCCAAGTCCGCAGGTTCGGCTGATCGCGTCTCGCACTTGCTGCAGGTCGCCACTCCAGGCCAATGGGGGCTGCGGGAAGTGGCGGCCAGCAAATCCCTCATCCCACACCACTTCCCGCAGCCCCCATTGGCCTGGGACAGTGAACCATGGCCAGCGGAAGCCACGATTGGCCAAACCTGTGGACTCAGCAGGTAAACAAACCGGCCTGGCCCACCAGGCTGCTTACTCTGGCGGGCTGCGTGCCAAAGGTTGCTGATCCCTGCAATAAAGTCTTCTTTCTTCTTCAATGAGAAATTGTGCCAACCCTCTTGGCATTTTCAATCAGTAGGTTACAGTGTCTTAGGGCTACATTTATTCCTGTCTGTAGATAAGAATTTTTTGTCAGATAGGAAACACCTCTCCCTAAATTTGAACTAGATAACTTTAATGTGCCATCTGTAAGAACTATGCCAGGGATTGGCAACCTTCAGCATGCGGCCCGCCAGAGTAAGCCCCCTGGTGGAGCTGGCCAGTTTGTTTACCTGCCATGTCCACAGGTTCGGCTGATTGTGGCTCCCACTGGCCACGGTTCGCTGTTCCAAGCCAATGGGGGCTGCGGGAAGCGGCGCGGGCTGAGGGGTGTGCTGGCCGTGGCTTCTCGCAACCCCCATCGGCCTGGAATGGTGAACCACGGCCAGTGGGAGCCATGATCGGCCAAAACTGTGGACGAAGCAGGTAAACAATACGGCCTGGCCTGCCAGGGGGCTTACCCTGGCAGGCCGCGGACCGAAGCTTGCCGATTCCTGAACTATGCAATGGAAAGCAATGTAGTTACACAAAATCATTGGAATACACTAAATGAATGGGGTTGTACAGGTGACCCTGAGGACTTAATTGGAAGGCAATGGGACAGCACAAGTATAACTGAGAATTAGTGCTCATCAAAAATTTCCCTATGGAACAGTATTATTTGATTAAATAAAAACATTCTGAGGCAGCATGTCAATGCCATTGAAACTTTTGATGGAAACCAAGCCTATGACTTAGTCATTTCAGAAGCAGTAGGCATGGATTAAGCCCTCAATCTTAATGTAACTTAATTTAAGTGCATGCTTTAATATACTCCCAGTTAGAACTAGATCAGTGATTCTCAAAATGTTTTTTCTGCGGACTACTTGAAAATTGCTGAGGATCTCGGCAAACCACTTAATGATCTTTCCAAATGTTGTTTGTTAGCTAACTATTGTAAAGCACTTCGGATAAAAGCGCAATATTAAAAAAAAACTTAATAATAATTAAAGTTTTTTTTGTTCTTCAAATAAAAGCACACAGCTCACATTTTAATATCAGTATTCTTACCTTTCTAATGCGATAGATGTGCCCTCTCTCCCCCGCTGCGGCAGTCCCCGAGCTGAGGCTGGGTAGGAGGGCCATCGCTCCCCAACAGCCCCAGCCCTAGAACTGGGGAAAGTCCTCTCTTTATCTGGCCGCAGCACCCCTGCCCCTCCCGAATTCCCCCCACCCCCTTTTCTCACCCCACTGCTCCTCCTACCTATCCCCTATTCCCCCCAAGGCCACCACCTCACCTTACATGTGTGTCTTCTCCAGGGTCCAGGCACCTAATTAGTGGAGCCATGCCTGAGTGGCTCTGCTAATTAGGTGGGTGGTCCTTCATTCTTTTGTGTGTGGCTGCCCAGGCGCTCACCTTAGAGGGAACTATCTGCGGACTACATGAATAGAGCTCATGGACCACTGGTGGTCCATGGACCACAATTTGAGAACCACTGAACTAGATAATGAAAGGCAATGACATTGCATAGATATCAGTCAGTGAGGACATAATCAGAAGTTTTGTGGACATTGACTTCAGTGGGATCATTTATTTACTTAAGGTAAAAATATACTTAAATGCTTTTCTTGAATGGGACCTAAGACACTGAGACATTAGCTACTGATAGGTTAGGGTTGCCAGGCATCCAGTTTTCGACCAGAACACCCAGTCAAAAAGGGACCTTGGTGGCTCCGGGCAGCACCACTGACTGCAGCTAAAAGTCCAGTCAGCGGCACATTGAAAATGATCGAATGACTGATGGTGGGGGAGAGTACGCGACAGAGGCAGGGGGGATGGAGTGAGCGGGGGCAGTGTCTCAGAGAAGGGGTGGGGCCTCAGAGGAGGGGCAGGATGAGAGCGGGGCAAGGGTGTTTGGTTTTATGCGAGTAGAAAGTTGGCAACCCTAAGGTTACTCTGCATACCACAGTCAGGAATTCCACTCCTAACTGATTTTTGTTTAAACAACACATACAAAGAGGGGAACATGGTGAAAGAGCCAGAGCCAGAGAGACAGAATGGTATTGAGATAAAGAGAACAAGCAAGGGGGCTAGGGAATGGCTGGAGTGAGGATAGTAAAAGAGTAGCGGACAGGATGCAGGGGTCTGAGGATGGCTGGATCTTGAATTTTGTATTTTTGGGTGGCAGGTACATTAGCCACTGGCTGCAAGACAATATCCAACTATACTTGTAGCAAATGAGATAAAGAGGAAAAATGCAAGAAATGCCCATCTTCATCAGAGAAATAAAGTTGCTCATACTTTCCAAACAGGATAGATGAGCCAAGAAAGATCTTGTTTGACTTCACAGAGTAACCCAGCAGTACATGGTCATCCTGGAAGCCGTGATTCTGTGTCATAAACTGAAGGGGGACCTGGAGAGGGTAACACTTGTTATGGCTTCTCAGACCCTGCTGGATTTGTGATGTCCTGCTGCCTTTCTGGGTTGCCCCATGTCTCCTCCTCCTTCCTTATGGAGCTAGTTTTAGACTTAAAAACCTCTTATGATGAACCCTCTCCCAGCCATCCCCTACCATTTACACTGAAAGTGATCCATTTTTATTATTATTAAGGTCGCATCTAGAGGCCTCAAACAAGATGGGCCCTATTCTGTTGTAGAAACACATTGTAAGAAATATTCTGCCTTGAAATACTTGCAGTTTACATAGGCAAGACAAAGGAGGGGGGAAGAAAGGTGAAATGACTTGTGTAATGTGGCGACGAAAAAGGAAGGAGACAGAAAGCCAGGTTATGGTACCCGAAAAGCCAAAAAGCCTCAAAAGCCTCCCAGGAAAACTTTCCTGGGGTTTTTATTCTTTCTACCTCTCTGCTTACAACACTTCTAAGTGGTTACATACTTGCGCATAGGAGGAGTGTACAGTGTACAACAACATGAGATAACAAACCCATATCTTGTGCACGTGAAAGCAAGCTGCGAGGGTGATGATCAAGTCAGCCAGTAAGTTTCCTAATCACAGACGCTGGGGTGAAGGCCACTCCTGCCTCATAGCCACAGACACAGTGTGCTGCATCTGTGGGCTGATGATTCGGGAGCTATGCGTCCCTACAGTGTAAAGCCACACAACAAGCGGGAGAGTTAGGAATAGAACCCAGGTCTCCTGACTTACAGTCCAATGTCCTACTGAAATTGTCACTGAATTCCTTGGAGAAGAGATGATTTCTTAGACAGCCTGGTTGGAAAAGATGCTTTCCTATGTGGTGCCTCATTTTTTCTGATTCCAACTGGACCTGAAATATATGTGTACATCTTGTGTGATTCTAGCACTTCCACTTTCCGTTTCTACTAAACTCAGATAACACAGAGGCATACAAAACTGAAAAAATAACTTTTTTAAAAAACTTAAGTGAAACAAAACTCAGAGAAGTTTGAGTAATGAGAAACAGCTCATGTTATTTCTTCTTTTATCAAAACCAGTTCACATAGCCATACAAATCAGCAATTTCTACATTTCTCTGTTATTTTAAATCATTGTTTATGCTGTATTTTTTTTTCTTGAGTGTTGTGGTTTTCAAAGGAATGTGCATAGTTAAATGTAACAGGCAAAATAGATTATTTTGTTTACTTTCTCATGTCCAAACAAAAACATGGAGAGAAAGAGTCTGGGTGAATCTGATTATGGAAACCTGACCTGAATTAATTCAATACCTACAAAGTAGATTGTAATATTCTAAAAAGTTTGAATATTAAAAAAGGTGACTGAGCAATTGGCAAATCATAGATTCATAGATTCTAGGACTGGAAGGGACCTCGAGAGGTCATCGAGTCCAGTCCCCTGCCCGCATGGCAGGACCAAATACTGTCTAGACCATCCCTGATAGACATTTATCTAACCTACTCTTAAATATCTCCAGAGATGGAGATTCCACAACCTCCCTAGGCAATTTATTCCAGTGTTTAACCACCCTGACAGTTAGGAACTTTTTCCTAATGTCCAACCTAGACCTCCCTTGCTGCAGTTTAAGCCCATTGCTTCTTGTTCTATCCTCAGAGGCTAAGGTGAACAAGTTTTCTCCCTCCTCCTTATGACACCCTTTTAGATACCTGAAAACTGCTATCATGTCCCCTCTCAGTCTTCTCTTTTCCAAACTAAACAAACCCAATTCTTTCAGCCTTCCTTCATAGGTCATGTTCTCAAGACCTTTAATCATTCTTGTTGCTCTTCTCTGGACCCTTTCCAGTTTCTCCACATCTTTCTTGAAATGCGGTGCCCAGAATTGGACACAATACTCCAGCTGAGGCCTAACCAGAGCAGAGTAGAGCGGAAGAATGACTTCTCGTGTCTTGCTCACAACACACCTGTTAATACATCCCAGAATCA
>NW_020664417.1:65386376-65417831 GCF_002925995.2 Terrapene triunguis | reverse complement strand
GTGGGGGGTAGAGCCCAGAGTTGGGGCGGCAGGAGGTGTGGGCAGGGCGGGGGGAGAGCCCCAGGGTTGGGGCGGCAGAGGGTGCAGGTGAGGTGGGGGGGAGAGCCCAGGGTTGGGGCGGCAGAGGGTGCGGGTGGGGGGGGCGAGCCCAGGGTTTGGGCAGCAGGGGGTGCGGGTGGGGTGGGGGAGAGAGCCCAGTGCTGGGGCGGCAGGGGATGCGGGTGGGGTGGGGGGTAGATCCCAGGGTTGGGGCGGCAGGGGTGTGGGCAGGGTGGGGGGGAGAGCCCAGCACTGGGGCGGCAGGGGGTGCAGGTGGGGGGGAGAGCCCAAGGCCTGGGTGGGGGGAAGCCAAATTTTTTTTTTGCTTGGGGTGGCAAAAAGCCTAGAGCCGGCCCTGCCCAGATGCCCAAGAACACGGTGGAGGGAGGCTCCAGGCACCCAGCCACTCCTCTCCACAGGATGGCCCAAGCAACAGAAGGCTGTCATTCAAACAGTTTGATTTTTAATGTGGCTTAAAATAGCAATGTGGCCTTGTCCTTCCCTCCTCCCCCATCCCACCCAGGGTACCTTGTCCGTTATCACATTTTTTTTTAATTAATGAAGAAAGAATGCATGGTTTCAAAACAATAGTTACTTTATTTTGAAGGGGGAGGGTGGTTGGCTTACAGGGAATTAAAATCAACAAAGGGGGGGCTTGTATCAAGGAGAAACACATACAACTGTCACACCGAAGGCTGGCCAGTCATGAAACTGGTTTTCAAAGCCCCTCTGATGCGCAGCGCGCTTTGCTGTGCTCTTCTAATCACCCTGGTGTCTGGTGCGAAACAATTGTCTGCCATTGCTTTCACAGAGGGAGGGGCGACTGATGACATGTACCCAAAACCACCCGCGACAATGTTTTTGCCCCATCAGGCATTGGGAGCTTAACCCAGAATTCCAATGAGTGGCAGAGACTGCGGAAACTGTGGGATAGCTACCACAGTGCACTGCTCCGTAAGTCAATGCTAGCCACAGTAGTGAGGACACACTCCACTGACTTAATGTGCTTAGTGTGGACATACACAATCGACTGTATAAAATTGATTTCTAAAAATCGACTTCTATAAAATTGACCTAATTTCGTAGTGTAGACATACCCTAAGTCTCCATGTAGACAAGCCTTTATTATTTTTGGAATTCCCTATACTGAGATTAGGAATGACTAAGAAAAGCAAAATTAAGGATATTCTGTAAATATTGATGTAAGATTATCTAGTGATATAAGACCTATTTTTTAAGTTTTTAAGGGTGCCCTGTCTGATGTAATGGTTATTAATAATGACCTGGTTACTACTTGGTAACAGATTAAGAGTAGATCTGTTTAATATTTTGTATACAAAGGTGGTTTTAGATAAAAAAAAAATGGGTGGGGGTGGTCAAAATGAAATGTTCTGTTTTCCAAATATGTTTGAAATGAAGTATTTTCTTGGGGAGAGGGGACTCTTAAATATTTTGGTATTTTTTTAATTTTTTCATTTCAGAATAGTGGGTGAGAATCTGTGCGGTGCCTCTAAATGGTACAGCAAAGGACTCACAACCTGGGAGAAGGGGAGTACAGTGGTTTTCAACCCTCTTTGCACCCTCCCAATCCTGGAGTGCTCCATGGCTTGTAGCATAATTTAGACAGCCCTGGGGGCCTGTGTGATTCATGACACTCAACATGCCCCTCCCACCTACCCCAAGAGGGATCTTGAAAATAGCCTTATGTCTGTCTTCCTCAGTTCCTTGCTGAAATAATCCTCCCTCCACCAGCAATGGGAATTTTAGATCCTCTTTATGCTTTTCTGGCCATTTTACCTGGCATAAAGGGGCTACAGCAGGGGTGAGAATCCCACCCTCTGCTTTTTACTCTACCACCTTTCCCCCGTTTGCCACTAAAAAAAAGGAAGGGGGGGAAGTATTAGTGCTGAGTGTCAAACACATTGAAAGTTTTAGTGTTCAAAGTGTAATGCTTAAAAGAGAAAATACTTTTATCTGTTAAATTTTTAAATGGTTATGGAGAGAAAATGATATTTTCAGTTGGAAATGTATCACTTTCTCTCACTTTTTAGCTTTCTCTCTGCCTCTAAATAAGAAGATGTAACAAAACGTAAGGCCTTGACTCTTCCCTGGAGTGGGTTGGGGGGACAAAGTGAAAAAAAGAGACATATCATGCTCTTAAAAGAGTTTAAAGATGTGGTCCATTCCTGGCACAGCCCCAGGAGAAAGTAACTTAACCTACCCTGTGCCTCAGTCCACCATTTGTAAAATGTGGATAGTATTTTTTACTTCCCATGGCTGTTGTGTGGATAAACTCAGTTGATTATTTTTTCAGATACCATGATCATGTGGTTACTGCGCATAGAAGTTGCTGTGTTCTAAGGTATTTCCACCTTTCTTAAGGTCAGCAGTTTCATATGTAGGTAGTAAGAATTTCAGTAATCAAGCCTAGAAGTCATGACTACATAATTTACCAAGGCCAAATTTGACAGGAGGCCACACTGTCTTTTTGCCAGCAATAAGTGGAAAATGGGCATTTTTCATGGTCTCAAGCTTTAATTCTCCTTTTTCATCTTGGGGAACCCACCTACTTATTGCCTGTCTCCCAATCTCATGTCCATGCTCTGCTTCCCTTACTACTCCTTCCAGGCCCCTCACCCATGGATGTTCTCAGCTGTTGCAACAACTGCGACAAAGTTAGCTTGTAGCAGCTTGTAGCAGCTGTGAAATACCATTAGCTTCCCTACCGGGTATGTGCATCTCAAACATCTGTGATACGGCTTCTATGACTCCCAATCCTCCCCCTGGCCTATTTATTGCCCTGCTAGGTCCACCCTCATCTCCTCCATGAAAAGCCCCAGAGGAATAAATTGGGCCTGGACCCCGAAACTCACCAAGGCCAGCACAACTGACACTTGTTGCCACATTGTATGGCAGGGGCTCACCTGCACCACCTGTCCCCGCAATCTCTACCTGTTGCCGATCCAACTCCCCTGGAATCAATATCACCCTCATCTCCTGCATTACGTTAAATTGAGCATCCCAGTTCTGGGCAACCCAGTACACTTTTGAAGCCCTGCAATGCTGTGGAAACAATCTCAGAAGCAACTACCTTGACCACTTGTATCAATTACCTGCTGACTGCCCCACCTGCAAACACTGCCAGCTACTGTGGAGCCACGTCCAGCCATCAGCCTGGGGGACTGCCTTTGATAATCAGACACATCACCTTTAGCTCCACCAGCCCCTGTCCTGGGACCAGCCCCTTGCCCATAGGCAAGGATCCTCACTGGCCCCCCACTTGATCCACCCTGTGCTCTGTTTGAAACCACCCTGCCTCTGTGTTCTAGTGATGGTGCTGAGCCCAACGGGGGGTTTCTCTCATCTGCTCGCAGCTGGAAAAACCTGAAACTTGATCCCCTACACCTCTTCCCACAGCTCCATTGCTAAGGGAGGGGAGGAGGGATGTTCATTCCTCTCCTCCTCTTCCCTATGCCTGATGATAGTTAGCAAAAAAGCTGGGAGCTGGGAGCCAGATCCTAATTCCCCCTGCCATAACTACTCTCCTGCTCTGACCATCCTGTGTCTACTTAGTGCCATGCAGACTCGTGTGCCAGTGTCCTCTGACCTCGGCTGCTGCTCTGCATGGTCCTGTGAAAAGCGTCCTCTCCTACTGAATCTGCCCTTTTTCAACTCCCCAGCCCTTCCAGTCCCTAGGGTATGAGTCAGCATTGCCATGCTGACCCATTCCTCTTTTGCAGCAGCTTCTGAGCCTCTCTCCATTGCACCCCCTCATGGAAAGCATTATTCCTCCTGCCCTGGCAAGCCGGACAATGCCCCCTGCCACACTTAAGATGTGGTGCAGTCATTTTCAGGACTACGTGTATGAGTATGATCTTTCAGCACTAGGCCTAATAATCATCATAACCACTCCTCTTCCACTGCCCAGCCATAATCCATACATTAATATGTTTTAAAATTAAGTGATTTTGAAACATTTTTATTAAATTAATAAAGTTGTAGCACCTAATACATCTTGGGTAATCTTGGATTAAACAGCCTTATTTTACTTTTTCTGAGTGAAAATGATATTCCTAAACTGTAATATAATACAGTAACTTGATTACTGCTGGTATTCAGCAAAGTTATGCAACAATTTTCTATGGCCGGCCAACCAACCAGTTTAGCAGAAATGCAAAGATTAGGGCTATGTAACCTTGTTTTGATAAATTCTGTGGACTCATTGCTGTGAAAAATAAAAGGGGTTGAGGACACATAACTGCAAAAGAAAGTTTTCTTGAAAGTTACTCTAGCAATGAGATGGATTTGTGATGGCACATCCCATCAACCATAGGTGAATAACCTTAGGACAAGACAGATGTTTGGGCGTTCATAACTGGGACTCATTCCCTCAGCAAACACATTTGATGTTCATTCATGGTCTCTTGGCTTTCTATTCTCTCAACCATCTGTTAGAATGGCATTGTGCCTGCTAGCAAGTTGGTTAGACTGTTCCACTAGGATATGGGTGCCAAGTAAATACATGCTTAGCAGGGTAGTCTGCATAAAACTTTGCTTCCAGTAGAAGTCTCTGCACTATGACAGACTCACCATATTTGTGTCAGATGTCTCTTTGCATTTAGTCACATTTTAGACACTTAAAAAAACATATATTTTGCTGAAAAGTGTATTGCATATATATGTAGCTGCATTTTCAATATTCCATGTAGGTGCTCTTGATCATTTATAACCTCATAGGCTGAAATTGGTGCATCTCCACAGTCTTCAATGACACTTCGTCAATTTACACAAGCTGAGCATCTGGTCCACAGTTTTAAAATATTGCCTTTTTTGGTAAGGTCTAGATTCTTGTGATTATTTTTAATTTCTGAAATTATAACTGTTGTTTCACATTCCTCTTCAGCTTTTTCTTGTATCAGTTCATAATGAGTTAATAAACAAGTTTCACTATCCAGAATATAGGCAGAATATAGGTGTATTCTTATGTATCTTCCCATGACATCTTCTATAGTCCCACACATCTGACCATTAGTGGGGCAAGGAGACATCTTCTATAGTCCCACACATCTGACCTTAGTGGGGCAGGGAGCCCTGGGCACCTTTTAACTCTCCCATTGTCAAGGACTGTAAAGTCATGGGATGGAGTTGCTGTCCCAGGGTAGCTGAGGGACAACAAGGCACTGAGGGTGCCCCAATGGTCAGTCCTGAGTATGGTTATGCTGGGGTGGCTGACCCTGAGGGTGTTCATCTTCTCAATACTACTAGAGATAAAATCCTGAGCAGTGAATACGTGGGCATATTATCCCCGTTGCTCAGGGAGATGTTGACAGACAGTAAGCTGGGACAGAGCAAGCAGAACAAATTGATGGCCAAGCAGCCAACGGTAGCTAGAACATGGGGAAATAGTGAGGTTGCCTTTCTTATTTACTCAGGTGCTATTGCAGAGGCTTACGCAGAGTGAATTCCAGCCCTGTTTAAATATAGTGATATAATCAGGTGGGCTTATAATGCATTCGGGAGCATGTTTTGGTTTAATTATGACAAGCAGTTTAAATTAAGGCAGCAACACAAACTGGGATCCAGTTGGACATACCACATCATATACTGTGGTTTGAATGGATAATGGCACAGGGATAGTGGCCTATACATTCCACAGCAAGCTCGGCAGAGACCTGAGTCGCATAACAGTATTTGTTGGGCATTCAATGAAAGCAGATGTTCTCTCAGCATGTGTAAATTCAGGCATGTTTGCAAAATATGCTTTGGAGCCCATTCAGTCCATTCTTGCCAGAGCAGTAGGGGAAGGTAGCATGGGGGTGGGGGGAGGATGGGAAGGGTGGGTCAAGTGCCACCCGCAGGTTTGGCTGGGCTGGAGCAGCATATGTGGGACAGAACCCAAGCAATGTCGGGGCATGATCTGAAAGCAGGGAATGGAAAAGGGCACCATCTCCAGTTAAACTAGAGGTGTTAAAGGTGCTTCTGCGGGATTACCCTAAAAAAGTAGATGGGGCATATTTGTAGGCGGGGTTTCAGATCCCCTTTATGTGGACTAGGAGTCATGTGATGTCAAAAAAATTGAAGTCATTGGTGGGGGTGTAAAGAAAAAGATTATACCAGAAATAAATGAGTGTAGGTAGCAGGGCAATTCCAAGAATTGCCTATAGAGAATATGCAGGTTCCCCCCCCCCCAGGCTTGGTCCCCAAGAAAGCTCCAGGGGAATATTGATTAATTCATCACCTATCATATCCATGGGGGTAGCTCCATTAATGATGTAATAGGCCTAATTCTGTGTTCCATGCGCTATTCCTCCACGGACAAAGCCATGCGTATGATTAGGTCTTTTGGCCCAGGGATACTAATGGCTAAGTATGATATCAAGTCTGCTTTTCTACTGCTGCCAGTACATTCACTGGGCTTCAGCCTTTTGGGTTTCTCTTTCAAGGGTCAATTTTATTTTGCCAAAGCTATGCCCATAGGATCTATAATATCCTGTTCAGCATTTGAAAATGTAGTACAGTGTTGCATTGGGCAGTGATGCAGGCAGCTGGACTACACCAAATAGTGCATTATATAGACAGATGCTTCAGGGTTTTGGGGTATGTTACCAGAGCACGTGGTGTCCCCAGAAATGGCTCTCCATTTGGATTCAAAAGGGATAATATGTGACATGACATTCCTGGATTTTTTCCCCCCATTTTGGTTGCAGTGGTTACTTGGGGAACGGAGTTGACTAATAAAAGAGTGTGGTTCTAGTGTGACAACATGGCATGGTACATATCAATCGTCAGACTTCTAGATATCAGTAGACTAAATGGTTACCCAGATCCTGGCAGTGTTTCTTTTAGTTTGAAGGTTTCTGGCAGGGTAGTCACAAACCAATGGTCTCAAGGAGGATATATGTCAACCCATCACAGTTAACATGCTCAGGGATCTTGTGTGAATCCTGGGAACCATATGTCATAGCAGATAGGAGGTGGCCTTGTTCAGGGCACCATTTTTATATCATTTTGGTGCTTTCAGGATCAGTGAGCTAGTACCTGGATCCCGTAGGGCTTTGCAGTTGCAGTTTGCAGTTGCAGTGCCCCAAAGCTTGCGAAAGTCATAGACTGACTTTCACATACCAACATACCAGTTAGTTACAGTGCTGAGATGGGGACTGACGAGGTTGAGGCTTCCAGCCCAGGAATTTGATTCCTACTCATTCAGGATTGGGGCAGCAACAGCAGCAGCACAGCTGGGTATGGAGGCAGAGGCAATTCAGTCAATTGAGCATTAGCATTTGGAAGCATACAGAATGTGTGTGAAACCTCAGGTGGGGAGTTAGCATTAATTTGTTGTAATTGCATTCCAGATGTGGAAGGACCGGCCATGCACACAGTGGTGTGGATCTGTGGGCACAGTATTCGTTATTGGGCACATAGGCAAGTGTCCAAGTGGCCTGAGGGTTTGCAGCTAGGCTTCAGTGGTGGTGCAATCCTGAATTGGCATGGAAAGAGGGGCATGTTATGAGACCAGTCAATGCCACTGCTGTATGCCGTGGGAACTCATCAGCAGTCACCAGATATAACTGCTTGGGGAAAATGATTTGGGAATGTGTAAAAGGGTGGACTTACCCTGAGTATTATGTCTACACTATGAAATTAGGTCGAATTTATAGAAGCCGTTTTTTTAGAAATCGTTTTTATACAGTCGATTGTGTGTCCCCCCACATAAAATGCTCTAAGCGCATTAAGTCGGCAGACAGCGTCCACAGTACCGAGGCTAGTGTTGATTCCGGAGCATTGCACTGTGGGTAGCTATCCCAGAGTTCTCACAGACTCCGCCGCCCATTGGAATTCTGGGTTGAGATTCCAATGCCTGATGAGGCAAAAACAGTGTCGCAGGGGATTCTGGGTACATGTCATCAGCCCCCCCCATCCGTGAGAGCAATGGCAGACAATCGTTTCACGCCTTTTTTCCTGGGTTACCTGTGCAGACGACATACCACAGCAAGCATGGAGCCCACTCAGCTCAGCTCACCATCACCATATGTCATCTGGGTGCCGGCAGACATGGTACTGCATTGCTACACAGCAGCAGCGAATTGCCTTTTGGCAGTAGACGGTGCAGTATGACTGGTATCCGTCGTCGTCTTACTCCTCAGTGAGTTTGGTCAGAGGCGCCTGGGCAGACACGTTTTGTCTCCTGGAGACTCAGTCCTGACGGCAGTCCTATTGCACCGTCTTGACGATGATGGCTAGCAGTCATAATGCAGCATCTTCTGCCAAGCACCCAGAAGATACCGATGGCTATCAGTCATGCTGCACCGTCTGCTGCCAGCCTAAGATGTAAAAGATAGATGGACCAGATTTGTTCTGTATTCATTTGCTTCCCGCTCCCTCCGTGAAATCAATGGCCTGCTAAATCCAGGGTTTTGAGTTCAATCTTTTGGCGGGGGGGGCAGTGGCTGTGAAACCTTTGCATGCGTAAGGGCACTTTCATGGAACTTTGTAAGTTGCTTTCCCCTGCCCTGAAGCACCAGAATACCAGGATGAGAGCAGCCCTCACAGTTGAGAAGCGAGTGGCGATAGCCCTGTGGAAACTTGCAACACCAGACAGCTACTAGTCAGTCGGGAATCAATTTGGAGTGGGCAAATCCACTGTGGGGGCTGCTGTGATCCAAGTAGCCAACGCAAACAAAGACCTGCTGGTATCAAGGGTAGTCACTCTGGGAAACGTGCAGGTCATAGTGGATGGCTTTGCTGTAATGGGATTCCCTAACTGTGGTGGGGTGATAGACGGAACCCATATCCCTATCTTGTCACCGGAGCACCAAGCCAGAGAGCACATAAACCAAAAAGGGTACTTTTCAATGCTGCTGCAAGCCCTGGTGGATCACAAGGGACGTTTCACTAACATCAATGTGGGATGACCGGGAAAGGTACATGATCATAAAATCATAGAATATCGGGATTGGAAGGGACCTCAGGAGGTCATCTAGTCCAACCCCCTGCTCAAAGCAGGACTAATCCTGCACTAAATCCCCAAATGGTTCCCTCAAGGATTGAACTCACAACCCTGAGTTTAGCAGGCCAATGCTCAAACCACTGAGCTATCCCTCCCCCTGTCTTCAGGAACTCTGGTCTATTTCAAAAGCTGGAGGAAGGGACTTTCTTCCCAGACCAGAAAATAACTGTTGGGGATGTTGAAATGCCTATAGTTATCCTTGGGGATCCAGCCTACCCCTTAATGCCATGGCTCATGAAGCCGTACAAAGGCAGCCTGGACAGTAGTCAGGAGCTGTTCAACTATAGGCTGAGCAAGTGCAGAATGGTGGTAGAATGTGCATTTGGATGTTTAAAAGCGCATTGGTGCAGTTTACTGACTCGGATAGACCTCAGCGAAACCAATTTCCTCATTGTTATAGCTGCTTGCTGTGCACTCCACAATATCTGTGAGAGTAAGGGGGAGACATTTATGGCAGGATGGGAGGTTGAGGCAAATCACCTGGCCGCTGATTACGCGCAGCCAGACACCAGGGCGGTTAGAAGAGTACAGCAGGGCGCGGTGCGCATCAGAGAAGCTTTGAAAACCAGTTTCGTGACTGGCCAGGCTACAGTGTGAAACTTCTGTTTGTTTCTCCTTGATGAACCCCTCCCCCTGGTTCACTCTACTTCCCTGTAAGCTAACCACCTTCCCCTCCCCCCTTTGATCACCGCTTGCAGAGGCAATAAAGTCATTGTTACTTCACATTCATGGATTCTTTATTAATTCATCACACAAATAGGATAACTGCCAAGGTAGCCTGGGAGGGGTTGGGGAGGAGGGAAGCACCGGGTGGGGTGGGGGAGGAGGGAAGGACAAGGACACACTGCACTTTAAAACTTTAAAACGTTAACACTTATTGAAGGCCAGCTTGGGCAATCCTCTGGGGTGGAGTGGCTGGGTTGCCGGAGGCCCCCCCACCGCGTTCTTGGGCGTCTGGGTGAGGAGGCTGTGGAACTTGGGGAGGAGGGTTGTTGGTTACACGGGGGCTGTAGCAGCGGTCTCTGCTCCTGCTGCCTTTCCTGCAGCTCAACCATATGCTGGAGCATATCAGTTTGATGCTCCAGCAGCCGGAGCATCGACTTTTGCCTTCTGTCAGCAATCTGACGCCACCTAGCCTCTTTAGCCCGCCACTTGCTCTCTTCAGCCCGCGATTTAGCCCGCCACCTCTCCTCTCATTCATATTGTGCTTTTCTGCACTCTGACATTGTCTGCCTCCACGCATTCTGCTGTGATCTGTCAGCGTGGGAGGACATCTGGAGCTCCAAGAACATATCATCTCGAGTCCGCCGTTTTCTCCTTCTAACCTTCACTAGCCTCTGCGAAGGAGAAACATTTGCAGCTGGTGGAGGAAAAGGGAGAGGTGGTTAAAAAGACACATTTTAGAGAACAATGGGTACATTCTTTCACGTTAAATTTTGCTGTGCACATTACACAGCACATGTGCTTTCGTTACAAGGTCGCATTTTTCCTCTTATATTGAGGGCCTGACGGTTTGGTGTGAGAGATCACTCACGCAGTGCCAGGCAACAGAATTCGGCTTGCAGGCAGCCATGGTAAGCCACAGTCTTTTGGCTTTTTTAACCTTCATAACATGTGGGAATGGTTTCAAATAGCAGTGCCCCCATTTCCCATATCAAGCACCCGTTGAGTTGGCCATTTAAAATGGGTTTGCAATGTAAAAGTAGGGGCTGCACAAACCCAACTAACGCCCCTCCCACCCACACAACCAATTCTCTGGGATGATCACTTCACCCCTCCCCCGCACCGCGTGGCTAACAGCGGGGAATATTTCTGTTCAGCCGAGCAGGAACGGGCACCTCTGAATGTTCCCTTAATAAAATCACCCCATTTCAACCAGGTGACCATGAATGATATCACTCTCCTGAGGATAACAAAGAGAGATAAGGAATGGATGTTGTCTGCATGCCAGCAAACACCGGGACCATACGCTGCCATACTTTGTTATGCAATGATTCCAGACTATGTGCTACTGGCCTGGCGTGGTAAAGTGTCCTACCATGGCGGACGGGATAAGGCAGCCCTCCCCAGAAACCTTTTCCGAAAGCTTTGGGAGTACATGAAGGAGAGCTTTCTGGAGATGTCCCTGGAGGATTTCTGCTCCATCCCCATACACATTAACAGACTTTTCCAGTAGCTGTACTGGCCGCGATTGCCAGGGCAAATTAATCATTAATCATTAAACACGCTTGCTTTTAAACCATGTGTAATATTTACAAAGGTACACTCACCAGAGGTCCCTTCTCCTCTTGGCGGGTCCAGGAGGCAGCCTTGGGTGGGTTTGGGGGCCAGATCCTGGGATATTTTCTAGGAGTAAAATTTGTGTGGATGGACATGCTCCAACACAGGGTCTGGCTGGGAGCTGTGAAGCCCTCCTGGGTGGACAAGGCTAGGAGGTATGGGAACAGGGAAGTGGCCAAATTCCTTGGGGCCATAGGATAGTTGTCAATTTTGCATCCTGGAATAGCATATGGGGCACCATATTTTGTGAGGATGTGGTTCACCTGACAGATTTGGGCGCAGACACGTTTTTGGCCAATATAAAAGGGGACATTAGGAGATGTCTGGAAACACAATGGGTTTGTGAGGGAGGCAGCCAAGCTAATTGCTGGTGCCTCCGTGTGGTGGATTTCCAGTGCAGATACTCCATAGGGAAGGGATACAAGGATCAAATAAATGGCTTTAAAAAGAGAAATGACTTTAAAAGGACATGTTTGTTAAAGGAGTGGAATGGGCGGGGGTATGGTTCAGGGCTCCCAGGGCTGGCTGGACAGGGAGCCAATTCCCCTTCCTTATAGCCCACCTGAACCCTGGCTTGAGCGAGGGGTGGTAAGATCCCAGCAATGGGTTGGCTGAGTGACCTGGATGGAAAAAGAGTTGAGGGGGGGGCTGGCAGACATCTAATAATAAAGTTGCAGTCTGATTAAAATCTGATTTTTCGGTATAGCTGGACAAGCCCTAGTTTTTCTCACATGAGTAAGGTTGCAGCATTGGGGCCACTGTGCTTAAAATTAAATTTCCTTTTTTAAATCTGTTTTTTTCCCTTAAAATTCCCTGTTAATAGTAGTTTAGTTTTAAAGTCTCAACAAGAAAGGCAATTGAAACTTAAATTATTTAACTGGAACATTTTGACCCCTTTGTGTTTTTTGATGTCAGCAGAATTACTGAAAGAAATAACAACCTGGAATGCATAAAATATCAGTCTTGCACAATATTAATTATTATATTTGAAACCATAGCCAAGTTTTCTTTTCCATTAGCAATCTGTAGGGCATGACTTCAGGTAAAATGCAGGAAGTCTGTTTGAATAAACTCTCACCTCTCTCCCTTCTCCCCGGTATTCATCCTTTCAAAGCATTAATTCCTTAATTTTACTTGAAGAGATTTGTTCATGCTAGAATTGCTGGCATGCTTTGCTTGTGGGTTTTAAGGCAACAATCTGAAATGCTATCCAATTAGCTGCACTATAATGAAATTCCCACAATTTAAACACAATGATCCCTGCTATGTGACTTTCTGCCTTTTTTTGCTAGCTGCTGATTTTCGGAGCAACTATTAGGAAATCTAAGCTAAGCTATCATCCCATATAAATAATATAATTGCAAATGAAATCCATTTTATTTAATTTCAATATTTAGGATGAAATCTGTTTAAATTAGATGTAAAGTATGGTCATTTGTTGTTAATTGCAATTTTTTTCAGCACTTCAGATTTGTGTACTAAACAACCAGCAATGTCAATAACTTTACTTTTGTTCTGAAGCCTTTTCAGATATCAGCCATTATTAGGGATAACTATGATAAATAGTATATAAAATATTTCCTTATATAAAATGCACCCATCTTGGAATATAAAATTATTGATGCTTTGGCAGAGACAATTTTCTAACACTGTCTCTTCCCCTGGTAGAGATTGTACTCTATCTATAGTTTATAACAGCGTTTACAAATGGCCAGATGCCATCATTCTTAATTATCCTTACTCACCCTTAAGATAAATGGAACTACTTCTATAACATGGTATTTTGCAATATAAGCAAGGGTGGCACAATTTGGCCCTAACCTCCTAGCGGCATGGGTCTGAAACAGGTGCTGAGAGAAGGCATAGACATATTTCTGAAAACCGTGGTCATCGAGGTAACATAAAGGCGTTTAGGATGACGCAATGGGGCAGATCGTCAGTTCCAGCAAAGCTATGTGTGGTCCAGGACTCAGCATAGGAGGAATTTCTGGGTGGCATAAAAATAATCTAGCCCTTTGTGTAATTTACAGCAGCTAAGGAAAGCTAGATTGATCCTATGGGAACTGCTAGACTTGCAACAGCTAGAGTAGCCCTCAGGGACTGCTCTGCCACTGAGAATTGCTGGAGCACAGTGTACTACAGCTCCACCCTCTCTTGCCCACAGCCATGCCTGCAGCCCCCTTTTGTCTGGAGAGGGGGAATGAGTGAAGAGGAACTGACTAGGCTACCTTTATGTCACTTGGAGATTCCTCAGCATTAGAAAAATCCCAGACTGTCTTGTTAGAAAATCATTGCTTACTCATTGCACTGCAGAACAAAGGGCAAGCCAGGGACCAGGATCTGGTCGAATGTCTTTTATACACATGCAAGTGTTCAGAGAGGTTATAAGGTTCCAGGGGAAAGTATGGGATGATGAGTAGCACCAATATCTTCAACAGTAGAAAGAATTACGAGAGTAATTATTAATTTACTTGTGCAAATTACATTTGATGAAACAAGCATTTTTGTTTAACTATCCAGGGAAAATTTGAGAGTTCAGCTGAATTGCAATGAACTTATAATTATCTTACTTAATGCTTATGCTAAAAATGCTTTCCACATTGCTTGTACTGCGTTTTAAGTATCAGCCAACTAAGAGAATGTGATTAAATGCAAGGCCTTATAGACACTCAAGTTTCACATCACAGTTTTTCTCAAAGGTGTACATGGAATTGAAATAATTTTTTACACTAACATTTTCCTTCCATTTGCACATCTCTGTTACTATTAATAGGTATCATAATTGTGCTCAGGGTCCCCAGAGTAAATTCTCTACTGACTATATTTATGTCTTGTATGTGCTTAGCATTTATTTTTAATGCAGTGATACTGTTTGATTTCTACTGTTATTATTAATATTTATATTATAAGAGAATCTACCAGCCCAGACTAATATTGGGACCCCATTGTGTATGCTTTCAGACAGGTGAAGCACATTCACTGCTAGCAAGTGTACACATTTGGAGTCTCTCATCCTGAAACCTTTCTAGCTCATTAGTCCTCTAATCCTATTGCTTTCCTCGAAAGGCTTCATTGGGTACGTGTTCATCAGATTATGTTCAATTTAACTTTTCTGAGGTATTAGGCTTTATCTCCCAAAAGACAGAGAAGTTTACAGAGTCTAGGAAATGTGATTTGGTGACAGAGCACCCAAAGTCTGCTGAGTTTACAGAGGTAATATTAACTTTATTTTTCCCCGGGGGGTGGCGGGGTAGGAGGGGCTATATTGCCTGGGACACAATCATGCATCAGGGCTTCTCTATGCTTTGAAAACACATAACTAAATGATAGGGTATGTCTGCACTACAGACTTAAGTTGATCTATGTTAGATTGACTTACAGCCACCCCAGTATTACTTCAGTGGCTGATGTCCACATTAGACTCCTGTCAGTGGTGCGTGTCTTCACCAGGAGCACTTCCAACAACTGAAGAGTGGTTGTGGGGGGGCGGGCTGAGAGCCAGAGCTCTCAGCTCCATGCAGCTCCCCGCCAGGAGCCAAGCTGCCCCGTAGGCCCTGTGCTCCTACCAGGAGTGAGGGGGGGGCAGCTGCCCAGACTTCTCACCTCCCCACCAGGAGCAGGGGGCAGCCATCTAGTCTTCTTGCCTCCTGAGCAGGGAGCAGGAAGCCTGGCAGGCACAGCCTGGCTGGGAACGGGGAGCCGGGGGCCGCCCAGCTCTAGCTGCCTGGCTTTTTTGTCAATGTAGGGATTCCAGCATGGAGCTGGAAAGTTAAAAGTTAAGGTTCCTATAGTAATATTAACTTAAGTATGTTCTGCCTTTTGTATTTTCTATTTCCATTTTATAAAATGTATGTACAGTAGAGTTATTATTGTTAATGTAAAATGAGGAATAGTGTAGGTCCACTACTTAGCAGGCAAGCAGAGCTAATATTGGACAGCCCCATGAAGACTGAAGTCTTTAATGCCTATTTTGCTTCAGTCTTCACTCTAAAGATCAATAGTGGCTTAACACAATTAATATTAACAACAAGTGATACAATGATATCAACCAGAAAAGTGAAAGTACAGGTTAAAGAATATTTAGATAAGTTAGATGCATTCAAGTCATCAGGGCCTGATACTTAAGGAACTAGCTGAAGCAATTTTTAAACCATTAGTGACTATCTTTGAAAACTCATGGAGGATAGGTGAGGTCCCAGAGGACCGGGGAAGGGAAAACATAGTACCTATCTTTAAAAAGGAAAACAAAGAGGATCCCACAAATGGTAGACTAGTCAGTCTAACTTCAACACCTGCAAATATAAAGGAACAAATTATTAATCAATTTGTAAGCACCTAGAGGATAATGCCAAGCCAACATAATTTCCTCCTTTGATGGAGTCACTGGCCTACTGGATAGAGAGAAGCACTAGATGTGGCATATCTTGATTTTAGCAAGGCTTCTGACACAGTCCCACATTGTATGCAATGTTCTTTTTAGCCATGTTAGTCCTAGGATATTAGAGAGAAAAGGTGGGTGAAGTAATATCTTTCATTGGATCCACTTCTGTTGTGAGAGAGACTCAGGGTATGTCTACACTTACCCGGTAGTTCGGCGGCGAGCGATTGAACTTCTGGGTTCGACTTATCGCGTCTTGTCTGGACGCGATAAGTCAAACCAGGAAGTGCTCGCCGTCGACTGCGGTACTCCAGCTAGACGAGAGGAGTACCGCGGAGTCGACGGGGGAGCCTGCCTGCCGCGTGTGGACCGAGGTAAGTTCGAACTAAGGTACTTCGAACTTCAGCTACGTTATTCACGTAGCTGAAGTTGCATACCTTAGTTCAAATTAGGGGGTTAGTGTAGACCTGGCCTCAGAGCTCTTCCTTGGATCTGCAAAAGGTTTACAGAGTGTCACAGAAAAGTACGAGGAACAGATAAGTAGTTTGCACATATTCTGAAGGACCATTCAAGGTGAAGTGGCCCATTAACATCCCTGTAGTCATAGGACAAAAAGGGATTGTAATGGGTTACAGGTTGTTGTAATAAGCCATAAATCCAGTGTCTTTATTAAGACCATGATTTTTAGTGTGTAGCACAGTTATGAATTTAAGCTACCATAGATCTCCTTAGCTACATTCACAAAATGTCTTTAGATGCAAGTTTTTCTAACACAGAAACTGCACTGCATATTTTTTGCTGTCTTCCTGTAACTATGACTGCTAATGAAAGGCGTTTCCTCAAGCTAAGATTAATCAAGATCTAATCTATGTATGCCCATAGTGCAGGAAAGGCTAAACAATCTGACAGTTACATTTATAGAGAACTCAGAATCAAGGCATATAGCTTGGGTTGGACTGATTAATTATATGGCTACAGAAAAGACTATTGTGATGGTGCATCTGCCTCACTCTGGCCTGTAAGGGGTTAATGGAGCCCTAGGGAGGCTGTGCAGAAAACAGCCAATAGGAGAGAGGCTACGAGGAGCAGCCAATCAGGGTTGGGCAAGACCATACAAGAAGAGCTGCAGAGCAGGTTCAGTTGCTCCCTGGAGCTCAAGGAGGGAGGACTGGCTGCCTTACAGCGGAAGAAGGCCAGCACCCTGGACAGAGAAGTGCTGCTAGCAGCGACTTAGGGAGCTAGGGAAGAGGACCTGGCTGGCCCTGAGGCAAGGGCAAAGAAAGTACTAGGGCTGCAGGGAAGTGGCCCAGGAAATAGATTGAGAGATTGGAGGTGACGCAGAATGTGGCTGCAATCTACAGGGTCTCTGAGCTGGGACCCAGAGCAGTGGGTGGGCCTGGGTCTCCCCCCGCCACTTGCCATTGAGGAAGTGGATGGATCATTGGACTATGGTACTTTCTCCCACATTGGGGGAGTGCACAAAGTGTGGCACAGCTGGAGGACTGTGTCCTGAAGAGGATGCTATGGTCCTTGGAGCCGCACAGGTCCAGGAATAGAAGTGACAGCGGGCAAGACACCAGCGAGAGGCAGCATACTGACCTGTGGAGTTGATCTGCAAGACAACCATCAGGAGGTGCTAGCATGGTGAGATGCACCCTGTCACAGCTATGAAGGTACGTTTATAAAAGTAACTAGTGGTAACTGCATATTTTGTGGAGTTTTCTGAGGTGGGGGAAAAGAAGAAGGGAGGGGAGAATTGAGTCTTCAGATTGGGCCCAGATTAATCATAATGTATTCTATGTACAACATCTGAAATAATGGTTCATCTTCAAACACACCTTTGTTACAAGTTCAATTTAATACACATTAATAATATGAGATCTCAAATAACACAGGATTTCAATTTATTAATAAAAAATTATTAACCAAAGATTAAAACAGTATAATACAGAAAGGAAGATTCAGTAGGATACTAATGCACCTGGAGGACAGAAGTGCAGCTGGTCACACTGTCTCAGAGTTTAAGCTTCACTTCATTTCTGAATATACTAACATTGTTTGCTACAGATTAAAAGTTTCACAGTTTCTCTGTATTGCTCAAATCTACCCCTCATCTCTTATCTCGCTTCTTTAACAATTTCAAAGGGAAAGGGGGGGCCTGAACCAGGATCCTCATACAAATAATCTATCTGTACCTGGTAGTTTCTGCATATTTCACAAACCCCACTAGAGTATCCATCTTATTTCTTGATGGGTTTCACATACACAAAGAACAGTCTCACATCCTCAGGACTGAGACTGCAAGGGTTCACTATCTTGTTTTGACCACACCATTCCAGGAATCAGCAAAGTTTAGAACTTCTGCTCTTTGATATTGCTTAGCATAGTAAAATCATCTTGGGAAGAGCTTATAGTTATACAGAAATATATGTGATATTTATATGTAACTTTTGCATGACTCCTGCTTTTGATATTGTATATTGTGTATAGTATATTATATTAAGTAACACTATAAACCTAACTGACTTTCTTTCATCTGGCTCCATGCATATTTTGCAAGACAACGGAGTCTGTCACTCTTCTTCAGTACACAAAGCAGGAGTCATGCAAAAGTTAAGGCACCTAACTATTTTACAGTTTTCAAATTATACAATTGAGCATTAAAATAAAATATTGTAAGCATAATATGCTTTACTTACTTACTATTAGCTACCTTCTTATTTTGGTTACATAACTTCCTCTCCCCTCTCCCCATCATCCTTGTCATTACAGCAACAAACAACTCTATACATTTTCTTGCCAGGGCTGAATACATCTCTTCTTCTAGTATGTTTGTGTATCTAGCCCTGAAATTGTAACACTCTACACTTCCCCTTTGTTTTACCATTTGGTATGAGACAATTTACAAAATCTCACTATGAATACATTTGCAGTTATACTATTTAGCATAGTTGCATTAGTATAATGCAGGATATTACTTGCTTAGTCTTAGCTACTGATACAATTTATGCAGATAAACTGGTAGTTAACAAGGAATGTAAATTGCTTTATTATTAATAGCTTTGTTTGTGAAAGCTCAGTGTTACAAATGGTCAGCAACTGACTTCAGAAACTAGTCTCTCCACTGACCCAAACATGCATGTATCTGGCTTTGATTTGCCACACTTCTCATGGATCCTTCTGAGCCCATTTTGAATGGGCCAGGGTCAATATGCAGCTAGCCTTCACACCTGGGACCAATGAGAGGACCCTACATGTGACTTTGGCCAAAGATGGACAATGTCACACATCACTGGCAACAGCCCTCTGACCAGAGTTGATGGTGGTCTGAGGGCTCTGCTCTTCACTGACGAGGCTGCCACAAATTAGGCAGGCAAGTTCCGCATCCGATAAGAAGTGGTGTTATAAATTTCAGTAAAATTCTGTTCTTTATATGATAATTGTAATTGTAACACCAATACTATGGTTTTACAAGCTTGGTGTGATGGGGTGAGATCCCCACACTAGCTCTGAAAGAGTGGAATTGGCACAGCTGGGTCCAATCAGCTAATTAGGCTGCAAACAGGAGAGCTTTTGGCTAGAGGCAGCTAATTACAGAGATGCTCACCTGTGCAGGAACAGGCAGGGCCTATAAAGCCAGGAAGTGGGCTAAGGGGCTGCTGCTGGGAAAAGGCAGACACTTCCTGGGAAGAGGGTTTGGAGCGGGTACTCCCAGAGAAAGAGAGTGAGGGGACCAGGGATGTTAGGAAGCAGTCCAGGGAAGGAGCAATGAGGGCCGGGAGAGTAAATGCCAAATTTGCTGGATTGATGGTTCCTGGACTGAAATTCAGAGTAGTGGGTGGGCCCAGGTTCCCCTACCAGCCACTGAAGGAGTGGCACCTTAAGCACTGAATGGGAAGACTGTCTAAGACTGCTGAAGGAAAGACGTTGCTATCCACCTGAAAGGGGAATTCTGAGTGACCTAGCTGGAGGGCTAAGTCACAAAGGAGCAAGGGGCTGCAGACCAGAGTCAGAGTGACAGAGTACAAACTGTGGATGGGGACATCGGCCTTATGAGCTAATCCCCAGAGTGACCAGTAGGAGGTGCCAGCCCAGTGGTCAGTGAAGCACCCTGTGATACTGGGTTTTTCCATTTCTCTGGCCTGGACATGAGGCATCATGGGTACTTTGGTCACCACTTTTTTACTGATAAAACAAATCTCCTAGACATACTTTTAATTTAATTTTATGTACTGTAATGTGTTCTCAATTACTTTACTTAATTCAAACACAAATGATGTTCTGAAGAATTCTCAGTGCATTGTTCATCAATCAGCTGCAAAGTTAAAGTAGTAAGAAAATGTGACAACTTTAGGTTGGGCCTGAGATGATTTTTTCTAACTAGGGAAATATAACTGCGTCATGGGCTCTAAATGCTTGACAGATCACTGAGTCAAAGCTTTCACAGAAGTTTAATAACTATGGGGACTAAAACACAAATAACTACAATTGCAATATATTGATGTATATCCCCCCTCCAAGTAGCTCTGATCAGTTCTTTTACTGTCAGTTTAAAAATATTTTTTTCAGCTACAATAAGCAAGACACTTTGCTTTGTGTTCATATAACACTCAGCTGAACTAAGATTGTCTAGACTAAACTGGCACAGGGTTTTAAGCAATGATATAATTTTGTTATTGCTATGGTAAAATGACTAACTGTTTTCTTTATTCATTATAATTGTTTATTCAAATAAAATTTCCCTAACAGAAAACACTTTCTACTGTGCTATAGTATGCACCAATCATATTGCAAAATTGTGATATAATTTTATAATAAGAATAAGAGTTTGAGTCTTTCCCCAGACAATGGGAAACTGATCTGTTACCTTTATAAAATTAATGCCAACCCTGCAATTAGACTTTGTTAGAGTGTTATTGATCTGTACATTCTTCAGATTAGAATTTTCATTTTGTAATTAAGCCATTCCACTTTCTTATTTATAAATTTCCTGAATGTATTTTAAATAATACAGCAGTGGTTTTTAGTGGCATGTTCGAAAAGGAACATGCATTATTAAACATAAATGGGAATTATGTACAAAATAACCATATTGTTTAAAATGAGACTATTGGTCTTAGGTGGTACATAGATACTGGAGATGGGTAAACTGGTTACCACAGAAACCAGTTCAAATCTTTGTCTAACCTATGTATCAAAATGAATATATCCTTTTTTGGAGACTTGAAATTGGGTAAGAAGCTCTCTCCTATTTCCCTCTCCACAGGTAAACAGAAGAAGTTCTAACCAGTCTCTGACCTTCATCTACTCTTAGCACTTATTAACTCTGATTCAGAATATACTATTTTCAAAGCAAATTGTACAAACTATACACACAGACAATGCACGAACTGTTGGAAATTCTTATGAGAATCTGAGTAGAGCAATTAATGGGACAGATTTTAAAGATGTCTCAAAGTTTTGCAGATGCCAGTGATATTATTTAGACATCTATCTACTGGATTGTTCAAATCACATATTTAGACAAGCAATATTCACATTTGAGCCTGACAAAAATAACAGATGAGTTGAGGCCTCTTTAAAGTATGTTACCTATCCAGGAGTCTGAACTGTTGAAATGTAATGGTGAAATACATTGTGTTGAATGTTCAGTCTGGGTTAATACTCTGACTGTAAAATATAAGAATTTGAATATGACACCTTCTTTTAAATTTACTATCAGAGAATTACTGAAATTAGTTTAAGATGACACACAGACGATTACCTTCTCTGTTTTAATGAAGGCACTGCTCTACTTATGTGACTAACAAGTGAGTTTTAAATATTGTTGCCATTGTAAATTAGTGCTATTAAAAGAATCTGAAAGCAGTACATAGAAACAGAACAATATCTACTCAATATTATATAGCATCTTACATGTTCAAAGAGTTCTACATTCTCAAATTAACCAAGATACCAGTCTTGCAAGGAACATGAGCACATGTGAAACTATAAGCATGTGAGTTTTCCCATTGATGTAATTATCTAAGAAAAGACCCTGGAAGATCAAGTAAGAAACTTTGTAACACCACCGTCTGTTAACTTTGTAACTGCCATAATCATAACCACAAATAAGTACTATTGTATTGGAAATATCTGTGAAGTTTTGATTACTCCATTATTTGTTGATCCACTGGCAGGCATGATATATTTTTTTTATTTACTCTGGGAAGGATATCATGTTTTTTCCTGCTGTCCTATCTGAAAGAGGATAAAGTCACAGCACTGATTTGTTTATTTTGTGTATGAATATTTTCATACCCGGGGAGTTCCAAAGGCAAAGCATAAACCCATTAAGATCAATGACTGCCTGGCAAATGTGGCAGCCACTATGTTCAGCTTCAATGTATATGTTGCCTCATATTGAAAAAGCATTTGATAGGGTTGAGTGGTTTTACTTATCAAACTCTTAAAGTATGGTGATTTAGAGAGAAGATTGATTTTAGCTCTTGGGCTAGAATGAAAGGAGAAAGTTGCTTTCTAATATAATCAGGACCTAGGATATGCTTTATAGATCAAAACTGATATGTTGAATTGCACCTAGAAATGGATTGGAAAGGAAGGCACTCTATGGAACATAGATGTAATATCCTCCATGTGAGATACACCTCTAACCAACTTGGAAAAGTTAGCCACAGAACATGTAACTACAGGTAGAACTAAGAGAATACTGAAAAAATATCAGAAAAAAAATTGTTTAAATATAAGTAAAAATTTTACTTCATTACTTTCTTTGTTGGTTTTCTAAAATTATTCATATGAGCAAATATTTGATCATGGAAGATTGTTCATGGAAACAAAAGATTGTTCATGGAAAATGAAAATTTCACAAATATTCTTGGAAATATTTCTTAGTATTCATACAGAATCATTTGGCAGACATCTTGAATGTTTTGTGGATTTGGGAGAAACCATTCAGGTATAGAAATAATATCATGTGAATTAGGTGATGAATCACACTAAGAATAGGTAATTACTAAAAGGTACAGTCATGGAAAATACTTCATGAATAAGACTATGTTTTAGTCATGACTATTTTTAGTAAAAGTCATGGGCAAGTAACAGGCAGTCTTGTGATCTGTCCATGAGTTGTACTATATACCTCAAACTAAAACTTGGGTTCATGGGGCGGGGCAGGCTGGGAGGACACTGTGGGTGCTTGGGAGGACCCCTAGGACACCCACTGTTGCTGGGAAGGAGGGGATTGTGATGGTGTGTGGCCCAGGATCCCTGCTAATGCTGGGGACGGGGGTTGGTGGGGCTGGCAGGCTCCCTATCTGGCTCTGCACAGCTTCCCAGAAGTGGCAAACTGTCCCTCCCTCAGCTCCTAGGTGGAAGTGTGGACTCCACACTCTGCTCCTGCTCCGAGCGCCCACTCCATAGCTCCCATTGGCCAGGAACTGTAGCCAATGGGAGTGGTGGGGGCAGTGCCCGTGCGCGGAAGCAGTACACAGAGCTGCCTGACCACGCCCTCCGCCTTGTAGCTGAGGGAGGAACATGTCGCCACTTCTGGGGAGCCCCCTTAGGTAAGTGCCACCCAGAGCCCTCGCCCCCTCCTGCACTCCTGCCTCAGCCTGGAGCCCCCACCCACACCAAAACTCCTGCTGCTGCTGGGGTGGGGGCACAGTGGCCTGACATTGCCCCAGCATTGGCCAGTGTGGCTGGCCCAGGGGCCACCAGGCCAGCTGCAGCGGGCTCTGTAGAAGTCATAGAGGTCATGGAGAGTCACAGAATCCATGACAGACTTTCAGCCTTATTAATGAATAATCAATATGTTTGTATAATGTGTATTTCCCAAATAATTTTGAAAAACAAATATATTAAAGTTGAAAATTGTTCATGGATAATTGCAAACAGAAAATGGAAATTTTTTAAAATTGTTCATTATGAATGGTTATTCCATTTCTAATTGCAAGACTCCATACACTGCCCTAATAATGTACATCAATACTGAGTAGGAGGCATCTGTGGGGTAAGTGGATTTTTCAGTTATCTTGCTCATTAAGGCTCTGATGCAGCAAGGTGGTATGCCTAACTTTAGAGGAACTACTCATGTGCTTAAATACCTTGCTGAATCAGGGCCTCAATCCTTGGCCATTCTACTTAGACTGTCAACAACTGATTTTCGTATGTGCTTTTCTGAGTGTTTGTCCGACAGAAGCTGGATGGAGATCACAATTGTATTTGTATTTTTTGGTATTTTTCACTGTCTTAATAGTATTTTTGGATGGAATGACTGCTGTTTTATCATGATGGATTTCTAGATCAGCAAGTACTTCTGGATGTAAAAGGTGCATGTAAAGGTGGCAAAAAAAATATCAGTGTTATGCTTAATGTTAGATGAAGGTGATTTGGGGAGACAAAACATTGAGAGAGAGGACCTTGTTAGTATTGATATTAATAATTCTTTAACATTTATACCAAGAACACAAGTGCAGGGTTTTGGGGTGGTATGTCTACACTAGAAGGTAGGAGTATGATTCTCCATCTTGAGTCGTCATGCTTATGTTACCTTTCATTGAGCTAGCAAACTAAAAATAGTAGCGTAGGCTCTGTAGCACAGGCAGTGGCAAGTAGTGGCATGGGCTAGCCAGGCCGAGTACATATCAATGCAGTTCAGATGGGTTTGTAATCAGCACAGTTAGTCTGTGCCACTGCTCACCAGTGCCCATTCTTCGGCAGCTACTGTCTTTAGTGTGCTAGCTCAATAAGAGATAACATGAGTATATCAATGCAATATGGACAATCACACTCCAGCTCTTAGTATAGCCATAACTTTGTGTTACTCATCTAGGGCTTTCTCCTTTCAGTGGGGAAAAGAGTAGCATGGCCACATTGATGAAATCCACAACAACACTGAACACATTGCAGCGACCCCGTTAGTGTAGATCTTCAGCTGTGCCCACAGAACTATGCATACACAGCCAGCTGCTGCATCATGAAGGTGGTCCGTATGCATTCAGCTCTTCAGGAGTGTGCAGAGGACAGAAATGTTGTTTTGATGGGTGGGATTGGGGTGCAATGCCACATCCCTGTGAACATGAAACAAATGTATTCAGAACAGGCTCTGCCCTCAACCCACGCAAATTCCAATATGTCTACTACCTGCTACCAAAGGGGTTGTCTGAACAGACAGGGACCGGGCAGGGATATGAATAAAACCAGCAACTGCACCATGAGCCCCACAGCTCTGGTGGAGAATGGGCATGTTGATAGGCTGGCCAGCCCATTGTGTCCCAATCTCAGCCAGCTGGAGAGGTGATCCTAGACAGAATTCCCCTCTCTACACAAAGTTATATGTTCTGCAATGTGTGCATCCCTTTTTCACAGGGATCTGCCCTGTCATTGGGTGGGCTTTGAATCACACACTGATCCTCTATTTGCTGAACAGCACTACAAGATCTAGGCAGTGATAAGATCAAACCTGAACAGAGGCACAGGATATTTGTCAACAGAAAAAATAGCACATCTGTGACATAATTAATGGGGTTGATCTCAGCTCCATAAACACCTTCACGGCATCATTAGAAGACAGATTAATCTGATTGATAGATCCTGTTTAATCAGGTCTTGCTAAATCCATACAAATTGGCACTCTGGATTAGAGAGACAAGGGATGGAAGCTGGAAAATTTACCTTAATAAGAATATGCCCTGATGTGATCTATCTTTCTGACACAAATCTAAGAAGTGCTAACAAATCTTTGTCTATAGCACCTACTAGTTTATTAGGTTTTAATTAATGGGATTAAATACTAGTTTGATGCTCTCCAGTAATATAAAATATAAAACTGTGGCTACTGCAATAAAAAAGTATTTCTGTCTTAAAAGAATTCTAAGATTCCAGATCCAATAATATATTTGCTATCTGAAATTTGAATTTTCTCCAATGCTGCCCTGATCTATACTCATTCCACTTTCATCACCTTTAATTGTCTAGAGAAGTTTGTGAGCCACTGATAACATATGGAGGTCTTTTCATTAATATTGCTAGCTCATCAAGAAATAAATCAACCACGTTCTTTAAGTCAGAGCTAACAGCTGGCCTAGACAGTTCTGTACTAATCTCTATTTTTACTAACATGCCAAAACAGGAAGGTAGAAGGTCTAAAAATAAACCTACCTGCCATCAGACTAATAACAACGGGGGTGACACTCAAATGGAAAGAAAATAAATGTGATTAGTGTGGGAAAAAGTAATCAACTGAAGATCACTAAGTAATAAACCTCACTATCTAAATTCAAAGTGTTCCTCTTGGAATATCCTGAATAATGAATATGTTGGAACAAATTAAATGCTTCTAAAATGTTTACAAAATTCTGTGTGAAGGAAAGAGATTGGCTGGAACTCTTTGTACAATTAACAAAAGTCATGGCACCCGTTTCTGTTTAGCTTCAGTTCAAGTCCATTCCCCACTTGAAGACAGCATCATGGTCAAATATGATGTTGCATCTATGAGAAATAATTAGGGCTTGTCTACTTGGGTTGTTAAACTGGATTAAATTGAGTTAATCCTGTTTGAATATGCTTGCATACACACAGTGCAATTCATTAAATCACACGAACTCTGCATTTATTGCAAATTCTTGAGTCCTCTTTCAAAGTGAACTGAGTTTGATGTGAATTAAGTTAGTTCAGTCTAATGCACAGCAGCTTTGCATGCACATGAACACAACTTGGCAGTCCTCCAGCTGCTGTCCACATTGCCTGGCAGGCAGCAGTTACTGACCTGTCTGATTATCTGTGTGCCCGCCACTGCTCTGGTGTCAAGTTGACCAGATGTCTCCTTCCCCACTTAAAACTGGCATGGGGAAAGAAATTGCCCATTTGCTCCTGGATTTGAGTATATCAGCATTGCAGCAATATTACTCCAGAAGCCTTACAACATGCCTCCAGCAGCTGCTTAGAGCTGTGCTTATTGCTGTTTGGGAAGAAGTGTTGATACAGCAAGCTCTTGTGGCCAGCCATCAGAATAAAGATCTTTTTATGGGCATTACTAAGCAGATGTCCATGAGAAGTCACAACTGAGATATTGACCAATGCCAGAAAAAGAGCAAACAGTTCAAGGAAATGTACATTAAAAGCAAAAAATACCAGGAAAAGGTCTTAGAGACAACGTGAGTGAGGTAATATCTTTTATTGGACCAACTTCTGTTAGTGACAGAGACATGCTTTTGAACTGCACAGAGCTCTACTTCAGCTCTGGGAAAGGTACTCAGCATCACAGCTAAATACAAGATTGAACAGATAGTTTAGCATAAATTGGTAGCACATACTCTAAGGGACCATTTGAGGAGAAGTGACCCATTAACACTTTTGTAGTCATAGGACAAATAGGGGAATGATTGGGTTACAGATTGGATTTATGGTTTATTACAACAATGTCTTTATTAAGACCATGATTTTTGGTGTCTAGCAAATTTATGAAAAGGTCTAGAAGAATGTAACCTGTCCATTCTTTTAATGATTTGGACAGAATTTTGATCAATTACACCACTACCAAACAAGAAGTTTGTGGATCCTGCTGCCCATTCTGTTTCTCCCCCCGACCAATCCCCTGCCCCAAGCACAAGCAGGAAGAGTCATAGGAGGAGGAACAATGAAGGAACATACACTGAAGAGATGTCCCCAGAAAGCCAGGATCTCTTTGGGACCCAGGACCCGACTCTGTCTGTACAGAAACTGAGCCTGATTCATAGCCATAACCTCAGGCCAGATCCCACTCAGGGAAACTCAACATGTAAATATCTATCTTTACAATTTAGTATTCCTATTATTATTTATTTATCATACTACATTGCTAGCTTTTGTTCTAGGTACTGCAGGGCCACAACCATTTTTGGTGGATGTGGGCAAGGAGACTTTACAAGTTTCCAGCCCCCCACCTCCCTCCCTCCTTTGGACTACACTGTCCGTTCACCCCCCCTCCCCAACCCAACCCAGTACACACTTTCAAAATGGCAGCTTCTCCGGCCAGGCAATTGGCTTCTGCATCATGCTAAAGCCCTGAATATCAACCATTTTCAAACCCACACTGCACTATATTCCTTTCTTCTCCTGGTATCTGTCTTGTCCACTGTCCCCCTCCCACAACCACATTCAGCAGTTCAAAATAGTAGCTGACATCATGGCTGAACCACAGCCTCTACCTCACCTCTCATGGCACATTTGAATAACTAATATGTTCATTTGAGGAAAATTCAACAGTTTGTTGAGACAGTGTTTATGGGAAAAGAAGTTTGGTTAGTGTAGAGATATGTTTGCAGAATATTATAGTTTAGAGACACTCCCTTATAAGAGACAGTATTATGAATATCGGAATTTGGAGATGTGCTCCGGGGGCTGGGATTGGGAATAATGCATGGCTGTGTGCAGCAGTTCACCAGAGATGCTCTCCAGCTTGTTTTATTAAAGTTATATTCCTTTCTCATTCACTGGTTTGTTATTTAATGAACCCCAAGATTGTGACATGGTGTCAGAAGTGTTGAATGCAGTCATTTGAACTTCAGTCATTTTGAAGTTAACTTCTTTGTTTGTAACTGAAAGCAGAGACAAAGGGAGGCATCAGAGAAGCACATTGAGCACCAGGCATAGAGGCTTTTGCATTTATTTAGTGACACAATAGTATTTTGACTAGCTTAAGAAGGGGAAAAATGCCAAAAATGGATGTGTTGCAACTTCCATCCAATCTGCAAATGTGAGGCAATGTTGCAGAGAACTGGAAAACATTCAGAGAGAGATCTGAATTGTATTTAGTAGCCATAGTGGCAGAGGAGAAAAATGATAAAATAAAATCAATCTTTTGCATGTTATTGGGGAGGAAATATTGGATATTTACAACAACTGTAAGTTTGAAGAAGGTGAAAGCATCAAGTTAAGTAAAATACTGACTAAACTTAAGGAACATTGCATGCCAAAAAGGAATGAAACCTTTGAGAGAGACACTTTTTTTTAAGTATATGCAAAAAACTGATGATACCATAGAGCAATATGTCACAGAATTAAGGAAACTCAGTAAAACCTGTGACTTCGGTGAGCTGACAGTCTGTGGTCAGAGATAAAACCATTTTTGTCATTGAAAATCATGTATTGAGAGAGAGACTGCTCCGTGAAGGAGACTTAACCTTAGCAAAAGCTCTCCAAATATGCAGGACAGCAGAAACTGTGAAAGCAGAAGCCAAAGACCTGAATTCACCAGAAGGGGTTATCCATGTACTAAGTATAAAAGAATATAGCCAGAATGGGCAGGGGTGAAAGTAACACAGAGGACTTACTGGTATGGGGGCCCGGATCTGGGCCCCTGGAAGGGGCAGGGCCTCAGGCAGAAGGGGGAGGGGCTGGAGGTCGGCCTCCTCCAGCCAGCCCATAGATGTACTGGGATCTACCAAGCCTGGTGAGAGGGATTGGATACTCTTATGACAGTGAATGGAACAATTATTCCACTGAAACTGGACATATGAGATCAGGTTAATATACTGTCTGAAAGACAAAAACTGGGACCAATAAAAATAACTGGTTATTCTGAAACAAATATAGCAGTGAAAGGACGGTGAATTGCTAACATCAGACATACAAACACCATATGCATGCTCCCATTCATTGTAGTGCTAAAGGAGGTGACATCAATTTTAGGCCTGGCTGCATGTGAGAAACTCAATCTGGTAAAATGGGTGCTTTCACTACAATATCATACTGAACCAGGCTATGAGGAATTCTTTAGGAATATCATGACCTGTTTCAAGGTTTAGGTTGCTTGCAGGGTGAACATATAATTCAGATAAACAAGCAGGTTCCCTCAGTTTTCCATCTACCAAGAAAGGTGCTATTTGAACTCTGTGATAAACGCAAGGCTGAGCTTACAAGGATGGAAGCAATGCAAATAATACAAAATATTGAGGACCTAACAGAATGGGTGAACTCCTAGGCATCATGGAGAAAAGTAACATCCAGCTATTCACATGCTTTGATCCCAGCATTTCAAACTACCAACCAGAGAAGAGATTATGGTTTGCAAAGGCTCAATATTTCAGTAAATTGGATGCATCCTCAGGGTTTTGGCAGCTAAAATTAACTGAAGCAAGCTCAAAGCAATGCACATTTAATACCCCATTCAGAAGATATTCTCCAGCACAACTTCAGCACCAGAAGTGTACCACAAAACCATACATATGATCTATGAACATATTAATGGTGCTGACTCCTCATTTGATGACATCATCTAGGGCTCAACAAAAGAGGAGCATGATCATAGAATTCAGGAAGTTCTGGATGTAACTAGAGCTGCAAACCTCTAACTAAATAGGGAGAACTGTGTTTTAAGGGCTACAGGACTGACTTTAATTGGGGACATTATTTCCAATGAAGGAGTAAAACTTGATAAGATGAAGATTTCAGCATTTGAAATGATGCCACATCCCCAATCAATGACAGCTGTCCAGTGGTTCCTGGCAATGGTTAATTATCTTGGAAAAATAATACCTAATCTATCTACCAAAGCACCAGTTTGAGAAAACTCCTAGAGAATAAAAATGAATAGCATTGGGGTGCAGAACAGGAGGAATCATGGGAAGGTTTAAAACAACAATTGATACAAGAGTCAGTATTAAATTTCTATGCACCAGGATGGCCTATTAAAATTTCAGCAGATACTTCACAGTCTGGATTAGGTGCTGTGATTTTACAGAAGCATGATGATTGTTGGCAACCAATGGCATATGCAACCAAATCACTGATTGAGGCAGAAATCAGATATGCACAGATTGAGAAGGAGCTTTTAGGAATATTGTTTGCCTGTGAGAAATTCAATCAGTATATTTATGGATTGACAGTGGAAGTTGAAATGGATCACAAGCCCCTGATAGTATTATTTAGCAAATCACTGAATGACTGTACCATAAGGACTGTAGTAGGGTTGAGCTGGGGCTCTACCCTCCGAGATGGAGGGGTGCCACACCGGCTCACTAAATTGCAGACAGTCTAACCTCAAGTCCCTTTACGCAAGGGCTGACCGGCTTACAGTTCAGGCTCTCAGGTCCTTAGGTAGGGGCTGAGCGCGAACTAACCGTCTAAGCAGGCCCAGGCCCTGGATTAGGGCGGGGCAGAAACAGTCAGAGCTCAAGCCCTTTGGGGCAGAGTTTGAGCAAACAAGCAGTTAAGGGGCCCAGGCCCTGGGTCAGGGCGGGGCACAAACAGTCACAGCTCAAGCCCTTTGGGGCAGGGGTTGAGCAAACAGGCAGTTTAATCCGGCCCAGGTTCCTACCTGAGCATTGGGTGAGGGGGAAGCCTGCCACCCGTGAGTGGGGGTGGCAGGGGTGGACGCAGGCCCACCCACTCCACTGCGTCCCAGCCCGGGGCCCTAGCAGCGATTACTGTCACTGCCGGTCAGTGGGGTATCCTGACTGAAACACACTGACATCGGTTCACAGGCCTCTGCAGCCTGACCGGGGTCGGCTACCCCCGGGCTACTTCCTTGTTCCCCCTCGGGGCTTACCTCGGTGGCGATGCCGGGTTCGGGCCAGTCCAGCAGCATCGGCTCCTCGGGTGCGGGGCTTGGGGGCCGGTCCGGCAGCTCTTCCCCAGGATAGCTGGCACGGGGCCGACTTGACTCCTCCTCGGGGCAGCTGGTCCGGGGCAAGCTGGGCCAGTCCTCCTCAGGATAGCTGGCACGGGGCAGGCTGGGCCAGTCCTCCTCGGGGTAACGGGTCCGGGGCAG
>NW_020664417.1:65352458-65386366 GCF_002925995.2 Terrapene triunguis | reverse complement strand
CGGGGCAGGCTGGGCCAGTCCTCCTCGGGGTAACGGGTCCGGGGCAGGCTGGGCCAGTCCTCCTCGGGGTACCTGGCAAGAGGGAGGCTTGACCGGCGCGGGGCGTTAGCAGGCAGCTCGCGGCCGGCGGCTGTCTCCCAAGCGGGAGCTCGGCCCTGGACGTCTGCTCTCTCTGGCGGTCTGGCTCTCACTGAGCTCTGCTGGTGGGCTTTTATACTTCCGGGTCGGGGCCGTGACCTCGGAGGGGCGGGCCCCGGACCCGGTGGCTCCGCCCACGCTGGGACTGGAGGAAGCTCGGCCCTGTCGGAGACAGAGGGGTGCCACCCCGGCTCACTACAAGGATACAAAGAATGATGATAAAGCTGCGAAAGTATTATTTGGTTGTGACCTACATGCCTGGTAAATTCATGTTCCCTGCAGATGCACTTCCTAGAGCAGTGGCTCCCACGAAACCAGAGAAGACTTTAGAGACAGAGATGCAAGCCTATGTAGATTTGATTGTAAAGTCAATTCTCAGAACTAACAGGAAACTGAAACAAGTAAGAGAGAAAATGGAGAAAGATGAATTGTTGGGAAACCTCAAAGAAGTGATAATGAAAGGGTGGCCTGAAAAAATAAGCAGTTGTTGTCCAAATATAAGAGACTATTGGAACTGCAGACAAGAACTTACTGTGATAGATGGGGTGATGTTCAAGGGCAGTAGGGTTGTGATTCCAATGAGCCTCTGTCACCATGTCTCAGTGGGTCACAGCTGAGAATACCATATTCAGGACAAACTACTGAGAAATAAGGCAGACTCACCCCAAACTGGTGGTTATTCTTCCATTAGATATACCAAGCCGGTAACAAAAGTAAATTTCTTTCTCACTTGACTGGTTAACAAGAAGTCTGAAATGCAGTCTCCTTAGGCAATCCAGCCCTTGTCTTACCACCCAGACATAGGACTCTATGATGAGTGGTTACTGAAAACCAATTTAATCACATATAGGTTCCTCTAATCCCAGGAGATCAGCCACATAGCCATGTCACTATATAATACAGATCTTACCCAATAATCACGCTGCTGCCAATCCTTTCATATCTAAAATCTAAAGGTTTATTTTTAAGAGAAAAGAAGTAGAAGAGTTTTAAAATGGTTAATAGATCATATGCATACAAGTCTGTAATAGTGAGGGAATAAACTGCTAGTTTCAAATGTCTCTTTGCAAATTACCCAAACAGCTTGGGGGTCATCAGTCCTTATTTAGAGCTTCCTTGTTAGAAATTCAGTCCAGAGAAATGAAGCAGGAAATTTATACCCTCACCCATGTGGAGGGAATTTTACTTTCCCCAAACAAAGCTCTCAGCCAGTTTGTGGGGAAGTACAGGTACAAGATGGAGTCCAGAGTCACATGCCCTTACATGCTTTGATGACTCACAGGAGAAGCCATTATCCATATTCTGTCTAAAGCGTTCACACAAAGATTTGCTGGGCAGGATAAGTTTCCTTAATGTCCCATTGTGAGAGTTAATTGTCTGTAATGGGTTCCCAACATCTGATGGGTGTTACCCAGGAATACAGCACATACATAGTCCACATTTATAACTTCAGATACAGCCCCAGAAGTCTCTGCCTACTGGAAGTTGCCAGCATACAGGCACGGGGCATTGTTGGGTTCATCCTGGCTGACAGCAATTTTAAAATGGCACAGCCCACCCAGAAAGGAAGTATGGGATGGAGACAGAGACACCATAAGATATTAAAAATTTGAACCCACCTGGCTTTGGCTGTGCATTCCACAATGCACAGCAAGAAAAATCTCAGAATGCACGCTGTTCAGCATTGAAGCAAAGGACCATGGGATACCCTCTGAGAATGCCACTGCTTAGTATGAAGCAAGCCACTGCTGTGTGTACAAAAGGATGTGAATTGAAAGAGAGCACAGCTTTTCCATGTGCATACTATTGGTGCAACTTGAATATTGCATGCTAACTAACACACTTCAACTCAGTGAGGATTACCCGCCACACACACCCTGGTTTGGCCAACCCTTAGTGTTTGGGCAAAAGTTATTACAGGAGGAAATGCCTTTCTCCAAGGGAAAGAGGGACAAAAGTGTGCTTGTTTTATTGAAGTATGGTTCACCCAGCTTTAGGAAGCATCTGAAAAGTGATATCACCAGTGATAGGAGTTAAAGTCAGATTTTGCAAACTTCTACTGATGTCACCAAGCATATTACTAATGTAATTCTTTGCAGCATATGTGAGACTGTAGTTTCCATTGACCCTAAAAACAAATTCAAAACCTTGCCGAGTCCCCTTCAATGGAAGATTGAATAACTGATGAAAATAGGGCCCTCATAATTAACACTAGAACTACGTGTTCCAGTGTTAAACTTTGGAAATTGATGAATAAATAATTAACTATTGGAATACCCTGTATTTAGGATTCAAACAAACAGAAACATTCTATGTGTGACACTGCACCTCATATTCTTCACAGTGATGTTATTACGATAGGATTATGGCATAATTATGATGCATTTTGTACAATAATGTTCATGTGAGGTGTCATTGGAAAAGTTATGATTTGCTGAATATGATTATCCTATTTGTATGCATGTAACATTTTTTGTATCTGAAGTTATGAATATTGACTAGGGATCTGTATTTGAAATGGGCTTACTCTGTAAAACACCCACAGTCAGCCTTTCACAGAACAACAATGAAGAAGCCAAAAGAGGCTGATGGCCCATTAGCAAAGACAATGGACTGTAGAATAGTTTAGCTTCCTATGGGTATTTTGGCCAGCCTGTAAGCAATGGCTGCTCTAACGCTGTGCATGGGCATGTGATCAGACTACATGTCTCAGGACTCCATCTTGGTACGTCAGTATTTTTTCAATAAACCGGTCTGGGAACCAAGTTTTGAAACAAAGGGTTCCCGGCATATGCTTTAGCTATATAAGGCAGGGAGTGATATCATCTGTTGTTCACTCCCCACACAAGAAGACTTATGTAACACCTGAGGAACAAAGACTGAAGTGGGGGAAGTGCTGGATATTTTATAGTTGTAAGATAAATATTTGTTTTTCATATTGATAGATGGTGGCTGGAAAGGAGGTTGAGATTTGTTCAGAATCAGCAAAAACAAATTTCTAAAATAGAACTTTCTTAACAACAAAATCCTTCTGGTACCTTTTTCATGCACTGAACTTCTGAGCTACATTTTCTGTGTCTCAGACAATTGCATCATCATGAATTTGGAGCCATACAACTGGACCTTTGTGCCCAGGCAGAATACCCTTGAAATCAAAAGAATATTGCAGTGGTGCAAAGATCCATCCAAGTTATCTGATTTTGCAGGATCAAATCATATGTCTTCACCCAAGATAGCAGATACTGGTTTGCTCATAAGATATGTTATTACTATTATTATTATTTATGAAAATTTATTTTATTGATAAACTATTCTTTGTAATTAGATGAAGTGAATATAATATCCTTTGAATTATAATATAGTTTGTTCTTTAGCCTGAAGAAGTGCTACACTTCTGTATTGTGAGAATAGACTCCTCTAGATATTTAATTGTATTGTGAACCACATCTACAGATACTTTTAAGAGATTCTGAGTTCCAAGGTCACAAAGTAAAAATTCTGTAGAATGTGCAAAAGGGTATTTCTGCTTTGAAATGTAACTTTGATTGACAAAGTAAAGAAAATACCTCGAAAATCCTAGTTTTTTAGGAAATCTCAAAGACAGATCCCAAAGGAGGATTGATTTCAGATACATTCAAAGGTATTTTCACTTCTGTTATTCAGTGCTCATCCTAAAAATGTCCAACAGTTTAGAGAGTTTGAGCAGAAAAGTATTAGCATAGCAAACATACTTTAACATTAAGTATTTTATATGTATGTATAGCCCAGCTGCTAAGATGCTGTTAAAAATTAGAAAAGTGTCATAGATTTATAAATTCCAAGGCCAGAGGAGACCATTTTGATGATCTAGTCTGAACTCCTGTATACCATAGGCAATTGAATGTTCCCCAAAATAATTCCTAGAGCATATCTTCCAGAAAAAAACATCCAGTAATCTTCATTAATTACCACTCCCCGAATTTGTGTTATCTGCACATTTTTTTTCAATGATGGTTTTAAATTTTCTTAGAGGTCATTAATAAAAAAATGTTTAATAGAGTAGGGCAAAGAACAGATCCCTGCGGGATCCCACTAGAAACATGCATGTTTGATGATAATTGCCCATTTTGATACCTATCAATTAGACAGTTTTTAATTCATGTAATGTGTGCCATGTTAATCTTGTATCTTTCCACTTTTTAAATAAAAATGTCATGAATCTTCAAGTAAAATGCCTTACAGAAATCTAAGTATATTACATCAAGATCATTACCTTTATCAGCCAGACTTGTAATCTCACAAAAGAAGATATCAAGTTAGTTTGACAGGAGTTATTTTCCACAAACCCACCTTACAACTATAAAGTATTCTACTTTGCTCATGCATTGAAGTAGGCTGGGTGGTGTTGGTGGCTTGTGATATACAGGAGGTCTGGCTAGATGATCTGATGGTCCCTTCAGACCCTACGTTCTATGAGTCTGCCTCTATGTACTTCCTGTGTCTAAAACAATTTCAGCATCTGCAAAGTTGCAGCAAAATGACAGCTTTTGTTGTCTGTCTGAAAGATATTAGGTCAGCTTTTTATACAAAGAACAATGTACTGAAATAGTGGCAATTTTGAAAATCCATTATAGTATTATTTGCAGTCAGATAATCAAACCCTTATTCAGGTTTAGCAGCACCGTACTCCACAAAAACAGCATTGACCGCAATAGAACCATTCCTAGAATAAGTACTATTCAGCATGACTAAAGGTCTTGGGATCTGGCTTTTGACATATACTATATTGGTATATTATTGCTAAGTAAATAGTTAACTGTCTATGATATAGCAAATCCCTACCAGTTAGATTGTTTTGGCCCTGTATCCTGTGTAAGAAGTGTTATCCTGATATGCCATCAGAGGAACTCTGGGGGCACTCTGGGAGGTAGGATTCCTTCCCTGTCCCTTCCCCATGGCTTCATCACCCCAGAGAAATTCATACCAATAGATAATTATTATCCACCCCACCCTAGTTCAGTTGTGTTACTAGCTGCATGGAGGGTGGAGGTGAAAGCAATGATTTACTTTGTCCATTGTCACCACTCCTTCCCCCACCACTTGCTCATGTCAAGGTCTGGGTGGGTTTTAAAGGAGTGCAAGAGTCATACTTCTCTTTGCACACCTGAGTACCTGTGCAACCCATCTCACAATATTTCCTACAGTTGCTCTGCAGAGAGTTTCAAGCAGGCATCAAGGGGGAATGGAGCTCTGAGGTTATAAGTAAAATATTTCAAGATAGTTTGAATATTCAAACTACACTGAAACTCAGAGCATATTCATATCTGATTCTCAAATTGCTCATGTAGTACTGTTTGACTAAATACCTCCTAGCAACATGTATTTTAAACAGTTATTTAATGCAAAATGGATCAGTGAACTATTACTGTTATATCAAATCTGTAAGTCTCTCTTCCCAATGTGCACATTTCAAACCTTTGAGCAGCTCAAAAAGCTTCCATTTAAACAAAACAAACACACAATACAAATGAGGTCTCATTTAGTCTAATCTCTTGCATCAGGTCAGAATTGATTTCAATAGACCAGATCCTGAAGCTGGAATAAATAAGCAAGACGCCATTGACTCTAAAGTATCTGGTCCAATATGTCTAAGCCATCTAATAATAATAAATAGAAATAATAATCATAACATTCCTTGACACATCATCCAGTAGATGGCTAACCAGAAGATTTAGCCTAGTCACCATCAATTCTTCAAGTGCACAATGAGTTTGGAATAGGAGCCAGGAGGATAGTTGAAAACTCTCAGAGTTCTGAACCTAGGTTCAAGGGGTGAAACTGAGATTAAAAGACACAATGGTTCAGAAAGACTGGCTCCATTGAGATGAGTAGGTATGTCTAGACTGCTTTAGGGCAAATTTTGTTCCCTATACTATGGTCACTGAGAGCAATATTATATATATTAATATCCAGTGCTATTCCTCTGTGCAAGGTGTGGGACAGAATTTGGAGATCCTAGATCCAAACTTCTATTGAAGTCAAAGGAAAAACTATCATTTTACATCCATGGCAGTTGGAACAGGTCCCCTGTACAGAGCATGAGCACGCTTTGTGCACTATGGAATTCAGATTCATTGGGGATGTGTATATGCTGCCGTAAGATGCCGATTTAGGGGCAGGGATGCTGGATGCCCTAGCACTTTACCCACAAACATGTACACACTGGAGATCAAAAAGATGCACTGACTCCACCATCCCGATGCTGAAGTGGCAGAAATGGAATGGCTCTGTTGTTAAGAATTGACTGTATGGGAATTAGTTCCTTTACAACTCCACATGAACTCTCCAATACACAGCACAGCTTCTCTGACTGTTTGCTAGGGGCAGGTTATGGGTTTTGGGCCATGTTTATCCTGGGGATTAGTCTGAGCCCTGGTCTACACTACGAGTTTAAGTCAAATTTAGCAGCGTTACATCGATTTAACCCTGCACCTGTCCACACGACGAAGCCATTTTTTTCGACTTAAAGGGCTCTTAAAATCGATTTCTGTACTCCTCCCCCAACGAGGGGATTAGCGCTGAAATCGACCTTGCCGGGTCAAATTTGGAGTAGTGTGGGGTAGTGTGGTGGCAATTCAACAGTATTGGCCTCCGGGAGCTATCCCAGAGTGCTCCATTGTGACTGCTCTGGACAGCGCTCTCAACTCAGATGCACTGGCCAGGTAGACAGGAAAAGGCCCGCAAACTTTTGAATCTCATTTCCTGTTTGGCCAGCGTGGCAATCTGCAGGTGAGTTCAGATCTCATCAGCAAAGGTGACCATGATGGAGTCACAGAATCACAAAAGAGCCCCAGCATGGACCGAATGGGAGGTACGGGATCTGATCGCTGTATAGGGAGATGAATCCGTGCTATCAGAACTCCGTTCAAAAAGATGAAATACCCAAACATTTGAAAAAATCTCCAAGGGCATGAAGGACAGAGGCTATAACAGGGACCCACAGCAGTGCCACGTGAAACTTAAGGAGCTGAGGCAAGCCTACCAAAAAAACAGAGAGGCAAACGGATGCTCCGGATCAAAGCCCCAGACATGCCGCTTCTATGGTGAGCTGCATGCCATTCTAGAAGGTGCCCCTACAACTACCCCACCCCTGTGCTTTGACTCCGTCCATGGAGCAGCACGCAACAGGGATGCGGGTTTTGGGGATGAGGATGATGAGGAGGAGGAGGTTGAAGATAGCTCACAGCAAGCAAGAGGAGAAACCGTTTTCCCCGACAGCCAGGAACTGTTTCTCACCCTGGACCTGGAGTCAGTAACCCCCAAACCCACCCAAGGCTGCCTCCTGGACCCACCAAGAGGAGAAGGGACCTCTGGTGAGTGTACCTTTGTAAATATTATACATGGTCTAAAAGCAAGCGTGTTTAATGATTAATTTGCCCTGGCATTCGCGGCCAGTACAGCTACTGGAAAAGTCTTTTAACGTGTCTGGGAATGGAGCAGAAATCCTCCAGGGACATCTCCATACAGCTCTCCTGGATGTACTCCCAAAGCCTTTGCAAAAGGTTTCTTGGGAGGGCAGTCTTATTCCATCCTTCATGGTAGGACACTTTACCACGCCAGGCCAGTAGCACTTAGTCTGGAATCATTGCATAACACAGCGTATGGTCCCGGTGTTTGCTGGCATTCAAACAACATCTGTTCTTTATCTCTCTGTGTTATCCTTAGGAGAGTGATATCATTCATGGTCCCCTGGTTGAAATAGGGTGATTTTATTAAGGTGCCCGTTCCTGCTGGGCTGTTTGCCTGCGCTGAACGGAAATGTTCCCCACTGTTAGCCACGCGGTGGGGGGAGGGGTGAAGCGATCATCCCAGAGAATTGGGTGTGTGTGTGGGGGGGGAATGTTAGTTGGGTTTGTGCTGCACATTAACCCAAAAACCGCAGCCCCTCCTTTTAAATTGCCAAACCATTTTAAATGGCCAATCCAACGGTTTCTTGGTATGGGAAATGAGGATGCTGCTGTTTGAAACCATTCCCATATGTTATCAAGATTAAAAGAAGCCAAAAGAGTGTGTCTTACCATGGCTGCCTGCAAGCCGAATTCTGTTGCCCTGCCCTGCGTGAGTGATCTCTCACACCAAACCGGCATACCCTCAATAAGAGGCAAAATGCAACCTTGTACCGAAATCACATGTGCTATGTAATGTTAACAGCAAGGTTTACCGTGAAAGACTCTACCCATTGTTCTCTAAAATGTGTCTTTTTAACTACCACTCTCCCTTTTTTTTTCTCCACCAGCTGCAAATGTTTCAACGTTCATACTATCTTCTCCTTCCCAGAGGCTAGCGAAGATTAGAAGGCAAAAAAACCGCACTCGCGATGAAATGTTCTCTGAGCTCATGCAGTCCTCCCACACTGAAAGAGCCCAGCAGAATGCATGGAGGCAGACAATGTCAAAGTCCAGGAAAGCACAATATGAACGCGAGGACAGGTGGCGGACTGAAGATAATAAGTGGCGGGCTGAAGAAGATAGGTGGCGTCAGCTTGGTGACAGAAGGCAAGAGGCAATGCTGAGGCTACTGGAGGAACAAACTGATATGCTCCGGCGTATGGTTGAGGTTCAGGAAAGGCAGCATGAGCACAGACCACCGCTACAGCCTGTGTAACCAACTGCCCTCCTTCCCAAGTTCCATAGCCTCCTCACCCAGACGCCCAAGAATGCAGTGGGGGGGCCTCTGGGCACCCAACCACTCCATCCCAGAGGACTGCCCAAGCAACTGAAAGCTGGCATTCAATAAGTTTTAAAGTGCAGTGTGGCCTTGTCCTTCCCTCCTCCCGCACCCCACCCGGTGCTTCCCTCCTCCCCCACCCCTCCCAGGCTACCTTGGCAGTTATCCCCCTATTTGTGTGATGAATTAATAAAGAATGCATGAATGTGAAGCAACGATGACTTTATTGCCTCTGCAAGTGGTGATCAAAGGGGGGAGGCGAGGGTGGTTAGCTTGCAGGGAGGTAGAGTGAACCAAGGGGGTGGGGTTCATCAAGGAGAAAAAACAGAACTTTCACACCGTAGCCTGGCCAATCATGAAACTAGTTTTCCAAGCTTCTCTGATGCGCCCCGCGCCCTCCTGTACTCTGCTAACTGCCCTGGTGTCTGGCTGCGCATAATCAGCAGCCAGGCAATTTGCCTCAACCTCCCACCCCGCCATAAACATCTCCCCCTTACTCTCACAGATATTGTGGAGCGCACAGCAAGCAGTAATAACAATGAGAATATTGGTTTCGCTGAGATCTATCCGAATTAGTAAACTGTGCCAGCATGCTTTTAAACATCCAAATGCACATTCTACCACCATTCTGCACTTGCTCGGCCTATAGTTGAACAGCTCCTGACTACTGTCCAGGGTGCCTGTGTATGGCTTCATGAGCCATGGCATTAAGGGGTAGGCTGGGTCCCCAAGGATAACTATAGGCATTTCAACATCCCCAACGGTTATTTTCTGGTCTGGGAAGAAAGTCCCTTGCTGCAGCTTTTCAAACAGACAAGGGTTCCTGAAGATGCGAGCGTCATGTACCTTTCCCGGCCATCCCACGTTGATGTTGGTGAAATGTCCCTTGTGATCCACCCGTGCTTGCAGCACCATTGAAAAGTACCCCTTTTTGGTTTATGTACTCGCTGCCTTGGTGCTCCGGTGCCAAGCTAGGGATATGGGTTCCAGCTATCACCCCACCACAGTTAGGGAATCCCATTGCAGCAAAGCCATCCACTATGCCCTGCACATTTCCCAGAGTCACTACCCTTGATACCAGCAGTTCTTTGATTGCATTGGCTACTTGGATCACAGCAGCCCCCACAGTTGAGTTGCCCACTCCAAATTGATGCCCGACTGACCGGTAGCTGTCTGGCATTGCAAGCTTCCACAGGGCTATCGCCACTCACTTGTGAACTGTGAGGGCTGCTCTCATCTTGGTGTTCTTGCGCTTCAGGGCAGGGGAAAGCAAGTCACAAAGTTCCATGAAAGTGCCCTTACGCATGCAAAAGTTTCGCAGCCACTGGGAATCATCCCAGACATGCAACACTATGCAGTCCTACCAGCCTGTGCTTGTTTCCTGGGCCCAGAATCGGCGTTCCATGGCATGATCCTGCCCCATTAACATCATGATGTCCACATTGCCAGGGCCCGTACTTTGAGAGAAGTCTGTGTCCATGTCCTCATCACTCTCATCACTGCGCTGCTGTCACCTCCTCGCCTGGTTTTGCTTTTGCAGGTTCTGGTTCTAGCTATACTGCAGGAGGGGTAGCTCAGTGGTTTGAGCATTGGCCTGCTAAACCCAGTGTTGTGAGTTCAATCCTTGAGGGGGCCACTTGGGGATCTGGGGCAAAATCAGTACTTGGTCCTGTTAGTGAAGGCAGGGGGCTGGACTTGATGACCTTTCAAGGTCCCTTCCAGTTCTAGGAGATGGGATATCTCCATTAATTATAATATTATTAGGATAATGCGCGTGGTGTTTACAGTGCTCATAATTGCCGTGGTGATCTGAGCAGGCTCCATGCTTGCCGTGCTATGGCATCTGCTCTGAAAAAAGGCATGAAACCATTGTCTGCCATTGCTCTGACGGAGGGAGGGGCAACTTGGCTTACAGGGAATTAAAATGAACAAAGGGGGTGAATTTGCATCAAGGAGAAACACACACAACTGTCACACAGAATGGCCCCCTCAGGGATTGGACTCAAAACCTGGGTTCAGTAGGCGAATGCTCAAACCGCTGAGCTATCCCTCCCCCCACTATTCACAGAGGAAAAGAGGGGGAGCAAATGAATACAAATAAATACAAAACAAATCTGGTCTCTTTCTTGTTTTGATCTACTCCATCTCTCTTATACATCTTAGGCTGGCAGCAGACAGTGCAGTATGACTGCTAGCCATTGTCGTCTCCTGGCTGCTCATCAGAAGATGGTGCAGTATGAATGCTAGCCATCCTCGTCTCCTGGCTGCTCGCGAGAAGTTGGTGCAGCAGGACTGCAGGCAGGACTGAATCTCCATGAGACAAAACTTAAAAAGAGAATGACCTGGAGTTACTCCCATTTATGTCCAGGCGCCCCTGACAGACCTCACCAAGGTCTGCCAGGAGCACCCATGTTTGCCCAGGCGCCCTGACCAACCTCACCGATGTCGGCTAAAAGACCACCCAGGAGACGACTTCGATGGCTACCAGTCGTAATGCACCATCTGCTGCCAAAAGGCAATGAGCTGCTGCTGTGTAGCAATGCAGTGCCACGTCTGCCAGCACCCAGGAGATGTACGATGACTGTGAGCTGAGCAGGCTCCATGCTTGCCGTGGTATGGCATCTACACGGGTAACCCAGGAAATAAGGCTCAAAACGATTGTCTGCCGTTGCTTTCACGGAGGGAGGGAGGGCCTGACGACATGTACCCAGAACCACCCGCGACAATATTTTTGACCCATCAGGCATTGGGATCTCAACCCAGAATTCCAATGGGCGACAGCAACTGCGGGAACTGTGGGGATAGCTACCACAGTGCAATGCTCCAGAAGTTGACGCTAGCCTCGGTACTGTGGACGCACTCTGCTGAGTTAATGGTCTTATTGGTCTTAAGTGGGGACACACGCAATCGACTGTATAAAATCGATTTCTAACAAATCAACTTCTATAAATTTGACCTAATTTCGTAGTGTAGTCATACCCTGAATGTTAGCACTATCAGTAGCCATCAACAAGCATTGCTGTATCTTTGCAAACCCCAAATGTAAGCAAGGAAATATTAAGAGCCATCTATATCATTATAACAAAAAAACAGTAAGCTATTGACAGGGAACGTCTCTCTGGACAGCATGCCTGTCCCAGTCTGTGCCCTGTTGTCCATGGAGTATGTTTACCCTGAGCATTACAAATTTATGACTGTAAAGTCTGATTTTATACATTCTATGTATATACCATCAGTGCTGGAGCATTTATAGAATCATGGTGTAAACTATCTCAGATTATGTTCAATAACTGTCTAGTACTTAATTTGGCGCTGTTCACTGAACTGTCAATGAATGAATCATAGTCATTTGAGATGTGTATGTGTTTGGTTTGTGGGGTTGTGGTGGTAAATGTGCCTCTCACAATAACCAAATTAAAGTCCAAAGCAAAGTTTTAAGATCTTAAAGAGAGCCCTTGGGAGATTTCTGTATGGTGTGCTGTCGTTATAACATTATGCTTTTATGAGCCTTGTGAGAGAACGTTGAAGTTTTTTGAGTGGTAGCTGTGTTAGTCTGTATCAGCAAAAACAATGAGGAGTCCTTGTGGCACCTTAAAGACTAACAAATTTATTTGGGCATAAGCTTTGGTGGGCTAAAACCCACTTCATGCATCTGATGAAGTGGGTTTTAGCCCACGAAAGCTTATGCCCAAATAAATTTGTTAGTCTCTAAGGTGCCACAAGAACTCCTTTTTGTTGGAGTTTTTTGTTAAGCTTCATGAGATGAGCTAGGTCCTTTGGTGCTTGTGTGTACTCTATTTCTGTAAGATTGTCATTTAGGAAAATATTTTTTTATTCCTTGTAACAATTCAAAAACTACTAAATTATGAGTAAAAAACCCCCCAATATTCTGTAGTTTATTCTCACCCAAAGACGGCCCTTGATCGCTACAGAAAGAGTGGGTATCAATTGCATGTTACTGAGAAGAAACAAGAAAATCTGCTGCTACTGCAATTAGGGGAGATAGGAGAAGGTATAAAAAAGGTCTGAAAATGGTCTTGTATGAAGAAAGGAGGAGCTGATTCACAACCACCAAACCGCCTTTTTTTCATAACTTTGTTCACACAAATTACATTTCAGAAATGTTAGTCTGAGTCTGATTCACGGAGTTCAGTCCGACAAATGTGGCAGAATGTAACTAACTGCCTCATGTCTTTAGAATGTAAGGTTTTAGAGCCAGGGACTGTCTCTTACTATGTCTATGTACAGCATGAATTCCTAACAGTGGGTCTCCCGATATCAGTGGGGATCTGTAGGAACAACTGTAATAGAAATGATAAATATTAACAGTAATGAATGCCAAATACGATTCCACAGCTGTGGTGCTCAGCCACAAGTAAGTTTCTGAATATATTTGCAGTGTTCTTGAGAGACTGCTCTCTGTAACGCTAATAACATCAAGAACCAATTTTAAACAACACCTTTTACCTACCAACTACAGGTTGCTTTCCCTTAACAGGAAAGTGTTAATGAGAGGTGTTACATATATGCGTCTAAGTTGTAAGTGCGGTAGCACTGGAAGAATAATAATGAGGAAGGGTTCCCCCCAACACACACACTAAGTGCAGAGAGGAGAGGGAGGATGCTGGACTTATGCAAAATAGTCAATATGAAATTAAAATCATTCATAGTTTGCCCATCTCCAAATTTACAAATTTTTGGCAAACACATGGTTTTCAATTCACATCATTTTTTGTATTATTATTATAATTTGTTTTATTATTGAAACTGGACACAGTGCAGAAAATTATCGCAATATCTGACAAAATGCTAAGGCAGCTTTTCATGGTACTTCTTGATTAGCTGTGTCCAATTACCTTCAAAACAGATGGGTGGACCAATGGCATGATCCCCACTGGTTCAGTTTTGGGATGGCAGAAGTCAGAGAGGCAATAGGAAACACTTAAATACCATGGTGGTCAGGGGTCGGCAACCTTTCAGAAGTGGTGTGCCGAGTCTTCATTTATTCACTCTAATTTAAGGTTTTGCGTGCCAGTAATACATGTTAACATTTTTAGAAGGTCACTTTCTATAAGTCTATAATATATAACTAAACTACTGATGTATGTAAAGTAAATAAGGTTTTTGAAATGTTTAAGAAGCTTCATTGAAAATTAAATTAAAATGCAGAGCCCCCTGGACCGGTGGCCAGGACCCAGGCAGTGTGAGTGCCACTGAAAATCAGCTTGTGTGCCGCCTTCGGCACACGTGCCATAGGTTGCCTACCCCTGGTATAGGTAAAGTATAACAACCTGAAAGTGAGAGAGAATAAGGAGGGTCACTAGCATCCTCAGAGTTCAGCAAAATAATACTGACTCTCCCTCTTTTTCTGGCCCTTTCTCCTCAGCTACAGCACACAGAGGAAGCATGTCTATGGCAGATGACATATTGTTTCCCTTCAGAATTTTGCAAGTACAGGTTTTTGAGAGAGGTGTGATTGTTTCTCCGTGTTTTAAACTGAAAAGGATAGTTCTCCTAAGATTTTACACAGAGGCAAAACTTGAGAGGGTACAATTTCTTCAGGTGAAATGAGAAAAATGTTTAAAGTGAAATTTCACACACACACACACACACCAACCACTTTCAGGGTTTTCTCATTTGTCTCACCCACAGTTCTCTTGGTTCATCATGGATTCAATTTAGAAAGACTTACTTCTGAGATGGTGGGACAGGCTGTTATCAGAGATCTGAAAACCTGCATTAATTACAGATTTTTTTAATGAATGAAGGTTATATTGAATATGCAAGTTTTATACGTAGTGTACAAAGATATCCCAATAGGCAATATGCATTACAAAGTTTGGGATACCAGGTCCAAGTGGGAGAGCTTTTTTCAATGGAAAATTGACACTGCTCCAATTTCTAAAATCAAACACTTATTAGCATTAGATGCAATTGAGGTGGCATTTCCATCTATCACCTGGTTGTTCTGATTCCTGCTACTCTGCAATAATACACAACACTCTTCCTCTGCTCTCTGCTTGTATTTGGAAGTTTGACTAGTTTGGAAAACCTTAGCATTACAATTCTGACAATCCCATTGAGCTTCATAAAAGAGACCATGTCTACACTCCATCTAAGAGGGTGCTTTCCAGCACTGATAGATACGCACTAGCTGTATCTGTATGCACTAGCTGTATCCTTATTCATACTGAGAAAATAGGCAATTGGCTAGTTATCTTAGGTGCCTGTACATGAATGCAAGAAGCCTGGGAAACAAACAGGAAGAAATGGAAGTCCTGGCACAGCCAAGGAACTATGATGTGATTGGAATAACAGAGACTTGGTGGGGTAACTCACATGATTGGAGCATTGTCATGGATGGGTATAAACTGTTCAGGAAGGACAAGTGAGGGAGAAAAGGTGTAGGAGTTGCACTGTATGTCAGAGAGCAGTATGATTGTTCAGAGCTCCAGTATGAAACTGGAGAAAAGCCTGTTAAGAGTCTTTGGGTTAAGTTTAGAGGCGAGCACAACCAGGGTGATGTCATGGTGGGCATCTGCTATAGACCACCAGATCAAGAAGATGAGATAGACAAGGCTTTCTTCGGACAACTAACAGAAGTTTCCAGATCACAGACTTTGGTTCTCACTGGGGACTTCAATCACCCTAACATCTTCTGGGAGAGCAATACAGCAGTGCCCAGGCAATTCAGGAAATTTTTGGAGAATGCTGGGGACAACTTCCTGGTGCAAGTGCTGGAGGAACCAACTAGGGGCCATATTCCTCTTGACCTGCTGGTCACAAACAGGGAAGAATTGTTAGGGGAAGTAGAGGTGGGTGGCAATCTGGGCAGCAGTGACCATGAGATGGTCAAGTTCAGGATCCTGACAAAAGAAAGAAAGAAGAGCAGCAGAATATGAACCCTGGACTTCAGAAAAGCAGACTTTGACTCCCTCAGGGATATGATGGGCAGGATCCCATGGGAGGCTAATATGAGAGGGAAAGGAGTCCAGGAAAGCTGGCTGTATTTTAAAGGAGCCTTATTGAGGGCACAGGTACAACCCTCCCAATGTGCAGAGAGAATAGTAAATATGGTAGGCGACCAGCTTGGCTTAACAGAGAAATCTTCACTGAGCTTAAACACAAAAAGGAAGCTTACAAGAAGTGGAAATTTGGACAGATGACTAGGAAGGAGTATAAAATTATTGCTCGAGCATGCAGTGATGTAATTAGGGAGGCAAAAGCACAATTGGAGTTGCACCTAGCAAGGGATGTCAAGGGTAACAAGAAGGGTTTCTACAAGTATGTTAGCAACAAGAAGGTCAGGGAAAGTGTGGAACCCTTACTGAATGGGAGAGGCAACCTAGTGACAGATGATATGGAAAAAGCTGAAGTACTCAATGCTTTTTTTGCCATGGTCTTCACAGACAAGGTCAGTTCCCAGACCATTGCACTGGGCAGCACAGTATGCGGAGGAGCTGAGGAACCCTCAGTGGTGAAAGAACAGGTTAAGGACTATTTAGAAAAGCTGGACATGCACAAGTCCATAGGTCCGGATCTAATGCATCCAAGGGTGCTAAGAGAGTTGGCTGATGTGATTGCAGAGCCATTGGGCATTATCTTTGAAAATTTGTGGTGATTGGGGGAGGTCCCGGACGATTGGAAAAAAGGCAACTATACAGCCCATCTTTAAAAAAGGGAAGAAGGAGAATCTGGGAAACTACAGACCAGTCAGCCTCACCTAAGTTCCTGGAAAAATCATGGAGCAGCTCTTCAAGGAATCCATTTTGAAGCACTTGGCAGAGAGGAAGGTGATCAGGAACAGTCAACATGGATTCACCAAGGGCAAGTCACGCCTGACCAACCTGATTGACTTCTATGATGAGATAACTGTCTCTGTGGATATGGGGAAAGCAGTGGATGTGATATACCTTGACTTTAGCAAACCTTTTGATGCAGTCTCCCACAGTGTTCTTGCCAGCAATTTAAAAAAGTATGGATTGGATGAATGGACTATAAGGTGGATAGAAAGCTGGCAAGATTGTCAGGCTTAACAGGTAGTGATCAACGGCTCAATGTGTAGTTGGCAGCCGGTATCAAGCAGAGTGCCCCGGGTGTCAGTCCTGGGGCAAGTTTTGTTCAACATCTTCATTAATGATCTGAATGATGGGATGGATTGCACCCTCAGCAAATTTGTGGATAACACTAAGCTAGGGGGAGAGGTAGAGAAGCTGGGAGAATAATAGAATACCAGGGTTAGAAGGGACCTCAGGAGATCATCTAGTCCAACCCCTGCTCAAAGCAGGACCAATCCCCAATTAAATCATGCAACAGATTTTTGCCCCATATCCCTAAATGGCCTCCTGAAGGACTGAATTTACAACCCTGAGTTTAACAGGCCAATGCTCAAACCACTGAGGTATTCCTCCCTCCCTCCTTCCCAAAAGAACATGTCAGGAGTGGGATAAGGTAGGGATAAGGTCCAGAGTGACCTACACAAATTGGAGGATTGGGCCAAAAGAAATCTGATGAGGTTCAACAAGGACAAGTGCAGAGTCCTGCACTTAGGACAGTAGAATCCCATGCACTGCTACAGGCTGGGGACCGACTTCCTAAGCAGAGTTCTGCAGAAAAGGACCTTGAGATTACAGTGGACGAGAAGCTGGATATGAGTCAACAGTGTGCCCTTGTTGCCAAGAAGGCTATCAGCATATTGGGCTGCATTAGTGGGAGCATTGCAAGCAGTTTGAGAGAAGTGATTAATCCCCTCTATTCAGCACTGGTGAGGCCACATCTCACATATTGTGTTCAGTTGTGGTTCCCCTACTACAGAAAGGATGTGGACAAATTGGAGAGAGTCCAGTGGAGAATAACGAAAATGATTAGGGGGCTGGGGCACATGACTTGTGAGGAGAGGCTGAGGGAACTGGGCTTATTTAGTCTGCAGAAGAGAAGAGTGAGGGGGGATTTGATAGCAACCTTCAACTACCTGAAGGGGGGGTCCAAAGAGGATGGAGCTAGGCTGTTCTCAGTTGTGGCAGATGACAGAACAAGAAGCAATGGTCTCAAGTTGCAGTGGGGGAGGTCTAGGTTGATATTAGGAAAAACTATTTCACTAGGAGGGTGGTGAAGCACTGGAATGGGTTACCTAGGGAGGTGGTGCAATCTCCATTCTTAGAGGTTTTTAAGGCCTGGCTTGACAAAGCCCTGACTGGAATGATTTATTTGGGGTTGGTCCTGCTTGAGCAGGGGACTGGACTAGATGACCTCCTGAGATCTCTTCCAACCCTAATCTTCTATGATTCTATGATTCCAGTGCAGCTTAAAGCCAGGGCCAGATTTATAGGCAGGTCACACAGGCAACTGCCTGAGGTGCCGGGCTTGGGGGATGCCAGGCTCAGGGGCACCAGGATCGGGGTGCTAAAGTACAGTCAGGCTCAGCATGCAGTAAGGATGGTGAAAACTGGGGCACTATTTGGTCTAGGGCTGGTCCTGCTTAAAGCAGCAGTGTAGCTGCAGAGTGGTGGCTCGGGCTTGCCATCTGAGTACATACCTAAGGGGTCCAAGAAAGTTTGTACTCAGGCAGATAGTTCGAGCTGCCACCTGGGCTACCTCTGGCTGCACTGTTATTGTTAGCACGCTAGCTCGAGCGGAGTTAGCCCAGGTCTGCCTATCCACCCTGGGAAGCACATTCACACCTGCAGTGAAGACATACTCTTACTTTTCCTGCAAACATTTGGTGAAGATACAAATAGACATTTCCATGCTACCCTGCTATTGCGGTTCTCAGAAACTGTATAATAAGAAGGATCTTAAGTACAAAAGCCAAGAACAAAAGGGAGGGGTGAGAAGAATTAAGCACTTTTTGTTATGACTAAGAGAGCTAAGGGAATGTTCTCCATTTTCTATATATTTTTTTCAGACTTTTTATTCACAATGGTTTTCAGTAAACACTGAATTTAAACTGCTAATAGGAGACCCTCCAGTCATCAGTTATTATAATGCTGTACATATACAGAGAAGCTTCCCCTTTTTGTCTCTGCTCAGATATTTCTGGATCTCCCTCCCATGTAGCCATAAAGAAAGGCAGGGTTGTCGCAATCCTACTAGGCCTGTTCATGAACCCCAGCTTGAGAACCTACGGTTTAAGGTTATGTTCTTAAGCTAATTGAAAGAGGGGGGTCTTTTCATTTTCTCCAGTGGGCTTCAAGTAAAGCCCTAAATGATTAAGCATATTAGCAGGAATAAATGGAAATTAAGGGATTGTTTACGGCTCTGCTACGCCATTGGAAGTCCGCTGAAATCAGTTCAGTAATATTGGTATAATACAGATGTAATGGAGTGGAGGACTGGGCCTTATGACATTGTTTATGTGGAGTACATAGCTCTGGATTTTTCTTATGACAATATTCTCCTGATTTCCTTTGTTTGGTTACATTTTTTTGAAAAATCACAAACATTAATTTGTTGGCTAGGGCTCTCATTTATCATGGACAGTGATGGGTCTGATTCATGAATGGGAAAACAGGTGGAATTTTTTTATTTTGCTTTCATTGATATGCTAACATTGTTCTGCAGATACATTTTAATTTTTTGCATGAAAGCTTACATATAAAAAAATTGGTGCACTAAAACCACCCTCTTGGAAGATCATTCTCTAAGTTCTTATGGATTCAGTGGTTCTCATGCATATAAAAGGACCAGTATTCTGTCAGACTAGGTATTTCAAACCTCCTGTGGAGTCTATGTCTGAAAAAACACCCCTAAATTTGGAACTATTTGTAATGCCTGAATTTCATTCTCAGCAAAGGACTAGACACCGAATGGATATGAAAATTGAGCATACTGGAGGTAGTTCTTAACCGGCTCATGGGTGAGGGCAAGGTGAAGAAGCTTATCCTGGCACTTTCCAGGTTGTACCTTTTCCAAGAAAAAAAAAAGTCAGGATTTCTCTCTCTTAGGGATGTCAATCACCTTTCACGAGCATTGGAGTCTATTAAAAAAACTACACATAAAGGAATAGCAGGCTCATGAGCACGTAGACCTCAGCAAATTAGTAAGGAGGACATTTATATTATAGGACTTCCCTGTGCTTCCTCTTTCATTGTCCTTGTCACCACTCTCTTAGTGTTGCACTTTTGCTCCAGCCCTGCATAAGCAGCATTTCTGTGGAGACTGTCAATAAGCTCTTTTTGTACTTCATTTTTGTTTCCTAAAGTAGTCTGACAGCCCATTTGTTCACAGCTAGGGGAGGCATTTTGTAACTCTGTGATTTACAAGGCAAGAAGAAGAAGAAGAAGTGTCTTTCTCCTCCTTTATTTAAAATAATTAATTTTCTCTGGTTCACCTCTCTAGTTGACCCTCCTCAGGCTTTTTGTATGAGAGGTGACTCTGCAAAGCTATTGGACATTGTGAATGTTAATGAAGATTTCTCAAACCTTCCTGCTCCTGGGGGACAATAAATATATGCACTGTTATGGTTAACAAATGTGCTCTCATGGGTACTAAGAATTTGATTTAATTTTTTTTAATTGGAAAATTTAATTAAGCAAAACTGCAGTCCCCAAAGGTAAAGGATTTGAAATGTTGGAATATGCCTGTCAAAACAGAGAAGCCGGACGATATAAGCATTACCACAAAACAAACAAACATGTATAATATGTTGTGGGTCTTATTTATACGAGTGAAACTCTGGAGTAACTCTGTTGAAGTCAGTGGAGTTACTCAGGTGTTAGTGAAATCATAATCTGGTCTTGCCAGTGCATATTGTAACTACCAATAGTTCTATTAATCATAAATGTTCAGTGATATTAAATAGACATTTTGCAATCATAATGCCTGTGAATTCCAGGCTATAATGAGTCTTCAAAACCAAGACTATCAGAAAAGGAAGAAGTTCCTTTAAAAAAATAAAATAATTTTGAGGTAAAAAGTGGAAATTCTCTTCCAGTCTAGTAATGAGTTACGGCACCTGGCATTCAGCAAAAGCCTACACATAGTGCTATGTAATGGAAGCAATTTATCAATCTTACAGTGCAGTTCTACTCTGAACAATGACTATAACAATGAAACCTTCTTACTCCACAGATCTGCTTCTTGTAGGTATTCAGAGTTATCTCTTCAGATATCAGTGATGGTCAGTTGTCACTCCTTTTAGCAGAGCTGCCCGGGGGGGGGGGACAAGTGGGGCAATTTGCCCCAGACCCCCGGCCCTGCAGGGGCCCCCACGAGAATATAGTATTCTATGGTATTGCAACTTTTTTTATGGAAGAGGCCCCCGAAATTGCTTTGCCCCAGGCCCCCTGAATTCTCTGGGCGGCCTTGCCTTTTAGATCTTATCAGCACTGCTAAAAGGGAGTGAGCTGGATTCTGGTCCTTCTTGTGTGTCAGTTGTATTATTTGATAACTTTCCATGAATTATACCTGTGCAAACTTAGTGAAGACAGTAGGACTGCAGAGGTACCACTAAGGGTATAATTTGGTTTACAGAACATTTATTAGAGATGATATATAATTAAGAAAGAGCCCAGATTGACCCTGAGATCTCAGGTTGAATTTGCAGGGCTAGTACTTAGAAATGATATCCTAGGCTATTACTTGTCTTGACAACTGATAATCACTGGGAGACATGGGGCCTTAATCCCAGTGAAAAGTGAGAAAGGAAAAGTAACAAAAACAACAATAAATATAAGCAACAGAACTATCAAAATATGTATATGCCTTACTGGGTAACAATGTGACTTTTATGAACTTTTTCTATTAATGGTGCTAGCCTGTTTTTCCCTCATACATCTAAGATTATCCCTCTCTATCCTCCCTCCCAAACACTCAGTTACATGGGCTGGATGAGAACCAGAAAAGTTTACGTTTCAAAGTTTAGGGGCAGATTTCTCCTGGCCTCTATGTAAATATGAAGTGACTATGTGTGGGAAGCAAGGTGAGGAGAGAGTCATAAAGACCCTTCTGTCTCCTCTCTTTCCATGGCCCGTGTAAGAATCAGGGGGAACTGCAGCCCTTTGCTCAAAGGAGTACAAAACCTGCTCAGTCCCTACTATCTTGTGGTGCCCCAGAACAGGTAGGGAAGAAATGGGGCCATGCCCTCCTGACCAAACCTTCCCATAGAATAGGAGTGGTGTACATAGGAAAGCAGGCTGCATCTTGCACTGCCCCTGAACCACAGGAAAGATTGGCTTGAAGTCTGCCTATCTATTTGGTATAGAATGCCTCTCCCTGTTGCTCTCACTGAAGCAATATGACTCTTGACTATCACTGACTATTGGGTGTGCCTAGCAAGCATGATCTAGCCCTCAGTATCTGAGAGCACAATGGTGAAATGCCCATCACATTGGTGAATAATTGCTCTGAAAGTAGCCATATTGAAATCAATACAACAAGTAAGTGCCCACCAATGTGAATAGGTGTTCCACAGTTCTTCTGTTTCCCCTTTGCCTAGCTAGTTGGGGTCAGAGGTCGCTGGATCAGTCTTTTCCAGGCATGTCGGTCCAACACTTGTTTTATATCCACTCCATCCTCCTGTACACAATCTATCCACCATTTTATTGGCTATCCTCTTATTCTCTGCCTGGGAACTCTAGTCTCAAATGCCTCCCAAACAGGGTTCCCTTCATCCCATGCCATCTCAGCCTCTTCTCTTGCAGCTGCTCACAGACCTTGGTCTTACTCCTGTTGACATCATTCCACAGGTGAGCCAGCTACGTCATGCATTTTTCTGCCCTCAAGCATATAATTTCAATGGCTTCAAGTCTTCTCAAGTGCTTCTCTTTGGTCACCCATGTCTCTGATCTGTACAGACAAGCTGGTCTCAGCATGGCTTTATATAGTGGTCCTTTAGTCCAGGCATTCATTTATCTACTTATCAATCTATCCACTTTATCTATTGCCAGACTTACCCCAGCACTCAGCAGCCTTACTTGCAGTTCTCTGTCGATTTCTCCATTTGCAGCTAACAAGTCCCCAGGGTACTTAAATACAGAAGGCTGATTTAGGCGCTGGTCCTCAGTATTGCTATACATCTGTCTTGATTCCGTGCACATCACCCACATGACTTAAGTCTTTTCTTTACTCATTTTGAGGCCACAGTTTGTTAGTTCCCTGTTCTAGGCATCAATCACCTGGACCAAACCTTTCTCACTATCAGCCATTAACACAATATTGTCTGCACAGATCGACTTTGTACATCCTTTCATTTGGATTAGCTTACTTATTAAGGGGTTCCACAGTCATGTTCTTAATATAAGCAGATCATACAATACCATTAATGATATTCCATAATCATCCATTTTCTTCGATAGCCAGGCATGCATTTCTAAATATTTCAAAAGAAGGTAATCTCAGAATGGTGCTTTCTGTAACCTGCTTTATTCTAATTCTGATTTATTCTACTCGTAGACAGAATAGAGCACTTTTACATGACACAAAGGCATCTTTTGCAGAAGATGGTATAGTTCAAGACTTTAACAAATAAAAAATACATGGAAAAAATGTTTTAACCGCGGAGCTAATACTACATAATATGTTTTAAGAATTATTTCTTTCTATGAGCTGACAGAGTGGTCAGAGGAGCATGAGTCTAAGGAAAATCTGACATTTTGAAATGAACTTGAATAATATTTACTAGAGGCTTATCTATCATATTATTATATTACACCCCATAAAGCAATAAAGAAAACAGGCCAGTAAAATGCTATATCTTGTTTGCTTTAAACTGCTTGATTCTGCTTTCTACAAAGAGGAACTAGTGAACTGGCTAAAAGGAAGGGTGTGTGTTCACTGCCTTCTCTAGCCCAACCTTCTCTACCCCTAATCCAGCTAAAAGATCACATTAAAAAATCTCAGACCTGCAGACTTTTTCAGTAACATTATGTATTATGATTTATTATTTACTATTTATTAATTATTATTTTCAACAAGATAAGTAAGATTAACATGCAGAAGAGCCCTACTCACCTATTTGCAGACTGATAGGAGAGAGTAGTAGCTCTTCAGTTATTATTTTTTGTTAGTTCTTTTGAAAATCTTTTATATCTCCTATTCAAATGAAGAAACAGCAACGTTTTGGGAGGTTTAATCTTCCCATTCACTTTATTTTGTTTTACAAGCTGGAAAGTAGAAATACTGAATTTTCTTCTTTTATATACCATATTTAGAATATTTCTTTCTCTCCCAAGCCCCAGTATGAATGCCTTTAAAGTCTTTGCTTCCTTTAGACCTGTCTTTGCTTATAAAATATACCAGACTTGTGTGGAGCTCTCAGTTCTTTCTCTCAGTCTCTCTCTCTCTTATTTACTCTCTCTGTTTTCAGCTAGCTGCTATATACACATATGACTGTTACCAGAAGCTAGGCACAGACCTTCTCATGATGCCTCACATTATCTTAAAGGCTTTTGTCCTGACCTGTCTCATTGACGTTCCCATTCATAGCAACATAGTAGCATTAGCATTGATGGAGGCAGTGAGGAAGCAGGTCTTATTATAATGAATAAAAATAGATAATAAAATTCCCCATTCTCTACGACTCTACAGTGAACAGTCAGAAATGACATTGACAATATTTCTTCTTATGGTTTGACTCTATTGTTTAGAGAGTTAGGGCCTGATCCAACACCTATTGGAATCAATGGAAGGACTCTCCACAACTTCAATGAGGTTTGGAACAGGCCCTTAGAGAAATGAAAAGGCTGATAATCTTGTTGGCCATGTAAAGACCAAAAGGAAGGTCCTTCTAGAAAACAATCTGTTAGAATGTCCTTTCTCTTCATTATATTGACAGTCACATATGGACAACTGCTTCTGATTCAACAAAGTTTCTAATATATTCTAGGGGGGGAAATGTGGGGGTTTCAAGTGATTTATTTAGTGTTTTCTTTTTCTTAGTGTTATGCAATAATTCATTTCTGTTCTTTGAGTACTTATGCATCTTACAGTATGTGAAACATCACACTATGTTCATGAGACACCAGGTGTGTACATCATGAGTTACAAAAACTGATTTGCAATACTTTGAATTACTGTGAAAGTATTTATTTTCAGTTGACACCAGGAACATTTCCCAGCTCAAAAAATGTGTCCATGTTCTAGTTATTTTGCCCAACAACAGTATCCTGTTGGAAGTGTTTAAAGATAATATTTTAAAACAGAGAAAACATACCTTCAGTTTACTTTTTCTTAAACCACTCCAGAGTGTTGCTGTATATAAAAGTGGATTTTGTGGTAGTGTTTAAGAGGGGTTGTTGATTTGACATTGAAAATATGTGAAGTCCTTTGTTTTCCTTTTCTAATACTTGAGGAAGTATGAAATCTAACCATACAATGGGCACTTATATAATGCTGTATAAAAGCACATTTTGCGCGACTTGCCTGCCAGTAATAATAATGAACACAGTGTAGGGTTCTACTAACTTATATTAGTATTTACTCGTTATATCTGATAGCTATAGCCTGACTTTGATTTTACAGAGCTGTGTAGCATATTTTTGTCGAGACCTGTGCTGCTCATAATAAGTATAATCATTTGTGATTATACTTTTCTCAGGATTATACAAAACTCAAGGAAGAGAGCAGTTGGAGAAACTATTGCCTCATTAATGCGCACGAATGCCATTAACATGAATATACATTATCCACAGTACTATGCATGTGTTGAGGGCAGAATTCTGCAAATCCAGTGAAGAGATACTCAATGTGAATAAGGATGTAGAGTAAGTCCCTATGTTAAATAAGACTTGACTGAGGATAAGAATAGATTCTGCCCTCAGTTACTCTTGTAATTACTGCAGATTTTTCCTGGAGGCACTCCTGTTAGAATGTGAGTTTCTTAGGACAGGGACTGTGCCTGGTATTGTACTTTTGGGGCAGCTAGCACATTATGAGAGTGCTACAGAAACAAATAGACTCATAGAATGTCAGGGTTGGAAAGGACCTCAGGAGGTCACCTAGTCCAACCCCCTCTGGTCAAAGCAGGACTAATCCCCAGACAGATTTTTGCCCCAGATCCCTAAATGCCCCCCTCAAGGATTGAATTTACAACCCTGGGTTTAGCAGGCCAATGCTTAAACCACTGAGCTATTCCTCCCCCCAAAAATAAACCTATTTAAAATTACATTATATGGAGATATACCTATCTCATAGAACTGGAAGGGACCTTGAAAGGTCATAGAATATTAGGGCTGGAATGAACCTCAGGAGGTTATCTAGTCCACCCCCCTACTCAAAGCAGGACCAATCCCCAGACAGATTTTTACCCCAGTTCCCTAAATGGGACCCTCAAGGATTGAACTTACAACCCTGGGTTTAGTAGATCAATGCTCAAACCATTGAGTTGAGTCGAGTCTAGTCCCCTGCCTTCACAGCAGGACCACATACCATCCTGACAGGACCAAATACCATGCCATATTTAATAACTGAATTATCTAATGTTACTCTGGATTTTCATTGGTACAATTAAGACTCCAGTTTGGTACCAGGAGTTTGAGAATCTCAGAAAAAGCTCTTTTTCCACCCACCCCACTATAATTTGTCTTGCTCCCACTTTTGAGTTTTGATTCCTCCCAACACAAGAGGCACCCAGGCCTGCTCGAGCCCACTCCAGTAAGTGGCTGAGGTCAGCAATCAGCTATATTCTTGATCAGCCCTGCTGGCCTGACTCTTTTTCATTGGTGGGCCTAGGACTCTCCTAACATTGGGGATTCTGGCTAATCCACCCCAGCTGTTAAATACAGGTTTTGTATTATATCTATATTTATAATTAAAGGGAGATTTGTACAGGTTAAAATCAGAGATAAATTACGTTTTCAAATTTGCATTCGCAAAAAAATGATATAGACCCTTTGTAAGTGGAGCAAAGACACTTTGGGTGTGAGGGGTGAACATCTTGAGATCAGAATAGAGCATTAGGAAACATACTGCTGGGGTTGGGGGAGAGGAAATAAAGTTACTGCAAATGCCTACCAGTGAAATGGTTAATACTCACCATCTCTGAGCACCTGAGTTCAGCCAAAAGAATTAATGAAACATCCATGGAGCATATGAGAGATATTTGAAGTGCCAATCAAGGTGCTGTTTACTGATCCACCCACTCTGTTAAAGTCCTGCTGTCTGGAACATATTGGGAGGTTTTTCATTTGCCTGAGCTGACAGATACAGATTGTGACAAGCCTCATATGGGGACTCCAGCCTCTAGCATTGAAGAGAACTGAGGAATGAGGAATTAATGGTGGAAAATGTCACAAATTACCAGCCTACTCACCCACAACTTCTTTCATTTTTGCTCATAGTTTCAGATAATTTGTATATAGAATTTCTATATATTCATACACACACTACATACACAGAAGAGAATGTATATGCGTACAATCTACATATGTACCACACACACATATACACATTCTTATACATGCTTTATCCCAGTGTAACTCAAATAATTTAAATGGTTATTCTGGATTTACATGCTTTGTTTTCACATTAAGATATGCAATATAAATATATCAGTTTTTTAAATAAATGTGCATTTTTATTCTGAAGATACTATTTCAGACAGTCCAAACTCTGTAGTCTTCCTTCAGCTTCTCATGATTATTTTCACTGTTCTATAAAACTGGGCCAGATCCTCAGCTGATTTCATTGACATCAATAGAGCTAGGATGACTTACATCAACTGAGAATTTGTCCCCGTGATTTCTTTAAATACCCTGCCCCCCACAAAAATGACAACTATTGAGTAAGTTGAATAATATGCAGAATTTTGTCATGGCTTTAATAAAAGTCCTTCTGCCAAAGTAGGTAATAGAATGGTTCCAATTTTCATTCAGAAGTTTTCCTTTTGACAGAAACTTGAATTCTTATTTAAGTTAAGCGCCCCATGAAATTCCATTGCATTTTTGCTTGAACAAAGACTGCAGGAGTCCATATTGTGTTTTGCAGTTACACAACACTATTGCATTGAACTTTTCAGCAACAAATAGTTAATATTGAAATTGGCAAGATTCCAGAAACTTTCATTATTGTTGAGATAGAGCATGACAACTCAGGGTTCACCAGTCACACTACATTAAAAATGTTAGCCTTTTGTTTGCCAAAAAAAAGAGCTGTGTATTTCATTCTAATCACCTACCTACATTACAGAATAACTTTAGCTCTGACCTTCAAGCATACATGAAAATTATTTACACATCTTTTTTCACAGGAGACAGGCTGCCTAAGCAGAGTGTCACTAGCAAAATAATAATAAAGAGGCTTCTTTGGGTGTGTGGTGGAACAGAGGCTTGGCAAGATGAAAATGTATAGTATTTTTAAATGAACACGTTTTGACTTCGTAAGGACAGCGTTTGTGTTAATTAGGCATTTGCCAAATTCAGAATTATCTGCTGCCTGTCAGAAAACACCTGCGACTAAAAATACTTTTTTTTTTCTGACTGTGGTAGGTGTTAGAAACAGGGAGTTCATGGAAGTAGCACAGGACTGAAAGCTACAATCTGCTACCTGCAGACCCTCAATACATTAGCTATCTCCTCTGCATATAGACGAGCATGTACCTTGTTCTGGAGATATTTCCTGAGGAGGTACTAGCCTCGTTGCCGTGGATAAAACATTAGCAGTTATGTCACATGAGCATTCTTCTGACACTCATCACCACTGCCAGCTTTTTGCAGACAGTAAGCCTGAATGCAGGTGGCAATATTCACCACTTCCTTTTTCTTTTACAATGCATTCCACATTAAAGTAGTTACCTGCATTCAGTGCTGATTTGGTTTAACTTATTTTTTGGGAGCCAGTAGAGGAGACTGCAGAAAAGCTAATGTCCCTATAAGAAAGCAGTATTTTAATCATCAATGGGGAGGTGTATCCAAGTAGCTAGAGTGCATGACTACATCTCTGCAGTTTTAGGTTCTATCCCTGGCTTTGCCACAAAGGTCTTTTCTGCATAACAGTGTTGCACCAGTTTAACTTCAATCAGTTTTTAAATATCCTCTGTCCTTTCCATTCCCACCTGTGTCACGATCCTCTCCCCTATGTAATTTATCCCTTGTGTTTGCTTCCAACCATTGCCAACCAAACCTGTAGAGTTCATTTCATGAAGCAATTATGAACCAAATTCCGTAGAGTATGCACAGTGTATTTAAGATCCTCAAATGAAATATGCTAAATAAGTTCAAAGTATTTTTATACATATGTGAATTCATTCATTTAAATTTAAATATTGGAGACACTATAGCAGAATATTTGGAAGTATTTTTATAGAAAATGAAAATACTTAAGCTTCCCATAGTGATAATCCCTAGGGCCTGCACTGTGCATATATCATAGTTTAGACAATGGGATAGATCTGTCAATTCAGCTCTCTTTCTAGATCCTCACATCCGTGCCGTGATTAAATGTTGCTGTTTTTTCCTTCAGAACATCTGTGAGTTATGACCTTTCTTTTCAGTCCATATAGTTAAAACTCTCATTCTAAACCCTTTTTATCTCACATTTTTGACTACTCAACTGCCTCCTTTCCAGGCTTGAAAAGTCTAGCTTGCTGCATTTATATCTTCACCACACCAACACCAAATACTCATCTTTGCATTTGAGGTTCTTCACAGCCTATCACTTTCCTACTTATCGTCACTTGGATGATATTGAGATGTCAGCACCTGCCTCCACTCTTCCAGCAATGTCAATCTTCATTGCCAATTTGATACATTTTTGAACAAGCATCTTTATACTTTCTCCCATGTTGCTTCACAAGCTTGGGAGGAACTCCCCATAAACATCCATAAATCTCCTCATTGTGCTTCTTTAAATCCCTCTGCAATGAAGTAAACTGGCAGTGGTGCTGGAACAATTTTTATAGTGGGGGTGCTGAAAGCCACTGAACAGCACTGTAACCCCTGTATATGGTGGAAACCACTTCAAGTCGGGGGTGCTGCTGCACCCTCAGCATCCCTACTTCCAGCACCCATGTGTACTGTCCTTTTAAGAGTAGAGGGGGAAAGATTACTTCATTCCAGGGAGTTGTAAAGAATAAAGGCCCAGGAAATGGACAGGTAACGGAAGAGAGGAAAGGATCCCTGGAAATTAGGAGTTGGCTGTGGGTAAAAACCCAGAACATTGAACATTATTCCTTTAAGGGTCTGGGATTAGAAGCCCTGTAGTGTAGCGTGGGCAGGACTCCCCTCTCTTTTAGCCAATTGGAAGGAGGAGTTTTCTGGAGGAGGGAAGTATATAGACTGCCTTCTCCCTTAGAACAAAGGAGCCACTGATTAGAGAAACCAAAGAGGGCTGGGACTGGCAGCTTTGGGTGGAACAGATGGGGACAGAGGAAGAGCTCTGTGTGTGGCAGAAGAACCAGGTCTGAGTATGAACTTTTGTGTTATGATTACAGATTTTAATCTGTGGACCCTCTGAACATTAATTGAACCATTTTGCTATTAAACCAACCTGGGGTGGGGGTGCTGTTAGCCATAAGAGAGACTGTGTGGAGTACATAAGGAGCCTGCAAGAGGTGGCTAATAAGGGCAGGATGCCTGCAAAGTGAGCTCTGGCCATGAGGGAGTGCTCTGTAAGTGTCTATCCCACTACACCCTCTCATCTGCAGCAAAGCCCCCAAAAACTCAACACTGGTAGGCAACTAGTGTGCTGTGATGGCTGCTTCTCATGTTGATTTGTTTTCTCTCAGTTACCTTGTGCTCCTGTTGTCTCTTGTCTTATTTTTAAATTTTAAGCTCTTCAGGACAAGGACTGTCTTCTATATATTTGTATGGTGTCTACCACAACAGGCTACTGGTACATGACTGAGGCCTGGTCTACACTAACCCCCCAAGTCGAAGTAAGGTACGCAACTTCAGCTATGTGAATAACGTAGCTGAAGTCGACATACCTTACTTCGAACTTACCGCGGTTCAGACGCGGTCCACACGCGGCAGGCAGGCTCCCCCGTCGACTCCGCGGTACTCCTCTCGTTGAGCTGGAGTACCGCAGTCGACGGCGAGCACTTCCTGGTTCGATTTATCGCGTCCAGACCAGACGCGATAAATAGAACCAGGAAGTTCGATTTCCAGCCGCCGAACTAGCGGCTAAGTATAGACCAGCCCTGAGACTCCTTCATGATATTATACTATGTCTATTACATCAGCATAGTCTCGTTAACTTCAAGGAAGCTATGCCAACTCTCACCAGATGAGGGTCTGGCACTATACTTTTTTACATTATTTGTTAGACAGATAATCAAATACCCAAATACATTAAGAGAAATGTGTTTATTGAGTTTTCACCTCACACTATAAACTCTTTTTTGGAGCTTGTATAGAGCAAGGCATTTCACTCAAAACTCACCCCACACTCACTTGCAACTCAACCTGGGTTTGTGTTTTTCTCCCCAAAAGGTTTGCAAATGGTTTTCATGGAAGATAGGTAAATTTGTGGTTCATAATGAAACCCAAGAAAACACTAGTTTAGCATTCAGGACTCAAGAGAAGTAACAAGATGACTTACAGCAGTGTAACTGAGATCAGAATTTTCCGTATGCTTTATAAAAATGGACTATACACTTCTACATTTTCCTAGTAGGATGCCCCCAAATTGTACAAACTAGACTGAATTAGATTTGTCTGCCTTTCAACTGTATTTCGAACTCATGGGGCTTTGCAGTGTAATCCCCAGTATCACAGCCTTAAACCTTCTCTCATTGACCTCATCCCCCACAGAGAGGAGCTAGTTGCAAGTTAGATAAAAAGCTTGACCTGAAGATAATGGGAAAAATTTTGTTATCATTCACACTGGCGTAAATACAGAGTTACTCACTGAACTCAGTGGAATTGCATAAATGGAAATGGTAGCAAAAGATGGCCCTTTAAATGCAGAAAACACTGAGATATGCTGTTAAAACTAATTCTTCCAGGGCAGAAACTCCTGGCAAAGCCAGAATGTAGACAGTGGTGCTGCAAACACTTAGAAATATGCTTTGTTTTACTCACAGGAGCAGTCCAGTGGAATACTCAAATGTTTAAAGTTAAGCACATGTATAAACGTTTGCAGACTCAGGGTCACAGACTGTACTGGGAACCATGGGACACAAATCTAGACACCTAAGTAGGTGCGGGAAAGAAAGGAAAGGGAAGGAAAAATCAAAGTCAGTGTAGCCACTGTTAAGCAGCTGAAAAAATCTGAGAGAGATGAACTGCACTAGGGAGAAATAATGGAAATTGGTGAGAGCCCTGTCTAAGTCTTCCCCTTTTGTATATCCCAACATGAGAAGTGGAACATAATGGGCCAAAACTGCACTTGTAGAAGTGCTCTCAGGAAAGCAATTTCAGGAAGGTAATTTCTGTTGCTTCTAGTGGGGACTAGGTTGGCTAATGTTAAACAAAATTCTCCTCAGTGCCCAACAGTAATTAACTAGCTAAAATGCTGTTTCATGTTATTGTAATTGGAAGAGAATCATTGATGGTAACTTTGCTGGTCTATAATTGGAAAAAAACAACTGCTCTTTAGTGTCGCTTTATGTAGTATAATGCATTTGTCATTTCTTATTAGTCTATTTGAAACTCCTTTGAGTAGTCATAGAAGAAAAAGTTTCTGCTCAAAGCTCAGTGTTTCTAATTAATCCCATAACAAGGCTCAGACATTTTTGCTATGAAGCTTTTCTCAGAGCCTAAAAGTGCTTGTTTTTCATTTCATGTTGTACTTCATAGACCAGATAGGCAGAAGCCTGCATTGGACATGTGTGGAGTTTCACTACCATAAGGGGAACTCTGGGAGACACTTTGCCTCAAGAGGCACAGTACCTCCTGGGGACTATATTATATATTATCGTTTGGGACACTGCACTTTACTTCCTCTTGCTCTGGCAGCAGCAAAGAGGACAATACAGACGTGATCATGGTCTCACCTCCTCCTGACTTCTTTGGGGGAGGCTTGCACCTTGGAGGCCTTAAAAGCATTCAGTCTTTGCATTGGCTGATCCCCAACTGGTGTAAGTTAATGTAGCTTTATTCACTTCAGTGGGGCTACACCAATTTATGCGAGCTAAGGGTCTGTCTCTTTTGAGTGTAGGGACTATGTCTACACCTGCACTACAAGCTAGTGTTGTGATTCCCAGCTCATGTACACATATCACACAAGTTTGAGAGCTAGTGTGAAGATAAATGGTAGTGTAACTATGTTAGCACTGGCACTCAGTACATATCCATGGGGTTCAGGTGGGTTTGTACTCAGTATGGCTAAGACATCCTTCCGCTTCTGCCCATGCTACTATGGCTACTCTACCATTTATACTCACGCTAGTGCTCATTGAGCTAGTGCGATTGTAACCCACACACCTGTGGCACCAAGACCACTTAGAGAGAGAGTAATGAGTCCGCTATACTGCCTTAGCTATAGGCCATGTGGCTTTTAGCTCATGCAGTAGAGGCTCATGCATTTAGCTCCAGAGGTTCCCAGGTTCAATCCTGCCCACCAACGACCGGGGTCTGTTGGTGTTACACAAGCACACATACATGAGCTGGGAATCACATCCCTATTTTATAGTATAGATTTAGCCTACGATTCTGTGTGGCCTTAGTGCAGGGTTTCAAAGTAAGTGTGTGGAGGATAAGTCTCCTTGTGCTCTCTAGCCCTGTACTCCCACTCAAGGAGCAAGAACAACCTGTCCCATAATTGTAGGGCAAAGCATTAGATTGCCAATGTGTTTTACTGGGCTTTTCTAAAATTCAACAAACATAATATGAGTCATTATTGTGAACTTGGTGTCAAGTATCAGGGGGTAGCCGTGTCAGTCTGTATCTACAAAAACAACAAGGAGTCTGGTGGCACCTTAAAGACTAACAGATTTATTTGGGCATATACTTTCGTGGGTAAAAACCTCACTTCTTCAGATGCATAGAGTGAAAGTTACAGATGCAGGCATTATATACTGACACATGGAGAGAAGGGAGTTACTTCGCAAGTGGAGAACCAGTGTTGACAGGGCCAATTCAATCAGGGTGGATGTAGTCCACTCCCAATAATAGATGAGGAGGTGTCAATTCCAGGAGAGGAAAAGCTGCTTCTGTAATGAGCCAGCCACTCCCAGTCCCTATTCAAGC
>NW_020664417.1:65294833-65352448 GCF_002925995.2 Terrapene triunguis | reverse complement strand
GCTTGAATAGGGACTGGGAGTGGCTGGCTCATTACAGAAGCAGCTTTTCCTCTCCTGGAATTGATACCTCCTCATCTATTATTGGGAGTGGACTACATCCACCCTGATTGAATTGGCCCTGTCAACACTGGTTCTCCACTTGCGAAGTAACTCCCTTCTCTCCATGTGTCAGTATATAATGCTTGCATCTGTAACTTTCACTCTATGCATCTGAAGAAGTGAGGTTTTTACCCATGAAAGCTTATGCCCAAATAAATCTGTTAGTCTTTAAGGTGCCACCAGACTCCTTGTTGTTATTCTGAACTTGAAATCTTCTTTCTTAGGAAAAAACAAGCAAATGGTTTAAATAAATATATCTCAGTGAAAGGTGTTAGGATGTCTTAAAGGTCAAAAAATAAAAATAATATTCCAGCTATCAAGCTGGCACTGTCTCCAAAGTATTTACTTAGCACTTCAGTAGTTGTCATATCCACTGCAAGCATAACATCTTGCAAGGGGAATATTAACAAAGGAAAATGGGTCTGTCCAGAATGCAGAAGAGGGAATGTGTGTGGAGAAGCATGGGATCTGTGTCTTTGGCATGATTCTATGCTTACCTAGACCACTTTAAATCAGGAGTAGCTCCAATACAGTCAGTGGAGTAATGACTGTGTAAAATCAGTGTGAGATCAGAATCAGGCCCTTTCTGTCAGTTAGACATCAGGATATCTGAATTCAGGAGGAAAACAAAAAGCTTACATATTTAAAAAGAAACAGTTACAGTAGTGGTAAGGGCGGGGGGAGGACAACTCAAGTTTGGTTTGAGTACTGTTTATTTATTGATTTAGCTAAATGGCGTTGACTACCCATGCAGTGATTTTCCCATTGTGCTTATAATTTCAACACCTCTGCACCTTGTAACCTCTCATGAGGTCACATAAATATGGCAGTCATTTTTCTCCTCTTGTTTGAATGTCATGTATTTGGGGCTCACTATCAAACACAGGGATGGCTTGTCATTTGAAGATAAGTTGCTAAATCCCACCAATAACAGTATAGCTGTGAGCTACGCTGTAAATGTGTGCTGTGACCGTTAGCAGTCTGAAGTTTCCAAGATTCTGTTATGCATGTAAGATGTTTAGAAAGACTTCCATCATCGGAGATTTGGGTAGAAGTGGAAAGACACTAGGAGGGATAGTAGGGTAAGAGTTAGATTCAAGAGGAAGAAACTGGGGGTAGGAAAGAACAGTAAGGAGATGACAAAGGGATACTTGCTGTTGTGGAAGAAAACCAGTCGTCACTCTGTGTTTGTTAGCAACAAGTTCAGAGACAGTTTTATTGCGAGCAATTGCAAGGGAAGACTGCTTTCGGACAGGGAGGCCCCCTGACCTAAGGTAGATCTTCATTCTACAAGCAATATAAGGCAAGTATTTATACCTTCCCGTTACATACATCAATGGCTAACGGTTATCCTTTGTTTATACAAACTCCCTCCAGACTCTACCTTATCTCAAGGTTTCTGCTTAAATTAGCATTCCATTCTTATCAGCTAGAAACAAGGCGAGAATTCTGCATCTCTAACAACTCTCAAGTTGTTAGGGTTAGGGCTAGGGCTACCTTTCACTCTATCATTAAGCTGACTAACACATTTACCCTGCTTTTAATTCTGCTTCCACACTGTTTTCTCCCATCCTGCCCTTTAATGTAAAGCAGTGATACTCAGACTGAGGCTTGAGAGCCTCAAGTGGCTCTTTAATGTATCTCCCATAGCTCTTTGCAGCACATGATGATAAAACATTGTGTGATTTAATTATTAACCAGTCTATGTTATTAACCAATCAAGATGCTTTTACTATGTTATTAACCAATTGTAGTTGCCAAAATAATAATACTTGATCAGTCATTTTGCTGTGAGAATTATATATATGACTAAATATTCCCCTATCATACTGTTTAAATATGAATAGATAGTACTATAACAAATGAAACAATGAATTCACACTACTGTGGCTCTTTTGGGTAATGTTGATTGCTAATTTGGCTCCTGAACCACTGAGGTCTGAGTATCACTACTCTAAAGCAGCCCACTTGATAACTCTGAATGATGGAGAAGGTAGAAGAGGAAAGAGGGTGTCAATTTTTCTTCTCACTTACCTCCAACATCCCTTATCTGATTCAAAAAACACTTAATAGTGTGTCAAAGGATGAAGGCAGATTTCTATTTTCATAAGATACTGCTGTCCCAGCTGAAAGAAACGACATGATGCCACAAGACTGTATTAACATAGTTTGAGTTCTTTCTGTAAGGAAGCACCAATCAAGCACCACCAATAAACCCCTTATTTGCAGAATTCTATAAGGACCAGTTTTCTGAGTTTATTCAACATCTACTAGCAACCATTAAGAGAACTGTTGGACTGAATATTTACAACCACAGTTGGTTAGTTCAGTCTGCAGCTTTAGACCTCCCATATTTGTGAGTCCATGGGTAATGAATTCTACAATCTATGGCTGGCTGGGACTTCATCCCTCCTGTAGAATGATGAGTTATACACAACTTTGTTAACTCCCAACTGGATTACAATACAACTGGATTGTAATGCAATCTACCCGAGAATGAATCTGTCAGCTTTCTGGAAATTTATATTAGTCAAAAAGAGCACCATGCATCCTCCACAATATAAAGTACAGTGAGCAAATCAGACCTGCCCTCTACTCACAACACTGACATCCTATAGTATATCATGTCATATTTAAAGTTTCACTCCTAATCTTCAAGGTGCTTAATGATCTTGGCCTAGAATTCCTAAAAAGTCACTTAAATTCCAAGACAAGGATTGCTGTTAACAGCTCTGCTTATCAGGCACAATGGAGCTGTCTACCACAGGAGGTAAAGCTTGTCCCTCCAGATGACAGTTTTCTTAAGGGCCACTGAATGACACTGGAACAGACTCCCACAGAATCTAACAATCTTCACAAACCACCTCCCATCCCAAGCGTAAGGCACATTTTTTAATCTTGCCTTCAGGAACAAAAACACATAACATAGTATGTGTTAAAAAAAAATCTAAAATGTACATGCAATTTTCTCCCCAGGACAGGACAAGAAAGAAGAAAAAATCCACACATGACAGATGCTGATCACGTTGCTTAATGCACTACTAAAAACTCAGAAAGTGCTCTGATACTATGTTGATAGGCACAGCGTAAGAACATAAATTGAACAGTAGTATAGCAGAGCTTGTGCTCCACTAAAGTTAATGTGATAAGCACTTTCTGTTTAAAGAATTACTATTCTCAGTGCTCTAAAATCTGCATTATTATGTAGATTTTCTTGAAATTTATTGTGCCTCTTTGGTAGTATTAGTAGTCCAAATCTGAGCAAGGGGTTCCTGAGATAAACCCCACCCACCAAAAAATCAGCATTTTACAACACAACAGGTTGTTATGCTTTTTTTCCCCCCACATGTGGGGATCACAGTATGTCTCTGTCTCCCAACTGATCTCACTCTTTCAACGTTTATCTCAGCATGACACCTGTGATGGGTTGGATCACAGAAACTCCCTTGGGAGCTGCCACCTAATGTGCAAAGACTACCCCTGCTCCTGTTTTCCCTGCCAGCTCAGGACTCCAGCACCCTGTCTTGCTGAGCCAGACATGCCCATCTGCTCCAACAAAGACCCGGGGTCTGAATCACTTGCCCCAAAGCTGCAAGTTTACCTGAAAACAGCTTACAGTAGTGTGCTTGTCTTTAGCACTCAGATGCTCAACTCCCAATGGGGTCTAAACCCAAATAAATCCGTTTTACCCTGCATAAAGCTTATGCAGGGCAAACTCGTAAATTGTTCGCCCTCTATAACACTGATAGAGAGATATGCACAGTTTGCTCCCCCAGGTATTAATACATACTCTGAGTAAATTACTAAATAAAAAGTGATTTTATTAAATACAGACAGTAGGATTTAAGTGGTTCCAAGTAGTAACAGACAGAACAAAGTAAGTCACCAAGCAAAATAAAATAAAATGCGCAAATCTATGTCTAATCAAGCTAAATACAGATAATCTCACCCTCAGCGATGCTTCAGTAAGTTTTTCTCAGACTGGACACCTTCCAGGCCTGGGCACAATTCTTTCCCCTGGTACAGCTCTTGTTCCAGCTCAGGTGGTAGCTAGGGGATTCTTCATGATGGCTCCTCCCTCCTGTGTTCTCTTCCACCCCTTTATATATCTTTTGCATAAGGCGGGAACCCTTTGTCCCTCTGGGTTTCCACCCCCCTCACTGGAAAAGCACCAGGTTAAAGATGGATTCCAGTTCAGGTGACATGATCACATGTCACTGCAAGACTTCATTACTCTCTTGCCAGCACACACATATACAGGAAGACTCACAGGTAAACACAGTCATCTGCGGATAATGGTCCTGTTAATGGGAGTCATCAAGATTCCAAACCATCATTAATGGCCCACACTTTACATAATTACAATAGGCCCTCAGAGTTATGTTTTATATTTCTAGTTTTAGATACAAGAGTGGTACATTTCTACAAATAGGATGATCACACTCAGTAGATTATGAGCTTTGTAATGATACCTTACAAGAGACCTTTTGCACGAAGCATATCCCATTTGCATTATAGTCACTTATTATCAAATTTTTATAAAACTATCCCAGTTACATTATATTCACTTATTATCATGTTTTTATAAAACCATATAGACTGCACAATGTCACAGCACCCACTCCCCCTTTGGGGAAACAATATTGAAAATAGAACAGGAGTACTTGTGGCACCTTAGAGACTAACAAATTTGTCTCTAAGGTGCCACAAGTACTCCTGTTCTTTTTGCGGATACAGACTAACACGGCTGCTACTCTGAAACCTGAATATTGAAAATGTTATGGAAGAGATTGGAGCTCTAGAATGGCATGTGCCAAAGGCTGAAATGCACATGTATAGCAAGACTTGGGATTGTAGGCTTGTTGTTGCAACAATTTGGTGGCTCCAGGGGACATGCTGTAGCCATTGATCGTGATCTACCTGGAGGCATTCTAAGTGTGAAAACTATCTTTGGCAAAAATCTGAGAATGGCCTTCAGGCATATTTCTACTATCTGCCTCTGTCAAGATTTTTTTGTTTTTCTTTCTCTTGTTTTCATGTTTTACTTTGGGGAAATGAACGTTGCTAATTTGTTCAGCTAATTTGTTTTATCTAACTATTTTCTGAAAGATAATAAATTACACATGCTGTACACAGAAATGTAAAAATGATTGCTGGGCATGTTGCTCCTTTTCCACCTGGAGGATTATTATAGCAGAGTGCAAGCACTGACTAATCAATTAGCACTGGTTAAGTAGAGTGAAGGTGAAATGCAGTTAGGATAATGTAATCATGTTTCCTGAACAATGGACTTGAGTATGCTTAAGACCAAAGCATTCCTGATATACAGTCCTGCTAATATGAGATGTTCATATCAATTTTAGATTCTTATAATGTTTTAGGGGCTGAGCTCAGGAATATGGGGATCAGAGCTGTGAGGGTGAATGTGAGTGTGTGGAAGCAGGGCTGGAAGTGTGGGGCTTGGGAAAATGCAGGGAGGAGAGGATGGTTTGGGGGAAGGAGAAATAGGTAATAACAGAGGAAAGGGACTTAGTTTGATAATGGGAGGGTATTATGGGGAAGGGGATCAATGGCGATGGGTGTTAGGGGAGGGGGCTTGAGGGGACTCAGGCCATTTGAGGGGACCAATTGTCCAGGCCAAAAAGAGGCAATAATGGAACAATATCTGGCTTGCATTTAGTTAAGGCAAGGAATCGTATGGATAAACCAGTGGAGAAAATAGGGTACTTTCTCTGAAAAGACTTTTCAAAAGTATAACCAGACCCAAAACAATAAGGAGAAAATAAAGGTTTTTGCAAACTCCAAATGTTTTGAGGTTCTCTCAGCCCAGTATCTGCCAGTCATTAGAACTGATCTCTGAGCCCGTAATTAATAATTTAATGTTCTTTAAAAAAAGGTAAAATTACGATTCCTTGTCTCTCAAGACATTACAAAGAATGCAACGCACCCATCAAGGTCTTAGTTTCATTTAATCTTCCCTTATGTATATAATGTCATAAGTGCCTTTCTGAGGATGTTGATTAGTAATTAAAGACATCTGAACTAACACTCAGATACCCATAGGGATGCAAATGTATGACTGCACATTAGTTTAGGCAAAGGTTTGAGTATGTAATTTATTTATGAACTAATGAATTAATTCATGAGAATCTGGAGTTAGGGGATTAGGGTTTTTAACTATATAATTCTTGCTTGGGAAATGTATAGTTTAGCAGTTTTAGCCAGCTGGTGATTAAAACACTCAGTCTGAAGCCAGATTGGTTTGCTTGTTTGCTCCCATGCCCCTCTGAGCCAAATGTGAGGTATTGCCATCAGCCTGTCATAATGTATCTGTTTGTGAGGATTTACACAGCCCTTTGAAAATGCTCTCAAATTTACCCCAAGTAAACTTTCTTTCTCTTCTTCAGGTTAGCTATTTGCCTTATATTTGTTTGATCAATACTTGAAACAAACATTGGTAACAAAATTGTTGAAAACAATTAATACATCATTAAATAAATAATGCACATCAAGTGTGTTTTTACTGAATGCATTTTTTTTTGCACCAAAAACGCGATAGATAAAAAAAAGTGAGCCTCACCTGTTGTCAAGTGCATTGAATTTCTTTCACTTACAGGGACACAAGACATGCGTAGATGTCATTCTGTAAACACATGGGGCATCCTGTTAGAAAATCACAATAAAACAAATACCACAGGGGGTGAGTAGGTGCTGAGATCCCAGGTTCATTATAGGAGCAAATTTTGCCTTAAGATCAAGATTCCCTTTTAACACTCCACTTAAAACACAAGTAAATTAAAACACAATGAGAAAAGAATCAACTGGACCTCATCCATCCTATCTCTTTAATTTTTCTTTTCTTTTCTGAGAGTTATTGGCAGAAAAAGAGGTTGGCAAGAACTTGCTAGACTGATCATACAACAAGAATTAACTAGGATAATGCAGTTGGTGAGAGAAATGCTTTAGCTAGAAAAATACCCCTGAAACAAGATTGGGGGGGGGGAATATTCCTAAATTTGGAAGCAGAGTTCTGTAAGATCTGGAGAAAAGATGGTCTGAAGCTGATTACTGAAAAGAGAATTAAATCAACCAGATCCTCTGAAGCTGATCACTGCAAAGAGAATTAAATCAATTAGATTCTTCCAATATATATATAAGCCTCCATCTACTGTGATGGAAGTGTCTGGAGAAGAGAGAAATTATTTTCCTCCATGATTCTAGCATTATGTTGCAAATGTTAATTGAAATACAGGGACTGATCCCTCTCCTAATAAAATAACTGAGAAAACAATCTGAGTTGAGTAGAAATAGGATTGGATCAAGTGGAAATAGGTTAGCAGGAATTAAATTATTGGGGGGGGGAGGAAGTGTGATATGTGGGAGTAGGACTTTTGAAGAAACTTTTGAAAAGAGAACAAAATACTGTGACTACTGAGAGAGAGCCACAACTATATAGTTATGTTAATGAAAGTTATGTACTGTTTTGATGCCTAGGAGTGTCCAGAAGTAACTGTTGGATCTAAAATATAAAAATTGGTCAACCTACTAGAAAGGGCAAATAAAAAGATTTCATAAGAGAAGAAGCAATAAAGTTGGAAGGGCATATTGGTTGCTATTGTGTTGTATGTGGCCTTTTGCTTCTCACTCAGTGACTGCTGGCATTTTCATACATGAGGAGGAAGTATGTTTTCCACCTTGTTGTCACCCTTCCTATAGTGTCCTGAAATATGACACTGTTTTCTGTTAAGATATCTAAGGAAATTAGATGAAAAGGAGAGTATTTTAAAGAAGTTTGTTAAAATAAACCAACAGCATTTAATATGTGAATTCTTGAAAATCTCATACAAGGGGTTAATAATCCTCCTAATAAAGACAAATCTGATATGTATTTCCAGAAAACAATTTTACTAGGCATACAGTTATAGAAATTCGCAATGGCCAGGCTTATTATTTGAGAAAAAGGTGAGAAACACATTGTCTGCTGTTCACAAGGAACATGTATTCATTTGCTGAATTTTCCTGGTCAATGAATTGAAAAATGTGGTGCTAGACACAAAGGAGGTGAACAAATTAGTAATAGAGATCTGAAGATTTTATTCCAAAGTATCTGGTATTCAAAAAAAAGGGGGGGGGGGATTTGTTAGTTCACTTGATGACTGGAGAGAGTCCAGTGGAGGGCAACGAAAATGATCAGGAGGCTGGGGCACATGACTTACGAGGAGAGGCTGAGGGAACTGAGCTTGTTTAGTCTGCAGAAGAGAAGAGCGAGAGGGGATTTGATAGCAGCCTTCAACTACTTGAAGGGGGGTTCGAAAGAGGATGGAGCTCGGCTCAGTTCTCAGTGATGGCAGATGACAGAACAAGGAGCAATGGTCTCAAGTTGCAGAGGGGGAGGTCTAGGCTGGATATTAGGAAACACTATTTCACTAGGAGGGTGGTGAAGCACTGGAATGGGTTACCTAGGGAGGTGGTGGAATCTTCATCCTTAGAGCTTTTTAAGGCCCGGCTTGACAAAGCCCTGACTGGGGTGATTTAGTTATTGTTTGTCCTGCTTTGAGCAGGGTGTTGGACTCGATGACCTCCTGAGGTCTCTTCCAACCCTAATCTTCTATGATTCTATGTAACATCAGCTTTAATAAAGTTGGCTTGTGTGTAAGCTGGCAGAATTTGATTCACAGTTTTCCCAAGTATGAAAGCACATTTTGAACCATAAGGTCTCTTTCTGTGGTGGAATTCCATGCTAGAAGTCTTTACTGTCTTTTACATGATATTGTCAAACATAATATCTCTGTAAAATAGGCTCACTACATATTGAGCAATTACTACTAGGTAGAAAAGGCTAGAATCTCAATTTGTGTAAATCTGCATAACAACTTTGAAGGCAAAGGAGCTATGTTGCTTTAATTTAGCTGGGGATCTAGCCCAAAGCTGCATAACTTTTGAAAGCTTGTATAAGAAACGGACTTGCACAGGCACAACAATAAAAGCTGACAAGTGGAACAGTTCAAGGACTCCAAAACTATTAGCTACCTTGAAACTTCCAAATGCAACCAGTCAGGATTTAATCCATGTAACAAACTTTGACAAAGAACTGCTGTGTACAAGCTAATATGAGAAGCACATCTTAACCATTACTGCATAGTCCTGCAGTTGGGGTTGTTATTTGTAAATAAACATAACAGGGCAAATCCTGTTCCAATTTAAACTGGGCCATTATGTTTATAAAAAAATCTATGTGCCTATGCAGAACAATGGAATATAAAAGTAAAAAAAAAAAAAATGTAGCTAAATTTTTATAGCTATGTCATTGTATCAAAAAAAGTGCGACACAGACTTTGTTACAACCTAATTAATACATTCAGTTCTGAAAAATACATAATGGGGAAACAAGCTATGGGAAGCTTTTCAAACTCAATTCATCATAACATTCTCTAGGGAGGTCAAATACTTAACAGTGAAAATTCATCTGCAGTAAAATGTGACCAAAATTTCCTCCACAGGGACAAATTGTAAAGCATGTCCCTGATTTGTTGTTTGGAAATGATTTACAAGGGTAGCATATTGCTTACCTTGGACTATAATACCAAAAATGTCAATTCAGTATTGACATGCTCAGGCAAAGTGATTACAAAGCCTCCAAGGCACTTCAAATGTGTACTGCTTCTGGGCAAAATTCCCAATAAAAATGGAAGTAGCTCCTTTCACACATTCACTCATGGTCCAATATTCAGAATTATTGAATCTTAATTTGAATGCAACAGGACCTGCAGGTGCTCAGCACCTCTAAAAATAACACACAATTCAGTCCCTCATCAAGCTCCAAGGTACTATGTGCACTACAGGTTGCACAGGCACAAAAATGGTTGTGCTAGAGAGGAGCATCTGGCCTCCCTTTCCAGCATATCTGATTCTGTACCTCCCTATTGGTTCACATACCTCTTCAGTGATACCAGCAGGTTACACCAATCTGAGTAAATCTTTTGGGGGCAGGAACCACCTTTGACTCTGTGCTTGTACAGTGCCTAGTGCATTGTGGATGCAATCCTAAATTCTACTGTTGTACAAATAATTAATACATAGCTCAGGTCACTTATAAATCCCTGTAGAGGGAGGCACCAGTAAAAAAGAAGAATAACTGATGTTCCCAGCCATTGGTATACTGTATTAATTCCTTGCAGTGTGGTAGGAAAGAAGTTTTTCTCTATTTCACGGGCTGGCAGGCAGAGTATATGCCAGCAAGGAACCATGAGTTCAGTCATTCTTATGACTTCTTTTTTCAATGCAGGAGAGATAGGTGTTCTGTACAATGGGATTTCAGCTTGTCGTGGCATTGACTCTGTGACATACTAAACACAGCTTCTCTGTGTGGAACCCACTGGTGGATTTGTTCTGCAGATCTCCCTCTGTGCCCAGTCCACAAAGGATACTAGTCTGTTACCAGCTCTAGATAGAGTGCTTTAGTTCAAGTTGTAGCATCTCATGCCTGTAGGTCTGGAGGCTCCAGGTTCAATCCTCTATGTGTTGGCCAAGATGGCGTCTGGCACATAAAGTGGGGTTATGCTTCCAGGCTCTAGTGTACTTTGGGGGTGTCTGGTAATACTCCATCAACCAGCACAGTGTATGTGGCTGGAAGGCTTTATATCATGTGCACAGGATCTTGGGTCATTCCTATCAGCGCAAGAGTCTCCCTAACCTTGCCCACAGTAATTTAAGCAACCGTCTTATAGGCGACTCAAGGTGGGTGAAGTAATATCTTTTATTGGACAAGCAGGTATCTGGTCAGAGTGATTTTTTTCATTACCAAGCACTTAGTAATTGTTGTGTGCCTGAAGAAGAAGGGTTTATATCCTTTATTGTTCGTTAATATATCTAATTGTAACCCCCACTTGGAGTTTGCCAGCTCCTGGAAGTGTGGGGCCTGTGCAATAAAAAAAGCCTGGCAGTGGCAACACCATTCTCCACACCCAGAGCCAGCTCCTTGGCATCCCTCTTCCCACACAGGCAGAGTCCGGGAAGCCCCAGAGAGGTTGCACCACCACCGCCAGCCAGCAGCAGTAGCAGCATGAGTGCCTCTGCCACTGCCATTTTCTATGTGCACAGGGTGGAGACCCACCAGCCCAGCACCACATTGCCTCTGAGGCCTCAGCAGCAGCAGCACTACAAAATTTTACCAAATCTGTTGGGAGCAGTGTGGTATGACTCATGACTCTCTAGCACTCCCCACTTTGTGGCTCCCCTGCCTGGAACTCTAGACTGAGCCTCTAGGGAGTCCTACACTATGAACTACAACAATAAGGGCTACCGGTGCCCTCTGGCACCATTTTCCAGCATGCTTTGAGTCAGATGTAGGTGAAGAGAAACTCCTGCTGAGGCCAGTGATGAACCAGGGCTGCTCAGAGACAGAGACTAGTTTTGGTTTCAGTTTTGAGCTATGAGTTTGGGAGCTGAGATCCTGAGAGACAGACAGAACAGTTCAGGGAGTCTCTGATTAGCTCCTCCTCCCCACAAAGGGATTTAGGGCATGCTGTGGGATCTAGGGTATGAGTCAGGCAGTTCCAGCCCAGCAAAGATCCAACCCAGTGCTGGGTACTGACAGACAGCTGAGACCTCCACAGGTATCCAGACCAGGGAGCCAGGAGAGGACCCTTCCCCACCCAGGGTCACAAACACTGGAAGAGAATTTTTTTTTTGGTGTTTTGTTTAAGCCAGCCAGCATTCACAATGATGCAGCACTCATTTGCATACCTATCCCTGGCATGGCATCAGCCTGGAGCCCAGGAGGGAGCTACAGGCTGGGAAGAGTTTTTAGTGTTGAGCTGTGGGGAATTGGTTGATCTGTGGATGTACTTATTAGTTAACACTTTCCTTCCCTAGCTACTATTTTCCTGCTCCCAATAAAGTCTCCCTTTGTTACATGGTTATTTTTAGGTGTCATTTCTTTCCTGGGATTTGTGTTGATGTACATTTATTGGTTCTTGTGTACTGGGTTTTATACTCAGAATTGATAGTTTTATTCATTTTTTGAAGGGACAGCCCCTATTCTATCCCAGGGACAGGGAAAAGTCACCTTGGATGGAGGCACCAGAAATTAAAAAAAAAAAAAAAAAAAAGGCAACCCAGGACCCATACAAGGAAGGGAGAGAGGCCACTACAAGTATCAATCAGCAGAGAGGAGGCTTGCCCCACACCATGGGGGAGAGAGACTACATACTACAACTGGATGTCATCATTACCCATATAAATGACTAATCCTTTATTGGATCCTCCTATCTTGGACTCAATGATATCATCTGGCAATGAGTTCCATGGGTTTGTTATCTTATGGGTTTTTTTAAAAAAAAAACCTTTTATCTATTTTAAATTAATTGAATTTCAGTATAATTAAATAGTGCCTTACGTGTGTATTATGAGAGAGGCTAAATAGGAGTGGCTAATTTACTTTTTCTACCATTTATTATGTAATATACCTTTGTCATCTCCTCTTATTCTTCTGGTGTATGGCTTCTGATGACATAAATAATGAATTAGATGTTGGGTAAGTGATGTAGCCACTTTGATGTCCACCATGTGGACAAGTGTGACACAGTGGATATAGTGTACTTGGACTTTCAGAAAGCCTTTGACAAGGTCCCTCACCAAAGTCTCTTGAGCAAAGTAAGCAGTCATGGGATAAGAGGGAAGGTCCTCTCATGGATCAGTAAATAGTTAAAAGATGGGAAACAAAGGGTAGGAATAAGTGGTCAGCTTTCACCCTGGAAAGAGGTAAATAATGAGTTCCTCAAGGATCTTTACTCGTACCAGTGCTGTTGAATATATTCACAAATGAATTTGGGAAAAGGGGCAAACAGATAGGTGATGAAGTATGCAAATGATACAAAATTACTCAAAGCTGACTGTGAAGAGTTACAAAGGGATCTCACAAAACTGGATGACTGGCCAACAAAATGGCAGATGAAATTCAGTGTTAATAAATGCAAAGTAACGCACATTGAGAAACATAATTCCAACTATGCATATGGAATGATGGGGTCTACATAAGCTATTACCAGTCAAGAAAAGGACTTTGGAGTCATCGTGGATAATTCCCTGAAAACATTTGCTGAATGTGCAGTCGCAGTCAGAAAATCTAACAATGTTAGGAACCATTAGGAAAGGGATGGATAATAAGACAGAAAATATCATAATGACACTATATAAATCCATGTGTGCTCACACCTTAAACCCTGCATGCAGTTCTGGTCACCCTATCTTTAAAGATATATTAGAATTAAAAAAGTACAGAGAAGGGCAAGAAAAATGATTAGGGGTATGGAACAGCTTCCACCTGAGGAAAGATTAAAAAGAGTGGGACTGTTCAGCTTGGAAATGAGACAACCAAGGGGTGTATGATTGAGATCTATAAAATCATGACTGGTATGGAGAAAGTGAATAAGGAAGTGTTATTTATCCCTTCACATAACACACAAACCATCTGGCACTGGCAAGTGCCAGAAAACAGAATAATGGGTTAGATGGAACATTGGTCTGACCCAGTATGGTCATTTGTATGCTCTTATTGTGTTCACTCTATCAGAGCAGCATTGTGTGGAGACAAAAAAAAAAACATTAATCCACCATCAAGATGATAAAGAGGGCAGTCAAATAACCAGATGGCACACAGTTTGTTCTTAAGCTCTGCAGGGGCACGATGGGGTGCTTAAGAAAACCCAACAGTAAAGATGTAAGTTAAACTGCCAGTGGGCACAACTTACCCCAGGGGTAGGCAACCTATAGCACGCATGCCGAAGGCAGCACCCGAGCTGATTTTCAGTGACACTCACACTGCTTGGGTCCTGGCCACTGGTCCGGGGGCCTCTGCATTTTAATTTAATTTTAAATGAAGCTTCTTAAACATTTAAAAAACCTTATTTACTTTACATATAACAATAGTTTAGTTATATAATATAGACTTATAGAAAGAGACCTTCTAAAAATGTTAAAATGTATTACTGGCACACGAAACCTTAATTTAGAGTGAATAAATGAAGACTCGGCACACCCCTTCTGAAAGGTTGCCGACCCCTGACTTATCCTGTATAACAAAGAAGGATCTTTTGGTTCATATGGTTGTTCTGAGGGCCATTCAAGAGCTGATCTGAAGTGTCTTGGGGATGCATTTCTGAGTCATGGTCTTGCACCAGCTCTTTTCTCTGTTCCTTAGAAAGGCCATGTCTGTTGTATTGTCTGAGAGGCTCAACTATTTCAGAAAAGGGATGTCTTGTCTTTAGCTAGCATTTTTGATGTGGCTTACAGATGAAATTGTGGAGTAAGCTGTCTTGATAGTTGACTGCACCCAATAAATGAGGCCAGGGTCCTGTATTCACGTGAGTGGCCAGGATACCAGTCATGACCAGAAGATTGGAGACTGGAATTGTCCAGGTTGTACCAGTGATGATCTGGAAGGACATGTCAGAAGCCTTCACTTTGGCATCCTCCATTAACTCCCCAGCATGGGGGCAACTCACGCTGACGACTTGACTATCAGCACTCTAACACTCTCTCTTCTCTTATACATCTACTTTCTAAACTAAACAGCCCTAACATTGTCAATATCTCCTCATATGGGAGTCTTTCGATGTCTCTCATGTCCCTTGCCAGTCTCTGCCTCTTTTCTATTTTTGCTACATTTATTTTTTTTTAGAATGGATGACCAGAATTGGACATGGCATTCAAGTTTAGGGCATACTGACCATTTCAATACTGGAATTATAGTTTATTCCGGTTTATAATATTTTTTATCCTGTTCTATATGCATCCTAACATTTGCTTTGTTTTTTTACCACTGCTACACAATGAGCAGGTGTTCTTTTGAGTTGTTCACAGTGACATCTAGGTCTTTAAAAACAACAAGGAGTCTGGTGGCACCTTAAAGGCTAACAGATTTATTTGGGCATAAGCTTTCGTGGGTAAAAACCTCACTTCTTGCATCTGAAGAAGTGAGGTTTTTACCCACGAAAGCTTATGTCCAAATAAATCTGTTAGTCTTTAAGGTGCCACCAGACTCCTTGTTGTTTTTGTAGATACAGACTAACACAGCTACCCCCTAATCTAGGTCTTTGTCGTGAGCGGTTAAAATAATTTAGAACATCAATATACTAAATCTCCAAGGTACTCCTTAAAATGTTCACTAAGCTATAATTATCAACAATGAATTTCACCTTTCATCAAGCAACTCATTCATCTTGGGTTTTTTGGATCCCCTTGGAGTCACTTACAGTATCTTCTAGTTTTTACTATGCTAAATAATATTGCATTTTTTGCAAACTTTGCCATCACACTGTTAATCCTCTTTTCCAGATCATTAATGGAAATATTAAAAAACTCCCAGGCTTAGTATGAATGCTGGAACACCACATTGTTCTGACTTCTACTCCAATCCCTTTTTTCTCCATCTTCATTTACACTAAATTAGTTATGCTCTTCTTTTAAACTTGCTCTTATCATTCCCTAGAAGCCAATTCCTACAGTCCTCTAATCCATCCTCAACCTAATCCTTCTTCTGCCCTACCACTTCAATCTAAGAATCCAAAACATCCCTGCGCTAATTTATTCTACAATGAAAGGAAAGAACAGTCTTTTTTACAGATCTGATCAAGAGACTCTCTGCTATCATTGCTTGTCACTATCACCTCTTGGCCCTTTCCTCTATATTACTACCATACTCTACTTCTACTTTTCCTGTATTACTTACCATGGCTCCTATCACAACCTGTCCTAAGCCACCCCTCCATCTGCAAATTACTGGCAATTTCTTATATGCTTCTTCAGCCAGAGCAGTGGGAAGAGTTCTTTTCTGGCCAGTTCTTTCAGCATGAACCATGTGTTTGTGAATTCTCAAGGCCTTTGAAGTATGCCTTAGGGGACTGATTCTCAGAGATGCTGAACATACACAACTCCAAGTCAGTGGGAAGAGTGGTTTCTGAGCACTTCTAGAACACAGGCTCATCATCTCTCTGTCCACCACAACATATCTTTTACATTATCAGTTATTGAAATCTTCTGGTGGTGGGCAGGGCCGGCTCCAGGCACCAGGCAACCAAGCTGGTGCTTGGGGCGGCACCTGGAGGGGGGTGGCGCGGCGCTCTGGCCGCCAGGGGGAGAGCCGAGCCCCAGCCGGGGCTCGCCGCCCTCCCCCCCGGCGCCCTGCCCCCGGCCGCCGGGGGGAGAGCGGAGCCCCCGCCGGGGCTCGCCGCCCTCGCCCCGGGGCTCCAGCCGCCCTCCCCCCCCGGCGCCCTCCCCCCGGCTGCGAGGGGGAGAGCGGAGCCCCCGCCAGGGCTCGCCGCCCTCCCGCCGGGGCTCCGGCCGCTCCCCCTCCCCCCGCGGGGGGAGGGGAGGGCGGCCGGAGGCTTTTTTGCCTGGGGCGGCAAAAAAGCCAGAGCCGGCCCTGGTGGTGGGGAAGAAACTTGTAGAAACATCATCCTTGAACCATATGCTAAGCTGAGCAAAAGAGCAATTTGAGCAGTTAGGTTGCAAGGACAAACTGCTACCTCTTCTCCCAGATGAGGAGGCCTTTGAACATTAATCAAGCCACATTGAAATTATTTGACTGAAATAGATCTGCAATTTGATATAAATACACTTTTCTAACTAAGCTAATATTTAGATATTAAAATAGTTACACAGACTCATGTTCTACCACATTATAACATTAAGCAAACCCTGTTGTACTTGTTAATTAAATCCTTGAAAATGTTAACACCAGTCTGTCAGCAAATGATGAACACAGCTAATTAAAATCTTAGAAGAATTCCTTTCATATGCCTCTTTCCACATAAAAATGTGTTTTTAAAATTGTAAGAATGTAGTATCCAAGAGAAAGGGCAGTGTCAATGACAAAACTATGCAGAACACCAGAGCCCTTCACACATTGTGTAGTAATCAAAGCCTCCTTGCCTCACTGAAGACCTTTGGTAGGAACCCAGTGAAAAATGAATTAGAGTCAGAACTTTAAAAAAATCACGTTTTCACTCAAGTTCATAGAGTTAAAAGTTTTTATGCAAAATCCCATTTTCTTTTCATGTTCACTTCTTTATTTCATTTGCCACTGTTGTGAGATCTTCCCTTTCATATCTGACATAAAGTACATCTGTGTTTCAAGTACTTTATCAAAAATAGTTTTAGTTTAGTTTATTTTAATTTAATTTTATTTTATTTCAAGTGATATGAGCTATTCTGTCCAATGCAATAGAGAATAATGTCATCATGCTATAGTCTCTGACCACTTATGTGTTAGGACTATGGCACAGTTAAACAGGCTGAGCGTGAGAAATGGCTTTTGTTTAAACATTAGCACCTTTAGGAAAAAGAAACCATATGAAGAGAAATAGAGCCCTATTAGAGAGATACATTTTATTTGTATAAATAAAATCAAATTAAGAGCTTTCCATATGTTAAAGAATGGTGGGTCTGACAGACCTCTCTAAGATGTAAAGTCCTACCCTGGAATATAGGTGCTTCCCTCCTCCCATTTATGTCAATGGTAAAACTTCCACTGCTTCAGTTGTGTATGATCAGTCCTCTGAAATGCATCTATTTAAGATATTTATTAGAAACCAAATACTATACTATGTAGGCATTAAAGAGCAGAGGATCTTGGCTAACTGATGCTTAATTGCATAAGCCATTTTAGGATGTAAAAGATGTGGTGGTGACGATCTGGGAAATGGGTAACTTGTAAAAATTGTTGAGGCTGAGAATCAGCAGGAACAAGGTCATAAATCTCCAACTTCCTGAATTTCCAGAGACTGGCTCTTCAACTCTCTTGGCCTGTACTTCTTCTGATATGTCTTTCACCAGCATCTGTTTGCTGGGCATACATACCAACTTTGTTCTATAAAAGCAGCAGAGGGAGAGTTGCTGTTATTCTGATTAAATCTACCTTATGATGACACAGTAAAGGCATCATAGTGCAAGAAATCTATATACTACAGAAAATAATAGCTAAGGTTGTTGACTCCAAACACACAAGTTCCTATCACTTTAATGTAAGGAAAGGCAATGTTGTACTAAACTAAATGGTTTCTTTCAAGGATCCTGCCTATGGCTCTGCACATATATCCTGAGAGGCTACACCCTCAGACATCACAAAATAGCATGACTCCAAAGCAAGAGCAGGAGGCCTCCCCATACACCCAAAAAGTTGAGGATCTGAAGGCTAAGCTATTATTATAATCAGCACCTTGAAAGAGGTACAGCACACTTCTCCCAGCCCCCTCCTTTCCATACAACCTTGTGCCTAGACAGCTTTACAACCCAGTGCAGGGCTGCACATCACCTTGAACGTCCTCACCATTGTGCGGGTACTTAGAATGGAAGTGAAAGGAGGGAGTAGGAACTATGCTAATTAATGGGATTCTAGTCAGCCCTGGTGCTGGGCTGGAAGTGAGAGTGAAAATCCTTGAGTCCACCCAATATGTTTCATATCTAGCCCTAAATTATTAAAATACATACACAATGGCTACATTGGGATGCCCTTGCTCTTAGTGAATGGAAATTTAAAGTGGTGTCTTTTGCTCTTGACACAACAATAGTAGGTCAAAGAAACCATATGGACATAGTGGGGTCCAAATAACTATGTTTACTATATATATATTAGGGCTGTCTAGTGATTAAAACAATGAATTGTGATTAATTGCATTATTAAACAATAATAGAATACTGTTTATTAAAATATTTTTGGATGATTTCTTTTCAAATATATTGATTTCAGTTACAACACAGAATACGAAGTGTACAGTGCTCACTTGTAATTTTTGATTACAAGTATTTGCACTACAAAAAAAAAAAGAAATAGTATTTTTCAATTCCCCCATTACAAGTACTGTAGTGCAATCTCTTTATCATAGAATTTTTTGAACTTACAAATGTAGAATTATGTAAAAAAAACTGCATTCAAAAATAAAACAATGTAAAATTGTAGTGCCTGCAAGTCCACTCAGTCCTACTTCTTGTTCAGCCAATCGCTCAGACAAACAAGTTTGTTTACATTTGCAGGACATAATGCTGCCCGCTTCTTGTTTACAATGTCACCTGAAAGTGAGAATGGGTGTCTCAAGATATTTATGTTCCAGATGTGCTAAAGATTCATATGTCCCTTCATGCTTCAACCACCATTCCTGAGGACGTACGTCCATGCTGATGATGGGGTTCTGCTCGATAACAATCCAAAGCATGTTGATGCATGTTCATTTTCATTATCTGAGTCAGGTGCCACCAGCAGAAGGTTGATTTTCTTTTTTTGGTGGTTCAGGTTCTATAGTTTCCGAATTGGAGTGTTGCTGTTTTACGACTTCTGAAAGCATGCTCCACACCTCATCCCGCTCAGATTTTGGAAGGCACTTCAGATTCTTAAACCTTGGGTCAAGTACTGTAGCTATCTTTAGAAATCTCACATTGGTACCTTCTTTGCGTTTTGTCAAATCTGCAGTGAAACTGTTCTAAAAATGAACAACATGTGCTGGGTCATCATCTGAGACTGCTATAACATGAAATATAAGGCAGAATGTGGATAAAACTGAGCCGAGGACATACAATTCTCCAAAAGGAGTTTAGTCACAAATTTAATTAATGCTTTATTTTTTTAATGAGCATCATCATCCTGGAAGCATGACCTCTGGAATGGTGGGCGAGGAAGGGGCATATGAATGTTTAGCGTATCTGGCATGTAAATACCTTGCAATGCCAGCTACAAAAGTGCCATGCAAATGCCTGTTCTCACTTTCTGGTGACATTGTACATAAGAAAATGGCAACATTATCTCCTGTAAATGTAAACAAACTTGTTTCTCTTAGCGATTGGCTGAACAAGAAGTAGGCTCTGAAGTTTTACATTGTTTTGCTTTTGAGTGCAGTTATGTAACAAATAAAAATCGAAATTTGTAAAATGCACTTGCATGACAAAGATTGCACTACAGTACTTGTATGAGGTGAATAGAAAAAATACTATTTCTTTTATCATTTTTACAGTGCAAATATTTGCAATAAAATAATATACACTTTTATTTCAATTACAACACAAAAACTATATATATGTAGAAAAAACATCCAAAATATTTAATAAATGTCAATTGATATTTTATTGTTTAATGGCGCAATTAAAACTGCGATTAATCTCAATTATTTTTGTAATCACAATTATTTTTTGAGTTAATCGCATGAGTTAACTGCGATTAATCAACAGCCCTAATATATATATATATAACATTCCAAAGTCCAGTGACATATACACACTGCTGCTCTGGCTTCTGAAACATAAAACATAGTAAGCATCCATGATTAAAGGGCTCACAAAAAATTTAAAGGGATACTAACCAAATCCTGTACATTACATAATCCTCTCCTTTTAATGTAAAAATCACATAAAAATTACAAACACATTACTATTATTAAATATACAAGATGGTATGAATTAAGTATGAGAGGTGAATAATGTCTTGTGGGCATCACAACAGCATCTGTAACAGTCTCTCTATTTTCTGATGTAGCTGTCTCCATTGATGCAGCAATTTCTAGTGCCCGATTTAGGGTCAAATCAGCTACAGTCAATAACCATTCTTGGGTTGCCTCCATTTTGTAGACTGCACACTAACCAGTCCCTTAATGCATCATTTAAACTCATTCCAAACTGGAAATGTTCTGTAATTTCCTTAATTGAGCAACATATTCAAAAATCATTTCATTTTCTTTTTAATTCCATTTATAAGAGCGGAAATGCTCTACAATCAGCAGTAGTTTTGGGGATATATGATTTTATACATGTTCCAATGTCTCAGGAATGTTTTGTCTGCTGGTTTAACAACAGGACACATTAAGCTATGCTGCGGGGGATACATTTTAGCCACCTTTTTATCTTCGGTTATACCACTAGCGAGTATATAATGTTCCAGTCTCTCAATATAAGTCAGCCAGTCATCTACTGAGCTATCAGAGAGACAGCCATACATTTTAAACCCCCGTTTCTTTACTAAATGAGCAGTTTTCTCACAGCCTTAGTAGCTGAAGGCTGCAGTGTCCTTTAGTTGCATTTTCACTAGGGCTCTACACTAGTCACTCTCTATTACACAGTATTTCTAGGTTAGGATACAAGCTTGTCACCAATCATTGTGTAATTTGCCCTTTACACATCAATAATAGTATAAAGAAACCTTGTGGTCATGGTGGGGTTCAAATAACCATGTTTACTAAATATATTCAACATAAAAGACCTAGTTACATATACACACTGCTGCTGTGGCTGGATTTTTAAACAGAGCACCCAGTGAGTGCCATGAAGGGGTTTTCAAACAATTTTAAGGGAGACTACAAAATTCCTGTGCACTATACTTATACCACAAATTATAACACTGAAAACAAAGGGGCTACTTTTAGAGTAAGGGTACCAGATTCTGCTCCTTAGAGAGAAGGGAATTTATTTTGTAAAATTACATGCTGCTATATATTTTTATTGTATTACTGGATTATTTAAGAAATAGTACATGAATATGAGCTTAAAGAGGCAAGCTAAATATTGTTTTAATGTAGATCTTTTTCTGATGTGTAAATTCAATATAGGACAACATATAGTTAAAATGTTGAGATTTGCAGTTAAATTTAATCATCCTTTTTAGATGCTAGGGACACTTTTTTTCTTTATTTACAGAGAATGTCTTGGTGATTAATTTACATCCCAGGTTGATTCAGTAGAAGTCTGGCTCTGTCTTGTTGGGACTTACATGTCTATTTGAGGTAAAAAAGAATTAGCATTCACTTTCCTTGCAATCTGTTTTCTCAAATGTTAACCATCAAACGGAGGATATTTGCAGGGCCACCGTCCAACAGTTTCAGTCCAAAAATATCATTAGACACATACACCAGGGCTGACTGTTCACAGTGGGGAAAACATCACCAATACATATGTGTTGGAAGTGTTTAATTATAATTAAATAACCGCCAAACCAAGCTACATTCAGCTGCATTATAATGTGATTAAAGGCTTGCATGAAGAAATGACAGGGTCTGCCTTGCTAGTTTTACTTTCTAATCCTTTCTTATAGGATTAACATTGGTTTTATTTGTGTGTTTCTTTTAAATGTTCTTATTATTCCTCTATTTCAGGATACAAATACCATTTTGTCTCATGTCAATGCTGCTGCATGGACAAATGTAATCTTTTTCACACGATAATTTTGTGATTATAGTCTGTTCCACATACAGTCTCAATTATTAATAGCATATATTAATTTTTGCTATTTACTACACTTCTATTTTGCCCACTGATACAGACAATATGATTGAATAGAATCTGATGTCTTCCATTGCTCTTACTTTCTTACTCCATCCCCTGTTTGTTTCCATTATCAGTCACCAAATCAGACATTTTTCACATATATTGCACAACACGTTGTAGAGGAGCATTGGTTGTCCTTAATGCAGTCCAGAAACCATCTTAGAATGGAGATCTTAAAAAGTAGTGAATGTTCTCCAGCAAATGCCCATTTATAGGGTCTGAGAAAGGAATCCACCCATATATTTTATGTCAATATTATTCAAATCAAGCTCAGTGAATTTGCATATTGAACACCTATAGAGGTTGGCAATTGTTTCCACTCTTGGAAATCATCCAGTCACTAATCAATTGTCTTTAAGTTTAAGGCTGAGGTTCTCAAATTTGCCCACGAATTTGGGTTGAATTTTAATGAGAACTGTGTATTCTGATCACCCAAGTGGATTTATAAACCTTAGCTTTAAAGCACAGGGACAAATCTTGCTCCCATTCAAAACTATTGTAAACTCTCGTTCATTTTGATGGGAACTGGATCAAGCCCTTAGATTTCTCTTTAGCAGCTTTGTTCAAAAAGGTTATTTTATTATACTTTGATAGAAGGAATGTCTTTATGGGTCTAGCCCCGAAGACTTTACTCAATAGCGTTAAGCTTTAAAGATAGGAAACTATGGTGGAAGAACAGAATTTGCCCTTTTTTATTTATTGCAGAAGTTCCTAATCTAAATTTCTCCAAAGTTCAAGGTTATTTGGATCTAAGAGTTTAGTTTAGCTCAATTTCTAAATGGCTGATCTCACACTTTGAAGCCATTTTCATTTTATATTAGTCTCTTGTTTTAAAACTCTGTGCACACACCTTTTTATTTTAAAATAAGAGTTTCAATGCACTCATGAGAATAGTAATGTACATGTTTAATAATTCTAAGTACTTTCTGAGAATCCTTATAGGAAGCAGCCTGACTTAACATTTATTTTGACTTAAAACTGGGATTTGTGATGTAGCATTAGTCCGGAAGTACCACATGAAACAAAGTTTCTGAACAGAACTAGCTTTCTACATGTGATAACAGAGACCAAAATTATCCTTCCCCTGGCATCTGCAAGAGACAGCACTTAAAAAGTAAATTCTCTCCACAGGCTATTGAAATTAAGCACAGTGATCTCATACAAAGCACAGTGCAGCTGGTACCACGGGATGAAGACAGTCAAATCCTTTATAATAGAAAAATGAAGTCAGACCAAGCTTGCATCCTTTCTTTCACAAAATGTAATTATATAAACTACAAAGCTCCATTATAGACAATGTTTATAATTAGCAACTATTTTCTCTTAATTTTAAATAAAGCATGTTAGCTGTTGATGTCATGCCAACATATTTTCTACAGATGCTGCAAACAATGAATAATCAGAAATCCAGTTCTGTTGTTTCTGTTATAATTATTTCAAATTGTTAGAACCCATAATAAAAATCAATGTAAGAAGAAACACCATTACATGTTGATAAACATCATGCTCTTTTAATTTCAGGCAAAACTACTGAATATTAACCAGTGTGGAAAATAGTTCCCCCCCCCCCCCCCCCCGCAACTGGCGTACAGGATTCTATTTGTGTTTTTCTGTATATTCAAGTTCAGTTCTTTTTGTGGTTTTCATAACCTTCTGGTTCTGTTCTATGGAAGTCTGCAGATGTATATAGACAGTGTCCAAAGAGCACTTTTGCTTGTGGTTTATGTTTATAAAATGTCAGTCTTAATTAGAGTTGAAACAAATGGTGCTGCAATAATTTGAATAGGGATGACTTAGTTATCCATCAGAATAAACTGAAACTACCATTGTTCATTACATAAAATGGGTTTATATAGCACGCCTTGCAAATGTAGGCCCTGATTTTGCATTGTAATCTAGTAGAACAGACCATAAATGTAATTTAGCACAGGTCTACACTACTGAATCCAGTGCAGGATCAGGACAAACTGATTCAAACAAGGAGGAAGAAAGTATATCGGAGCTGGAAAGGTCTGTTCTGAGATCATTCATATAGTTCCCCATTGTTAAAGGAACTGCTGCCTCTTGATAGTACAGAATTGAAACAGTTGATTGAGTTGGAGTCTGGCTGTCAACTAATGTATATCAGAAAAAATATATATTTTAACATGAGAGATGGTATAAGACTATCTGTATGCTTTGCTTCAGCTTTAGGATATTGTTGGAAGTATGACTATATTATAGTAACAATGTTGTGCTCTGCCTTTCAGGGAGTGACAAAAGGGGACCCATTTCCATTTGTCACCTGGCAGCCACCTGGAAAAACTGAAAGGCTGGGGACACAGGGTTGATGTGACTGCTTAAACCGTCTCCTTCTTCTAAAAAGCTTCACTGGTGGCAAAAGCTGGCCTTTAATATTTCAGCTGCTGTGAATGATCATAAGTTATTTCTTAATATCTTTCTTCTGGCCAATATATTGCCACCGTAAAGGAAGGTGGGTGGTGAAGTCTTCTCAGAGGCCACAGCCCATTTAAATGGTAAACATTGTCCTTGTTTCTTTTGGAGTACTGTATCTCAAATAGCTCAAGGCTGCAATCTCTGACAGTAGGCATCTGTATCAGAGCATCAGAGCCTCCCCATAGAAAAATAAATCCCTCTATTGTTTTTATTGCTATTTTGCTTTTCAACTTGACAGTCCCCTCTTTCTCTATTAGATCTTACTGAGCAACTAAAAATGCAGAAAAGTGAAATGCAAAGCAAACACACAACAATCAGTGCCACTCCAACTCCTGCTGGCGTTTCCACTTTGTCAAAAACTGCCAGAAGTAAAGAGAACTATTTAAACGGTGTCAGTTGACAAGTATCCAGCGGTGCCACCAGGAACAACTAGAAAAATCTATATCAGCACTGTCAAGCTTTTTATTATTATTATTTTATTTTAAACCTGAACAACACCTGCTGTAGAAGCATTATTTGATCAAAAACATAGATTCCTTGAGGAATTTGATTGCAAAATGATCCTCTTGGTGTTTATTCTTTTTTAAAATGGATTTATAAAGTAAATTAGAATTTCTCAAATTTACATGAGAGTCATCCAGTGCACCTCTTGGATAACTCACATGACATGTATGCCTTGATCCTGCAATTAGCTCAACTAGGCAGGCTCTTGCACCCCTATTGATCTCCATCGACATAAATCCACCAGAGCACAAGGGCCTCTCTGCATGGATCTAACTGCAGATTGAAAAACCCATCTTTCTCAGATTGTAAGAGCTCTGACCTCTTGTGTCTGTCCAGTGATGTATGCCAAGATGGCTTCTTTTCTCTCCTTTATCCTTCCCAAACTCACTGTTTTGATCCCAGATTCAGGATGATGTCATGCTGTTCTTCCCTTGTTGTGGGCTTCCCAAACTTTAGGAAAATGAAACCAGTCATAATAATCCCGGAAATCCTACCTACATATCTTTCCATTGTGGGAAAGAGAGGTAGAAATCTTCAAAATAAGAACATAAGAATGGCCATACTGGGTCAGACCAAAGGTCCATCCAGCCCAGTATCCTGTCTGCCAACAGTGGCCAATGCCAGGTGCCCCAGAGGGAGTGAACCTAACAAGTAATAATCAAGTGATCTTTCTCCTGCCATCCATCTCCACCCTCTGACAAACAGAGGCTAGGGACACCATTCCTTACCCATCCTGGCTAATAGCCATTAATGGACTTAACCTCCATGAATTTATCTAGTTCTCTTTTAAACCCTGTTATAGTCCTAGCCTTCATAACCTCCTCAGGCAAGGAGATCCACACGTTTACTGTGCACTGTGTGAAGAACTTCCTTTTATATTTTTTAAACCTGCTGCCCATTAATTTTATTTGGTGGCCCCTAATTCTTATATTATGGGAACAAGTAAATAACCTTTCCTTATTCACTTTATCCACACCACTCATGATTTTATCTACCTCTATCATATCCCCCTTAGTCTCCTCTTTTCCAAGCTGAAAAGTCCTAGTCTCTTTAATCTCTCCTCATATGGAACTCGTTCTAAACCCCTAATCATTTTAGTTGCCCTCTCTGAACCTTTCCTAATGCCATTATATCTTTTTTGAGATGAGGAGACCACATCTGTACGCAGTATTCAAGATGTGGGCATACCATGGATGTATATAAGGGCAATAAGATATTCTCCGTCTTATTCTCTATCCCTTTTTTAATGATTCCTAACATCCTGTTTGCTTTTTTGACTGCCGCTGCACACTGTGTGTACGTCTTCAGAGAACTATCCATGATTACTCCAAGATCTCTTTCCTGATTAGTTGTAGCTAAATTAGCCCCCATCATATTGTATGTATCGTTGGGGTTATTTTTTCCAATGTCCATTACTTTACATTTATCCACATTAAATTTCATTTGCCATTTAGTTGCCCAATCACTTAGTTTTGTGAGATCTCTTTGAAGTACTTCACAGTTTGCTTTGGTCTTAACGATCTTGAGCCGTTTAATATCATCTGCAAACTTGGCCACCTCACCGTTTACCCCTTTCTCCATATCATTTATGAATAAGTTGAATAGGATTGGTCCTAGGCCTGACTCTTGGGGAACACCACTATTTACCCCTCTCCATTCTGAAAATTTACCATTTATTCCTACCCTTTGTTCCCTGTCTTTTAACCAGTTCTCAATCCATGAAAGGATCTTCCCTCTTATCCCATGACAACTTCATTTACGTAAAAGCCTTTGTTGAGGGACCTTGTCAAAGGCTTTCTGAAATCTAAGTACACTATGTCCACTCTATCCCCCTTGTCCACATGTTTGTTGACCCCTTCAAAGAACTCTACTAGATTAGTAAGACATGATTTCCCTTTACAGAAACCATGTTGACTTTTGCCCAACAATTTATGTTCTTCTGTGTGTCTGACAATTTTATTCTTTACTATTGTTTCTACTAATTTGCCCGGTACTGACATTAGACTTACCGGTCTGTAATTGCCGGGATCACCTCTAGAGCCCTTTTTAAATATTGGCGTTTCATTAGCTATCTTCCAGTCACTGGGTACAGAAACTGATTTAAAGGACAGGTTACAAACCATAGTTAATAGTTCCGCAATTTCACATTTGAGTTCTTTCAGAACTCTTGGGTGAATGCCATCTGGTCTCAGTGACTTGTTACTGTTAAGTTTATCAGTTAATTCCAAAACCTCCTCTAACACTTCAATCTGTGACAATTCCTCAGATTTGTCACCTACAAAGGACGGCTCAGGTTTGGGAATCTCCCTAACATCCTCAGCCCTGAAGACTGAAGCAAAGAATTAATTTAGTTTCTCTGCAATGACTTTATAGTTTTTAAGTGCTCCTTTTGTATCTCAATCATCCAGGGGCCCCACTGGTTGTTTAGCAGGCTTTCTACTTCTGATGTACTTAAAAAAACATTTTGTTATTACCTTTTGAGTTTATAATATGCTTCCTCTCCTTTCTTGCATTCTTTGCTGAGCAATGAACTACTTTACTGGTCAGCATTGTTAATGATCATCCTTGATATCCTAATTAGTATTCTTGGAAGTAAATGGGATAAATGGCACTTCGGAGCTATTGTTACAGGCTCCCTGCAAACTCAGACAGATATCACTACATCAGCACATTGGCCTCCAGGGCATTTATGTTCTTAGGCTTTAGGAGACAGAGGCGTAAAATGAGTATTGGACTGCTGAGGTATCTTCATTCTTTAATATTCATGGCTTTATGTTAATCTGGGCTATATGGTTGGCCTGGGCTGCTGGAATGGGTTTGAATCATTTATTTTTGTATGGATTTGGCTGGTTTTAATGTCATGACAAAGATATCTAATACCTTATTTATTAATTAATAAGTTAATTATTCATTGGAAACAGGAATAAAGAAAATAAAATAATAATTCACCCTCTGTAAGGGCATGTTTGTTCCACAAATTATATCCTCTGATGCTTTGTGTAGTCTTATGGATCAGTATGACATTTTAAACTCTAGGCTTTCATCATATGGTTCGTTTTTTATAGTTTATATTTGTGCCAAACAGCTTGTTGAAGCTGGAGTGAAGCATGTTTATGATAATACAAGAGGGAAAAAATCCCATTCTTCATTTGCATTTTAGTTGGAGTCTCTAAACCTGTCCATAATATATTATTCCAGCATAGAAGGCAATCCAAGATCATACTCCAAAGCCAGGCTTGTTCTTTGTTTTGTTTTGTTTCACCCTTCAAGGCACTATTGTCAAAGTGCATCTGACAGTAATTAGTAATTATCTGTACCACTATGGTTTTTTCCCGTTGTAGATTGAAATTTATTTTGCTCTTGTTGGCATGTGAAGGTTAAAGCTGCAGCAAACCGTTCACCCCACTAGCAGGCTCATGTGACCAGCCCCTGGAAAACTAAATATTGAGCTTTCAAGCCTTTCTGCTATTTGTTTTCTTATGAATAGTATGGCTGAAGGATATGTTACGAATTGAGACTAGAAGACTATCTAGGAGATATAAAATGTTACAAGTGTCAGAAGTGTTGTGAAAATAAAATTCTTATGAATATGAAATATGAGATTATATATAAATCAATATGGGAATTTAAGGCAGCTAAAAAAAAGTTTTTTTATTCCCAAAAATACCAGAGAAGTGGTGGTGGTGGGGGTGGGGGGGGGGGGGGAATGATGGTGAATTTATTCTCAGATGCACCAACAGATAGTTCTAACCTCAAGCCCCAATTCTGCTATTAAGAATGCATGAATGGTATTCTGCAAGTGCAAATTGCAAGACTGAGCCCTAAAAGAAAAATTATTTACCTTAAACATATTTGATTCTGATATATTTTGTGGTACCAATCCACTTCATTAAAGCAAGGCCAATTTACACCAGCTTGAGGGTCTGACCCATATTTATTATATGTATACTTTTGCCAAGAAATAAGAAAAATAGTAGTCACTAGTTATCTAGCCGCTGTAGTCACATCATTTGCTTATTCCCATAATGTGCACAGCAATACCTAATGTGCATACATTAATTTGATACAATGGTTAAAAAATATAGGAAAATTAAAATTATTTTTTAAATTCTCTAGGTTTTTAAGGTGGTTCCTGTGTAACCCTTTTATTTGTTTTACTCCTACTAAATTCTGTATGACTTTTCCATAAGGGATGAGACAGAGAAACCTTAGAATATTATTGTGCCTTTAATGGCCTCCTCTATTGCCTTTAATTATGTGTGCCAGACTAGCTATGGTAACTTCCCTGGAGCTAAAGAAATTTAAGAAGATCCAATGTGTTCTGTATGATAATAATGGCAGGCAGTTGATCTGTTAAATATCAGGGTAAACTGGAGAGCATAAGTAGGTGAAATAGTGGGAGCTTTTTACTTTCACATCTCTAGTTGACATTTTGCTTTCTTATATTTACTTTCATTATTGCAAAACTTTAAGATGACATGGAAATATTTTAATATTTGCTAGAGAGACGTAATTAAAGTATTGAAGCTTCTTTGTGTAGCCTGTAGCAGTAATTACTACAAAGCAGCTGAAATGAAGTGTGTAATCAAGCTAAGGGTGTATTGAAAAACTCATAAAAAATAAAACTATGCTTTTTCATCTATAATCGTGTCCTAATAGACCTGGCACAGATTCTAAAAGTCTGACTACCAGAAATTTCATTTGGATAGCAGCTAAAATGAATGGTTGCGAGGGGAGCATCGGCACAGTCTCAATTAGAAAAATGAGGGTAGGAGCTTAGAGTGGTGGCAGCCAATGGGATGAATAAAGACAGCCAATTTCTGAGAGAAGAAGAAAAAAATGATCCAGCAAGCAGTGAGAGGGGATACAAGTGAAAACCCACTGGAACCCTAATATAGATTGAAAAGAGCCTTAGCATCCAGGTTCCATTAGGGTAAGCATCCAAAGGTTCAAATGCTTATTGAAACTATTTAAGACCCTTGGGTCTGCACAACTGGCTAAGAATCTCACAATAACTGGTTTTCTTGAGAGCTTCCTGGCATTTCCACTTCCTCTCTTAACTAGAAAACCTGTGAAATCACCCTCCATCATGTTATCTCTGGATTCTTTCTTTTAGCCAAAGCCAGAACCAAGAAGTGAAAATATATTTATCAGAACTTCAGAAATGTATCAAAAAATTACTGACCATCTCTAGCCAAAATTCTAGTGATGGATTCAAGAGATGAAACAATATACACACATTACGTCTTCATAATGTATCTGAAAGCAACACATGAGCTGGTCTTCAGTAGAAAATTTTGTGGTGAATGTGATTGTGAAGTGGTTGAATTAAGTGATGTGATGCTGACCATGACTAACCAACCAATGGAAACCAGGAGAAGCTATTCTGCATTAGACATCATAGTCGGCATTTCTTGCCACTACGTTTGCACAAGATCTCCAAGATATGTCCTACCATCTGCTCACGCTGCCAAAACACTTGTGCAAGCCCTAACTGTAGTGATCTCTATGTCTATAGCAACACTCCATACCCCTCAAGCCAATTACAAATGCTGCTGGTAAGATCATCATCCATCTCATTGAGCGTGCTATGTTACCCCTTCTAAGTCTTTGATCCCCTCCACAAGTATCAAACACAAACTTCTTGTCCTAATCTTCAAAATTCTGTTTGGTTCCACCCTCTTATCATGAGGTTGATTCCTACCATTCCCCCACAAATGATTCCAGTCTCAATCATCTGCTTCTCTGTTTCTCCCAGAATCATTTTTCTGATTTCTCTCATGCATATGTAAGGAAACTATTGGCCCCTTACTAAAATTTGTGAGTGATTTTGCTTGGCCCTTTTCCCATACCAGGAGAAAGTGGAATAGCCAAAAAGGAGTCAGGATCCTGGAATTGACAGGGCCTCTGACCAATCAGAAAGCTCCAGACCAAAGCCAATGCGAAATAGTCAGGACCCCAAGTCAGTCTGATTCATCAGGCAGCTGGGCCAATCAGGGCCTCTGTGTTCTGGGGGAAGGAGAGACAGAGAGCAGCACCACAGCAGGCTAAGGGGGCTCTGCCTGGAAGCCAGGAAGAGCTGCCTAAAGCCACAATGAAAAGTATCAGAGAGCCAGCGAGCAGCGCGAAGATGGGTCATTATGGAAAGCTGAAAACACAACATGAAAATGTGAAGGGACCTGAGGAAGGACGTGAACAGCAGCAGTAGTGAAAGCAAGGACCTTGAGAGAGTCACCTGGGCATCAGAGACAAGCAGCAAGTAGAATGAAAAACGGTTACAGAGAAACCTCTCAAGGAGAGTAAGTGGAGTATCAGGGAGGGGGACAAACTGTGGAATGCAGTAACACCCCTCACTATACTGCTCTGAGACCAGCTGTGCAGAGGAACCATAACTAGCACGAGGTTTGGGGAGTTCCAAGCAGCCCCTGAGTCCTGGAAGAAGGTAGCAAGTCTTTTGGGGTAGCTTCAGCCCACTCAAAGTAGATTTTTCTGGTCCATTCCTAAGGCATAGACTTGGGTGAGCTGTGCATAGCCCCGGACAAAGGTGGCCCCATCCTCACAGTAAAAAGAGTGAGTGGGGATCAGAGGAGGACTTCTTTTTCTCTTTTTCTCTCCTTTTCAGTTGACTATTGGGGTCTGTGAGTGGACCACTCCCCCCAAGTGAGTTCTCAGCTGGTGCATTCACCCATTTGGGAACTGGATCTTCTTCATTCACCAAAGTCTACTTTGAAACAACATCTAGTGATCTTTTGAACCAGGGTCAATGTTGTAGGGGAAGATTTTGGGCTTGCACAAAAAAGACAAAAAAGTGTGTATGTGTGTGTGCATGGGGGGTATTCGTGTGTTTCTAGACACTGTGATGATGATTTCAGTGGAATTCCAAGTGAAGTCATAATCTGGTGAGTACGGAATTATCCTCATCACACATCCCTTCTGGAACTGTCAAACCAAAGAGCTAAGTGTCACCACCCCACAGGAGAGACTGTTCCTGTTTAAAGCTGGGTGGTTTGTTGTATGTACACATACAGAGTAAATAGTTTAGTATGTTTTCTCATCTGGGTGCAGGAAATATTGTAAGGATTCCTTTTCGTATATTTTAAAATCTTTCAACTGCTTAGTATATTTTGAAGCCTTCTATAAAGCTGTCTCTTGTTTTTAGGCTGTTCCTGAGAAATATAAATCTGTTTTTTTTAATTTGGTGTTTTGTGTGTGTGCCCTTTTTAACATTTTAGTTCAAAATAAAGCTACTACCCCAGCTCGGGGTTTGTTACTTATTGGGAATCTAGTAACTGTGTGGATCTGATGTGGTAAGCAAAGCAATGGAGGAGGAGGTACTGTGACAAGAGGGTGAGGCTATTTGAAAGCTCCCTCACCATAGTTTCCAGTGTTCAATCTGTCCCCAGGTCTCATAGGGCAGCTGTGACATCCCTCAAGAGGGAGGGTAATTGGGTTGCAGCCTTAAACCCAATTCCAGAGTCTTCTGGAGACCGAGTAGTCAAGACCCTGCTGGCGTAGCCAGGCTAGGTAGATCAGAAGAAGGAAGTCCCCTAGAAGTAAGTGTCCCACCCCTTCCCATAGGTGGGGAACCACACCCACACAGCCTGTTTCTCTGGGGGTGGTGAGAGATGGGTTGCTGATTGTCCCATTGAGATAACAAAGGGTGCGGTGGGGTGCCATTTTACATTACCCCAGCCCCATGACATTTTGGTGCCATAAACAGGATAGGATTAGATCCTCTCTTACTCTGTAGAGAAGTGTAAGTCTTGGATAGTTGTTCAGACACAGTGGGCAGCAGTGGGACATAAGTGAAGATCATGGAAGAGAGAAGTGAGCAGTTAAAAGAGCTCCAGAAGAATCCAAGTAACCAGAGCAGGCCAGGTTCTTGCAACAGGCCCGAGAGGTGCAGAGAGATGCTATGTCCCTTGTCAGACCCATTATTGAGAAGCAGTTAGCACAGCCAGCTGCATTGTATATATCCTGCAATCACCCAATCCCTGATTTCTCTCGATATCCCACCAAACCAGGAGATCTCAAAGTGGGAGAGTGGGTAGCTGCCACTAAAGCTGCCCTGAGGATCTTGCAAGTTCCAGCAGAGGATCAGGTCAAGTTCGTCAAACAGTATATAGGGGGGCAAGCACACAGTACTGTCAAGTTCTCCAGTTTTACCAAGGAGAAGGACATCCAAAAATATTTCAGGAGTTGACAGAGGTCTATGGGGACAAGTTACCCTTGGACACCAGGCTGAAGGTGTTAGTGAAAACAAGGTCCTAAAGAGTCTATTAGGGCCTTTGCCCATGATTTGAGAGAGGATGAGTGTGGTGCAACAAGGAGAGCGAAGTAGGGTTTCACATCCAGAGGTCATACTAAAGGAGCAACTTGCCCTGGACTTCCATGATGGTCTCTTGAAAAAGAAGGTGAAATGGAAGAACAAAGAAAACCTGGACTTAGCATGTGTGGAACTGATGCAAGCCACTATCAAATGGGTGGAGGAAGAGACCTTGGCCAAAGTAGGTGCACCTAGCTCTAGCAACTGATTTTGCTAGACCCTTGGTTCACTCCACCACATCTGAGCATGGCCAGAAGGGTCTAAATCTGGAGAGTCTGAGTGAGGCTATCCAACTCCTTGTCACATGACAGGAGGAGTTATTCCAGCTCGTAACATCACAGAGCAGTGAGGCCAAGAGAGAGAACTCCTGTATCAAAAGGCCCAAGTGAACAGCATGGAGGAATAGGGAAAGTACATCTGTTATTTCTGTGAGAAGCTAGGACATATAGCCCAGGAGTTTCCAATTCAGGGTCCTCAACGGGAGGCTCCAACCAAGATTCCTCCATCTAAAACAACCTGACCTACCATGGTGATAGCTCAGGGGTTTGAGCATTGGCCTGCTAAACCCAGGGTTGTGAGTTCAATCCTTGAGGGGGCCATTTAGGGATCTGAGGCAAAAATCTGTCTGGGGACTGGTCCTGCTTTGAGCAGGGGGTTGGACTAGATGACCTCCTGAGGTCCTTTCCAACCCTGATATTCTATGATTCTATGAAAATGACAAGGACTTTCTTGTGATAGTGGTGGATGATGTGAAGATGAGTTTCTGGCCAGTAATATTTAACAGAGTAGATGGCTTTGAAGAGTCATTGGAGCAAATCCTAACACAAAAGTGCTGTAAAATCGCACAGAATCTATTGGAGAAAAAGTCAAGTTACACAGTAGGGGATTTTCAGACACTCCCAGATGAAAACCCTTGCATTGGACCCATCCTGATTATGGTAGAGAGTAAACAGAAGCCTGACACTCTCTAAGGGCAAGAACAACAGATGATCCATCCCTGCCTTTGCTAAAATGCTGGGAAAGGCTGAAGCTTGAGAAAGGGGTTGTGGTCTGAGCCATTCTTGATCTGACAAGTGGTGAGGAGATACATCAGCTAATCATCTCTGTCTGTCTGAGATGACCAGTGTTTGAGACAAAACATGACCATAGTGGACACTCTGGTGCCAGAGCAACAATGGAAGTCATCCGATGGAGATTGTGTTGGACTAACATGTAACAAGAGATCAAACAATGGATTAAGCAGTGCAAGTGATATGCCTTGGCCAAACACCTGTCTCCCCACAACTGAAACTTTCTGGGATGTATAAACACAACTGTCCACTGGAGGCAGTGGCTATTAACTACACATTATGAGAGAAAACTTCAGATGGATTTCATAATGCATTTGTACTGGCAAATTTGTCCATTCACTTTACCATTGCATATTCAGTGACCATTTGAAGCTCCTTCTTTTATTTGTTCTGTATGGGTTGACCATAAGATTTAAATGGATCTGATGACACAATTCTATCCGTTAACATCTCATTGAGATGAATGTGGCAGAGAGTTAGTTAGTTCAGACCTCTTAAAGCTATTATTTAGGATCTCTCTTTGCAGCTGACTCAGCATAGCATTGCTCTTGCAGTCAGTTAATATTTGGAAGATTTTTTGTGCAACAATAAGTTTAGAAACTTCAGTGTGGGTACTCTTTGTGGGTGATATTATAGCCTGTAGGCATGGCCCAGAATTGCTGTTAACCTTGTTCCCAAATTGAGTGCATCTGCTTATCACAAAACTTTTTTCTTTATACAAGAAATAAAGGCCTGATTCACTACCTATTTGGATAATTTTTACAATATTCCAGTATCTCCAAACATTGGATACACTGGTCTCCCTTGTCTATCATATTATCAGGATTTGTAGTCTCCACTGCACTCCATTCTTTCTTCTCTCTGATCCCCTCCATCACAGAAAGTATGCGTTCATATATTAGCGTTGTCCAAAGGACAACAATTTAATCTTGCTAGAACTTCTGAGGTTTTAAAATTTGTTTTTGTTCCACATTGGAATGAAAACAAAATACTTTGGATGCTTTTTGTGAAATAGAATTGTGTTGAAATGGATGTTTTCAGATAAAAAACCTCAGGTTTTCAATTCTTTTCTCTCTTTTCCTTGGCTTTCCTACACAGGACATTACTGCACAACAAGCAATGGTGTGAATGTAAAGGGCACTAACTTACTGTGCAGTAACATCCCATGTGAACATTGCTACAGTGCTCTAAAAGTCTTGGAGTGCATTTTGGCTTACCACACTTTACAAGTAGTAGTAACCAAAGAGCACCCCAGGACCTTTACTATACTGTAGTGGTGTCCATGTGGGACATTAATGCATTGTAAAGTAGTGCGCTGCAGATTTGTGACCTGGCTTGCCATGCAATAACATCCTGTGTAGACATGTTCTTTCTCCCATCCCCCTGAGAAGTGCCCTGGATCTCAAAATTCTTCTAGATAATATCATCATCAGAAATAAGATGTCACCACAAAGTATTTTCACTTTGGCTTTGACAAAACAGCATATTTCAAAGAAATGAAATTTTGTCTAAAATATTCCAACCATCTCTAGTATATATACACACTAAATATGTGTGCATATAGAAATATGTGGTTACATATGTTTCACTATCCCTTTCAATCTTTCACTTCCTCACAGTAGAAAAAAAGAGCAAAATATGGTTGATATCCCACTGCTGCTTTTGTGTGAACAGAGTCTTCATATTACTGGGCCAGATCCTAAGCTGAAGTAAACCGGTCTAGCTGTTCAATGCTATATTAATTTACCCCAACTGAGGATCTGGCATTACATAATTTGATGTAAAAAATATCCAGTACCCTCAAATTTAAAGAAAGAAAGAATAACTGGGGATTGTGGAATCATCTGGAAGACCCTAGATAAACTTTTAAAGTTAAAAACTAATCTCTAATTACCCAATTCTCTATTCACCTATTCTTATCATTATCTACTTCCTCACCTTTCCAATAGGGGTTTGATTTTGCTCCCATTGATTTGGATGGTGCAGAAGCCTATATCTATATATAAAATTCTGACTAGTGTTTATAACACTGTATAGGGAAGTGTTATTACTGATCTTCATTATGTCATCAGTCTACAACCTTGGTATGAGTGAGAACAGACCGATCTAGCCAGTCATAATTGTCAGGAAGAGCCATGGGATCATAAGTATGGGTTTAGTATATAGAGCCTAGATTAGAAGAGAATATGTATACTGTTAGAAAAAGCTTGGATTAACTATTGAGAGGAAGGTGATGGAATAGTGAGGTTAATATATCAGAGGGCACATTTCTTACTTGAAATGTACTAAAAGTTCATTTCTTACATAGAAAAAGTCAGTTTAGGCTTCTCCCCAATGTGTTACAAGTGAATTCACTGATACAGAGAGTCCTCCAACACTCTGACACTTCTTAAAATTACCAGCAACGTTTTACAATTGTTATGTTCACACATACATCAAAAGACCAAACTTGTATTTTCTTATGTTCATCTCATAGGGTTGCTGAGTATGCTTCCTGTCAGGCTTTGTTTCAAAGAGTATTATGCAATGTTCATCACAATGCAATCACTGAATGAAAACATATATAGAATGCCACTTCACCTCAGCTGCTTGAAGTCTGTTTTTTCCTTTAAAGATCCCTAGAAGTCTCTGCTCTCTTTTCAGCTGGAGAAACATTATTTCCTTCTGAAAATCTTGATGCTATTGCAGAAGAAGATTATGGTACCCAATGAAAGAAATGCTAGGGATTTGCTGAAAGCAAATGCTATAGTTTGATGTTAATAATAAAATATTATAAATAATAATAAAAATGTTAATAATAAAAATAATATCTGCGCCAGCCTCTGGGAGGGGGGTGCCGGGGTAGCTCGGGAGACACTCGCAGCTGTGGGATGGGAAAAAGGGAGTGAATTCCTCAGAAAGATACAGTTTTGCGAACAATGAATATAGTCGTTCTCTGTGAACAAGACCATGCACAGCACCTATCACATGCGCACTCAGTACAAGGTCGAATTTTCGGCCTTCCCATTGCGTGCCTGGGGTCTTGCTGTAAAGATCACACAAGCGGGGCTGGACAACGGAATTCGGCTAGCAGGCGGACATGGTAAGCCGTAGACTTTGGGCTGTTTAAAGCTTAATTTATAGCAGTGCCCTCCTTTCACGTTCCAAGCAATGCTCCTAGCGTTGGCCAGTTCCTGCTGCCGGCAATCCGGCCAGCATGAACTCTGTCCCTGTCCCACCCCCCCTCACGGCTGTCCCCGGGAAAGATCCCTCCATGCTGCACCTGTCATGCCTCCACCGCGTGACTGTAAATGGCTGGTTACAGTTATGTAAAAGAACAGGCAATCAGTCCCAATACTAACATTCCCCTAATTCAAAGCAGGTCACCATAAGTGATATCACTCTGATGAGGATTTCGGAAACAGAGAAAGACTGCATGCTGCGTGGATGCCAGCAAGCACCAGGGCCGTATGCCGCCATGCTTTGCGAGGCAATGATCCCGGAGTACTTGCTGCTAGCCTGGCACAGAAAAGTTTCCTACCATGGAGGACGCAATAAGGCCGCTCTCCCCAGGAACCTGATGCAAAGGCTTTCACAATACCTCCAGGAGACCTTTGTGGAGATGTACCAGGAGGATTTCTGCTCTATCCCCGGATATATTGACAGAATTTTCCAGTAGCTGCACTGGAAAGGACTAAAAACTAAAGCGCCTAGGTCAAACTAATCATGAAAAACCGGACATGTTGACAAACTTTTCCAGTAGCTGCACTGGCAAGGACAAGAAACTAAAGCGCCTAGGGCAAACTAATCATGAAAAACCCATTGTTAAGATACCATTCCTATTCTGTTCAAAATAAATGTTTAAAACACTTACCTACTGATGTTTCCCCTGATTCACGGTCTGGGTTACCGCCTTGGAAGGGTTGGTAGGGGATCTCCATGAGGGTGATGAAGAGATCCTGGCTGTCGGGGAAATCAGCGTTGAAAGCGCTGTCGACTGCCTCGTCCTCCTCATCTCCTTCCTCATCTTCCCCATCCGTGAACATCTCCGAGGAAGCGGCCGTCGACAATACCCCATTATCAGAGTCCACGGACAGTGGTGGCGTAGTGGTGGCGGCCGCACCTAGAATGGAATGCAGTGCCTCATAGAAACGGCATGTGTGGGGCTGGGATCTGGAGTGTCCATTTGACTCTTTGGTCTTCTGGCACCCTTGTCTCAGCGCCTTAATTTTCACGCGGCACTGCGTTGCATCCCAGCTGTATCCTCTCTCCGTCATGGCTTTGGAGATCTTCTCGTATATCTTCGCATTCCATTTTTTCGATCGCAGCTCGGAAAGCACGGACTCATCGCCCCACACAGTGATCAGATCCAAGACTTCCCGATCAGTCCATGCTGGGGCCCTCTTTCTATTCTGTGATTGCATGGTCACCTCTGCTGGAGAGCTCTGCATCCTTGCCAGTGCTGCTGAGCTCGCCACGATGTCCAAACAGGAAATGAGATTCAAACTGACCAGACAGGAAAAGGAATTCAAATTTTCCCGGGGCTTTTCCTGTGTGGCTGTTCAGAGCATCCGAGCTTGGACTGCTGTCCAGAGCATCAACAGAGGGGTGCACTGTGGGATAGCTCCCGGAGCTATTAGCGTCGAATTACATCCACACCTACCCTAATTCGACATGGCCATCTCGAATTTAGCACTATTCACCTCGTCGGGGAGGAATACAGAAATCGATTTAAAAAGACCTCTATGTCGAAATAAATAGCTTCGTTGTGTGGTCGGGTGCAGGGTTAATTCGAGTTAACGCTGCTAAATTCGACATAACCTCCTAGTGTAGACCAGGCCATAGCAACTCTGCATTTAACTTGGGTTAGCAGCTCGGGTTTAACCCTGTAAGGAGGCCTGAGGCTGAAGTCAAGCTTCTAACCCGAGTTAAGAGTCTCCACTGCAATTTTAACCTGAGTTAGCTAATGTGGGTCATCTAACACAAGTTAAGAACGCAGCTTTTATTTGTAGTGTAGACATACCTGAGTGACTTCCAGTAGTTCATTGAGCAATGTGACTTACAACTGTAAAATGGGTATGATAATAATACCTCCTCATCTCACAGGGGTGTTGTGAAAATAAATGAAATAATGTTTGTGAAGCTCTCAGCCATTATAGTGATTAGTGCCATAGAAAACCCCATGAGGAAATTAATAGTTTTGATTTCAAAATAGGGTTTGAATAGTGTGAAGGACATGAGACCTGGGGCCACACATTGAACAACAAAGATAAAATATTGAATAGCTGCTTATTCAGTAACTACCATCCAGCCTGTGCACTAACTGAGGCAGGGAGTCATCTGGAAAAAGTAGTATGTGACCATATTATTAAGACTTTATCATAATGAAAATGCACAAAGTTGCACAGGCAAATTTAATTCTGGCATGTCCTAGCTTCTGATTGGTTGACTCCATGACAATAATGTTCTTTTAACTTAGTTTTGTGTTTTTTTTATATATATATATATATATATATATATATATATGTGTGTGTGTATGTGTGCATGTGCATATATTTAACATGTATATGAGTGAGTATTTTAATATGTTTATATAAAATATTTTGTATAAAATACTCACACGTACGTGTTAAATTGTGGATATCTTTTAAAATTGTAAAGTGGAACTTGAGAGATAAAAACTCACTCCTACAAGTAATGAACATATGGAAACTGCTCAGACCAATAGAAAATAGTGAAAAAATCTGAAAATGCACATAAGTTATCCTTGAAATATCCTAGCCACTTACATGGCAAGGAAAAATATCCACAGTATTTGGATTGTCTGATTCTCTGTTTTTGATGTATTTCATAAAGGAGAATAAGTATATAAGGGCACAGGGGAAAAAGCTAACTTCTAAGAAAGAAAAGCAGCATTTGCTCTAGGTATTACAGGCAATCCATATATTAACAAAATAAATACATTAAAATCCCTATGTTTCTTATACACCCTTTATTTTGTCATTTTATTATTATTATTTATTTATTATTTATTATATGGGAATAAAAAACCCCAACCATGATAATCAATTTGCAATCATTAGTAACTTAAGTTACCACTGTTGCCTATGGGGGTGGTGTATGACCCCATACAACATGGGGATTTGTTCCATGTCACACTGGTGATAGAAGAAAGAAAATGAGCTCATTTCTTACTGTGGGAATGAGAAGATCATGCCAAACATATCCATGGACTTCACAAATCATACAATGATGGGTGATTGTCAGTGAAAGATTGTCCCACTTTAAAGCATAAGTATAAATTACTTACATAAATACTTACCTCGATACAATGAGATAATTCATTGCCATTGCTGCTACAATATTGTGTGTGCAATATTGCATGCCATTGAAAATTAGTTTATTGATATGCAGTAAATGGAAGACAGGGTTTCCATAAAGTGATCATTTGTACCAGCTTGATATTACAATGTTGTTCCCTCTCTTGGTAACTTAGAAAGAAATAAGCATTACATGAAGAAAATCTAAATTTAGTCAATTTTCCACAGTATTAAACAAACACTGTGCATTCTATTTATTTTCACATTAAAACAAAAATGTATTAATAGACAGTTATAGGATATAAACGATGTGATTAAAAATACCCACCGAAATGACCTCACCACACATTAAGTGGTGGGGACCAATGTCTGTGTTGTTAGAAAAGGTGTGTGTCCCTTTAAGAACTAGAAAGCCAAGGAGTGACTTTCTGCTGCATCTGCAGGCCAGGTCAGTGTGGGGACGCTGACCCATCCCTCTCATGTGACCAGAGGAGAGGTGGGACGATATAGGTGCATGCCAGTGCAGGAAAAGCCCTCTTTTACTGGGACCAGGAGGAGCAGCACCCACCCTCCCAGCCATCAAGGTTGTGAAATACTGAGCTTTGTCAAGGTCTGCTGTTGGTATTGCTCTAGTCGCTTCTTTCTCAGGGGGCTGGGAAGGAATTTTTCCCTCACCACCAGATTGGCCAAGGCAAAGTAGTTTTTTTTTTTTCCCTTCCCCCCGGGCAGGTTTTTTTGGGGGGGGGGGGGGGGCTTAGTTGGGGCAAACAAGAAACAGGAGTTAGGCTATGATATTATAACTCATTATATAAACACTGGACAGATGTCCAGTGCAGGTACTCCATAGGGAAGGGATAGAGTGATCAGATCATAGCAGCATAGAAGATTAGGGTTGGAAGAGACCTCAGGAGGTCATCTAGTCCAACCCGCTGCTCAAATGTAAAGGATTTCAAGGAGGTATTCTTTAAAGAAGCAGAAACAGTGGGCTTCTATAGCTAATACAACAGGGATTCCCACTACTTTCTAGCGCCCCGCATCCCCCTTAATCCTCATTTGAGGGGGGGAGATGGTGAGGTCACAGAAGTGAGTTGGCTGGGGACAGGGATGATAGGTAAGGGGGAGGACTGACAGAAGCCTCCCAGATATATATTGAAATTATTAGGGAATTACTTGGACTGTGCACTTCTATCTGCCAGATTCTTCCAGACATGTAAGAATAAAGTTGTGACATAATTAAACCACATCCACTTCTGTCCTTCTTCCAGCATAGCTGGACACTAAACATTTTGAAAATTCAGGATTAATTGCTAAACTAATAAATAGTTGTTCCTTAGGCTCAGACTTATAGAGTAGAAATATGTAGTTAAATTGCTACATAGGAAAAGCAAAAAAGGATAAGTTTAGCAATAACTGAGGAATTTTGTGAAAATCATGCAAACATGCAAATTAATGCTTTGGGTATGTTGAATTACTAGGGTCTTTTGATAGGCAGTTCTTTTTGCAATTGAGGGCTTTTTATTAGGGAATTGTATGTATGATAATGTGCTTCAAAGTTCTTAACTGAATGATCTAGTATTCTTCAGAGCAGGAAAGGTTATTTCATTTATTGAGTGCTCAAATTGCAGTAATGAAGACTCAGAGGAAAACAATGCCACTTAAAAGCAGAGACTTGGCTGTAAAAAAAGCTAGAAAGCCCCTTTCTCTTAAATCAGGTAAGTATTCATATAGAGCCAAGTTCTGATAGGCTTGCTCAGTTTATGCTCATTCCAAACTCTCACTGAATTCCCTGAAGAATGATTGAATACAAATTAAGTAAGGACATCAGAGTGTGGCTAATAAGAGAATGTATGACTCGTGATGGAAAGGGTCCATTGGCCTGCTCACTACTTTCAGCTCCAGCTCCTGTACTGGTGGCCCTCCACATAATCTTCACTGGGTGCTGGCAGACCACTCCTCACTAGCAGACCTGTTGGGGAATGTCCAGTATGGCACATTGCTTCCCTTAATATGTAGAGGGTATTCTTGGGTGGTAATAAACTATACACTAGCAGAAATCATTCAGAATTCTTAGCTTGCAGTTTCTTGGGAGAACAAGGGTTTCCCTAGCTATCACACATAGTCCTGGATCCATGAATCAATGGATGGCAGTGAGGTCTGCCTATCTTATGCTTCTGATTGTTGGGAAGAAGGAACACATTCCAGGGAGAAACATTAAAATACCTGCTATGGAGAAAAATAACCCCCCAACATCATCAGAAAACCAGAGAAACAGTCACTTGGCCGTAGACTGGAGCAGGAAGTCAGGGAGTAAGCAGTGAAACTCCATTCATAGACCAAAGATTAATAGAGTAGTCCCAGAAATGGTGGGAAGAATTAGCTGGATGCTAATTTTTACGCACTGCATATTTCTTAAAAGTGAAAACACCTCAGAGGATTCATGCAAACATCTTCATTTGATCCATGGATATTAGGAAATAGCTATGAATCTCACATCAGTATAAACCTGAAGAAGGTACACTGAATTTACACTGGCATAACTGAGATTGAATTTGGCCCTAATGCTGGCAAAAAAATAATTTGTGTATAGCAGCAAGCCAAAAAATATGGCAAGTAAATTAGAGGGGTATTACGGTTGTTTGTGCTATCCTCATTTATTATCAGGTCAGAAATATCAGTGATTTTATTATTGGAAAGTAGATTTAAACTCTTTAGTGTTAATCCTGGGAGAATAATCTATAGATCTGGATTGAAAGAATTCTTCAGTTGATATACTACTGACAAATCACAAGACATTTCTACATGCTCAAAAATGTGCATCTTGTCACAATGTTTAAGTATCAGTTAAAAAAAGTTTCAGACTCTTCAAATGATTGCATTATATAATATTGTACTGTCAACTATAAAAGTGTATTCAATCAGAAAGAACAAGACATGTTGGAATCTCATTGATACAAACCCTTTGAAACTCATTCAACTAATGGCAAAGATCACCAGGTTCAGCATAAAAAATATCCCCTTGAAATTCTTATTCATAATTGTAAGCCTTGGTAGTTTAGCTTCCTCCACAAAGACAGTATTGAAATATTATGCTTCCTTTTTTAGTCCTGTAGGAAGCATGAAGTTGTGTGGAAAAAATAAACAACCAACAGATCAGAAAGTACGTATCTAGACATTTACAACAGATTTCTATGCACGAATAGTGCAGTTATTATTGATATCCATTTAGTTCACGTTGTTCTCATCTGTAATGCTGAAGCATCATTTACCATCTCAACTAACATTTCTTTATTATGTTAGCAAAATCTATGTATATATAGTATATTCAGATCTCTGTATTTACCAAATACTTAGGGCCTTTGCTAACATGATCAAAGGGGAGTCTTTATAGGTAAAGCAAAAGGAGAGTCTTTTTCTCGGCATCATGCACACTGATCAGTTTTACAGGATTACCATCATACTGTTTCCCTACTAAGGCCTGGTCCACACTAACCCCCCACTTCGAACTAAGGTACGCAAATTCAGCTACATTAATAACGTACCTGAATTCAAAGTACCTTAGTTCGAACTTACTGCGGGTCCAGACGTGGCAGGCAGGCTCCCCTGTCGATGCCGCGTACTCCTCTCGCCGAGCTGGAGTACCGGCGTCGACGGCGAGCACTTCCGGGATTGATCTGGGATCGATTTATCGCGTCTAGACAAGACGCGATAAATCGATCCCAGAAGATCGATTGCTTACGGCCGGACCAGGAAGTAAGTGTAGACCTGCCCTTACTATCAAACTCCCTCCCTAGAGAGGAAGGTGAGGGACAGTGGTCATGCCCTTACATATGTTCTGGCATCCAGAAAGTCTCCCAAAATTGGCAGAACCCCCTGCTGGTTTCTTGGCAGGAACTCCACCCAGTGAGAGAATGATAATGTGAAAATACGTTGAAACTTGGACTTCCCAGCTCCCCATGTAGCGGAATCCCCATAGCTGATAATATAGTCCTAAGGGCCTGATTTTGCTCTCAAATAGGCATATGAAATGAATCCCAATAATTTCAACAGGAGTCACATGAATATTCTGAGGGCAAAATTTGGGTCAAAGATAAGATTGAACTAAAACCATCACATATTCAGGTGTCACAGTCACTCCAAAGATGAATAATCAAATTATTTATAGATGAGTCTCTCTCTCTCTCTCTCTCTGTGTAAAATATTCCGTTGCACACTATATTAAAGACACAATAAAAATAAAGGCAGAGATTTTCAAAGAGCCTAACAGAGTTGGGTGCCCAGTTCCTATTAGAATTCCATCATAGTTGGGCACCTAACCCCTTTTTGCTCCTTTGTAGGTCCCAGCCAAAATACTTACCTAGTGAATCATCCATGCTGATGTCATAGAGGAACAGCACACAGTAAGGATAGCCTTTATTGTAGCAGCAGAAACCAGCATAATTATTTGTATGGTTTAATTGATAATAAAACAATCTTAAATGAATTACCTTAGATTTCCTAAAAAGGTGGCTCAAGAGCCCCAAGCTATCATGGGCTTTTTATTTTTTTTTATTATGGTCTTAAAAAGATATTGTGTATAATGTGAGAAAAATATTGATTTTGCTAATGCATTAGATCTCATCGGCTTAGATATCCACATAGCAAAAAATAAATAAATACTGAATTTCTGTTTATTGATCAAAGTTTATGCTTTCATATCTATTTTATGTAGTTTGTACAATGTTGTTTTTTGTTGTTCGAACTTAAGCTATTCTCTCAGCTATCTCTTTATTAAGAATACCAATTAGATGACAGTTTTTGAGTCTAAATCATTTTATGCTAATTTTGCCTACACTTTTAGGTTTATTAATAAACAATATGTGTTTCATTTTCAGTTGCATTAATATTTTATGCCTAAAATTGCAGATGTAGCAAGTTTGCAGCAAATTCTTTCTGGCTAGAATTTAAATGAAAGAACAAAGAAAGTGTTCAGTGTATTTGAATTTATAAAAAGCTCAGGGAGGATAATATATTTAGGTTTGATATACGAAGTTTGATCAAATCAATACCCTTATCGTATAACCATTTTTTTTCTTTATGAAGAAACATTTAGTTTACAAAATGACTGGGAAAATAAGTAGGTGGATGAACTTACATTCTGTTGTAAAGCAAAATAAGACAAGAATATAAGGCAATTCCCAGAATTTCCTATTATTTATCTCTACATTTTGTAGCTTTTCTTCTAATGCACCTGAAGGAATTTGAAAAGGTGCTGATGAACTGTTATTTCATGTTTGAATATATATTTGTTTTGGGCTAGACTGTGCCTTGCAGCACTGCTTTTAGCAAGGGTTGGTAGACACCTTGCAGTACCTCATCAGTAATCCCAGTGACATGGACTGAAAGTTACACTTCAGGGATACATTTCCTGCTTCCTTCTTTCAACCTTTCTTGCCTATACCTAGTGCAAAGGGAAATATTACATCTAATGCACTATACCATCGGTGCACATGAAAGTGACATTTCTTGTGTAGAAATCCTTCATATTACAGTGAAGATGTCATCATAATTTCTGTCCTCAGCCTATTGAATTATCTGGATAAAGTATAAAAAATAATCCTGAAAAATATAATCATATCCATCAGACAGACAGACAGAATCTAATGTTCAGTTATTGGCGTATCCCAAATCATTGTTTAAGTGGGGCAATCCCTCTTCCAGACTTCCTCTTCCTCCCCCGCCTCAATTTGCATTCACACTCTTGAACCACAAGACATTCAGGCAGGAAAACAATGTTTGTCAAGTCATTTTGAGAGGGAAAACAATCCCTTCTTCCCTAGCTCTCAGCAAAATAACACAACAGGACTCACTTCTCTTTTTCTTCCAAATAAAATCTGTAGCCAATGTAGCTGGTGACTACCTCTCCTATCCAACAGGTGCTGAAGTATTGTGGGGGGAAAGGCTGAGTCAGCACTGCATAGGAGTTCTTTTCTTCAAAAATGACTGCTGCTCCACTTACCCTCCTTTCCTCTGTATCAGTGACCCCTCCTGAGACTGAAGTCTCAACTTCCTGAGGTGATAGCATGATGGAATGAGGAGCTTCTTAGTGAGATAATTCTGGTTAACTGATCCCAGGGGGCAGGGGAATAATTTTGGTTTCTCCCTCTAGTTGAGCAGAAGACCATTTGCTAGCTAAAATAACTTATAGAGGATCCAAATTTGGGCAGAGCTGAAAATCCAAACTGCCTAATCATCCCAAAGAATTGAAGCTATTTTGTGCCAACACTAGTTCTTCTCATATGAATGCAGCAAACAAGCATCCCTAGATGGCTACAGAAATAAGATGCCAACATGTATTTTCTCCGCTGAGAGAGGTAACTCTGTTATCGCTATATTATTTTTTCATCCCCTAGGGTAATTGTTTATCCACCTGCAGATTAACATGACAAACAGAACAGTCAATATTACTTTAGTATCTTACTGAATTGTCTTCTTTAAGGCTATTTTCTTTTCCCTTTAGGTTCTAAAACTCAAATTTTCAGGACAATGCCTTTATTCAGGGATCCCTGATTAGCTTTATTATATCTGTTTAGAGTATGTTTATTACTCTGTCTTACAGAGTACCGCAGAGTGAAGGAAATTAATGTTTAGTGTTGAAATTGAGGGGTTTTTTAATTAACTTTTATTAGAACTGCAATTAACTGCATACAATGGAAGTAATAACAACTGTAGGTTAGTCATTTGTGTATCACACAAGTTTCTTTGCCTGTATAGGGGGGGGAGGGATAGCTCAGTGGTTTGAGCACTGGCCTGCTAAACCCAGGGTTGTGAGTTCAATCCTTGAGGGGGCCACTTAGGGATCTGGGGCAAAAATCAGTACTTGGTCCTGCTAATGAAGGCAGGGGGCTGGACTCGATGACCTTTCAAGGTCCCTTCCAGTTCTAGGAGATAGGATATCTCCATTAATTTATTTATTTATTTATTTATTTATTTATTTATGTATATTGATTCAGGACACATTTTTATTTTGGAAGAATTACTCCCTTCATCCCTAAAAATATGCATAGGCAACCATCGATCCACCAATCATAGTGTACATGTAAGTGGTCTAGTCAAGTGCCCGATAAATCCGTTTATGGATGACAAGCCCAATTTGAGAGCGAGACAGCGTGTTACAAATTTCACAGATCCATGTGTTATCTGAGCTGGAGTCCAAAATTACAGCATGCTGCCTTCTTATTTCTCGCTATGCTTCCATCCTCTGACTCAAAGCTGCTTCATGTTGAGTTTCACCCAGTGCCAGATATTCCCTCCAGATTTGATGGGATTCTGTGCACTCCTCACAGCTTTCTACATTTATGTTGAATGATTTCATATGATTTTTGCACACATCATGGTATCCCTACAAAGGGCAATCCCACTTTCTAGAGCCATCTTGAATCTCGCTGTACAAAATATTATTGGGTATATGGTCTCTTCACAGTCTCCTGACATGACTGAGCCATCACAACCGCCTCTTCTTGAATGTGGTTTCTAAGTGTGTCCGTCCTGCGAACTCAAGCACCTCTGTATTTGGTATTTTCTCTTCCCACTTCATTTTCAGGGTCTTACGCAGGCATCTTATGTGGAAGCTGATCAGCTTCCTGATGTGCCTAGCATATATAGTCCATGTTTCTGAAACATAAATCAGGGATGAAAATGCACAGGTCTCATAGATTCACATCTTCAATAGTTTTCTGTTATTCCATACACATTTCTGTAATAGCCTGAAATTCTTAGCTGCTTTTCTGATTCTGTTAGACAGTTCAGTCTGAAGATCAAGACTCCTGGTGATCGTAGAACCCAAGTAGCCAAAGCTGTTGATGATGCCAAGAGATTTACCCTTCAGATTGATGTTAGGCATTGGTTCCTCCACCCCATGGTACATAATCACAGTCTTCTTGAAACTAATTGTCAATCTGAAGCTCTTGCATGACACAGAAAATCTACCCAAGAGATTTTGCTGGGAAGATTCACTGTGGGAAACCAAGGCCGCATCATCCACAAAAAGGCAATCTCTCAGAACCAGCCCTTTCTCCTTAGTTTTCATTCTAAACCTCGCAGCCAAAGGTCTGGGATGCTTTCACCTCACAGGGTCTTAAAGCCCAGGCTCCAGCCTGAGCCTGGAAGTATACACTGCAGTGAAACAGCCTCACAGCCCAAGTCACTGGCATGGACCAGCTGTGGGTTTTTAACTGCAATGTAAACATACTCTAAGAGTGTGTGGTTCAGTTGCTATATAATATCTTTGTTAAGACAGCCTAGAGGTGTCAATTGGGGTGTGGGCAAGGAGGGTTCCCAGTTTGCTAGTGATTTGGGACAATAACAGACGACATCTCTCAATTATTTAACTAGTTATTTTACCTCATAACAATCCCAAATCAGTGCATCTGGCCTAAAATATATATGGGTTATTTTTATAATTGTTATGTTTTGTATGACAAATACTCTCATATTAAGTTTGAATCCAATTTGAGAGCATAACAATTTCCTTGTGAATAAATTCATTTTGTAAGCATTGTAAAAATGACCTGGTTATGTCAGGGAATAAACACACATATTAGCTAACTATTCCATACATTCATCAACTATTATTTTACATCAGTATCCAGCATGTACCAACACAACTGTTTGTTGTGCAGGCATTATTAGTTCCATGCAGATGAAGAGATGTCACACTAGAGAATTTTTGTTTACTTTATTGTTCTAAAAGGTTGAGAGCACAAGGAGAGAAATCGAAAAGCAAATATTATGAAAAAATAGTTTAAAAAGAGGAAAATGTAAAATATGATTTGTAAATATGTTTCTCCTTACTGGCAGTATGATAAAAGATTTATTGTCTCATTAAAAGTTATAAATAGTGTGTGATTATTTCATAATGTTCCACTGCAGAAATATAATAAGTGAATGCAATATTAACCTCTTTTGTGCTATTTTCCTGATAAGTTAACATTCCCTACACTCTACACAACTAAGCTTTATGAATGCTACCAAGTGGATAGTATTCCTTTGACTACTTTGCTTCTTCACTTTGGTCTTGATTCAGGCACTCTTTTCATTCTGGAAGGGTGCTTAGGCACATGCATAACTTTTAGTTATGTACTCAAGTCCCAGGGGCAATTAACCTTGTGTTTAAATTTAGGCACATACTAAAGTGCATTTCTGATTAGGGGCCTTTGTCTTTATTTTTCTCTTTTTAGTTGTGTGGAGGATATGGGGAGTGGCAGCATCATCAACAGGTGAGTAAACATTCCTTCTCTGCCTTCCCAATTCATATAATTTCCTCAATCACTGCCACCAATCCTGTTTCATCACAGACCTCCTCTGCTCCTCTTTGTTTACAGACAATAAAGGGACAGTCAGCTTGTGAGCAGGCCTAATTAAGACTCATCCCCATTCCACCTCTAAGAGTATCCTTCTGGTCTTTGCCCTGGCTTTGCTATAATGAATGTTGCTATCATGACAGAGAGATTAGTAGCTTGGTAGTACATCTGAACTACTTTTAAGAATAAAGCCAATATCCAAAAGAACTTCAAAACCTTTGTTGGGAGCTGTCTGTGGGTATATCTACAGTACAGTTACAGGTTGTGAGTGTAGCTTATGTAGACTTATCTGAGCTAGTTTTAATTTAACTAGTTCAGGTACCAGTACAGTGAAGCTGTGGAAGTGTGTACTTCAGCTTGGGCTGTACAAGATTGCCTGGAATCGCTGGTAATTACTCATGGAACTAGCCCAAAATGAAGTATCCACTGCCATAGATTCACTGCTATCAGTGCCTGAGCAAGTTAGATTAAAGCTCGCTCAGGTTATGTCTACATGAGTTGCAGTCACACCCTATGATTGAAGTGTAGATATATCCTGAGAGTTTTGGTTACAATGTATTAAGCATGGAGTTGATTAAATCCTAATTTAATAGAATAGAAAACACAAAAGTATTTTTTTAAAGAATGAATAGAGCAATGTACTGAAAACAGTGCAACAAACAAAAGCAGCTAATTTGGTCACACTGTTATCTATGTGTAACACCGATAAACCCCAGGATTGAACCTGGATCTCTGGATCTAAAATGCATGAGCTAAAAGCCTGTTAGCTAAGGCTTTAGAGCAGACTCATTAATCTCTCTCTAAGTGGTCTCGGTGCCACTAGAAGGGACAGACCACCACACCCAGGAGGTGTGTGGGTTACATACTTTCCCCTAGCTGAGGAAGCATGTCCCGAGCTTCAGAGACTTCCCAGTTGATATCCAGGACGAGCTGCCACTTGTAACCCTGACAGACCCCAGTCATCAGCGAGCGGGATCAAACCTGGGACCTCAGTGCATGAATCTCTACTGCATGAGCTAAAAGCCATTATATCCCTTAGCTAAGGCTGTAGAGCAGATTCATTTATCTTTCTTGCTCTCTAAGTGGTCTTGGTGGCACTAGATGGAACAGAACACCACACTCAGGAGATGTGAGGGTTACATATACACCAAAGAAACATTCAATACAGTTCTTCAAAAACTTGCAGTCTTTCTTTTGTTTTTTCAAACATTAAGATTCCTTGGATGTTCTCGGAAACAGGTATTGTCTGATATAGGTGTACATGCTCAATGCACTGTGAAGTTGGTGCATATTTAGATGAAGCATTTTGAGATCATTTGTATGTAGCATTAGTCACAAAACTATTTAAAGTCAGTTGTTATCAGAAGCCAACCTTGCCTTTCTCAGAGCTTTTGTGATTGCTTTTGGGCATAGAAACAGTCAACAGCGATACCCAGCAGTTTAAAAAAAAAAAGATATAGACACAGGCACTATGAATAGAATAAAATACAAGGCTGCTATTTGAAATAAAAGGGCTTTGCTATCACTGCAATATGAAGGCACATGTAAATAATGACTGTTATTTCAAAGAGGCTAACTGACATGTCAGAGGCAAAATATGTCATGCTAAAAAGTCCTGCTGTTCAAAAGGCAGTTCAGGTTTCAAAGCAAACAGCCATTCAGCAAGAATATCCAATCTACTGAGTCTGAAGGTGGGGGGGAGGGGGAGAGGAGGGGAGGGAAGAATAATTTCCATGTTTACAGTGGATTTCAACAAATGAAGAAAAAAATCTCCATTTAAATAACCTTTACCATTACAGAGAAGGAAGTGAAGCTGGAAATTGATACAATAGCACTCACTTCAGAGAATCACTCCAGAGAAAATTTGAGAAACAGCTTCCTCAGGTTCTTTTGGAAACAGCCACAAGAAATAACCGAGAAGCCACTGATATAGGACATATCTCTGCCTTCAGACCATCCCAGCCTGCAGAGTCTCTGCCTTTAATTGTTCTTAAATGCAAGGGCTCAGCTCTCTGTTGAAGGAGCTGGTATAAAAGCTGTCCAATTTGTAACTTTTTTCTGCTAAGTGTAGAATTGTATTTCAGGAAATGCAGAGACATCCTTTGCTGATTAATAACAAATTGTTACCTAATGAATGTAGCACTTTAAGACTACCTTTATTCCACTAAAAAGTACAGCTTTTCCAAGATCCTCATTTTTTCTCCATCCCTATTGAACATTCTTTTCCAAACCTTGCCTCAGCTATTGTAGCTTTTTCTCTGGATCACTTTTGTTCTCACCTCATCCACTTCCAGTTCCTCCAGATTTTGTCAGTTCATTTTCTTTGCTCACTACTCAGACCATGTTGTTACCCTTTCTGTAATGTCCCATTTATAATGCAAAATTGAGAGCCTCATCCAAGAAGAAAATTTAGGTATGTAGTCATGCTAATTTATGGTCTGCTTCTAAAGTCAAACAGCAAAAGTGAAAACATTGTAGAGGTTTAAATGGTTAATCAATTGTTATAGAACCCAACAGGTCTCATTTTAACATTAAACTACATTTTCCCAAAATGTGGAGCCTTGGGACAGAGAAAGCGGGGGCCCTTCCCCACCCCTTCCACCTGCACTTACCCCCCGCCCCCACCGCCTCGCCATCTGGCACTCCTGCAGGGGGAGCAAGGTTGGGGCGAGGGGGCTTGCCCTCTCCCGCACACCTGGTGCTCCTGCCAGGGAGCAGGGTCGGGGCATGGGGGCTTCCCCCACTCCCCAGCAGGAGTGCCAGGCGGGCAGAGTGGGGCAAGCCCCTGTGCCCCAACCCCACTCCCTGGGAGGAGCGCCGGGCAGGCAGGCGGGAGCTGGGCACAGAGGCACCCATTTTTCTGGGGACTTCCCAATTGGCCGGGGCTCCTGGGTATGGGCCCAATTTTCCCAGTAGTTAATCTGCCACTGTCCCCCATTCTCCCCTATAGGCCAGGCTCCCTGACTGGACTACATCATCCCTCACAGTGCATTCAGAGTCATGTGACTCCCATGACAAAATGAAATACTTTAGTGAAAGGGAAATTTGCATTGTATTATGAGAGATGTAGCCTTCCAGGGAGATCAAGCTACATGGTAAAATGGAAGCCTGAATACAACAACCATAAGAACATAAGAATGGCCATAATAGGTCAGACCGATGGTCCATCTAGCCCAGTATCCTGTTGTCTGACAGTGGCCAATGCCAGGTGCTTCAGAGAGAATGAACAGAACAGGCAATCACCAAGTGATTCATCCTCTGTCTAAACAATTTCCCCCCAACATTTTAAATTGTATCAATATATAGATTAAACAAACAAAAATTAAATAAGAGAAATATAAGAAATAGAGAGAGATTGCAAATCCTGACTGCTAAGAGAACCATGTTAGAATCATGTAATATTTCTATGAACATTTCAAAAACAAACAAAAAAACCCATCTAGATTAAATCTGATATGACAAAATTTCTCTAGGGGGTGAATAAATATACAGAAAGAAGTCTTGAATAATAAACCAAAAAATTACTCCATTCTTGGGATTCCATCTTGGGAAAAAAACCTGTTCCAGCAGCACATCACATCTCATAGCTACAGGCCTGCACCAAACAATTCTGCCATTAGATAGGTAAAGAGGACTAAATAAGAGAATTGTTTTAGACTCTTCAATCACTGTAACTTATTAGCACAGTAAATACATATGACATTAGCAGACTTATCTCTCTGTATACAGCTTTGCTATGATCTTTTCCTCTGTCACAGACAAAGGGGGTCTCATAATGTGCAAAGCATATTTGCACTGCCAATGCTGCTTGGAGGAAGTAGGTGCAATTGTCATGGGAATATCTTGAACAAGGAAAGTGTGGTGTAATATATATACCTAACCTATATATAGATATATGTATGGTAGTAGTTGTATGTGTGTGTGTAAATTGACCCAAAAATATGTGTACATGGTCTAAAGTGGCAAAATTATGTAATTTGTATCAATCTGGCATATAATGGTCATGCAAAATGTATGTAGCTTACATGCCATACACATGGAGGTATACCAGGAAAAGCAGCTAATGGAAGTGTAAGATAATGCTTGCAACTCCATAATTTCTTACTATATCTTCTAGTATAGTAACTAGATAGTATTATGCTAGGCACTTGAAAAATCTCAATGATAGATAGATTAGATGGTAACAAACAGTAATTATCTGAATAGCCATTAACCCTGATTAGATCATATGAAGATGAACATAGTCAATTAGACATGTTCAGCTTTGCCACATGAAGTCTCTGTTCATTTGAATCCAGATCTATAAATAACCAATCCAACCTCTCCATCATTTACAATGTTTTCAGCAACATTTGCAAAACAAAATATAATCCACTTTGAGTTATGTGAACACAACTAGAACATATAGAAAAAGTTGGTTGCCACTTGCATATAATACAGAAGTAGCTGATTTTCCTCTTCCTCCCCCCCCCCTTTCTTTTTTTAAATCACCTTTGGGCTGAAAATTTCAGCCTAACATGAATATGTAGAATTGAAAGAAAGTGAGCTTACTATGTAAACAAGAATATAGCATTTCTTATAATGTTCACTACCTGTGAATGCTGTACTTAGAGACAGACTCAGACCAAACCACAAGCATAAGCATATCCAAAGTTTGTGGTCATTTAGAATCTGAACAACTCACTCTTCTGTCTCAAGTAGAGTGAACCAAAATGTAGGATGTGAATGCTCTCCATACTTTGGGAGTCAAAAATACAGTGCAGAAACAGACCTTCTGTGTCTGTCCATTTCTATCTACAGTCTAGCAAAAGCATATAATTATTTGCTGCCTGTGCTGTACTGGTGCAGGTTAATGGTAAAAGGAGTCCCAAATGTGCTATGAAGTTTTAGACTCAAGTGGATTTCGCTCTCTTTTAAATACACTGACAGAAATTTATACTCCATTGCAGTGGATCCATTATGGATCAAATACTTACAAAAAGAGCTGGTCAAACATTTTTGAAGTCTATTTAAAAATCATTTTTTAAATGAAAAACTGATTGTTTTAAATTTTTGTTTGTTTTTTTGAAATTGAAAATGTTATCAAACATTTTACTTAAACCATTATTAAAGAAATAAGAATGTTATAATGGTTTCAATAACAGTTTTGATTAAAATGTTGATAAAATATTTTATGAAATATTTCTTTTTAAAAACAAAAATAATGAAAAGGGATCAATTTCAAATTCTGCAAAGCAGAAACAACTAAGACATTTTGAAATGTTTCACAATTAAAAAACAACAACAACAGCAACAACAACAAAACAACCTTGGCCAACTCTGCATACAAGCAAGTAGCACTGAGCATTTATTTTGATTTTTTCAAGCTATTTTCTGTTTAGCTTCTTCTATTGGGCCCCACATAATGGTCTTGTTGGACTGGCTAAAAAGGGCCACAAACAGAATCTGAGTCTAGGCTTTAACCTAATAAAATTGTGACATTTCTTGTTATCCATCCCCTCTCTATGCAAGATTGCCTGTGTGTGAAAGGAATCACCATAGTCCCTCTAGCAATAGTGCCCATATCTCTATCCTTCCTCTAGTACTGTCTTTCTGTTAAGGATAGGCACAAATACTCCTATAAACAGGATAGTGGAAACCTAAACACTCTTTTTTGCTTTCTCCCATTCACACAAATTGAGAATTTCACCTCCAGGATACTCCAAGAGAACAAAGGGCTGAATCTGGGATTCATTCGCAAACCTGATGTGTGACTGAAAGATGTATTGTAATTTAGTTACCAGGTGAGTCCATAAACAGCTTTTTGTAAAAGCCTACAAAATAGCTGCTTGGATAGACATAGAATTGCCAATGTTCACTTTTCTTAGTTATTATAATATTTCTTCAATATTATAGCTAATGGCTGTATTGTTTAATAGTTTCACAGGTTTCCATTGTTTGACTTTCAGTAGCATACTGTAGTGACTGCAGTGAATGTACAATGATGGGCCTTAAAAACTCACCAGTAGACTTAGATAATTTATGTAAGAGACATGACACTCAAATGGATTTTGGTACAAGATTTTTTTTTTTTTAATTACTGTACCTGAGGGAGCAGAGCAAAAGTGCTCCATATCAGATGAGTAGGCAAAGACAAAAACAAAATGGTTCTCAGCCATATCAGATGAGTAGGCAACATCCACAGATTAAAAACTTCTGATGAAAATTACAGGTTTTAAGAACGTCATGTAATTTATTTACATACAAAAAATCTGTTTGCTTTTTTTAGAAAAAAACAAACATGTGGTCCAACCACCAGCATGCGGTGAGACAAATATTTTGCCACTGGGCTTCCAGGTATTTGGTGGCACCAGAGTAATGGCTTCTCAGTAGGCCTGGTTGAAAAAATTCTATCAGAACAGTTTTTGGATGGTAAATTTAGTTTTAAAAAAGTGAAAAATATCCACTTTTCATGGAAAATCTTGACTTTTCATTCTTCCCCCCCCCCCCCCCCCACCAATCCAAATCCTCAAAAGTTTTTGGTTTTGTGGGTTTTATTTTATTCTACAAAAGGCCAAAATTTTCTGTGAAAAATATCCCATTTTCCAACCAGATTTAGTTCTGAATGAACAGATTCTGAAGGCAAGTGTTCTTTAGTGGTTACATATCCTTCTGCCCCTGTTCTCCCAGCCTGCCTCCTTCTGCCCCAGCACCTCTGCTTCTATCCCCTTCTATCTCTCTTCCTTCCGCAGCCTGTCCCTTTCCCACTCTATTTCCATCCCCCAGAGGTGCTGGAACAGTTTTTTATAGTAGGAGTGATGAGAGCCATTGAACCAAACTATAAACCTTGTATATAATGGAAACCACTTCAAGCCAGGGGGTGCGGCAGCATCCCCTGCACCACTAGTTCCAGCATATATGCCATCCCCTCCCAGATTGTTCTGGTCCCTCTCTGCTTCTATCCCGACCTATCCCATTCCCCATCCATTTCTTTACCCCATTGGTGACCTGTCCCTTTCCCACTCTTCTCCTGTCCTCTGTTCAGGGCCGGCTCCAGGCACCAGGCACCCAAGCTGGTGCTTGGGGCGGCACCTGGAGGGGGGCGGCGCGGTGCTCCGGCCGCCAGGGAGAACGGGGCCACAGCCGGGCTCGCCGCCCTGCCCCCGGCGCTCTGGCCGCCGGGGTGGGGGGGAGAGCCGAGCCCCAGCCGGGGCTCGCCGCTCTGGCCGCCGGGGTGGGGGGGAGAGCCGAGCCCCCGCCGG
>NW_020664417.1:65153235-65294733 GCF_002925995.2 Terrapene triunguis | reverse complement strand
GGGGCGGCCGGAGGCTTTTTTGCCTGGGGCGGCAAAAAAGCCAGAGCCGGCCCTGCCTCTGTTCCTGCCCCCAACTAGCCTGTTCCTGTTTCCCCTTCTCTATCCCATTCAATCTGCACTTCCCAGATTGGCCTTGTATTCTTCCAGCCTCTCTCTGCCCCACTTCCTGTTCTTAACTCCCTCTACTTTTGTGTCATACTGCTCCCCTTCAGAAATCCTCACTGCTGCCTGGGTGCCAGCACTGAGAGTACAGGAGTGCAAGTCTCTCTCCTTTTAGTTCTGATACTCGGCGCCATAGTGCCCCCCTGCCAGACGGAGAATTCCAGGAAAAGTTTTGCTCAGCACCAGGTTGGTTCATGATCCATTAGCTCTATGTGGCTATGTCTACACTACAGCTGGGATCGAGGCTCTGAGATCTATCCCGCGGCGGTTGATTTAGTGGGTCTAGTGAAGACCCACTAAATTGACAGCAGATCGCTTTCCAGTCGACCCCTGTACTCTACCCCAGACGAGAAGAGTAAGGTAAATCAACGTGAGAGTTTCTGCCATCGACCCCCCGCGGTGTAGACCCCACGGTAACTTGACCTATGGTACATCAACTCCAGCTCTATAGCACAGTGGTGCTAAAGCTTCTAAATAAAAGAATTGTATTTTTTTTAACACTGGAAAACTTCAAATTTATGTAACCATTTTTGCAGAAACTTTCCAAACAGGTTCATCATGAGGCCATTACTCTGCATGAATGTCAGCTCAAATGGTTAAAGTTTGACAAATGTATAAGCAATTGAAAACAGGGCTTTATAATAGAAAGTGTTATGCAACTTTTATTCTAGAGATCACTGCCATCTCCACTTATGATGTCCACCAGAAAGAAAGCTTAAAAATCAGATTCCCCATTTTTTTTCAGTGAATTAATGCATACCATTCCTTATATAATTAAGAATTATATTTTTGAGGGAAAAGTGTACAGTGAGATCTCCTTAAATTGAAACTAAACATATTGGGTCTGATTCTGCTCTCAGTTACACTGGTGTAAATCCATTGAAGTTAGTAGATCTACAATGCTTTAAAACCAAAAGGAGAGCAGAATCATGTGCACTGGATATCAACAAAAGATATAGCCTGTTTCACATCAACTGGATACTCATAGAAAAATAAGCATCATTTGTGCAGTAATGCATGGATCCTTTTTCATGTTTTCCTTCTGGACCATGCTTTTGTTCATGTCATGTAATTAAGTTATTACATGAATAAAATGAAAATTCTCTTATTGTTGCTGATACTGAATGTTATACAATAAAATCAAGTTGATTTGGCATATTATGATCAGGTGGCTTGAGATCATCATATTTAATTCACTTTATATTTGTTTTGTTTTCCCCCCAAAAGCTTTATTACTATTTTGTTAATAAAATGAAAAGTTTTCTACAGCATATTTCACCTAAATCCTCCTTTTTATACATCTTCTTAACTCCTAATTGTGTGACTGAGAAATAGTTATTTGTATATGAGCTTAAAGAGAGAAAATCTCACTATGTGCCTTATAATGAAAGAGTATTTCACACCTTTTCTCAGTAACGTACATTCAAATTCTAGATGATTGCAGTTTGTAAATACAAAAGCATCAGGCACTCAGAATGAACATTTACTCAAACTATAAAATTGGGAAATAAATCTTGTTAACTCATGGCAGTGAATGATATATGCAGTTCTTTTAAAAAGTATTTTTCTTATTCTTCCTTAAATTACAGTGTATTATATGTTTGTTACAAGTTAATGTATTCATTGTGTGACTTCTCTGAGGCATAAAACAGTTTAAATTAAACTGGAACATACACAAGCAAATCTTTGATGTGTTGTCCCCTGGTGTAATGAAAACAACAACAACAACTAGTAGAGTGTTTTTACTAAACAAGAAAATATAGCTTTAATTTTGATTCAATATAAACTCATCTTATATCACGCAAAGCCTGTGATATTCTTTCTAGAAATCTCTGTGATCAAGAGTCAGGATGTTATGTAAATTATTTAAGTTAAGCTTCCGTGGGAGCAAGATCCATTTTTATATGTCAGAAAATAATCAATTGTTTACACATGAGCCACCAAGGATGTCCCACTGTGTCAGTAAATGTTTATTATTGAGACTGTGAAGAGACTATTTTTATAAATCCTGCATTATTCTATAAACTGTATGAGCTTACAAATCTCTATCGTGGAAGTGCAGAAGAGAAACAGAGGAAAGTATTATTTTCTGAGATTTTTTATAGGTTTCACCTTTCAGTAGATTTAGAAATAGGTACATTTGTACATTCTTGTTACATTTGCAGGTGCTCCACAACTGTTTCATAAAGTTTAGTACTCACTTTTACTTTCTGACATCTTTCTTTTACATCTTTTACACTCTGAGTATTAATTCATTTTTAAGGGAGAAACGTTACAAAGCCATACATTATATTGATCTCAACGCTTCTGAGAGGATCAGCAGTTAAAGATATTTTGTTCTTTCCAACACATGTCAAGACAATATATAAGGATTTTATGTATTTATGTACTCATTTATTCATTTATTGTGAGGGGTTAGGGACTTTGAGGAGAGTTCTAAAAAAGAGATGCAAAAATGGTAAAAAGTCACTGCTTTCCACAAAGTACCTTCTTTTCAAGGGCAACCTAACATGCAAATATTGAAAAGAGAAATGGCAGTCACAATGCATGGTCTTTGTTATCCCCTGATTCCTCCAATGGAAAAAATATTGGGAGAGGAAAACTTACTGCCTGAATCACAGGTACCATTCCCTCCAGAGGAAAGAAACTTGTTGCTACACAAAGAGATCAGGGAGCATGGTCTTCTTACCATGCAAGATCCACATTTGGATCCATACATCTAGGGGTATATGCTCTAAGACAACTCCCTTTTATCTACCTTTACTCACTTTATCTACCTTCCCTGAGATGGCTCACTCATAAGTCTTTTTGCCTTTGGAGGATTGTCAATAGTTCCTTCTCTAAGGGGACTGGAGGTGGAAGCCATGACAGATTGGCAGTTAATGAAACTCATATCAGAGTTAATTCCCAAATGGAAGATCCACTATAAGCTTTTTCAGGGAAATAGAATGGAGCTACACCAATATATACTAGCTGAGGACCTGATCCTAGATTTCTCTCAGACAGTACTTCATATATAGTATAGTTGTTCTCCAACTCTGGAAGTTCATTGAAAACCCAACTGTGTAATATTGGTGAAATAAGGGTTTCTCTGGTTGAAGATGGTTGGAAATAATACTGTATTGTCTCTGATCCCCTCTCTCAACCATCTGGGGAGGGGTCCCCAAATAAATTCTGTGGGCTGACCCCATGACCTCAAATTTCTCCAAAGTACCTACAGACCTGCTGACTACCTTTATATATTTCTGGATCCTTGGACTTTTGAAGTCCAAAGTTTTTGGAATGGGGAGGTTCTTTGTTTGCATGAAGGTACTATGTTTTGACCCTATTTGTTGATACCAGTGACCTTAGGAGAGGAGTGAACCATTCTGATTTGCCAAGTTCTGATAGGAGCTCCAAGTGGGAAGAACCAGCCAGCCTACCATCATCAGACCACTGAATGAAAGGAAAAAGATGTATTGCTGTTGATGGGTTGCTTGTTTCTTGCTTGTTTGCCTACCAAGGCAACTGCTGTGACTGCTGTGGCAGCTGTAGGTGCTGACATCTGGACATGCAATGCCATGCAATGTCTGACAAATAGTATGTCTACACTGTGATGAAAAACCTGCAGCACAGCTGCGGCTGGCCTGGGTCAGCTGACTTGGCTCTGCTGTGGGTCTTTTATTGCAGGGTAGACATACCCAACCTCTCTCTGATGGACCGCAAACTTGTCGTGGTGGAGAGACCCTCAGAGTAATATCGTGGGCTAAGGACACTCAGAGCTATATTGCCCGGAGCTTTTATACTCCTCATAGGGTCTCCCTTGGCGAGCAGGTCTGAGACGAGGCTCCTGACTAACCATGGTACAAACTTCAAAAGACCCCAATGGTGGATTGGGCGCATATAGAGGACCTTCTAGTACTCTGCAACTGTGAAGGTGGATGAGCGCTGCAGCAGGAGGGAGGCCCCTGGTTGTTTTGGATCTCCTTGCCACTGGGTCATGGTTTTCCTCCTGTTAAGTTTTGTGTGGTTACGGCCTGCACACCGGTTTCCCCACATTAAAAGATTTCACGCACAGGCCTCTGCCAAAGGGTTCACACCCACACAAAGTCCTGCGGCGACGGACAAGTGGCAGGGAAGACAGAAGCAGTGATCTCTGGGAGTCTTAAGTCACAAATCTGCATGCAGGCAGCAGCTGAATGATGGTCGTCTTGTGTTTGGTTGAGACAGAAGTGCATTTCGGCAGCAGTGGCTATGACTGAGCAAGCCTTTTCAGAATCCCCCTCTGCTCACCCCAAATGGGGAGGGGACTAAAAAAGGTGCCCCAAATATAGACTGTCTCACACTCTTCTGACTGGATGGCCGTATCCAGTGGGATCACTCAACTCAACTCCGTGGCCAAAACAAGAGCAATGAATTTCACCACCTGGAATGCCTGCACCCTTACGGACTTTCAGCAAAGTGAATGCCCAGAAAGAGGAACTGCCATAATTGCCAGAGAACTGGAAAGACTCAATATTAACATTGCAGCTCACAGTGAGACGTGCCGGGCCGATGAGGGTGTATTAAGAGGATTGAGGTGCGACACCTTCTTTTGGAAAGCAAAACAACCTGAAGAGAGATTCATTCACGGGATTGGCTTTGCCATCAAAAGCAAGATCGCCAATCAGCTTTTCGAGCTTCCTGTGGAGATCAACGAGTGTCTCATGACTCTTCGGCTCAAGCTTAGCAACAACCAATATGGCATGGTCATCAGCGCATACACCCAACACTCAATGTTGAGGAAGACAACAAGGAGCAGTTTTATAGAACTCTTGATGCAGTCCTCACAACCACACCTAAGGCAAACAAACTCATCCTCCTGGAAGATTTCCATGCCAGACGGGTAGGATTCCCAACTATGGAGCGGCACAATAGGCAAAGAAGGGGTGGGGAATGTAAACTCCAATGGTATTCTCCTCCTCAGAAAATGTGTGGAGCATGACCTGCTCATCACAAATACCATCTTTAGGCAGAGTAACAAATTTAAAACCACCTGGAAACATCCTTGATCCAAACACTGGCACCTACTTGACTGTGTTATAGTCAGAGCCCAAGACTATACCAATGTCCATATAAAACGAGCTATGAGAGGTACCAATCACTGTTGGACAGACCATCAATTTCTAAGATCAGTCATGTATCTGCAGCTCGCTCCACCACACCGCAAACACCCAAAGACTAAGCGAAAGCGGTACAACATCAAAGCACTTCAAGACCAAGCCAGCTGCGAGACGTTCCAGCAACATCTGTCTGAGAAACTCTCTAACCTTTCTGACAACTTCATTTACATTCAAGAGCACTGGGATCAACATAAAAAACACTATTCACAATGCATGGGCTAAACCATAGGATATTCCACTCCTTGGCACCAAGACTGGTTTGACAAAAACAAGGAGGAAATCCTGGCATTAATTCAACAGAAAAGAAATGCATTTTGTAACTGGCAAAATGATTCCTCTAACAAATGAAAACATGAGGCCTATCACCTGCTTAAAGCCAAAGTTCAAAGGCAGCTACGTGACATCAAAAACAAGTGGTGGCAAGAGAAGGCCTCTGAGATCCAGGGTTTCATAGACCAGGATGACATGAGAAACTTCTTCGAAGCAACAAATCTATGTATGGGCCAACCTCCAAAGGCCAAACCTCCTTATGTTATCAGGATGGCTCCACCCTGTTCAAGGACAATGCAGGCATTAAACAATGCTGGAAGGAGCACTTTGAGAGCCTACTAACCGTGAATCCATGGTCTCTGAAGACAGCATAGAGCTTATTCTACAATGCTCAGCAATGGAACACCTTGCTGATCCCCCATCTTCTGAGGAAGTCCGGCATGCCATCACTCAGACAAAAAATCATAAGGCACCAGGCCCAGACGGCATCCCAGCTGAGGTTTTTAAAGCTGGTGGAACAATGCTCCAGCACAAACTTTGCCAATTCCTCAAAAAAATCTGGACCTGAGAAGAAATTCCACCTGACTTTAAGAACGCCAACATTGTTACAATATTCAAGAAAGGGGATAGATCTTTGTGCGGGAACTACAGAGGTATTGCTCTCCTTTCCATCACAGGGAAGATTCTTGTGTGGATCCTACTAAACTGCCTCCTCCTCCTTGCTGAAGAACTCCTCCCCAAATCACAGTGTGGCTTCAGGCCATCCTGAGGCACAACCAATATGATCTTCATGGCACGACAGATTCAGGAGAAGTGCAGAAAGCAACACCAGGAACTGTTCATGGCATTCATCAACCTAATCAAGGCCTTTGACTCTATCAATCGTGATGCACTATGGAAGGTGCTATGTAGGCTTGGCTGTCCACAGAAATTCATTTCTATCATCAGACTATACTCCACGATGGGATGACTGCCACCATTTTGTGCAACTGCTCAGAGACCGAACCATTCACCATTCGCACCGGTGTCAAGCAGGTCTGTGTCATTGCTCCAAAACTCTTCTCCATTTACCTTGTCATGATTCTGATTCTCATTCACAACCACCTTCCTGAAGGAATTGGGATTGAGTATTGTATGGATGGCCAACTCCTCAGTCTTCGACATCGCCAAACAAAATCTAAGATCTCAAGAATTAGAATCACTGACCTTCAGTGTACAGATGACTGTGTCATTCTTGCACACACAGAGACCGACCTGCAAAGCACTCTAAATCTTTTTGCAGATGCCTATCACAGCCTGGGTCTCTCTCTCAGCATCCGGAAAACCAACGTACTCTACCAGCCCTCACCTGCACAAACTACTCTTTGTACTCCACAAATCATGATCATCGGAGAATCCCTGGAAATGTGGACCATTTTCCATACCTTGGCAGCCACCTCTCCCAAACAGCCAGCATTGACACACAAATTGAATACAGGATCCGCTGTGCCATCACATCTTTTGAAGACTACTCAAATAAGTCTTCAATGATAGGGATCTACAAACAGGTACCAAGATCTTGTTCTACAAGGCAGCTGTCATCCCCACCCTTCTGTATGGGTGTGAGACCTGGGTAACCTACAGACGACATCTCAAGCAGCTGGAGTGGTTCCAGCAGCACTGCCTCAGGAGGATTCTCAGGATCAGCTGGGAAGACGAACACACTAACATCAGCATTCTCTGTGCAGCCAACGTCAGCAGTATAGCACTGGTCATGAAATACCAACTCAGCTGTGCTGGCCACTGTGTACGTATGCCTGACACTTGCCTCCCAAAGAAAGTAGTCTTCTCTCAGTTAAGTCAGGGAAGAAGGGCTCATGGAGGGCAGAAGCAGCATTTCAAAGACATACTGAAAGGACATCTTAAAAAGGGAGGCATCAACCCAACAAATTGGGAGGACTTGGTGCAGAACAGAACCCAGTGGTACCACACCATACACTAAGCCACAGCTCACTTTGAGGAGAACAGACGTGCTCATGACACAGAGAAGTGACAAAGGAGGAAAGAAAGGGCAGAACAGTCCAGCCAACAACTATGTCTCCTCCAAGATTACACTTGTCACTTCTGTGGGAAAATGTGCAGGGTAAGAATTGGGCTCCTCAGCCATTTAAAAACTCACCAATGAACCCCATTGGCAGACATCTTCCTTGCATTGAGGGATAGCTGAAGAAGAGGGTGAGGAGGAGACAAACCCAACCAGGCCTGTATTTCCTCCGCACACTCTACTGGCCCCCAACGAGTAGGAATCCAGCAACATGCAACATCTAAAATTCAACATCTTGAAGTAAGTAAACTCTAGACAGACAGCAAGCCTATTGACGTAAAACATCAGAGCCAACAAGAATGCAGACCACTGTTTGCAACCACATACCAGTTTCTTGAAGCTGAATGAAACCACAAGAGTTGTGACAACCATCCTACAAAAGTTTCAACCTTTTTGGTTTTGTTGCCCAATTTTTGATTACAGGGGAAAACCTCTAACTTGTTCTTGCACTTTTGAGATGGTTTCCAGCAGATGGCTTATAGTGTATGTGTGTGCACATAGGTGCAGGAGTGTGTGTACCTAGAACCCACAGATTTTGTTTGAGAATGGTGCCTACAACCTGATAATCAGATTAATTTGATTTCATATTAAACCATGTTCTTTAAATTTGATTTGTTTACATGCCATTTATGCTTTTGCTTAGGGTACGTCTACACTTACCGGAGGGTCCGACGGCAGGCAATCGATGTTCTGGGATCGATTTATCGCGTCTGGTTTAGACGCGATAAATCGATCCCGGATCGATCCCGGAAGTGCTCGCCATCGACGCCGGTACTCCAGCTCGGTGAGAGGAGTACGTGGCATCGACGGGGGAGCCTTCCTGCCGCGTCTGGACCCACGGTAAGTTCGGACTAAGGTACTTCGAATTCAGCTACGTTATTAACGTAGCTGAATTTGCGTACCTTAGTCCGAAGTGGGGGGGTAGTGTGGACCAGGCCTTAGTTATTTAGTTTAGTTAATAAATTATATGCAACTGGAAACCTCAGTAGTTGTGGATGTTTCCTTCCCAGACATCAGAATTCTGACCCTGAGGAGTCCTCAGAGCAAATAAGGTGCAATTCTGGGACCCACCTAGTGGTGGCCCTTAGAACTGCCCCTATGGATCTCAAACTACTGCCTTGAATAGAACACTTTGAGAGAAAGTTGATTTATGTATTGATCATTTCTTCTGATAAGAAACAGGGTTTTCAAACTTCTGAGGGCTGGTGTGGTGGATATGAACTGGTCAACCTGAAGTCTGACCAGTTTCCCATAATAAGAGGGACATCTTATTGTTATAAATCTACTACTATTATTACTAGCAATCTGTTATTACTATTATTATTTACCAAGTAGTTATTTGCATTCATATTCATTGCCTGGAGACTATAAATGGCTATGTGGTGTTCTGTCAATTACCAATACAGTGAATTTATAACATCCATTATTTTATGCTATGTAACAGTGTAGTCTACCCCTGTAAGGTTGGGAGTCCTGGGACTAGCCTCCCCTCTCCATGGTAGAACCGCTTGAAAAATTAGTGCCTGTGACTGGTAGGTTTCAGAGATAATTGTCAGACCAATCTGGGATGGAGACTGAGTCATGTGACTGCCTGTTGGAGAGTATAAAAGAGTGTTCCCAGTAAGTCACCAAGAGCTTGGAAACAGAACAGACCTACAGGGAGGCTCTGCTGTGGAGGTGCCTATGCGATGGTGGGCTCAGAAAGTCAAGTAGAAATACCACTGGGGACTTGTAATAGAGTTTACAAACCCTAGAGAGAGCATAGGCGGAAGAGAGCCTTCCTCACTCACAGTCAACCAGGCTGACCACACCCTAACACAGGTGCCAGAACTGCCAGTCATGGAGACAGGCACCCACAGCTGGGATCAATAAGGAAAATAATCCCATCTATTAAGGAAGGAGAGCAGAGAGAGAATGGGAGGTAGAAGGGCCTGGAAGGGCAGAGGGGCAACAGCTCCACACCAGGCTGCCTCCAGGGAACTAATAGATAGAGAAGGAAGACTGCAAGCCTTGGAGCTTAAGGGCTGATTAATTTGTTTTATGTTAAATTAATGGACTGGGCAAATTTGAGTTAAATAGAGGAGATCCAGTTGGGCAGAAGTGGGCTGCCCAAAAAGGGACTGTACACAAAACTTTTGACAGGACTGTAACCTGCTTTGGTCAGGGGAATTGTTTTATTTTGTATTATTCGGGAGTTTTTTTGTTTAAATATTAAATTGATCTCTGAGGCCAGGGCCAGAAATTGACTTGGGTTCCTTCATAAGAGAGCCAATAAGTTCAAGATACCATTACTGAATAGGTATTTTAAGTTAAACATTGATACATATAATTAGATGATATATGTTGTAAAATACCAATCCCAATTCTGACTGAAGTCTATAGGCACTATGCTAAATAAAAAATTGTTATTATCCCCTGCAAAATGCAATAAAAATCAAATATTAAAAATAATATTGACAGTTGAACCAATGTTATTTTTCTTTTGTGGCAGTAAGAAAAATGAACCCACTTATGCTAGTAAAACATGAGTTCTTAGCATCAGAAGGCAAGCTAGACTGCTTGCACTAGTGGGTTAATTATGGAATAAAAGTCTGAACTTCTGAAGATATATATACACCCTACCACCCAGGGACTTTCCACCCAGGTATCTCAAAGGGCATGAGAACAAATGGTATGGCTGAAAAGTTGAAGGGAAGTAGTCACCTTTAGAGACTGTGTATAGTGCAAAATCTTACTGTGCTAGAACAGGTTTTAACCAACATGATAAACATGGCTTAGCACTAAGTAGAGAAAAGGGTTGCTGCATTTAACATTGTGTCAGCTGGCTTTCTAACACATACCTTCCAGTAGAGCTGGTTGGAAAATAAAATCTCTGCCCCGTGAGAAAATCCAACATTTCCAAAATCTTTTTTTTTTCAGAATCAAAATGAAAAGTCAAAATTTTTAAATTTTAGTGGAATGAAAACATCAGAATGTTTTGGTTCAGAAACATCAAAAAATATAATATAAAATGTTAAATATATCTACAGTGTTATATAATATGATATTAATACTATAATGTAAAAGTTACACAGAGAGAAAGGAAATTATAAGTCAAAATGAAACACTTTTGCCTTATCAAAACTATTTGGTTTACACCTGTCCGTTGAAAATTTCACCAAAATTGACATGTTGTTGGGAAACATTTCAATTTTGATGAAACTCTTCTGTCAAGACAAACTCTACTTCCCAGTACAGATAATTCTTTTAAGTTAGAATCCCAGCATTGGAAGGGTTTCCTGAAAGGAAATAGGATAGAAATCCGGCCATCAGGAATAAAGATAAATATTTTCCAAATTTGGCACCTAAATGTAGGCAACAAAATCCTTATTTAGTCCAATAAATAAACTTCATTTGATTTATTGTGCTTTCTTAGAACCCAAAATTCCTCTTGAAATCAATGTGAGTATGAGGTGCTCAATGCCTCTCAAAATGAGTCCAATTTCATTAAGGTGTCTAACTTTACAGAACCACATTGGAAATTTTTGACTTTGAGTGACAATAAACATAATGCATTTTGTATGTATACCTGAGTGCACACACTAACCACATTAGTTTTGTGAAATGCTTACAGTCAGGGGAAAACAATTGTGTGTGAGCATGGCATATTGGAGCTCAGTACCATTTTTTTTCCTATCTGTTATTTAAACCTCTATCACAGTTGAGTGCACCCTGTACGTCGCAATCTGGGAACAGTCATTCCATTGATGAAAGTGATCATTGTAAATATGCATTTGATCTCCGTCATTTAGTCAGTTAAAACAGCTAATAACCATATTGATCAAATAAATAATATTGGAATTTAAATAAATAACAGTAGTATGCTTAGTTCTTATATGGCACTTTTCATCCAAGGGGAAGTATTATTTTATTCTACGGATGGAGAAAGAGAGGCCCAGATCCACAAAGATATCTAGGCACCTAACTACCTTTGTGAATCTAGGACAGAGAGGTGAGGTATTTTGTCCATGATTACCCAGCAGGTTAGTGGAAGAACAAGAATAGAATACATGACTCCTAACTCCCAGCCCAGTGTGTCTGATCCAGTGAAGTCCTATCCACTGGAGCACACTACCTCTTAGTTTAAGTGTGTACTGGAAAGAACCTAACTGGCATGATATAACTAAAGGTCCATATGTTAGGGATAACAACTGAGGAGTCCATTTACTTAGGGACATATCGTACAGCTGTCAAAAGGGACTGTGAAAGTGCTCAGAGGATGCTCACACAATGTTTGGGTATTTGGTGTTCCCAGGCAGGAAGACTCAACTTCTCATGTATACGGTAAGAGTTATGTTATTTTTTCTGTCCATGCCATCTCATTACTCTCTGGCATTTCTCCCCAAGCAATAGGCTCTGTGTGCAATGCAGGGACCTTGCCGATGGCTCTGCAGTTATGTTGATCCAGTGACTAAAATGCCCTGTGGGAGAGGAGCAGAAAGGCAATGGGCATTTCTGTCTGGATGTAGAGGAGTCTGTCCCCCTGAACTGCTGTAAGGAAACTTTGTGCAAAGTCAATTTAGTCATGTTTTGAACAGGGAACATAACTTGGCTCCTCATAGTTAAATTCTGTTTCTAATGCAACACAGTTAAACAACATGGAATCAATCTATTGTACCATATTATTCCCTCTATTCCTTTTACAGACGGGTCATATAGATTGTAAAGGCCACATAAAGGCAGGAGGCTGATTTTGAACATCAGTGTTCTTGGACAAATTTTCTCATAGGTGAATGAACCTACGTATAGGGTGACAAGATGTCCCGATTTTATAGGGGCAGTCCTGATTTTGGGGTCTTTTTCTTATATAGTTTCCTATTACCCCCACCCCCGTCCCGATTTTTCACACTTGCTGTCTGGTCACCTTACCTACATAGTACAGTCAGCTGGAGTTAAAACAGAGATGAAAACCATTTTAAGATGCAAAATTGAGCTGTTTTACTTATTCTTTTTTCATTAGTCAGATTAACGGCCTTCTGAATGGGTTGTTGTATATATGGCATTTTTTGTCCAATGCACAGATCTCCCACTCCTGCCAATGGCAGAGTCATTTGCATATTCCCCAGAGAAAAAAGGAGCATGCATGGCATGTGTAGAGACAAGCTAATGTCCAAGTGTCTGAACTGAGTATCTGGTGACAAGGAGTGGCATGGAACCAAGGCTTGTTACATTTAGTCTTGCTGGTTATGAGAATGCAAAAGAATAATAAAAAATTGCTGAGTGAAGAAAAGGAAATAAGCCTAATCTTTGACATGACATGGGAGTTGTTAATGTTTACTTTGACATACTGGGTCATCTCACACTTGCCAGTCCCCATTACCCTCCCTAAGAAAAGAAACAGTGTGGAACACTTTTGCTTGTATGTTAAATGTTAGTATAATGAGAAGCCAGAAACATTTATATAAGAAAGGTGGTTCAACCTTTTAATATAAATTTAGGATTTCCAGAAAGTGTTTTAATAAATGACATGAAAATCAAATTTCCTTTACAGTGGTAGGGTTCTCCCATTCACAGGAGTTTGACACCAGGGTAACTCCATTCTAGAGTCACTGATTGATACTGATGTAGTGAGACTGCTGTCCCACACGAAGGCCCTGAACTTGAGCCCAGCCAAGCTCTGGTTAGTGCCACCTTTAGCCTTCCTGACACTAGACTTTGCTGGAGCTAATTCACATTCCAACAAAATTTAGAGCAGTTCCAGGTCTGTTCTGAGTTACATCTGCTTGTAACAGTGCTCTAGGGGCTCTTGTGCTGGGTGGTGTTTAACCACCAGAGCAAAGACCATTCCAACCATGCCCCCTCCTGCCCTTGCCACATTCCCAATATTCTCCCTCTATTCGTTGGGCCAGGAGTTGACCATTAGCTACCTATGCTGGTGTCATAACTATAAAGGGAAGGGTAACAGCTCTCCTGTGTACAGTACTATAAAATCCCTCCTGGCCAGAGACTCCAAAATCCTTTTACCTGTAAAGGGTTAAGAAGCTCGGGTAACCTGGCTGACACCTGACCCAAAGGACCAATAAGGGGACAAGATACTTTCAAATCTTGGGGGGGAGGAAGGCTTTTGTTTGTGCTCTTTGTTTAAGGGGTTGTTCGCTCTTGGGACTGAGAGGGACCAGACATCAATCCAGGTTCTCCACATCTTTCTAAACAAGTCTCTCCTATTTCAAACTTGTAAGTAAATAGCCAGGCAAGGCGTATTAGTTTTCCTTTGTTTTCTCAACTTGTAAATGTACCTTTTACTAGAGTGTTTATCTTTGTTTGCTGTACTTTGAACCTAAGACTAGAGGGGAGTCCTCTGAGCTCTTTAAGTTTGATTACCCTGTAAAGTTATTTTCCATACTGATTTTACAGAGATGATTTTTACCTTTTTTCTTTAATTAAAAGCCTTCCTTTTAAGAACCTGATTGATTTTTCCTTGTTTTAGATCCAAGGGGGTTGGATCTGTATTCACCAGGAGTTGTTGGGAGAAAGGAGGGGGATGGTTAATTTCTCCTTGTCTTAAAATCCAAGGGGTTTGGATCTGTATTCACCAGGGAATTGGTGAAAGGTTTCTCAAGGCTTCCCAGGGAAGGGAATTAGCTTTTGGGAATGGTGGCAGCGGACCAGATCTAAGCTGGTAGTTAAGCTTAGAAGTCTTCATGCAGGCCCCCACACTTGTACCCTAAAGTTCAAAGTGGGGATACAGCCTTGACAGCTGGCTCTCTGCCAACCTGGGAGATCCTCTATGCTGGTGGACTACTCAACTACCGATTTGGGACAGCTTTACAGCCTCTTTGTGCCTCTGCAGTGGTGAAAAGGGGCCATCACAAGGTCCAGAAAATGGGATAGCTGATATAATTAATTTTCATTTAGACGAACATTTTCATAAATAGGAGACTAAATTTATGCACCTAAGTAGGAGGTCTGATTTTCAAATGTCTTAAACACCCGCAGCAAAGGATCAAAAGGGGCTTATTTAGGTGAATGATTTAGGCTCTTATTTTTGGTAATCTAGTCCCAGTTTCTAGGAAAGAGTTTAAGAGAAATATTAAATTTCTCATTACTGTTAAAGGGTCCTTGCCATTGGCCTAATTCTGCTCCCATTGAAATTAATGGGAATTTTAATGTTGGAGGAGAGTTAGGTTAATGCTTAGTGCTTTTGAAAATCACTTCTTAAGGCACACTCATCTCCCCAGTATATTCTATTTTACACAATATATTCTTTCCCAATAAAGCTGCATACCCCCCATGTGCTGCAGAAATGTGTGCGTGCATAACTCTAATGTTCCCATTTTCAGGAATTAATTTACCAATCTAATGTACTTGGGATGTGTGTGCCCCTATTTTCCCTAGCAGTACTTGAAAACATACTGTCTAGCAGTTGGAAGCCTTCAATTAGGAGATATATGGTGAAGAATTATGTAAAATATTTGTTATTGTTTTCTGTTTATTTTCCTTTGGGATTTAGACTGTGAACTGATAATTCAAATAAAGGAAAATCACTTATAATTTATCATTTGACTTTCTTTGCTCCTCAGCTTTCTTTTGATCTACTGCCACTAAATTAGCAGAGGTATCATTCATAGCATTAAGGGGCAGATTGTGCCTGGCCTTTGCATACATGTGCATGGGGACTAGGAAGGAAGACATAAGGGACCTGCCCCCCAGCCTTTGTTCCACTCACGCATGTTCTATGCCATATGCAATAACTGACTCTGGGCTTGGAATGGCTACAGTGCTCCCCGAGAAAAGAAAACTACTCCAAAGGTTAAGGGGAGGCAGGCAGGATCATGACCCTCATCCAAACCCCTACTCTGTTTGAAAGAGTTGACCAATTGCACAGTGACAAATATATTCAGCTAGAACAAATTGTCACAGATCTGTTGAAGTCACCAGTGAGGCTCTGGTCTTAATAAAATGAGGAAGAGAACAGAGTGGATTTTTACTTGGTTAACAAGGCAAAAAATGAGACATTGTCTATATTAAAGTTGTGGGACAATTGCCCTTGGTAGGTATACATGTCTCAGAATGATGTAACAAGTTCCTAAGAGTGATGCTTGTACATTTTATCACATAATCCCTTTGTTTCCAGAGCTTTGACAATGTGTGGTGAGTTATAGTTGTCATAATTTAAGATGGGTTGTTTTGTTCCCCATTGATAGCATAACCTAATATGGAAGGGCTGTGAGATTGATTTTAACTAAATATTTTATAATTTGACTGTTACTGTAGGATTAAGTGGATGATATAGTATTTTACAGCATGCATAGACTCTCCTGCTGATTTCCCTGAGGTTATATTCAGTTCAGCCATCATTCAGTTATCCTTTATGTTCAGTTTCGAGGGTACATTCTCAGCTTCATCTCTCTAGAAATCAGAGAGGAATATTTCATTCCCTCATAAACAGTTACTTTGTTTTGTTCAGAGGTACACCTTTAGCCCCCAAACGTTCGCAGATACTCTCATTATTCATTATTGCTGATCGGGCTGATATGATGTACTTAACATTAAAGTGGCTGTCATTAATTTTCATTATTTAAATCAAGTGTTGATTACTTGTTTATTTGCCAGAGAAGGCAAGATAGTCACACTTATCTTTCCATTTTCCTTATGTAGAAATTATTTAATTTTCATTTTAAAAAATCTACCCCAATTTAAAAGATAAATGAAATATTTTTCTTGCTTATTTAAATGACATTTTACTTTTGTTAATCAGATTTGGTTCACATTTCAGGTTCTTTAAAGAGGTCTGTTAGTGAAAAGTTAGTTTTATACAAATAATTCATTCAGTTACATAAGAACATACTCTCCCCCAATGCCTTCTACTTCTGATCCAAAACCCATGAATCAATGGGAAGACTTCCATTGACTTCAGCTGGCTTTATATCAGGCCCTCTGTGCAAATCAAGGGGGCAAACACTCCAATTTTCTTTAATTAGTAGCTAAGAGCCAAATCTTTCTTACTCTACCCACTCAGGAAGCCTTTTTGAAATAGAAATGTAGTATTGGAGGGGCTGTGGCAGAACAAAGTAAGAATATCCCTGACAGGTGTTTGTCCAACCTACTTTTCAAAACTTTCGGTGATGGGGATTGCATGACTTCCCTTGGAAGTCTATTCCAGATCTTAACTACTTTTATAGTTAGAAAGTTATTTCCTAATATCTAACCTAAATCAACCTTCAGTGGACATGAAGAACAATTGATCACCATTTGGCCCTTAACATATTTGAAGATTGTTACCAGGTCCCCACTCAGTCTTCTTTTCTGACTAAACATGCCTAGGTTTTTTTTTTTTTTAATCTTTCTTCAGAAGTCAGGGTTACTAACTTTCGTTGCTCTCCTCTGGATTCCATCTAATTTAATCACCTCTTTTCTAAAGTGTGGTGTCTGAAGATAATAGCTCAGGCAGGAGCAGGCGCATCCTAGCGATGAATGCGTGGCTGCACAGATGGTGTTGACAGGAGGGCTTCTGCTTCCTCAACCATAGGATGCTGTTCCAGTTGAAGGTCTGGTAGGAAGAGATGGGGTCCACCAGATCAAGAAGTGGAAGAGCATCTTCATCAACCTAGTGAAGGAGGCTTTAAAATAAGTTCAAAGGGGGCAAGGGACAAACAGCCACAGGTAAGTATAAAAAAAAGATAACCTTAACAGAGGGTTAGATATTAGGTGGGACATGGAAAATTACAATAGGGTCAAAGGAGCAACAAGATGGAAGTCAGTGGGGGTGCTACACTGCTAAATATGTACTTAGGCAATCAATGGCTGATTGCCAACATTTGGTTTAAGAAAAGGGAAAGTCATCTTTTCACATAGGAAAGCTGTGGCGTAAGCACACACAGAGATTTTTTTCTAACCTGAATGAATCTGAGAAGCATGGACACGCCCCAACACAAGCCGTTGGTGCTAATGGTCATGACTAGCAAATAAACCCAGCATAAGCTTTGCTCCAAGGAAAGGTGTATTATCATGTGGGGACTGTGCGGCACAACTGCAGATGAGTTTAAGGAGACAGTTGCAAGATTTGAGCCAAGAGATACACAAATTGGAACAGCAGGAGAGAAGTGGTATATTTTCAAGAACATATTGATATGACAAGCTGAGATGGTATGTGGATGCTCTAAACTGGGTAGACCATGAACTTGTGAAGAATGATGTTAAAATGAGGAAATGCAGAAAGCAGAAAGAAATAAGAGAGAATCCAGAAAAAAATATGGAAAAAAACCCTTTGGAAGCAGTGGTTGCCTCCTATGGAGTCACCAAATGAACAGTAAAGTAAGCAGTCAGAAAGGCAAGAACCCTAGCTTCAGATGAGCTGTATAATGAGTTGAACAACTGCCCTCAAGAAAATATATGCAATTTCATAGATAAGAAACAAAAGGAAGGAAGACAGCATATAGGGAGCAGACTTCTTGCGACAGGAAATAGTGTATGTAACTGGAAGCAAGACTACGAGTGTCTACTTAATGAGGAGAACCCTTTATATGCTATATTACCATTGTGTGAACAGATATTCTTGGATCTCAGTGACCTGTTAGAGGCATACATTGATGCAGCACTTTTGAAGATGGCACTTGGAAAAGCAGCAGGCCTAGATGAGGTCACAGAGGAGAGGCTCAAAGCCCTGCGAGAAGCTGGAGTATTCTGACTTAGGCAAGTCTTGCATACAATTTGGAAAAAGAAGAGTATCCCAAGAGAATGGAGAAAGTCCATACTAGTACTGATATACAAACAAAAAGGTGGCATACATGGCTATTCAACGTACAGAGAAAATTAACTGCTGTCTCACTGTGAGACGGAATCACAGATAGTCACATTTGCTGAACAATGGAGCCCATTTTAGAAAAAGAACAGCTTGATTTTAGAAAAGGAATGACAGGTGATATGTTCATTACCAGAGAGTTATTGGAAAATAAACTATTGGAAAACATTGAGCAAGGTTGGGCTTTCCTCAATTTAGAGAAAGCCTACAAAAAAAATACCTAGATGACTGCTGGTGCCTCTGCAATGATTCTATGGAGTATCGGAGGAGCTTGTCCAGATGGGTTTGTATGATGCTTCTATGACAAAAATGGGGATGCCTTTTGATGTATTGGAGGGTTTCAAGGTGAAGATTGGGCTCAGCACACCAGAGATCAACCCTTAGTCCATTAATTTCATAATTGTGATGGACTTCATAAGTAAGCAAACAAAATGGAAGGTGGTACGAAGTTGATCTATGCGGATGATATTGAGCTAATGGCCAAAAGTAAGAAAGATTTGGTCCATCTGATTGATGCCTGGAATAGAGAACTAACAAACTATGGCCTCAAATGAGTAGAGAAAAGACTGACAAGCTAAATTTTGACATGAAATATCAAAATACTTTCTTTTGACAATAATGGAGTCATATGTGTGATTCACGTGGAACCAGGGCAGATGACTATCAATATCGAGGGCCAACACCTAAATAAGGTTTCTGCATTTCAGTACTTTGGGGGTTGGTTAGCAGCAAATGGAGAAACTGAAAGAGAACTGCAAGCAAGGCAGATGAACACAGAGGAAGTCTGGCACAAGACAAGTGGATTGATTTATGATAAACAGATGCCTGGACTACTTAAGGGACAACTATACAAAACTATATTAAGACCAGCTCTTCGGTATGGATCAGAGTCATGGACGATCAAAGAGAGGCACTTGAGATGACACGAAGCCGCTGAAATGAAATTTTTGAGGGCAAAGGAAGGGGAGACATTGCAGGACCTCATACAGAATTATGTATTCAGAAGTGAGACCAAGGTGTGTGATATCAGAGAGAAGATGCAAGATAGAAGGCTGAGATGGTATGAGCATGTATGATAGATGGATGAAGGGAATCCTGTTAGTGAGGGATTTGAGACTAGAGCTTATGGGTAAAGAACAAAAGAAAAGTGTGGATAGACTGTATATGGGAGGATGAAGTGGATGTGGAATGAGCTTTGGACTGGCACACCTGAAAAAGACTGATCTGTTGACACAACTCCAGCTATCTGGGAAAAGGGAAGGAAGAGGAAGAAGAAGAATAGAGATTACTGAGTGATGAGGTAATAGAAGACAGAATTAGTTGGGGAATTGAGTAAAGTATTCAAGCTTATGAGAAGCATATGAAAACTGATTACTTCCCCTTTTTTACCCTGATCTATAACAAGAAAACAAGAACAAATCCAATGAAATTCAGGGACAATACACTTAAAACTCGGAAAACAAAACATTTTTTCTACAATAACAGTAAATTTATGGGGTGAAAACCTGGCCCAACTGAAATCAATCACAGTTGTGGGGCCAATCAAACTTCGTGGGACCTGACAAAGCCTGGTGATTTTTGAAGGACAAGTTTTTAATTTTGTGATCAGTTCTTTACCTTGGAGGATGAGAGGAAATCGTTAGGAAGTAATCCAGGGAGACAGCTGCATAGTACCCTAAGGTGGAGTCTTAGGTACATTTCACTGGGCCCTGGATCAGAACCTAGTGGAGAAGATGGACCCAGACTCCCCTACCAACCCTTAAAGAGGGAACAATGAAAAAAGTCTATCCCTCCATACGGAAGCTAGTTAGGGAAGTTCCTGAAAGTGGAAGGGTCGAAACCCTAAGACCCAACCCAAGAGTGAAGCCCTGAAGCACTTGATGACTTCTGAAGATATCCACATTATTGGATTCTTTACGTACCCTGAAAGGGAAGGACTTGAGTGTGTGACGCTGCTGGAGGACTGAGTCGCTAAAAGGGCAGAGTCTCACACAATGAAGCTATAGTAAGAAAGGGAACACCCAGGAGGAATACAACCTGTCAGACCTTGGCCTGACCACTAGGCAGCACTGCTTGTGAGTGTTACCCTTCACAAGGTCAAACAAAAGTTCCATTCAACAAGAAATGAAATGTGTTTCATTTGGGGATGTTTTTGCCCTATTTTGGGTGTGTTTTGGCTAACTATAGCTATTTTTTTACATGAAATATCAAAATAGTTCCTTTTGACAATGAAACAAAACATGTAGAATTTTTCAGAAAGCTTTTTTTCTATTTGTATTCAGCCAAAATTATTTGCCAAGTTCAACCCAAATTCTCAGTTTCAGATGCCTGAACACAGCATTTTTTTGGTGAATAAACTATTCACCAAAATTAAAAAAAACCATCCAGCATGAATCACCAGGCCATTAATAACAGGAATAACTTATAAACAATAGGAAGATTACAATATTGATGAGCATACGTCAGTCTCTATGGTAAATGTTGACCTCCTGCAGGAGTCAAATAGAATTTTCCCACATTCTTATACACATCTAAGTTCAGGGAGCTGTTGTTTTCCTCAGAAGCATGTTATTGGCCACACAGAAGCAGCATCCTAGATTAGATGGAGCAATTAGCTAACCTAATAATTCGCTAACCTAGTAGGTTACTCCTATGTTCTAACAAACTTGAATAAAACTAAGTAAGTGATTTTCACATATAGAATTCCATACAGAGTATGTTTCCACATTGAGTTTGATGGTAGTTGTGCTCATGCAGGGGCTTAGGCTGTAATTTATTATAATAAAGCACATTGCATTTTTTCATGTTGAGCCAGATTCATCAAAGTGAAAATGTATCATTTTTCATATTTGAATGAATAAATAACATCCCTATTCATTATTTATCTATTTTTGACTTAACAAATAGTTCCAGTAATAAATTGCTTTTATATTTAAATGAAATTGGTATAGCAATTCATAAATATCAAATTATGTTATCTGAATATGCCAGTTGCTATAAGATTTGAAATGTAGTGGGAAATATCATTGGCACTGTTTCTTAAAATAATAAAAAAAGCTACATAGAAAATAGGAATGAGAATTATCTTTTAAAAACTTGGAAAATATAAAGAATTAATAGAGTTCTTTGAGTTTGTTTCATTTGACCTTATGCTGTGAGCTATGGAAGGGCATTATTTATTAAATATAGCATGAAGTATCAAGGAGTTATGTGAAAAGTTGTATATGTAAAGTAAAAAATAAAGAATCATACAGTTGCATTAGTTCTACATAAATACAAGAAAAATCATTATGGAGGTGCAGTTATAGCAAAGGATAAACACTGCTTAATGTGACCTGCTTTTGTCACACGCATCTTACCAACTTGGTCAGTGCTGTGAACTTTCACACGTTCCGCTCCGAAGGGAGAAATTCAAAGATGGCAACTGTATCTTATTAATTCCTAAGGTGCCTCAGAAAAGTTCTGTCCACATCCCTGCACATCCTCGGCAGTTATCAAATGACTGCACTGTAATCCAACAAATGTATATTAAAACAAAATAAGATTAATATTTTTAAAACGTTACACTGCATGGGATAGCTCTGTCTTGAGCTTCTCTTTTTGGCAGTCATGGTAATGACTCCCCAGTTAATTTTATTTTCCATTTTCACACCTAACTCTGACCCCTTCTAAAAATTCTTTTCAGAGTGAAAGGAGGTAAATCTTAGAAATGCTGTAAGCTGAGTTATAAAGTGCCATTTTTTTTCATTGGACTATAGACAGGTACTTTTGGTCATAATGAGTAGAATCATACTGCACTTCACTTGATTTATTGTTATGTTCTTATTATTATTTATTTGTAATACTACCTATAAATGCCAGTCATGGATCAAGACCTCATTCTACTAGGCACAGTACAGAGGGGGGGAAATCCCTCTCCTATAGAGCTTACATGGAACTGAATGAGGAGTAAGGTGATACTGAAGTGGAATATGCGTACGAGAATCTGCCTGACCATTACTACACTGACTACAAATACATCACAGTATGTTTTGTCAGTAAATGTAAAAGAACACAGTTGTTTACATGGATAAATATGGACACAGGGTAACAAAGAAAAAATCTGCAGATCTCCATTTTATTAAAATGAGAGTGCAGTAGCTAAAAAATAAACAGGAAATAATACTACAGTATTGAGTCAAATTATTTTTCCATGGTTACCAAACACACACATTATTACAAACAAAAGACCATGTATTTCTCCCAGTCAACACCTGCAATTGACATTGATTGGAGAGGGAGTGTACCTTGCAGGATGAGGATATGCTATGAATAGGGTGACCATCCATCCTGTTTTTAAAGGGACAGTCCCATTTTTGGGGACTTTTTCTTGTATAGGCACCTATTACCCTCCACCCCTGTCCAGTTTTTTCACAGTTGCTATCTGGTAACCCTAGCCATGAACCAACATGCTTCTGTAGGTCAGCCATGTGCTTTGTTTACTTTAGGTTCCTTTTACTCCTTTGTTTGTACTTTGTGGCCAATGCTCCTTTGAGATGGGAAAACAAATTTGTGGGGGGAGCAGTGAAATGCATTGCAGGGAATTTGAACAATGCCAGGATGCAAATTCATTTCTTCTGTGTGCATAAAAAATAAAAAAAGTAATAATTGAATGAAGATCCTCCATCAACAAGACCAACATTTCCTGTTAATTAGAAGATCAGAAATCCCTAAAGAATATGTGCTATACCGAAATAGTTTCCTGAAAATTATCTTTGTAGACAGTTTCAGAGACTTTTAGATCAATAAAACGTTAAACTCCAAATTCTTTCACCTAAAATCAAAGGAATGGCCTCAAATAGACAAAAGGTTGGGAAAAGGCAAGGGGCAGATAATGACCTACTAAGCAGTCCAAGTCTTCAGACAAAACCAAGAGATTTGGTCAGTGTGTTCCTTGTTATATCTTTAAAAGCAAAAAATCACAAGAAAGCTATTGTGTTTTCATCACAGTCACCTAATGCATGAGATATGACTGAGTTCCATCTGGATGAGCATTCAGCTTAAAACAATCTCAGAAAAGCATACAGCTATCTCAAAAAAGCCCCAGGTTTGTTTGTAAAACCCAAGGCTTTTCTGAGATTTGTTTTCTCAGGTCTGTTTGTCACAAACCTTCAGTTTTTCCTGAGATTGTTACATTATATGTGTTGTGTCACAGAAGCAGATTTAAGCTGTTTTTCTACAGATAACTGAAAACATGAACTCAACTAATGGATATTCATTTCAGTGCAGCAGTACAAGCTTTCACATAATTGTTTCAGAAGAAGTTTGAGAGATTTTTTTAAAGAAAGTTTTGATTTAACTCTTCAAAGCTCAAATATAAGTTGTGACTTTGTTTTTCTTTAAAGTAACATCCTTCAATATTTTTTCCTATTTTCTTAACAGGAGGTGGCACTTAAAGCAATTATTAAATTTACAGACCATAACAACTGAGTGAAAGAGGTATACTGCTACAAGATATTTGTGATTAAAATTAACTATCACACAATATTCCATATCTATGATTTGAATATCTTCACCAATTCTGTAGCATGTAGTTACAAAAATTCGTATGCAATCTTAGATTCCTCTTCAGTATATGATGACGGATATTATATTTGCCTATAGACCCAATCTTATATCTAGTACTAAAATAATTTCCCTTGAGCATAAATTGTAGGACCAAGCTCCTTTATTCATGAACTGAAAATCTTATGGACAAAGTCTGCTCTCTTTTTCACCATTATCAATCCTAAATAACATCACTGATGACAGTCGGGTAAGATTAGATTTAAATTAGAGAAAGTATGAACAGATTTTGACCCTTACGGATTATGATTCATGTCCATATTTCTCAATCTTTGAGACCCAGATATATGACACAGACCTTTAAGATGTATGACAAATACATGAACTAGATATATCTTTCAACAAGTAATAGTCGAGAAGTAGAGCATGTTAGAGCTGTCATGAGAAGACATTTTTCTGTATACATTTCTATCTTTCTAACAATGGAAATTATACAATCATTATTATTTCTTAGTTGATAGTGGGTTTATGACATATGGTGCATTGTTTACTTCTTAAATAGTTGCATCTTAGCTTAAATTTACTGTAAATCCAAGATGCTAAAGTAGGCATTGAATATATCTCTGGACACTTACCTTAGGGAAACTTTGCGTACTTTCAATGCTTACCCGATTGATTTATAGCTTCAAGCAAAAGACACAGAAGAGCATCTAGGAGTAGAATGGAAAGCACAGGTGAGATATTTGAGCTCTGGGGGACAATGGTGATGGGCTGTGTGCTCTTTAGTGCCTCCCAATGGCCGGCTCATGCAACCTAAGATAATTCAGGACACATCGACTCATAATAATTCAGTATATAAAGTAGAGGATATCATAAAAAGTGTCTTTTTTAATGTGACATTCACTTAAATGGAAAAAATATTGCGCTTCTACCTTCCTTGCCAGCCTGCCAAATGCAATGGAAAAGACGACAATCAGAACACAAGAAAGAAAAATAAAAGGCTTTAAAACCATGTAAACATGCTACTCCTGGGGGGAATTCTGTGCCGCTGCCATGCTGGAGCTGCCATTCCCATTGCTCTTCTAATTTATTGTCTGCAACAATTTCAGTTCTGGTCTAGTGACATGCTGAGTACTAATTAACCATGCCATTCACAAAGACCCCTATCTGGCAAAGCATTAGTTTCAATAGGGATACTCAGCTGCAGAACTTTAAGAACATTTTTAAGTGTGGTGCCAGATCATGGCCTAATTTCACTCCTAAGGATGCTGCTCTTAAGGGTATGTCTACACAGCAAAGAAAAACCCACACCTGGTCTCTTTGAACTTTGTCATTGGTATGTAGACCAATACCAATGGGGCTGTTTCATTGGTATGTAGACTTCCAGACTGGAGCTGGAGTCCAGGCTCTAGGACCCTGCAGGCTGTGATGGCTATAATATATATATATATATTATGCTTACTGTATTTTTCACTCCATGCATCTGATGAAGTGGGTTTTAGCCCACGAAAGCTTATGCCCAAATAAATTTGTTAGTTTTTAAGGTGCCACAAGGACTCCTCATTATATAAGAAATAGAGTCCATTTAACTTTGGTTCCATCTTCTGTTTTGATTGTCTAAAATTAGTCTTAAATATTATATTCATTTTAAATGATTACAATAGCAGAAACAAGACATTACTACATGGAAGTCAGCTGTCCTAAAAAGTTGTGTCAGGGCCAAAGAAATCAACACAGAATTATAGCCTTTAAGGAATATAAAGATTAATGCCCTTCTTACCACTTTTCTTAAGGATTACTAGCCTATGTTGGTCTCTAATTTCAAGCATTTCTGGTTTTTTTTTGTTTATTTGTTTGTTTTTAAATCAAGTCAGTTTCTGTAGGGATTCAATGCACAGAGCCTCACAAAATCTGAATCCTGCCAGCTAATAGGATATAGGACTGGGTTAGAATTTCTACCTGCCCTTATGAACCCGTGCAAGGGAGAGAAGTCTTCACAGAGGAGAGCAGCAGTGGGATTATGACTCCATCCTGCTGTCCACATTAATGCCATGGCCAGCACAGTTGAGTTGGAACTGATCTGACACCAGTTATCGAAGCTGACAACTTCCTCCCTTGGAGTAAAGTGTAGTGTATTGGTCTGAACAGGCGAGGGACCATATTTTTGCCACAAAGGAACACTGCATAATAAACCCTAACTGCATATCAAATTGTCTAATGATGTGATAACTAAAAGCAGCATCAATGAAGAACATAAGGTTTTCTGCACTCTATGGGCTATTTCTGTTTATACTGTATCTTCTTAGATGCTCAGAGGTCTGATTGTCAGAGGTGCTGAGCACTTTCCCCAGCTCCCATTGGCTTCAGTTGGAGTTATATGCCTATTATCTCTGAAAAAAACATCCTGTATGAGAATCCTTTAATTATACCTTTTTTTTGGCAAGTGAGGAAGTGTACTTGACCTAAGAGGTTTGGTCACCTCTACCTAGTTGAATAACCTGTGACTTAATGGATAACTAATGAAAAAAAAATAGGATTTCATGAAATCATCTGTTATACTCATTTCTTCTTCTTAGACTGAGTTGTCCTCACCATTCTGGTTGAATTATGAGAAATATGCAGTTCCTTGTGCTTCTGTAATACATCTTGCTGGAAAACAGTGTAAGTTCATTTCTGCTCTTAGTTTATTACACAACTCCCACTGAACACAAAGGATCTGAGGACATATCTCTTAGGGTAGAAATGGCTGTAAGGCAGATAAGATTTGTGATGCTCGCAGACAAGTTGCCAGCTCATGCAAAGGTTCCCATGTCTCAAGTGAACTGACAAATACGTATCTGGGATCAGGCTGACTCACCTGTGTGTTAGAATTGTTAAAATAGATATTTGAATTATAATAATGTGTTTTGTGTTTAGAATTTATTGAATGCTTCTGAGTTGCTGTCTGCACTGAACTTACTTATAACATCTGTATCCCTTCCTGTAAGATAATATTTAAGAGTTGCGAGCCTCCGTGATTACGTAAATCACCAGACAGGAAAGAGACATTAACTAGTGTGAAGGGCTGATCTTCCACAGGTGTTACGTCTTGTCCAAATAGGAAAGTGCATCAGCACTAGTCAGATTTTTGTGGGACATTGACGAAGACAAAAGATGTTGGTTGTTCTGCCCTCCCCTCCGTGAAGACAGGTCATGCAAGTGGATTCCTTCTGTCAGCTGAACTTGCAGCTGAGAGCACAAGGGAGAAGGGAGATAAAACCCCTAACACAAAGGAACTTGATTCTCTATGTTGTTTGGACTCTTGCGAGCAAGATTTTCTATACATAAGCAAGATATCCCCAGCTGCTTAGCCTGGGTTAGCCCTACAGGACATATAGAGCTTGCTTATTATAGAAGTTTCTATCACTTTTTGAAACTTAAAGATGATAACGTATTTGTACGTATCTTTGTTTAACTGCTTTAACCTTGTAAATAATTTGCTAGTTTCCTTTCCCCACTTAATAAATCTGTATATAGTTTATTATAGGATTGGCTACATGTGTTGTCTTTGGTGTGAGCTCTAAAGTGCAATTGACCTGGAGTAAGTAACTTGTCCTTTAGGACTGAGAGTAACCTGAATATTGCTGTGATTCTTAGTGTAATGGACCATCTCTCACAAAGATACATTCACCTGGGTGGAGAGAAAGATCTGAGTATCCACTGTCTGTGGCTCCATGTTTATTCTGTTATAGTACCTGTGGAGTTTACACTTGATAATTGGTTGATGAAATTTAAATATAGAACTCACATCCAATTTGGGGTTTGTGCCCTGCTTCCTAAGGTTTGGTATGCCATGAGGTTGGTACGCACACTCTTGAGACACTGGCAGGCAGCTTTATAACTTTATCTCCCCCTGTGCCCCCCAGTTCCAATACAGCACTGGTTCTCAACCAGGGCTATGTATAGCCCTGAGGGTATGTGTACCCCTGAGGGTAAACAGAGGTCTTCTGGGGGGTACATCAACTCATTTAGATATTTGTCTAGTTTTACAGCAGGCTACATGAAAAGCACTAGCGAAGTCAGTACAAACAAAAATTTCATATATGATTCATTTATACTGCTCTATATACTATACACTGAAATATAAGTACAATATTTATATTCCAATTGATTTATTTTATAATTATATGATAAAAATGAGAAAGTAAGCAATTTTTCAGTAATAGTGTGCTGTGACACTTTTGTATTTTTCTGTCTGATTTTGGAAGTTTTTAAGTGAAGTGAAACTTGGGGATACAAATGAGACTCTTGAAAGGGGTACTGTACTCTGGAAAGGCTGAGAGCCACTGCAATACAGCATCATCTGCAGATTTTGTTAACATTCTACTTTCAACTTTTTTTCCCGATTATTAATTGTCAGCAAGGATGCTACACTGGTCCTGTGGTATCCTACTCTAGTCAGCTTCTTCTCTACAGAAAATGTTTGTGGCAAATATCTTCCCTTTTAACTCATCCCCCCATCTCTTTTTACATAGATTTCCAATATCATACATTTTCTCTCTTCTCATCTCTCTACAGTGCTGGTGCTGTGGGCAGCAGGCTGCGTTTGTCCCTTTCTTCTCTGATAAGCCTTTTTAAGGTAGGAATGAGTGGGTTAGGTCATGCTACACTTCCATGCTTTTGGTGAGCACTTCTTTGTGTGAAGGTGCTTATTAGAACACCTGTAATTAATAGTGAGGAGACTTCTGATTGATTTGCTCTGTCCTAAAGAAGATGGCTCCTCCTGTTATTCAGACATTAGCAGAGATCAGACCATTTGGTTTATTTTATCCTCATCTTTCAAAAAAGCATAAATGCAGAGACATTAATTCATTTCATAAAAGTTTATAGTCATATACATGTGCTATATTTGTGGTCATTTTGGCTGTATGCAGTGCAGTCTATACAATGCTGCATGCTATTTGAATAAAATATTAACATAAACAAAATAAAATGCAGCATTATGCCATTAATGTTTTATTTATATTATGATTGTATCCAATTTGAACATTACTGTGTAAAAAGCAGTGTAGTTCTTGCCCTACTTTTACTGTATATTAAATATATAAATTTGTATATATAAGATATTTCAAACAAATCGGAGTCATACACTTAAAGAGACATACTTCAATTTTAGACTGCAAGAAATTGTGGAAGCTTTTATTCAGTGCTTTACATTTGGAATAAAAATTTCTCTGACACAGTATCCTTGACATTTTTTCAGGGTGGTAAATGGAGAACTATTCTGGTCTGTGGCTTTAAGATAATCGTGAAGGGGAGCTAGTATAATAACATATGTGAAAATTTAGAGAATGTGAGACTCTAAGTGATTTAATTCCTTTGATAACAAAACTCATCATGATAAGTAACAACATCCCAGTTATTTATTCCATTTATACATGATTGTTGGCCTTGAAACATAAAGTAATGCCATGCAATTTACTTCTTTACTGATTGACTCATTTTGGTAAGTGGCTTATTTTATGTCTTCATTCACATAAAACATCTTATCAAAGTTCTCTTTCTGTATACATTGCAAATAACCATTTTCCCCCCCCACCACAAACCTAATAATGGCTTAATCCTGCAAGATGCTGAGCACTCTGGCCCTAATCCAGGGAAACATTTAATACATACTTAATTTTAAGCATATAAGTAACTCATAGGGCTACTCACATGCTTATGGTTCAGAATGTGCTTAAGTGCTTTACTGGGCTGGGGTCAAAGTGTTCGGCGGCTTGCAGGTTTAAGGAGAAAAGAACAATTTCATGTCAGAGACCTTCCCACATCCAGGTCCATTATTGCAGATCTGAAAGGAGAACTTTGCAGTGAGCACTGATATGTGAGGTCTGCTTCTGCTTAGTGGAAGTCAAAGGGGGATTTACAATGGGAGTAAAATCAAATCTCTGGTGTTGTTGTTTGCTTGGATGGTATATATCAAATGTACCAGTCTAGCACTCTTTCATGACCAAACAAATCAACTGTCAAATGAATAGGAAACACTTCTTTTAATTTTAGACATAGTGGTATAGGCAACGATTTAAAACATCATAATCCCACTCTGTTCACATTGTTACTGTCATGTCAGCACTTCTCTTATTTTCAGAGGTTTATAGCTCGGTCATAAAAAAATTGTTCTGAGCTATAAATCACACTCCAAAAACAGGTTTTCAAATATGCTGTTTTCAAGATTTAGAGTTGTAAACATTTTTTTCCCCTAAAGTGCTACTTTCAGATGCTTGTATTGTCTGTCCTCAAACATTTCAGAAATGGAACCCTTTGTCTATATTTGGCTCAGGAATTCTAAACAGATGTATATAGTAAACATACTTTGAAAGATTAATCTTTCTTCTTTCCTTTTTGACATGTTAGTCTTACACCTATTGGCTTTGTAAACAATTGCTCTCTTCTGTTTGATTCAAAACAATACCTTTTGAAGTGGAATAATGTTTAAAGCAATGAGACTATGAATCAGATATGTTTCCCTCCGAAAACAAATATAATTTAAACAGAAAATAGCCCATAATATGATATGATTGCTTTAATACTGTGGAAACATTTTAAAATTAAAAAAAAATACTTCAACATATTTGTTTAAAATTAACTTTCAATGTTTTGATTTTTTACTAAAAGTAGCTTAATTTTCAAAAACAAAAAGTTGTTTCGAGCCAGAAAATGACAATTTTGTTGTTTTGAAAATGTCAAAATGAAATATTTTGACAGCTATGAAACTGTTTCCCAATTTGTTTTAATTGGGAGATTTGTCAAAACCCACCCTTTCTCATGAACAGTCTCGGTTTTGATTAATCAAAGTTTTCTGCCAAAAAAAAAAAAAGTGTTGGAAAATTCCAGAAAAGTTTGTTTCATGGAAAGACATATTGGTGTCAACAGATTTTTTTTCTGAGTGAGACGCACGCATTATAGCTTTTTGGCTAGAGAGTGGCTGGGGATGTAGAAGACCCATGTCCAAGTCCTTCTCTGCCTGATTTTGGGTATGTCTACACTGTAATTGGTGGGGTGATTGCAGCAGCTAGCATCACAGCTAACAATAAAGACACTTGGAGTCAGGCTGTACAAGCCTGCCAAGGACCCTGGGTATGTACTTGCATTGGTAGTCTGTGCTGAAGCCAATGCCACCACATTTTCACTGCTATTTTTAGCCCTTACATTAAAACTAGTGTGGGCCCACTTGAGCTGTGAATCACACCTTTTGATTGCAGTGTAGGCATACAGTTAGTGATCTGGGATGAAAAACTCTCATTTGAATCAGTCAGAACAGGAACTTGAATCTGGGTCTCCCACATTCCAGCCACCCTAGCCACCCTCACCATGAGTTGAAAAAAACGGGTGTCAGTCCAAAAATGCACATTTCTACAAGATTCGGTTTTCACAAAAAATATTTGACAGGTTTTGTTTTCTGTACAATGTAGAATGAAAACAAATTTTGAAACTACAGAAGTTGCCATGAATTTTAATTGTTGTTCTTGAGTTATCTCTATTAGCTATGTCTGACCCATTCACACACTCAGTCAGGCCTTGATCCCTCAAACACTCCTGTGTTTACCTTTATGCACATTCATTGCCCCAGTTGTGTTCCATCGAACACACACATTATTCACGTGTGTAAGTGTTTTGGGGATCAGGCACTCAGTTATTATGGGCCTGATACAACTCTCTTTGAAGTCAAAGGGAGCTGGATTGAGCCAAAGGGAGTGATTCCAAGAAAATACTCTGCCGGATTCTCAACTGGTGCCAATTTACTGATTTACACCTGTAGAAGATCTGGCCCACTGTGTTTAACAGTAATATGGAAAAAAACTTAAAAGTTCTCTATCATGAGTATTTTCAGTAGCACCAAAATATTATGCATTACCACAGTCTGCTCTCACATACTATAGCTGAATGGTACAACAACAATAAACTGCAATGTAGATATTGCAATATATATATTGCAGATAGGCATAATGAATTTGAATACTTAAACTATAATTCCTATAAGTGGTGTTGTGTATGAACTGCTGAGTTAGAGTTCCTTTAGTCATAATATCAGAACACTTTCCACTGTGTATAGCACAGCATATAGTAGTCTGTCCTATAAAATATGGTTTGATGATTATAAGCGTTATATATAGTAAAACATCTGTGCATTCACAATAATGACTTTTTATATAATGCATTTTTATTAAATATTATATAAATAATGTTGCTTTTATATGGTTCCTATGATGAAATGTATCATTTTAAAACCTTAAAAATATATGGTTGACATTAACCTCGTAAAGTATATTTTGAGATGTATATAAATATTAGCACTGCATAATACAAGGAATCCAGGAACCAGGAAAAGAAACACTCTTGGTCTACAAACCTGTTTATACGTATCCAGTAAGTGCATTCCTTTTTTCTAGGTGATTACAAGCCTGGCTTTCTCTGGAATCTTAGCATTCAATTGTGCTTTTAAACAATTATCTCAGTTTGGGAACAGGACAGAGCCACACTGTCAAAGAGTGAGTTCCTGGAGACACTGTGGCTTAGGCCCCAGTTCAGTAATGGTGATTCCACAGGTGTATTCATGTGCTTAAAGGTATGCACCTGCTTCAGTATCTTGCTGAACTGGGGACTCTGAAAGGCAAAAAATAGCCTTGGTAGCTCCTTTGCATTCCAATGTTATTGCATCCCCCTTATGGGGACTCCATTAGAGATGTAGCATGCTTGCTCTTTCTGGCTAATCTGTTCTGCTGGCTGGCTGGTGAGACGTGGGAGCAGGGCCTCAGTACTGTATATTTCCTATTCCTTTGGGATTCCCAGAACCAGCCAGGACTCCTCCTTGTGCCAGAGGAGCAAAAGGATTGCAGTTGTAGACCATCCTGAAAAAAAAAAACAGAAAAAAACCAAACAAACGAAAACAATGGGGCATAAGAGATTGGAAAACTTTGCATGTTTTCCATCTTATCTCTGCATCCCCAGGCAAAGCTTTGTCCTTAGTGGCTACTCTTGGTGATCTGTGCAGTATATGAGCAGCATCTGTTAATGCTTCGTTTCTGTGGTTTATAAATAAACTCTATATCATCTATTCAAGTTGAAGCATGTTATACAATTTATCTTCCCACATCCTACAAAATTTTACAAAATTTGGGTGAACTGGCTTGGCAAGTGGAAGCAACAATAATATATATATATATATATATATATTTTTAATTCCAACAGGTTTTTAAGTGAAGGTAATTAATGTGATAGAAACTAGCATGAGAGCAATGGAGATTACAGTCTTCTATTCAAGCACATTAGATAGGACATTGTTTCTATCTGGAGCTCCTCAGGAATTTTCCAACAAAGGTTTTTTTGGTCAGAAAATTCCAACTCATTGAAACTTAAACTGGTGGGGAAAGATCCATTTTGACGAATCACCCTATTCAAAAAAAAATAAAAAAAAAAAAGGAAAAAGTTTTGAAATTGTCAAAACAGCCCATTTTGACATTTTTGAAAGAAAACATTTTGGTTTTGTGGGTTCAAAATGACTTTTCACTTGAAAATGTTAGTTAATGTATACTAAAAAGGTACAAAATTGAAAAGGTTGAAATCAAAACATAACATTTTAAAATTATCTAAATGAAAGAGTTTGACTCTATCCATAATTATTTGATTGTTTCATAAAAATTTTTTGAGATTTCAACTTTTTGTCACAGCTGGGGACAGGAAAAAGTTTTGAAATGTTGAAAATTCTCACTGGATGGGAAAACAGTTTCCTGTCCAGCTCTAATGTTTTCTCCATATTGTCATATCACTTTTCTGAGAATAAGGCTGAAATTTTGAAAGCACCACCTGCCTTAAAATAATCATGCTTTGAAATAGGCAGATAGATGATAAGTCATGCTTGTAAGGCTATCTCTACACTACAAGCTAGTGATGTGATTTTCCCCTGCTCATGTACACATACTCTCATCAAGCTAACATGAAATTAAATGGCAGCATAGCCATGCGAAGCATAGGAAGCGGCAGCAGAGGCACCGGTGATGCTGCGATAAGTACATACCCACTGGTTTCAGCCAGGTTTGTACATCACCACTGCCACTACCCAAGCTACTGCAGCTACACTTTTATTTATACTTATGCCAGCTTGATAAAAACAACTGTGAGAATGTGTACACGAGTCAGGGAATCACAACTCCAGCTCACAGTGTAGAAATCACCTAAATGGAAAAAAGGATTCCAAGCTAAGACATTTTCTGTGGATGATATAACCTCCTGCAAGTCTACTACATGCCCTGGGTGCATCCAGTATTTGCGATCTGTGAATGTGCACCAGGGCCTAGTAGTTCAACAGGCATTTCACACTCGGTGGAGCAAGGGAGGCACATAGCCAGATTCAGGGACTGGAAAGTTATCCACGGCAAACCTGAGTTGTTAGATGGTCCATGAAACATGCCACATTAACAATAAAAACAATGAGGAGTCCTTGTGGCACCTTAGAGACTAACAAATGTATTTGGGCATAAGCTTTCATGGGCTAGAACCCACTTCGTCAGATGCATGAAGTGAAAAATACAGGAGCAGGTATAAATACATGAAAGGATGGGGGTTGCTTTACCAAGTGTGAGGTCAGTCTAACGAGATAAATCAATTAACAGCAGGATACCAAGGGAGGAAAAATAACTTTTGAAGTGGTAAGAGAGTGGCCCATTACAGACAGTTGACAAGAAGGTGTGAGTAACAGTAGGGAGAAATCAGTATTGGGGAAATTACATCATCTGCTCAAGAAACTCCCTAAAGAAGCACAGGAACAAATCTACACTGACACACCCCTAGAGCCCCGACCAGGGGTATTCTACCTGCTACCCAAAATCCATAAACCTGGGAATCCTGGATGCCCCATCATCTCAGGCATTGACACCCTGACAGCAGGATTAGCTGGCTATGTAGACTCTCTCCTCAGGCCCTATGCTTCCAGCACTCCCAGCTATCTTTGAGATACCACTGACTTCCTGAGGAAACTACAATCCTTTGGTGATCTTCCAGAAAACACCATCCTAGCCACTATGGATGTAGAAGCCCTCTACATCAACATTCCACACAAAGATGGACTACAAGCCATCAGGAATAGCATCCCCGATACCATCACGGCAAACCTGGTGGCTGAACTTTGTGACTTTGTCCTCACCCACAACTATTTCAGATTTGGGGACAATTTGTACATTTAAGTCAGTGCGACTGCTATGGGTACCCACATGGCCCCTCAGTATGCCAACATTTTTATGGCTCACTTAGAACAACGCTTCCTCAGCTCTCGTCCCCTTATGTCCCTAACCTACTTGCACTACATTGATGACATCTTCATCATCTGGACCCATGGGAAGGAGACCCTTAAGGAATTCCACCCAGATTTCAACGATTTCCACCCTACCATCAACCTCAGCCTGGACCAGTCCACCCAAGAGGTCCACTTCCCAGACACTACAGTGCTAATAAGCGATGGTCACATAAATATCACCCTCTACCGGAAACCTACTGACCGCTATACTTACCTACATGCCTCCAGCTTTCATCAACACCACATCACATGATCCATTGTCTACAGCCAAGCTCTAGGATACAACCGCATTTGCTCCGATCCCTCAGACAGAGACAAACACCTACAGAATCTCTATCAAATGTTCTTAAAACTGCAATACCCACGTGCTGAAGTGAAGAAAGAGATTGACAGAGTCAGAAGGGTACCAAGAAGTCACCTACTACAAGACAGGCCCAACAAAGAAAGTAACAGAATGCCACTAGCCATCACCTACCGCCCCCAACTAAAACCTCTCCTGCGCATCATCAAGGATCTACAACCTATCCTGAAGGACGATCCCTCACTCTCACAGACCATTGGAGACAGGCCAGTCCTCGCCTACAGACAGCCCCCCAACGTGAAGCAAATATTCACCAGCAACTACACACCACACAACAAAAACACCAACCCAGGAACCAAACCCCTGCTACAAACCCCAGTGCCAACTCTGTCCACATATCCATTCAAGGGACACCATCATAGTACATAACCACATCAGCCACACCATCCGGGGCTCATTCACCTGCACAACTACCAATGTGATATATGCCATCATGTGCCAGCAATGCCTCTGCCATGTACATTAGCCAAACCAGACAGTCTCTACGCAAAAGAATAAATGGGCACAAATCTGACATCAGGAATCATAACATTCAAAAACCAGTAGGAGAACACTTCAATCTCTCTGGTCACTCAATAACAGACCTAAAAGTGGCAATTCTTCAACAAAATAACTTCAAAAACAGACTCCAAAGTGAAGCTGCAGAACTGGAATTAATTTGCAAACTGGATACCATCAGATTAGGCCTGAATAAAGACTGGGAGTGGTTGGGTCATTACAAACTTAATTTCCTCAATACTAATTTCTCCCTACTGTTACTCACACCTTCTTGTCAACTGTCTGTAACAGGCCACTCTCTTACCACATCAAAAGTTATTTTTTCCTCCCTTGGTATCCTGCTGTTAATTGATTTATCTCGTTAGACTGACCTCACACTTGGTAAAGCAACCCCCATCCTTTCATGCATTTATACCCGCTCCTGTATTTTTCATTTCATGCATCTGATGAAGTGGGTTCTAGCCCATGAAAGCTTATGCCCAAATAAATTTGTTAGTCTCTACGATGCCACAAGGACTCCTCGTTGTTTTTGCTGATACAGACTAACATGGCTACCACGCTGAAACCTGTCATCATTAAAAGTAAGGAAGCTGAATGTGGAGAACAGGAGACGAAACTTGGGTTCTGACTCAGGAAAACAATTAAGAATGTGGTCCAGCTCATTGACTTCATTTGGTTTTAAGCATACACTTAAAGTTAAGCATGTACTGTGCCCTTCCTGAATAAGGATGCTTGCGTGAATTGGATGGAAGAAATGGGATGGTGCAGGAAACCACAGATAAAATCGTGCAGTACAAGGACTGTATTTTAAAAAGTGGAGGAAACAGAAGGAAAAAAGGAAAAGGAATGACTGGCTAAGGAGCACAAAGGTGAAAAGTGAGATGGGTAGGAGGTGCTTACTTTCTCTTTCTCCACTTTTTGAAGGGTTGTATGACTTGTCCCTGAAGAGGATGTAATGCACGGTAGAATCAGACATCAGTTCATAGTCTTTTTTGATCCACGCTTATCTCCTCAGGAATAAAGTAAAGAAATAGCCCCATTTATCTGTTATAACCATTTTGATTTTTTCCTTCTTATAGGTAAGTTTCTTTTAAGCAGGTGCAAATGAGCAGGACATGTTTGGCTTATTGTTCCTTTAGTTAGCTGTATTTAAGCACTTATAAAACAGCACTATAGTAGAACAGAGGGTTTCCTTCATCTGCTTCAGCTTGTATGTATGTACCTTGAGTCCTTTTGCTCCCACACAGAATTAATTTACAATTAATTTCAAGTGATCCTAGTATCTCTCGCTTCAGCATGGCCACATTTTATCCTATTCCCTCCCCACATATCACCAGCCCCTACTGTTTTGGATTCAGATTCAATAAATCTCTGACTAAGATAGCAAAGAGGGCAAGTCCTTTCTCAGAGATGACACTAATGGATTCTTGAAATGTTTAGCACAAATATTCTTATCATAAGTCCTTCTCTAGACCAGCGGGGCATATCATCTGTGTGATAAGTCCCAATCATAGCAGCTTGAGGGGCCAAGGGAAAGAATACAGGGGGAGAGGAAGAGATTTAAGGTAAAGTACAAAGTATAGTTGTAGCCGTGGATTATGACGTGATCCAGGTAAATACAGGAACTGCTCAAGCTGGGAAAACATCCATAGTTGTCCTTGGAGTCTGTCCCTCATTTCACTTAGTTAAATTAATTATTACAGAACTGTACAACAAACTTGTATAGAAAAGTGTGTATCAGATGTCTGTACATTTAGCATTAAAATCACCCTTCTTTCCCATCCAATGGTATCATCAGCAAATATTTCCTGTTATTTTAAAATAAATAAAAATAAAGAACCCATCCAGTCTGATTGTAAAACTTTATTTATGCTGACCAGGACTTGCTCAAGTGAGTATTTCCGTTGAAATTAATACATTCCTCTTAAAAATGAGTATATTTCAGTTTCCTATGATTTTTCCACTGCTATTTAAAAGAAAATAAAGTTAACATTTAAAAAAAAATGACACCCTAATCTGGTGGGGTGCAAGAGGCAGATGTTGGAATAAAATTCTTTTAAAACTCTTTTGTATGTTTGAGAAATATATAATTAATTCTAGGATTCCATTTCTGACCCCAAGTGATTTATTCTGTTCAATTGTGTTTGGTTCTTCACATTATTGCAGATTTTCATATTTTGTGCTGAATTTTCTCCTATTTCCTGCATAAAGGAATGGCAACACCAATAATTCCAGTTTCTTGGTAGATCTATTGGGTTTTTGTCCCTCAATGAAGAGGTCTGAGGACCTGTTTACCCCATAAGCACAAATCCACAGAAATCTACATGAAATCATCAGAAGGAAGGACTGCCACATTAACCATCTGTTTCCTGCCAGTTGTTTTAACACACGGCTGCTGAAGAGGTCATGCTGCCATGAGCTCTCCAACCATGACAAAACCAGGACCTCCTGTCAACTGTGGTAGAGGTTTCAAACAATGAACTGCAGATGGAAATATCCCATCTTCCCTGCCTTGCCTCCAACCCACCTTCTCCAAACCCACAGAGCCAGAGTTCCCACAGCCTCTGCAGAGGGACGAACAAGGGGCTGGAGTGAAGGGGAAGGAGGCTGTGGAGGCACATCCCTTCAGCAGAAAACCATGTGCGTGGAGTCTTTTCTGCTTATCGAAGCTGAAGGAAGCATTGGAGTTGATGTGGGAACCTATTTAAATTGAAATATCTAATTAAATAAGAGAAGAATTTTTATAAAAAAGCAAAATTACAGTGTAAATCTGGAATAGCCCCATTGACTTCAGTGTAGTTCCTTCATGCTTACACGCATGTGTTGTGAGCAACTTTTGGCATTTTGATTTCAGACATATAGTGGGTCAACCTTAAAATCTGTCAAATTTTGCATTGGAGTTCTCAATAATTTTCCACAGCATTTGCAGTATTCTCTATTCAATTCAATGGGGAAAAAATAGGTTAACAAAATCAATGAGGTTGGTTGGTGGTATGTCCTCTCCTTGCAGAATTCTGAGATGGGCAAAATCCAAATTTCTGAAAACCTGGAAATGCAGAGTTAAAGTTGCTCATGCCTCCTTCACCTCCCTTCATTCTCATCCACAGGATTCCCTATAATGCTATTAGAGGACCAAAAAAAATGGTGGTTCATGCCACCTTCCCTCTATCCAATTTGAGCAATGCCTCAGTATGCACATATTTACACTGGCCTTGGCACTATAAGGGTATGTCTACACTGCATACTCATTTTGATGGCATGTAGAGGACATACACTGCACACACCCCAACCCCATCAATATAAATTGCAGTGTAAACAGTGAGGCTCTGTTTAGGTGAGTAAAGACATGCTGGAACCCTGTAGGTATGTACCTTACATGGCTCTTTACATGCCCAAGCAGTGCTGCCCCTGGCTATTTTTAGCAGTGTAGTGTCCCGCTTCCTCCCCACTGCCTTGCCGCCTCCACCGGAGGCTTTCACTGATGCATATAGCTACACACTGCAGTATAGACACAGCTTGCTTTTCACTGAGGTTGGGGTACACTGGTAGAACTGGGGGCATGGTTGGGGTGCACTGGCAAAGCTGGGGTTGCAGGGTGGCTGGAGTGGAGGAAGGTTGGAGTGCACTGACAGAGCTGGGGGTGCAGCAGATTTGGGGTTCACTGGCAGAATTATAGAGTGCACAGGGGTTGGGGTGCACTGGCAGAGGTGGGAGGTACCATGCCTCCCTCGCCTGAACCCCCAACCTGTCTCTCTTCCCCTATCATCCATTCCCAGTTATCCTCCTCCCCTAACTTCCTTCCTCTCACTGCAGCCCCAAACCCCTCTCCCCAGTTCCCTTACTTTTCTGTTCCCTAATATGCCTTCCTTCTCAGGAAGCATTCACATGTTCCGCCCCCCCAAATAATTTTATTACATTCACCCCAAAATAAAATTGCTGCCCATGACTCACAAATTGTGGAACCCTCCAGTCATTGAGTCTAAAACTCCCTTGTCTTAGGTGGGGGATTGTGATTACTTTATGCTTTGATATTTTATATTAGTTGAAGGATGAGTTCATAGCCATCATGGAATTTGTGATTCATCCGGTCATTAGTTTATCTCAGTTTAACAGTACAAGGCACGAGAAGGAAACTGTTTTTTTTTTTTTTTGGGGGGGGGGGTACCGATTCTCAAGAAACCCTTGCTCAAATGACCCCAAATTTGGATCACTATTGCCACCCCATGAGACACATCAAATTTCAAAGCAATCTGAGTAACTGAATTTTGGAGAATTTACAAGAGTTGAGTTTAATAAAAAAAAATAATGGGAGTAGAAACCCTCTAGCCATTTTTCTGTACTGGCACATGCAGTGTAAAAATATCCATTTTCTGAAATACAATAAAACAAGCAAATAACAAAAAATAGAAGGTTTTTTTGGGGGGGGGGGATATTTTCAGAACCCCTTGATGAAATGACTACAGATTTGGATCACTAATGCTACCGTGCACTCTCATGACGCACACCAAATTTCAGAGAAATGCACATCGATTTTAGAGGATTTGGAAAGATCCACCTTTAAATAGATGTCACGACACACTTAATGATAGTGGTGCTCCTGCACACTATAATATTTATTTATAGTATCCTCTAGGTATTACCTATACTACTGATGGGTGAGGGAAAAAACTCCTTTTATAATTGGCAGGTCTGGTCCTGCCTCCTGAAGCTGCAGAGTAGCGGAAACCCCAAAGTTGTAATGGTGAATTTGGAAATTATGAGTAAGAATGTACCTGTTAGTTTCCAAGGTGTAAACTATTTTTCTACTGGAGTATGTCACTTGGGGACAGAAGTGAGAAAGAGAAAGAGAGATGAGAAAGGGAAAAGCCCAGGAACCTCCAGAAGATACTCAGTCTGCATTCTTCCCACCTTCACAGAAAGTCATAAAATCCTATCCACATCACCACTATGCAGTTGGGATTCCATGGGTTCTAGAGTTACCAGTAAGGCAACTGAGGGGGAGTAAAGGAACAAAAGTCTGTGGGGAATACCCTTGTATTACCAATGGATTTCACTTGTGCATCTTCTACTGCCCTTGAAGGGTTTAGGAGACCATTGATGTAGTAGGAGGAACCCAAAGGCAGCCCAACTACGCTGCCAGAAGGAAAGGGAACCAAGAAATAATGTGAAGACAAGAGATTCTCTGCATATGTTCCCTGAGATTAATGGAGTTGAATACTGATTTATGCAGTGATCTCAAGACTTCATAGAGCTTCATCTTTTGTTTAGCCTTAATTTTCTGTTAAAAAAAAACCCCTGGATCTGAGTCAGCATCTTTATGCAGTGAACCTCATAGACTTTCCTGACAACTTTGAAATCTTCCCCATCTCTGTGGTACTTTGGCCTGGTCTACACTATGAGTTTAATTCGAATTTAGCAGCGTTAAATCGAATTAACCCTGCACCCATCCACACAACAAAGCCATTTATTTCTAAATAAAGGGCTCTTAAAATCGATTTCTGTACTCCTCCCCGACGAGCGGAGTAGCGCCGAAATCGATATTGTCATTTTGAATTAGGGTTAGTGTGGCCGCAATTCGATGGTATTGGCCTCTGGGAGCTATCCCACAGTGCACCATTGTGACCGCTCTGGACAGCAATCTGAACTCGGATACACTGGCCAGGTAGACAGGAAAAGCCCCGCGAACATTTGAATTTCATTTCCTGTTTGCCCAGCACAGGTGACCACAGAGAGCTCATCAGCACAGGTAACCATGCAGGCCGATAATCGAAAAAGAGCACCAGCATGGACCGTACGGGAGGTACTGGATCTGATCGCTATATGGGCAGAGGATTCAGTGCTAGCAGAACTTCATTCGAAAAGACGAAATGCCAAAACTTTTGAAAAAATCTCCAAGGGCATGATGGAGAGAGGCCACAATAGGGACTCAGAGCAGTGCCGCGTGCAAGTCAAGGCACTCAGACAAGCCTATCAGAAAACAAAGGAGGCAAACGGTCACTCCGGGTCAGAGCCACAGACATGCCCCTTCTACGCTGAGCTGCATGCAATTCTAGGGGGGGCCGCCACCACTACCCCACCTCTGACCGTGGATTCCAAGGCGGGGGTAATCTCATCAGCCACACCTGAGGATTCTGCGGAAGGGGAAGAGGAGGAGGAGGAGGGGAGGAGGATGAGCTTGCGGAGAGCACACAGCACTCCGTTCTCCCCAACAGCCAGGATCTTTTTCTCAGCCTGACTGAAGTACCCTCCCAAGCCAGTACCCAAGACCATGACCCCATGGAAGGGACCTCAGGTGAGTTTACCTTATAAAATATAAAACATGGTTTAAAAGCAAGCATTTTTTAATGATTAATTTGCCCTGAGGACTTGGGATGCATTCACGGCCAGTACAGCTACTGGAAAAGTCTGTTAACGTGTTTGGGAATGGAGTGGAAATCCTCCAGGGACATCTCCATGAAGCTCTCCTGGAGGTACTCCAAAAGCCTTTGCAGAAGGTTTCTGGGCAGTGCAGCCTTATTCCGTCCTCCATGGTAGGACACTTGACCACGCCATGCTAGTAACAAGTAATCTGGTATCATTGCATGACAAAGCCTGGCAGCGTATGGTCCCGGTGTTTGCTGGCATTCAAGCAACATCCGTTCTTTATCTCGCTGTGTAATTCTCAGGAGAGTGATATCGCTCATGGTAACCTGGTTGAAATACGGGAATTTAATTAAGGGGACAGAGGTGGACCTTCCTACTGGGCTGTTTGCCTGTGGCTGAAAAGAAATCCTTCCCTGTAGTAAGCCAAGCGCGGGGGTGGGGGGCGGGGATTGGCGCTAAGCTTTTCACATGTGGCTAGCAGGGATCTTCCCTGATACCAGCCACGTGGTGCGGGGAGGGATAAAGCGATCATCCCAGAGAATTGGATGGGGGTGGGGGTTAGTTTGTTTTCTGCTGCTGAAGGTTAACAGGAAAACCGCAGCACTCAACAGGCTTTGCTTGGTATGTGGGAAAGGAGGATGCAGAAGCCAAAAGACAGTGGCTTACCATGGCCGCATGCAAGCCAAATTCTGTTGCCCGGACCTGTGTCTGTGATCTCTAGCAGCAAAGCCACAGGCACTCAATATTAAGAGGCAAAATGCGACCTTGCACAGAAATCACATGTGCTATGTAATGTGAATAGTGTTGTTCACCGTGAAAGAGTATAAGCATTGTTCTGTAAAATGTATCTTTTTAAAAAATTCTCTCCTTTTTTCCCTCCCTCCAGCAGCTGCAAATTTTTCAAGCCTCCCTCCTCTGTCCCAAAGGCTATCTCAGATAAGGCGTCGGAAAAAGAGGACGTGAGACGAGATGTTCGCGGAAATCATGGAATCCACCCACAATGAAAGAGCTCATCTGAATGAGTGGAAGGACACGGTTTCAAAGTATAGGAAAGATGCCAGTGAACGTGAGGACAGGAGGGACCAACGTGAGGACATGAGGGACCAACGTGAGGAGAGGAGAGATGCTCGAGATGAGAGGTGGCGGCACGAAGATCAGAGGAGGCAGGATGCAACGCTGGGGCTGCTGCGTGAGCAAACAGACATGCTCCGGCGTCTGGTGGAGCTTCAGGAACGGCAGCAGGATCACAGACTGGCGCTACAGCCCCTGTATAATCCCCCTCCCCTCTCACTATGTTCCATAGCCAGACGTGTAAGAACGCAGGGTGGGGAGGCTCCGTGCACCCTCCCATTCCACCCCAGTGGACAGCCCAAGCAAAAGGCTGTCATTATTTTAACCTTTTTTTAGTGGCCTTTTCCTTCCCCCCGATCCTCTTTTCTCTCCCTCTTTTTATAATCAATTAATAAAGAATACATGATTTTTAAATGATAGTGACTTGATTTCCTTTGAAAGCAAGCTGTGATCGAAGGGGGAGGGTGGGTTGCCTACAGAGAATGAGTCAATAAAGGGGGCGGGTTTTCATCAAGGAGAAACAAACAGAACTTTCACACGGTAGCCTGGCCAGTCATGAAACTGGTTTTCAAAACTTCTCTGAGGCGCCGCGCTTCCTGGTGTGCTCTTCTAATCGCCCTAGTGTCTGGCTGCGCGTAATCAGCAGCCAGGCAATTTGCCTCAGCCTCCCACCCTGCCATAAACATCTCCCCCTTACTCTTACAGAGATTGTGGAGCACACAGCAAGCAGCAATAACAATGGGGATATTGGTTTGGCTGAGGTCTGAGCGAGTCAGTAAAGTGCGCCAGCAACTTTTTAAACAGCCAAATGCACATTCCACCACCATTCTGCAGTTGCTCAGCCTGTAGTTGAACAGCTCCTGACTCCTGTTCAGGCTACCTGTGTATGGCTTCATGAGCCATGGCATTAAGGGGTAGGCTGGGTCCCCAAGGATAACTATAGGCATTTCAACATCCCCAGTGGTTATTTTCTGGTCCGGGAAGTAAGTCCCTTGCTGCAGCCATTTAAACAGAGTACTGTTCCTGAAGATGCAATCATCATGAACCCTTCCCGGCCAGCCCACATTGATGTTGGTGAAACATCCCCTGTAATCCACCAGTGCTTGCAGCACCATTAAAAAGTAACCCTTGCGGTTTATGTACTCGGTACCCTGGTGCTTCGGTGCCAAGATAGGGATATGGGTTCCATCTATCACCCCACCACAGTTGGGGAATCCCATTGCAGCAAAGCCATCCACTATGGCCTGCACATTTCCCAGAGTCACTACCTTTCGTAGCATCAGCTCAATGATTGCTTTGGCTACTTGCATCACAGCAGCCCCCACAGTAGATTTACTCACTCCAAATTGATTCCCAACTGACTGGTAGCTGTCTGGCGTTGCAAGCTTCCACAGGGCTATCGCCACTCACTTCTCAACTGTGAGGGCTGCTCTCATCCTGGTATTCTGGCGCTTCAGGGCAGGGGAAAGCAAGTCACAAACTTCCATGAAAGTGCCCTTACGCATGCGAAAGTTTCGCAGCCACTGGGAATCGTCCCACACCTGCAACACTATGTGGTCCCACCAGTCTGTGCTTGTTTCCTGGGCCCAGAATTGGCGTTCCATGGATAGAATCTGCCCCATCAACAACATGATCTCCAAAGCGCCGGGACCCGCGGTTTGAGAGAATTCTGTGTCCATGTCCATGTCCTCATCACTCTCGTCGCTGCGCTGCCATCGCCGCCTCCTCCTTGCCTCGTTTTTCTGGCCCTGGTTCAGCATAAAATGCACGATAATGCGCGAGGTGTTTACAATGTTCATGACTGCTGTCTTGAGCTGAGCGGGCTCCATACTTGCCGTGGTATGGCGTCTGCTGTGTTCACCCAGGAAAAAAAGGCGCAAAACGGTTGTCTGCCATTGCTTTCATGGAGGGAGGGGTGAAGCTGTACCCAGAACCACCTGCAACAATGCTTTTTGCACCATCAGGCACTGGGATCTCAACCCAGAATTCCAATGGGCGAGGGAGACTGTGGGAACTATGGGATAGCTATGGGATAACTACCCACAGTGCAACGCTCCGGAAATCGACGCTAGCCCCGGTACATGGACGCACACCGTCGAATTAATGTGCTTAGTGTGGCCGCATACATTCGACTTTATACAATCTGTTTCCAAAATTCGAATTCTGTAAATTCGGATTAATCCCGTAGTGCAGACATACCCTTTGTGTAGCTCCGTTAGTCAGTGTGTGAAGCAAGATGCTAAAAAGAGAAGAAAATGCTTGTGAGCTGCAGGACTAAAGCTGTGACGTCTCAATGAAGCACACATGAAAAATATTCAAAACTCAGTAAGGACTAGTAAGGATAACACTGATTTATGATGAATGGCTTTGTTTGTTTGAAATAACATCTAAGTTCACAGAGAGCAGCTTTACTGAGAAATACAATCCTCCTACAAGGAAACCAAGTCTGCAAAGGGTAAGTGCAATTATACAATATCAAAATTTAAAAACAAAAGAGTTCATTATTTCCTTCCAGGTTTCTTTCTGTTTAATAATCCACATAAACTTCTGTAGTGGCACAGGCCAGGTGGAAGTTTATGAGCAAAGGTTATAAATAATTGACTGAACAGCCTTGAGTTGAGTAAAAAGCAGCTTCTAGCAATGAAGCTCTAAGAGATTTCATCTATCCCAATACTCTTGAAAGGATTATAGCAGCAAGAAAGGCCAAGTGAGCATCTTATCATTCCATCAGCATTCATTTTTCATTGTGGTAAAAGAGTGAGTGGCTGACATAAAATGGAACAGTCTCTACAAATTGTTTAAAAACTATGAGGAGAAACAAAAGGGAGCATCTTGTAAATTGATTTTTTCAACTACATTTGTTTCTGCTTTTAAAATATGTATACAAACAAACAAATGGACACAGATAAAAAAACATGAACAGATTTGCAACAGTTGAATCTCAAGGCATTTTCTTCTGGATGTCTTAACAAAATGTATTTATTTAACATTATCACATATAATAAAAATTAAATGACAAATACTCAGCTAATTTGTGAAAAAATGCCATGGTGAACAATTGATAGCATGATATTCATAGAACTGAAGGTCAGATGGTACCATTCTGATCAGCTAGTCTGACCTCCTGTATAGCACAAGCCACAGAATTACACCCAAAATAATTCCTAGAGCAGATCTTTCAGAAAAAAAATCCAATCCTGATTTAGAAATTGATAGTGATGGCAAATCCACCACGATCCCTGGTAATTTGTTCCAATGGTTAATTACTCTCACCATTAAAAATTATGCCTACTTCCAGTCTAAATTTGTCTAGCTTCAACTTCCGGCCATTGGATCATGTTATACCTTTCTCTGCTAGATTGAAGACGCCATTGTTAAATATTTGTTCCCAAGGTAGGTACTTATAGACTGTAATCAAGTCACCCCTTAACCTTCTTTTTGTCTATCACTATAAAACACGTTTCCTAATCCTTTAATCGTTCTTGTGAGTCTTCTTGGAATCCTCTCCAATTTATCAACCTCTGTCTTGAATTGTGGGCACCAGAACTAGACACATGACTCAAGCAGCTATTGCACCACTGTCAAATATAAAGGTAAAATAAGCTGTCTACTCCTACTTGAAATTCCTCTGTTTATGCATCCAAGGATTACATAAGCTCCTTTGGCCAGTGGGAGCTCGTATTCAGCTAATTATCCACTACTCCCCAAATCTTTTTCAGAGTCACTGTTTCTCAGGATAGAATCCCTCATGGCATAAGTATGACATACATTCTTTGTTCCTAGATGATCCATTTCCAACTAGTAATGGATCAATGCCACTGTTAGGATCCTTTTTGTTCTTAATATTTTTTTTTAAATAATTTCTTCTTGTCCTTCACTCCTCTAGCCATGGATTTCTACTTGTTTCCCTTTGCTTCCCTTATTAATTTTCCCCAATTCCTAGCTTCTGATTTATTTTAATTATTATCAACTTTCCCTTTCTTCCATTAGTTATATTTATTATTAATGTTTATTATTATTTATAGTTGCCTTCACTTTCCCCTATACCAGGTCAGTTTTTCAACTAATTCCTCCTTCTTCCTCCATGGTGGGATTGTGGATTTTGGGGCATCTAGTAAAGGATTCTTAAACAATTTTCTATGCTCATTCACATTAAGGAAAACTTCCTGGCAGATCTTTTAGATGGTGAAGTAGTCTTCTAAGGGAAGAGATGGATGGGAATATGTGATGTTCGTGGATGACACTTATAGCAGAACGTATGCCTGCTGGCTCTGTAGTTGCTCAGTGCATGTTTCTCCACACTAAAGCATCTTTTCATTTCAGTATACCAGTTCAAGGCAATCATGAAAAATACATTTGGCAGCACCAGCAGGTCACAGGTATTTAAAATACCTAGACAGCTACTCCAATAGGCACAGGCCTTCAGTATGCTCACTAGTGGGCACTAGAATTCACTTCCTATACAAATACAATTAAGTACAAACTTGACCACTTTTAGAAAGAACAGCAAGACTCACCTCTCTAAAAAGGCTTTCTTAGCTGATTAACTCCTGATTTCCTTAGTGATTGGGTACAACTGTAGGCAGCAGGGGAGTGTGGTATTTAGGGTCTCTCTTACTGAGTTCTTGAATGTCTCAATTTAAACCTTGTAAGACAATCAGACACCATCTGTGTTAATTTTCATAAGAATTTCATTCATTGTTACTCATAATTATATTGGCTGAGGCCCCAGTTCAGCAAATGCATGCATAACTTTAACTATGCAACTATTATGCCATAGATTAATGTGAGGATACTAAGATTAGATTTAAAAGAAAACACATGTAAAGTTATAAAATATAACTATGGATTTAAATTAAACTTTGCCAGTTTTTGGAACATCTACAAACTTGATGAACTTGTTGAGTGTTTGGACAATGAAGATAAATGAGTTCAGTGAAAGCCAACAAAAACAGTAAGGGACTGGAGTGACTGGTTAATGATGGAAGATTAAAAGACCTACGGCTCCAAGCTTGCAACTGACTGTATGTGGACAGACTTCTGTACCTGCCCAGAACCAAATATACTTCAATGGGGTGCCCCAAGAACTCAATGGTCTGGCTATATTCACTCAGTTGCAGAATAAAGCAATATATATAGACAGTATGACTATCACCACTATAACCACCTACAAATATTTGAAAGAGAAGGAAATAATTATTTACAGTGACAGAGAGGGTGCAATTAGGCATACTGAAATGAAATTATGAAAGGAAAACTATTGGCTGGTTATTAGGAAAAACTTCCTGAGAATAAGATGTTAGAGGGTGGAAGAAGCTCCCAAGGGAACTAGTGGAAACTCTAATATCTAAGACCCTTAAAATTAGACTGAACAATGAGGATTGTCCTCTATTATTGTCTGAAACAGGAGGCCTACAGATGATATAATTATACATTCTGTACTATTGGATTCCTACTAATTCTTTGATTATTATATGGCTTTTTTAATCATGAACCTTTGAAATTTATTTCTTATATTTATAGATAGAGAGAATCACAAAAACAAACGAACACTAGCACATGCACTTTTGGGGACAATCCTTCACTGGCAGGCAAATTGCCAGTTAAAAACAGTACAAAATACAGTGCAGCAAATGGAATAGATAAACTAAAATGGCTTCTTCATCTCTAAGTTCAAAGAGCTCTTGTACATTTGGGTGCAGCTACTTTGAAGTCAATGGAAATACAGTCACTTATACCAGAGATGAATTTATCTCACCATGCTATGATGAGTCCTGTGGGTTTCAGACTCTGGTGTAGGGCACTTAGCAGTACAGGATGCTCGAATCTTCAGTTTTATTTTGTATGTTCTGGTTGATATTATCAAAGGGTCAAATGGAACCAGACTTCCAACTCTCACTGACTTTCATTGCTATTTGCGTGCTTAGTTCCCTTAGGTTCCTTAGAAAAATGGCAGCCTCTGTGTGCTTTGTACACCTGACAAACAGGACATAGCAAAATGAAGTAGCAAATACAATGAACCCCTACAGATTCACTAAGTGGTTCTACACAAATTTCAACCTTTCCAAACCACCATATAAGTTCTATGTCCTCCTCCTACAAGGTACCCTGCCACTGACTTTTGGTCCGATACCAAAAGAGGATACGATGGTTAAACGTATCAATCATACTCAACAATAAAGACAGCTGAAAATACTTTCTAAAAAAATCTACTGAATACCTGTACAACTGAAGCTCCTTAGCTGATGGCATTTTTTTTTAAATGGCACATAAAACTTCCTAGATGCCATCGAGTGAAAATGTAAAGGTCTTGGGGGTAAGATTAGAAAAACATAATGTGTGCTTAGACATTTTGGTTTAAGTAGAGTAGATAAAAGGTTTTGGTGACAGAGGAGGGGAATGGGTAAATGACCTGATCCAAAGCCCACTGAAATCAGTTGGACCTTTGCCACTGGATCTTCAATCAGGCCCGAAGAGAAAGATAGACTGAGAAAGAAAGAGAGAGGGAGAGAGAATGACACTGTGCTGCTGCTCCTGCTCATGAACTGGTTAAACAAACTTATAAAAACAAAGCCTTCATCATATCTCTGCTTCTTGAGTATCTGAAGCGTCTACTGTATTCAATAGCATGGTTTGAAATTAGGCAGGGGGTCTGGCAGGGGCTGGGGGAAAATGTTGTTGCACAGAGGTCAGTTTATATATTAATTTTCTGCTAATATGGTAATTACTGTACATTTTCATTCTGTGAAGCAAGTGTGGTGCTGTTAAATATTTTTGCCATGTTGCTTGTTCTCTAGTGAGTCATCATCTATGGTGATATTCTTAACTAAGACAAGCATAATTATCTAGTTGCTTTCATATGGGCAAACAGATGGGGAGAGAGCAGAATATTTTCAATATATTCCAAGCAAAAATCTCAGTAAACAAGAAGTAGATCATTATTTTTTTTCTACCTGCTTGCTGCCTGCAACTGTTAACAGAGCTCAATTTTCACCTATAATTTGGTTTGTGTTCAGCAGGAGCTGTCTTTACATACTCTACATAGCTCTGTAAATGTGTATGGAGTAACTTATTCTCTAATCACCCTCCAAGCAAAGGAGCAGGAGAGAAGGAATGAGAGTGAATAGTAATTCATTCTCTAGCCTACTTCTAGGACAGTGCATAGCTGCCCTGCCCGTTACTCGAGGCAGTATTACCCTTAATAAGGAAACGGTAAGAATTGGGTTCTTCCATAATATGACTTTCGTCCTGACTTTCTTTTAAACCTTGAGAGATTTTTATAAAAAAGGCAGGTATACTTCTCTGTTAGCTGTGTTCTGCATGGTTTCTCCAACACGCGTGGCTAAGATGAAGTTCCTGTCTCAAAGCTGATTTCAGAATCTTACTAAGAATTCAAGAAGGCTGGTTGGTTGTGTTGTGGTAGTACCAAGTGATGCTAACAAGAGAATATATATTGACCGTTTCACCTCTGTGATGGAATCATCCTGGGAAATATTTGTGGATTTTTTAGATTACTGGACTACTACCTCTTGTGTTGTGATGTGCTTGGGAGCTCAAGTGTGAAACTGTCCAGATTGTTTTATCAAAAATAAAATGGAAATAAGGAAGTGGAAGTGACTCCAGTAGACTCCCCTCCCTCATCACTAGTGTGGAACATCAAATGCAGCACCAACTGCCAGTGTACAGTTGACAGATTAGTTTTAATAAATTTTTATTCCTATTTGTTATAGGGTAGAATTAACATTACAAATGCATTATACACACCATGTGTCTTTACAAACAGACTGAGCTGGTTTCAGATCAACACCTACAAAAAAGACCATGAGCATACAAAAGTATGGTAGTTAATAGAGAACCAAGGGAAGACTGCCTTTGACAATAAGATGCAAAGGAAAAAACACTATTATGTTTGTGTGAATGACTTAAATGGTGCAGGAAAAACAGGACCCAAGCAGTTTATCCAAAGCAATGACTACAGTCCTGGATGTATTAAGCACAATGGACACTGTGGAAATTACCTAAAATTTCTCCCCTGAAAAAATTACCTTCAGTTTGAAACCAAACTTGGAATATATCAACCCCCAATCATTTTGTTTGTGAAAAAGTTATAAGCAAATAAAAAGCAGGGGTTAAAAATGATGCTTTGTAACATTAGCTTTACCTTTCACACTGAGGAAGTGCTATAAGTGACATATAGATTTGCTTGCCTCCCTATATGGGTCAAATGTGATTCAGGTGGGACTGCCCTGTGTTCTGAACACAGGGATTACAAAACTGTTTCAAAATAACTTTAGACTGGAGTTGACACAAATGTCACAACACTGTGGTGCAATCATTTGGTCCTGCAGAACAAAGTCTAAAAGGTAGGAAGTTGGCAACCCTAAATAAAATAGTAGAAAAATAATCCATTGCTGAGGTTAGGACCTTACATTTTTCACATGGTTTCTCTCTCTGAGATTTCTTTTTCTCACTTTAAGCCATTGAAATAGCAGTGATTCTTGCTCCACCTTAATGCAGTATTTATGCCCATTTATACCCTTGCATAGTCTGATTTGTATTTTCTGGAGTCACACCTTTTCTATATTCTAACCTTGTTCATACTTTTGTTGTACTCTGAAGACAGCATCTTTCTAATAGCTGGCTACTATCTGATTGGAAAAACAGACTGGTAGAAATATCTGACCGTTTAGTCTGACCATACCGGTTCCACAACCCCCCCATTGCTAAATAGGTTTTGAAATTTCAAACTGCAGGACTGAAAACAAACAAACAAACAATACAAAAAATCTAAACAGCTAAATCACAAACTAATTCCTTGACCATTTATAGTAAATTGGTCAGCTAATTTTCTATACAATGAAATTTGTCCATAAATTCACTTTTTTACATAGAAATTATTTGTTCTGCCTCTTAATTTCATGTGGAATCAAAAATAAACCATTTGGTTGTAGTAGTTCATTATTCTACAATGATTTACCACCTTATTTCACACTATTGGATTTAATAAATGTGAAATGTTTGTGGAAGATTGTGTTCTTATCATTGAATATAGTGATGCTGAGATAAATACAAAGGATGAAATCCAGGCTTAATTGAGGTCCAGGGGAGTTTTTCATTGACTTTGATGGGGCCAAGCGTTCACTCAGAACATGCAGAATACTTTTTGGAGGCAGAATGTACAAATCTGTTTTTTTTGTAATGGAAAAACTGGAAGGTAATATAACAGTTATGGCACTCCATCCCCAGGGGAGACTGGGAATGCCAGAGTGGGAATAAATCACACAAACTGGCTTGCATAATTTTGAGTCCTGGTTTATGATACAGATATTAAAGATTAAAAAGAAAAGGTACATTTTCTAGAATCCTCTTAATTGGGAAGGGAAAATAGATTCAGGGGGAAAAAAAGAAACTTCCTGCATTTCCCCAGACTAATTCCTAGATTCATAGGTTTAAAGGCCAGAATTGACCATTATGATCATGTAATCTGACCTCCTGAATAAAAGAGGCCATAGAATTTCACCAAGTGATTCCCCATAATTTCTGACTGACCTACAGCATATTTTCTAGAAAGACATCCAGTCATGATTTGAAGACTTCATGTGACGGAGACTCCACAACATCCCTTGATAAGTGTTTAACTAATCTGAAGAACAGAACATCACTTCTTTGAAGGTTCTGTAAAGCTTTGTTATTGTCAAGCACCTGTGAATTTCTATGCTCTGGCTCCTGTAAACTAAAAAACACGATATTGTCTGTCCTGGTGATATTTCCAGCCTGTGTTGAAGCAGAATGTACCAGAAATTTTACAAGCCCACTGTTTCAATATTTCCAGACACATTTGGGTGACTCAAGAGATTACTCTGAGTTCTTAACTAATGAAATTCAAATGTCAAACCTTTTGATGTTACTCATTACTACTATATAATCAGAACAGCCAGCTCACACAAGAGTCAGAACTGATTCCATTATCTCATTTATAGTGCCACAGGTTAAGTGACTTCATAGCTGTAGAAATGGCTGTAGAATTAGGTTTCCACCATGGAATTTATGGGTCTCTATTGCAGGGGAGGGAAAAGAGAATGGAGAGACTTTTCATGCTCTTTATAGCATATTTTAAGGTACTTGCATTACTCCATGAGGCAAAGTTGATTTTTCCCCCATGTGGAATACTGAACTCAATATGATTTTTCATACTTAATTTTAGTGATGCAGTTTCAAAACATTGGTCTTCTCTTTTTCATTTTTGAATTTCTTTTATTATAGCTGCAGGAATTAAAATCCAAGACAATATTTTCCACTAGTGCATAACAGAAATCAAGGGTGTCTGGTGTGTAATATATTAAATCTGCCATAGATTACATGGGACCTTGCTCTAAATCAGACTGTCTAGAATAGACGTGTCAATAATAATAAATAAGAATAAGAGTCAATAATAAGGCCTATGTGAAGCACATATGTACAAAACCAATTTCAAAAAGGAGTTATACATTTTTTTAAAATCAGCTTTTAAAATAAGAGGGCAAATCATAGAGTACTTGTCAATTTTGATTCCCTTCCTCAGGTAAAACTACCATGAAATAGGTACTATGAAAGAGCTTTACTTGAAAGAGGACTGAGTGAATTTTAAGTAAGCACTACCATATCTGGACCAATAATTATTAATTAATTATTATTATTTAAATGCTCACAAAATAGAACAGACCATGGGAATCCATTGCCATAGGTATTCAGGGGCTGAGATAATTCTAACTTTAAAACTTTAATGCATTCCAAGTGTAATATGTGTGTGTGTGTGTGTATTATATTAATTATATATATAATTAATAAAACAATTGTTGGCATATTTTTATCTGACTACACATTGAGACTGATTTTTATTTGGAATGTATAAAAACAACTCTCCTGAGTAAATGATTTGGGTTTTTTTTCCATAAACCTATGAGTTTATGAAAACCATCTATCTGTGGAAAACAATTGCATACAATGCAATAATACTCTCAAAGAAAAGGTCTATAAGGCATTGTTCTACTGATTACATGAAACCTCCTCCCACTTTTGGCATTACCTTCTCCATCACAGGTGCTCCGCATACTCTTTCTAACCATTATGCTACTTAGGGGTCTGAAGGTGTCTACAAATTTATATTGAGCCGGTTGACATAGTCTGCAAAAGATTTGTGTGGCTGAGTGTGCAAAATTTTACAATTATAAAATGTCAAAAGAAAAATAAACTGAAAAAAAGAGAACTTTATAAACTCAGTATTGGCCATTTAACATCAAAGGAAGCTTCTACTACAATATGCATCCAGCTTTACTATAAGTGTCACTAGAAGAAAGGTTGGAAAAATGTCCTCTAGAGAGCTCATGGGCAGGACTCTGTGGCCAAATACACCCAGGCACTAGTGGCACTGATGGGGACTGAGAAGGCATGTGTGCTGTCCTCTCCAGGTTACTGCTTAGGACATAATATAGGTGTACGAAGTCTTCCAGGGTGAACCTGTATTTCTTGTAGGCCTCTGAGCCAGGGCAAAGCCAAACACAAATGCCAAAATGCCAAACACAAGGAGCACTACCTCAGACTCGCTGTCCCTCACCTCCCATGCTCTGCCTTCTCTGTATTTCACTTTGAATAGCAAACGTTTTTTCCTTCCCCTCCTGTTATGCTGAGTCTTTCAAGGTTTTAAAACAATGTTCAGAATGCGCTACCTAGGTGTATGGTATGCAGAATAACCTATGGGTAGCAAGTCTTAACTTGTGTTTCCTGGTCACTTGCATCTCCAATAAGATCAGACCCACCACAAATAGCTGAATGTATGGGGATCCCCAAGTACTTTTGAGCATTCTCAGGTCAGGAGATTTAGGCCTGACTAACATGTTTTTCTGAAAATCCCTTATGCACTCATTTTGGAGAAGTCAGTTTGGAGAACTCAGTGGTTTTTTGCCCATGCAAAATTTTGAAAATTCTAGCAATGAATTCTCCAGCTCTGCTTACAGATCCCCATCCATGAACCTCTCCTTTCTTTGTAGGATACTTGCAAAGGTTTGTAAGTGTCTCAGAGAGTAATTTAGGAAAAGGGAGGAGGTTTTTGGAGTTGGAGGGACATGGCCTTACAGACCTTTTCTTTTATTGTATATTACATTGTATGCAATTATTTTCCACAAATGGATGTGTTCATAGGTATCTGGAGGATGTTTCCTGATTTTCAATAAATCTTTTAGTATTTATCCAAATCCTAGTCCATAAGGCCTCTATCTTCTCCTAATTTAAATCCCTGAAAAATCACTCAAGAAGAGGAGTCTATAAAGGTACTTGTGTTATATATTTGATATTTATACATCTACAGCTCCAAGATGATGGAAACAAACCTTTCTGAATAAAAAACCCACTGTCTTCCCACTCTTCCCTCTCTCTTTTGTTTCACTTAATCATTGCATCATGTCTCTATTGGACTTTTAACTCTTTGGGGCAGACACTGTGTCTTGCTACCTGTGAGTCACCTAGAATTTGTTCTGGGAGTTATAGAGTATTCACTTTCCTGCTGCTCTGTTGCATTATTCAGCTTCTCTGTATTTTTCTAACTAGCATACCTAGCTACTCATACACCTGTGCCCACATCACTGGTTTGTTGTACCTTAGCAATATTTAGTGCTGTAACCTGTTCTCATGGCAAGACCGACAGATATGTTCTGTTTATGACTCTTGTTCATTCATTTCCTGGCCTTTCCTCATTCAGCTGTTGTCATAAGGAAATCCATTAGTCATATGCTACCAAATGAACTGATTCTATGGATGCATTTGTAAATACCCAGTGTTAAGGTACTAGCTATGAACAACTGCTTTTAAAAAACCATAACAAGCAATGGTAGACGTAAATGGGAACAGACTTTGCTCTTTGTCAGGCTCTCTAATATGTCACTTTAAAAATCCACAAAACATATGCAGTTCATCATGCACCAAATCAAAATTGTGTAAACCACATAGGCTCTCTTAAAATATGTTTTTCAATAAAATCTTTCATTCCATATAAGTTATTTCTCAGCTGCACATCAAAGGAGCAGCCAGTGCAGAGAGAAGAGAGACAGCCAGCTAAAAAGATGCATTCCAATTTTCACTCACTTCTTCCAGTTTATGCCAGGAAAATCCTATCCATCCCATATGATTTCTTCTGCCATGACACATAGGATGTGCAACAAATGGTAAACATTTCCTATTCCTATCAGCATAGCATACTAGTTACTCTTATTTTCCTTCACTGTGATTAATTTTCTGTGTTATTCCCATACTCAGGCAGAACTGAGAAGTTGTTTACAGATGTACTTGCTCCTGCCCCCTTTGTCTTGCAGATGATGCTCTCCAGATCCTGCTAGAGATCCTGGCAAAGTCACCTTCCTAAATATGTTATCTATGTGCTTTTCACTTCCTTGGATATTAAACTGTCTGGTAAGCTGGCTCTTAACTTACCCAGTTTTACCCTTCAGAGCAAGACTTGGACACGACTTTTGACATCTATTACAGCTCCGAGTAAGGAATTTCCTAATCTTCAGGCTGGTGGACCAATCTAAGGAACAACCTCAGTTAGATTCAGGATTCAGTCCAAGGGGCTCATTCAGCAGCTGAGGATCACCAGAGAGCAAGAACACCTAGCCATGCTTCCTTGCCCTCATCCATACCATTAGTCTGTAAAGGGGAGGGGCAAGGGGTAAGGCATAGGAAATCCCTCAGCTGACTATGTCAGCTGACTTAAAATTTGCTTTGCACTGTTGGAGAGGTACAAAGCAGACTTAATAAAGACAAGGATCTGTCTCAAAGCATTCGTCAAATGGATACACTCTTTTGCCTCAGTGGATTATTATGCGTACACTCTCCCATCTTGTCATCTTCCAGGAGGTATCCAAGGTGCCCTGCAAAAATGTCTCAGATTTCCTGATCTCACAGTCCATTATAATTTATACAATATATTCCCCTCAGTCCGCCTCCCACCGCTTTAGATAAGAGAGAGAACAGGTGGGTTTTGCAGTTTGTCCAGAAGGATAAATATGGGGTCTGGCAAAACAAGGGTCAAAGTGCATGTTCCAACACCAAGAGCCCCTCAGACAGAGCACCCTCTCATCATCTTCCTTTCATTTATATTGAGGAGCTCCAGGTTGAGTGCTCCTGCTGATCACAAGTGTAGCAGTATGTCAAAGAGAGAGAGGCAATTTCCAGGTAACAAGGTCCCAAATCACTTAGGGTTTTATAAATTAAACCAGAACATTGAATTCTATCTACTGGAAGCCACTGCAGATCACTGAGAACAGTAGTGTAAGAATGCAAATGGGGTCTAGCGGCAGTAGACAGGGGTAAGTTATAGCAGGAGGCCAAAGTCACATAAGGTCACCTAGTGATCATTATAGTGCTTATTTAAGCAAAACATGCAGGTCCAGATCTACAAAGGTGTTTAGGTTCCCAACGCCCATTGATTTCAGTGGAAATTAAAAGCCTTAAATACAACTATAAATCTGGGCCCCAATGCACAGATGTAGAAAAAGTTGATAGATAGATTAGATAGATAATCTTTGAAAAACCTGGAAAAAGGGAAACTTTAGCTCATTGCAACTTTGCTTCCTCTTGAGAAAGGGGATATGAGTTTTAGAACTGCTTGAAACCTGTAGTACTTTGTTCCCATAAGCTTAACAAGTATATGACTGCAACTCCTGTTCATAAGTTTTGAGAGTTTTAACCCAGCAGATTCTCCTGAAACCCTTTCATCCCCAGAGGCTCAGTTTTTCCTCTCACTGGCATACCACCTTCCAGCAACCAATATCCGATGGACTCCTTTCCTGTTACTAATGAAGTCTTCTGGATGTAGCCCAACCTCCACCTTGCCATTACGCAACAGTTTACTTTCATACCTTGATAGCAAATTTTTGAGGTGCCTGGTGCCACTCCCTCCTATTCTAGGAAAATGGTTGGGTGGGAGGAATGACATAATGCAGTGGCAAGAGCAGAAAACACTCTGCCATAACTGCTGGCAGCTACCTGTACTGAACTTAGGATAGATGCATTCCATAGGCCCAAAATTATTCACACTCCTGAGTTCTGTAGCTATGCCAACCTAAACCCCAGTGTAGACATACCTAGGTCAATTGAACAATGCTTCCATCAACCCAACTGCCATGGCTCGGAGAGGTGGACTTCCTACGGAAACAGAAAAACCTCTTCTATCATAGCAGGAATAGTCTAAACAAGAGCGCTACAGTGGCATTGATACACTCTGTACATTAGTCTATTTTAAATAAATGTTCTCACCTGCACTGAATAGAAGATATGTGAGCACATCTAGGGCCCTGCACTTTTCATGGCACTGGGCTCTTTCTGATCTTAATGCACTTGTTTATCCATTAAGCCTCTGATTTCTCTCCAGAATTGAGGAAGAAGGATACCACCCTAGTTCAACATTCACAGATGGCTGCATGAACGCAGGCCCAGGGCAGGAAGTAAAGGATTAGGAGGCTGATGTTGTAGTAAACAAATTTACTGTGATCTCCACTGTAAAAAGTATGAGAAAGTTCATAACATACTAAATGTTGAAGGGAAAAAGTACAAAAAGCAGACTGAATTATTTTAAACAAAAGGGCCTACGGATATATTTCCAGGACTATGTTAAAATCATTCTTGGTAAATGCAGAAGAGGTGGAACTGGACATTAAAGAACCAAAACCAGTGTATCAAATATTAGGCCTAACTGATGGACAAAATATGAGGGGATGGGCTATTCCCCCCATCAATCCTTTTTTTGGGGTCCTTAAAGAAATAATCTTTGGAGGGAAATAGCGAAGAGGCTACTGAAGCAAGCTTCACCATCCAGGATGTTTCTCCTACCATCTCCCGGGACCCTGGGGCCTTTGTCATTCTAATCCTGAGAGATGTCCTGACCAGAGGGAGAGACCCAGATAACTTTGCCACCACTATTGGCTCCAACTGAATCCCAAACACTACCTGGGATGGAATGGGTTCAGACTTTAACAACAAGAGCAACAATAGCTCAAGCCCATCTTCCAGAAAAGGACAGTTATTTCCATTTTTGATATAATCTAAGAAATTGTCAGACAATGGGGGTTTCCTTCTAAAACCTCTCTCTAGCTAAAGGGAAAGAACAAGGGATGTTATTAAAATGAAAACCTTATTTAATACTTTACATTTCAAATATTTTAACTATTTTTCCTTCTTTTCTCTATCTTTGATCAAAGGATGTTTAAAGATGTGTTTGTGCCAGGATACTCTGCATCCCAAACTCCACACCTTGTTTAACACTGTTTAATGTTGGACAGTGACTGGCTTATGTTAACTCCTTTGATTTATATATTCCCTCTAAATTAATACAAAAGCAGGCAGAATTTGAAGGAGGATTTGGGGCAAGAATTAAAGGAAGGGGATTTGGGGAAGGATGAAGGGAAGGAAAGGGAAGGAAATACTGGGGAGGGGGATTGTCAAAAGACAATGAGCAGCAGGTAAAAGTGAAAGGTTAGCAATGTGTACGAATTCCAAGAAGGAAGAAGGGGAAGGCAGAGGGATATCTGGCAGGGGAAAGTGGCTAGAGAAATCTGGCACTGGGTAAATGCAAAGGGTGCTTGGTACAGGGAGAAAGCGAGGGATAATGGGGAGAAGGAGGAGATGAAGTAGAAGGGGGATCAGGGAATGGCAACGGCTGGTGATGATGAAGGGGGGAAAGAATTGATACTGACCTGGAATACCAGGCAGCTTGTAAAGCTGAGGGCTAGGTATAAGGAGGAAGATCTCAGGGATAGAGGGGAGGAAGATGAAGAGGACAGCCAGGAGAGGAGTGTGCTTCCTGCAGTAAAAAGCCAAGGACAACACTAAGGTAGACAGGTGCTTTCTCCTGGTGCTATGGGAGGTGGTGCCTGGCAGATGAATCTCTCTCCTACTGCCTGCCTGCAGTTGCCACTATGGAGCTTGCTCACCCATTAGTGGAGGTGTGGCGGGTGGGAGCTGTTGGGCAAGCATGACTTCACTGACTTTTATTTTTTGTTAGGGATTTTCTCTCTATGATGTTTCTTGTTTTTTTCCAATTTCTTTTCTACTCTGAATTCTCAGGCTTTAATCTGTCCCTGTCTTCTTCTTTGGCTATCCCTCGATGCAAGGATGATGTCTGCCAAGGGGGTTCATTGGTGAGTTTTTAAGTGGCTGAGGAGCCCAATTCGTGCCCTGCAGATTTTCCCACAGAAGTGACAGGTGTGATCTTGGAGGAGACATAGTTGTTGGCTGAACTGTTGTACACATTGTTTCCTCCTTTGTTGCTTCTCTGTCTCATGAGCATGTCTGTTCTCCTCATAATGAGCTGTGGCTTGGTGTATGGTGTGGTGCCACTAAGTTCTGTTCCACGCCGAGTCCTCCCAGTTTGTTTGGTGAATGCCTCCCTTTTTAAGGTGTACTTTCAGTATGTCTTTGAAGTGCTTCTGCTGTCTTCCATGAGCCCTTCTTCCCTGACTTAACTGAGAGAAGAGTATTTGCTTTGGGAGGCCAGTGTCAACCACAGTGGCCAGCCCAGCGGAGTTGGTGTTTCATGACCTGTGCTTCTATACTGCTGATGTTGGCTGCAGAGAGAAGACTGATGTTAGTGCGTTGGTCTTCCCACCTGATCCTGAGAATCCTTCTGAGGCAGCGCTGCTGGCACCACTCCAGCCATTTGAGATATAGTCTATAGGTTACCCAGGTCTCACACACATAGAGAAGGATGGGGATGACAACTGCTTTGTAAACCAAGATCAAGGTTCCTGTTTGCAGATCCCTATCATTGAAGACTCATTTGAGAAGTCTTCCAAAGGATGTGCTGGCCCAGTGGATCCTATATTCAATTTCTGTATCAATGCTGGATGTTTGAGAGAGGTGGCTCCAGGCAAGGATCTTCCCTGCGATGGAAAGGAGGGCAATACCTCTGTAGTTCCTGCACAAAGATTTGTCACCTTTCTTGAATATTGTAACAATATTGGCATTTTTAAAGTCAGGTGGAATTTCTTCGCAGGTCCAGATTTTGTCGAGGAGTTGGCAAAGTTTGTGCTGGAGCATTGTTCCACCAGCTTTAAAAACCTCAGCTACAATGCCATCTGGCCCTGGTGCCTTGTGATTTTTTGTCTGGGTGATGGCATGCCAGACTTCCTCAGAAGAAGGGGGATCAGCAAGGTGTTCCATTGCTGAGCATTGTGGAACAGACTCGATGGTGTCTTCAGTGACCGTAGATTCATGGTTTAGTAGGCTCTCAAAGTGCTTCCGGCATTGTTTAATGGCTGCATTGTCCTTGAGGAAGGTGGAGCCATCTGGTAACATAAGGGGATTGGGCCTTTGGAGCTTGGCCCATATATAGCTTTTGTTGCTTCAAAGAAGCTTCTCATGTCATCCTGGTCTACGAAACCCTGGATCTCAGAGGCCTTCTCTTGCCACCACTTATTTTTGATGTCACATAGCCTCCTTGGACTTTGCCCTTGAGCAGGTGATAAGCTTCATGTTTTCGTTGGTTAGAGGAATCCTTTTGCCATTTACAGAATGCAGATCTTTTCTGTTGAATTAATGCTAGGGTTTCCTTGTTGTTTTCCTCAAACCAGTCTTGTTGCCTCGGAGTGGAATATCCTGTAGTTTCAGAACATGCACTGTGAATGGTATTTCTGTCCCTAGAAGTGTCCCTTCAATGGGGCTTGCCCTCCCAGGCCCCATATTGGTGGCCTTTGCTCTTCTATACCCTACATTAGTGTTCTCAAGCCTTCCCATACTGGTCTCCCCCAACTCTCCCAGGCCCATTATCAATGTCTTCCAGTCTTCCCAGAACCCATAATGTTACTCCATCTCTCCCAGGCCCAATACTGTTGTTCCCTAAGCCTCTTTACTGATGACTCCTAGCTTTTCCAAGCCCCATATTGGTGTCCTAAAGCCCTGCTAAGAGCCTCATGGTATTCTCCAGCCCTCCTAGACAGCAGATAACCCCCCATCCTCCCAGGCCCCTCATTGGTACTCCACTGTCTCGCCAGCCCTATATTTATGCCCACTCTCTAGAGGATCTGTTTTATTTCTTCTTTTTTATTCCCTACTCTATATTTCACTTCTCTTCACTCCTTTAGCTCCATTTCAGACTTTGTCTCTAAAGCTGCACTCTCAGACACAGTTCAGGCTCAGTATGCTCACCTACTGGTCAGACCTTCGTCTATCACTCTGCCCCCAATAAGGCAGCTTGTTCCTGGTCTAGACCATGTCCCTCACATCCCCCTTCAATGGGTCATATTGGGGTGATGGAACAATTTGTATCAAGGGAATACTGAGAGCCATTGAACCAAATTGTAAACTCTGTATATGATGGAAACCACTTCAAGCCAGAGGATGGTGCTGCACTCACAGCACCCCTAGTTCCAGCACCTCTGGGTCAGATGGCAGGCTCACCACACTCAGTTTCCATGTTTTAAAGAATATAGGGTGACCCTACAGCTGCAGGAACCCAGGGAAATTGACTGACCTAGGGAGTGGAGCAACTAGCCAGATGTAGCTGTAGGATAGCAGAGGACATAGGTAAAGACAGCAGACAAATGGCTGAAAAGGAAGATCTAAGCAATGAGAAGAAAGTGAAAGATCTAAATAGATTAACAGATTCAGATCCAGAGATTATAAAAGCAAAAAAGTGATAATCTAATCTGATCTTGATAAAACAGGCCATGGGAATGAATGAATTAATTCCTGTTTGAACTAGAGCCAAAACTCTTAGAAATGCTTTTAAGGAGGACCATGGGAGTCCCATATAGAGTGTGTTCATTTATTTGGGTTGCTTGAGTTTGGGTAGAATGTATTTGAACAGGAAGAGCTTTCTATTTTGACAGCTACATACAATGTAATTCATTAGTCATCAGAATATTTTTAGCTAGCTGGTACCTTTTGACAATTTACCAGCTGGTCACATTAAAGCATGAGAAATAGCTCTTTCCCTTTCCCTTCTTGGAGATCCTCACACACAGTGAGCCATGCTCACACCAGGAAGCATAGACCCAAATGGATGGGGGGATTTGGCCTTCTTGTAACCTACTGCTAGGTGTCCCCAAGCAGAGGATGTAAGATGAAAGACCCAGCTATGTTTTAGCTATTACTCCCAAAATAGGAGGAACCCATTGGATGCTACCTCCCCTAATCCTGAGTACGGGTGGGATGTGCAAAGAGAGACTTCACAAGCTGCTGCCTTCCAGAAACTTTATCAGGGAATGAATAATGACTCCATGAGCTGCTGTTCCCACCCAGTTTGTTGGGGGATGAAGTGAGACCATAAAAGCTAATACCCTCACCACAAGCAACAAAAACTGGATAATGGAGTGACTCCATGAATGACTGCCCCCTTCCTCTTTGCAAGTCTTGTGGTGGTGGTACGTGATGCAAAACCTTATGAGCTGCTAAACCCCTGAACCTGGAGAGGGAGATGAATAGAGCCTCCATGAGCTGCTGCCAACACTACCAGCCTGGGGTGTGTGTGTGTCTGTATGTGATGGTGGTGGTGGTGGGTGAATAGCAAGTCCATGAGCTGCTTAAGGGGTTCTGCAGGGATCTATTCATGGGCCACTGTTTATCGGTATATTTATTTGTGCTGGTTGTGCTGGTCAGACTTTCCATTAGGTGAGAAATTCTGCCATTTTGAAGTGTGTTTTCATTCTGAATGGGACGTGTCAAGCACATCCACACCTTCATGGTTACTCCCTCATTGAAACTGTTGGGCAAGGAAGAATGGAGCCTAGGCTTCATCCTCCTACTTATTGACCATGACAGCCAGGCAATGGGGATGGGGAAAGAGATAATTTAAAGCTGCCATAGGCTAAATTATTACCTTGAGTGTGCAAAGGTCTGGGGAGGAAATAGGTAAGAAATTGGCATCTTCCCTGGGATGCTCCCTGGGCAGCACAGCAACCTGCAGTCCTTTATTATGAACAGCACTTTGGGGCAAAATCTAATCCACATAAGACAGTCCCTGCCCTGAAGAGCTTGAGTTATTATTGTGTTGCCACTATCTCTATTTTATTGTGAGTCTCACACTACTGGATGTTTTACTTAAGTTCCCAGCAGCTGGAAACAAGTGATTAGATGAGATTCTCAAGGTTTTTTTTTTTTAATGAAAACCACCTTTTGTCCCTCATGGTTATGGAGAAAAGCTGAAAAACTGTGAGCCAAGTACATGTTTGGGGTTGGCAATGCAAGCTACCCCAGAAATGAATTTGGCCCATGTACCTCTCCTGTTCTGCTCTCAGAAAACAACATTTTTTCACATCAAGGGCGAGTGAGAAATGGACTAGATTTAGAAATAAATGTGCTTTAAAAACCGTTTAGGTCTCCTCCCACCACCTTTTTGTCACCATCCATAAGCAAATCTTTGTAGAGTAGAAAAAGCAAACAAGAAAACTCAACAGAGCTTGAAAATTTCAAACACAGATCACTATTGTTGGAAAACTAAAACATTAAAATCCACTCTTGAACAAGACAAAGGATGTAGCTTGTTTTTATTTACTTTTATTGAACTCAGCTAAATTTCTCATTGAGGTATTACAATAATTCATAATAATTAATAATGCAGTTATGCTTGTTCCTGTTTAAAATTTAGTTAAAGTTTTAAATCAATTCTTCAAGTGCTGCTGAGTGCATTAGCTTTTACTGTCAGACAATACATCAAAGGAAAAAATAAAATAGCAAGCAACCAACTGACTCTTTGGTGTCGACAACAGCAGCCTTTTATAAACACATTAATGACTGAGATAGTGTTTTTCACTCAGTATGCACTGAGGCATAATGAATTTAGGGCTCCAAGCTGAAATATATTTTCCCTCAGCAAAGCACGATCATTTAAACAACCATTGATTTGTTACCTGATGCATTGATACTTTATCTGAAAAGTAAGATAAGACTACTTTGAAGAAACTCATCATAATAAATAATGTACAAGAGAATGGAAAAAATATTCATCAAGGAAATATTTCTCTTATTGAATACTTCGGTCATGCAGATAATGTGCATAGCATCACAGAAATGGCTTTGTTTTAACTGACTCTGAATAATATTTATGAATCTATGTTTTAATATTTTCACAGTAAAAATGTACTCAGTATACCAAAATTATAAGTCCCACATTTTTTTACAAATGCCTCACATCTTAGCATGTGTCTGATGGTTACTGCAAATATATTGAAAACTGATAATTTTTTTCTGGCAATTGGAAGAATAAACAGACCAGTAGAAGCCTGAGCCTTTGTAATTTATCTGCATTACTTTTTTTCAGGTTTAAAACTTAATTGTCTTCAGATTCCATGCAGGCATGTAAATTGGATCAAATATCCACCTTTATATAATTATATTATTATGATTTCATAGATATAAAGCATCATAGACAATATAAATAAAATAAATAAATGGGGATAGTGGTTTATAAGCCAGGAGAGGGGAATAAGGGAAACAAAGAAACCCAGTCAGACCCATCATATCTGGCTTCAACAATGGGACTCTACATACAACTATATTCAAGAAAGCCACAGATCACCACACCTATGTTCATAAATCTAGTAACCACCTCAAACACACCAAGAAATGTGTTATCTACAGCCAGGCACACAGTTACCTCAGAATATGCTCCAATGCGAAAGACCAGGATATACACCTTAACATCCTCAAAACTGCCTTCACCAAACAAGGGCACTCCACCAGAGAAGTAGATCACATCATGGAACCAAATTAACCTGCTTCAATACAGAAATAACCCCCCCTCTGACTGCACACTCCTAGTTATCACCTACCACCTCACACTGGAACCCATATGGGTATCATCAAACAACTACAATCCATACTCGATGGGGACCCCATCCTGAAATAAATCTTTTTGAATCCCCTCTTTTAGCCTTCAAACAACCACTCAACCTCTCCAAACTCATCATCGTAAGCAAGACCAGGACACACCAATTCAAAGTGGTACCAGACCCTGCCAAAACAACAGATGTGAAACCTGAAGACCACTGCTATAATGATCAGACCCCACCTCCCCAACACACCTTTCAAGATCTATGGGTCCTACACATGCCTATCACAACATGTGGGTTACGCCATCCAGTGCACTAAATGCCCCAACAACAATTATGTGGGTGCACCCAGACAATCCCTATGCTCTCAAATGTACTCACACAAGAAAATGATCAAGGACAAACACATCATATCACCTGTGAGTGAACACTTTTCACAACTCGATCACTTTGTATCTGACCTATCAATCCTCAGCCTCAAAGCATGGGTGGAGATTGGTGGAGCATAGGGGAGTATTATTCCCCTCCCAAAACTGGAAACATCTCAGAGGTGACACGTGGGGGAGGTGATTTATCCCATAGTCCTGCTTCCTTCCCACAGAGGAATGTTCTGCACGTGCCGGTCAGTTTGCCCACATGGTCTGTGTAAGGGGAGGGCAGGGAGCAGCTCCTGTTGACTCACCACACAGCCCATGCGGGAAAACTGACCAGCAACCACCGAGTGCCTGGAGTTGCTGCTCACCTTCCCTCCCCCTCAGCCCCCAAGGGGGGGGGGGGGCATGGAAGAACATGGGGGAGGAGCCAAGTGCTCTCTGCTAGCAGGTCAGTTTCCCCCTCATGGGCTATGTAAGGGGAGGGCAGGAAAGCAGCAACCTAGGAGAGCTAGGTAGCTGAGCTGCTTTCCAAGTGTCTGTTCAGTGTACAGTCCAGGTGAGTGAGTGAGTGAATTCTGGGGGAATTGGAATTCTGCACTTGGTTAAGCTGCTAGTGGGGGGGGGGAACTTCCTCTTCCCCTGAAGCATCAGGGGCTGGGTGAGACCCACCCCCAGGAACCTCCCAGGTTGCAGGAAGCTCTTCACTCCTCCCTTATTTCCTGCCCCCATCACTCCTCAGCCGCAGGGGGCAGGAGTCACTGTATGAAGAGCTGCTCACACAGGCCACCCAAACCCCTTGCATCTGAACCTTCCCCCACACACACAGAACCTTCCCACTGAGCTCCCCACACCCAGACACCTCCCTGTCGAGTCACCCTGCATTTTAATCCCTACACTGCTGAGCCTTACCCCCTGTATCCAGAGCCCCCCACCATGCCAAACCCAACCCCCCCACTCTCAGATACCCCGCTGAGCCTCCTATGCCTCCTGCACCCCACAAATATAGAAGTCAAACTATGCCTATGCCTCAAAGGAAACTTGAAAAACACTTTCAAAAGTCGAGACTGGGAGCTTAAATTCATAACTTCACAAGACACTAAAAATCATGGTCTTAATAAAGACATTGTACTTATGGCTTATTTTATTACAACAGTCGGTAACCCACTTACTTCCATTTTTGTTCTATGACTACAGGGGTGTTAATGGGCCACTTCACCTTGAATGGTCCTTTAGAATATGTGCTATCTCTTTGATCTTGTATTTAACCTTGACACTCTTAGTAACTTTTCCAGACCTGCAGAGGAGCTCTGTATAGCTCAAAGGTTTTTCTCTCTCAACAACAGAGGTTGGTCCAATAAAAGATATTGCCTCACCCACCTTCTCTGCCCAACAGTACAGACAGTTTGATGTGAATAGGAATAATTCCTTTGCTAAAATTCCAATTTCCTTAATTCAGCCACTAAGCAGAGAAAGCCAAGATGATTCAAGCTATCAACCATCCCAAACAAATCGGCTGATCGAGAATTGCTGGAATGCGTGGTGGAGGCAAAGAACCTTCTCTTCGGTGGCTTCCATAGAATAAAAGTAAGCAATCTTTATGAAAAGAAAGGTCAGATTCAGACCGGGACTTTCACTACCCTTTCTTTATCGTTCTTTCTTGGGACTTCATCTATCACAGAGCATGTATAAACCAAGGTGTTCTGTGAACATAAGACTGGGCAACAGAATATCCAAGGGCTACTTGATGAATGGTAGAGGGCAAATGATTGTTACAGAAGCCTACCAATCCATCAATTCAGACTGTCAGAAAAAAAAGTTCCCTCCCCTAGAGCCCTCTGAAATTCTCTGGTTGCATCAGGGCAGACCATCCAAAGAGGTCCTATGCCCTGACTTAAAGGGTGCATATCAACTCCCTACTCTGTTTACTATGAGTTTATAATCTAAACAACACTACAGAAATAGATTCAAACAAATGTTTATTTGCTTTGGACTTAAATTTCTTCTTCATTACTTCTTCCTTTTATTTAGATGGAACAGAAGTGTTTTGATTTTGGCTGGAATGGAACCTAATTTAGACTTTAATAAAAGATAAAATAAACTCTAACTAGAGTCTTCGGATTATTGAAGACAAATGTACTAGAATCTTTAGGTCTCTGATAGAGGTCCTCCAGTAACCAAGACACATCAATAGTCACTTCAAAAAAAAAATTTTTAGTTCAAGAAACTCCTTTTTTGAGATGGAAGTAGATGAGATAGGAATTAATACAGAGTAGTTCATTAGAATGGGTTTGTTCTCATTTTTAATGGGCTTTCTGGAGCCTAGTTCAGGATTTGTTTCTGTTTTCCATCATCCCAGTTTTCTCTCCTCCTGAGTATACTGTACCTATGTTTCCCTTTCCTCATCTCCTTTTTTTAATACATTTTTTGAATACTCTCTCACCAATTGTATATTTTGCCCTGCTGTTGCTTCCACTGAAGTCAGCAGCAAAACTCCTATTGACTTCAATGTGGGAAGAATCGACCCTCACCTCTCCCCCTCCCTCATAGCTGGCAGCAAAATCCCACTGACTTTGGCTGTGATCTCTGAAACCAGCAGACAGTGCTTTGGAGTTTTGATCCTAGTCAGATCATTTTTCTGACAGCCAGCACCGTATCAAAATAGAATCATCACTCTGTCTAAAACCATGGATTATAGGTTTATTTTACTTTTATTTATATACTGAACCAGCCTTGAAAACACACGTGGATTAATATGACAGGAAATTATTTTTCACACTCAAAATAACTTTGCAGATGCTGAAAAAAAAAATCAAGGAGTAGTTTGTGATCCTCACAAAGCTTCAAATACCACAAGGTTCAGCCATCTAAATCTGTAAACCCTGAGCTCGTATTGTATATGGCAGAGGTTCTCAAACTGCGGTCCGTGGACCACCAGTGGTCCAAGAACTCTATTCAGGTGGTCCGCAGATAGTTCTCTCTAAGGTGCGCGCCTGGGCAGCCACACATGAGAGAATGAAGGGCCACCCACCTAATTAGTGGAGCCGCGCAGGTATGGCTCCACTAATTAGGTGCCCGGACCTTGGAGAAGATGCACATGTAAGGTGAGGTGGTGGCCTTGGGGGGAATAGGGGGCAGGTGGGAGGAGGCAGTGGGGTGAGAAGAGGGGGTGGGGGGAATTTGGGACACGCAGGGCTGCGGCGGTCAGAGAAAGAAGTGACTTTCCCCAGCTCCAGGGCTTCAGCTGCCAGGGAGAAATGGCCCTCCTTCCCAGCCTCAGCTCTGTGGATGCTGTGGAGGCGGAGAGGCTCCCCGCTCCTTCCCAGCCCCAGCTTGGGGACTGCCGCGGCGGGGGAGAGAGGGCACATCCATCGCATTAGAAAGATAAGACTACTGATACTAAAATATGAGTTGTGTGCATTTATTTGTAGAACAAAAACACGTTAATTATTATTAACTTGTTTTATATTGCATTTTTACCCAAAGCGCTTTACAATAGTTAGCTAACAGTACAAACAACATTTGGAAAGATCATTAAGTGGTCCGGGGAAAAAAGAAAGTTTGAGAACCACTGGTATACAGACACCACTTACTCACCATGACTTTCAAAAACTTTAGCATATCAACTCCTGTAACATTCTATAATTATTGGAGTAGCTCCTCAGTTAGTTTTACACATTACATTTAAGTCACAATGAAGCTATGCTGTTCTACACAAACTGAGGTTGGAGTCTATTATATGAAATGTTAAGCCATTAACTACAAAGCAGTTAAAAAAAACACCATACATTTAGGGCTAGATTCATGTTGAGAAGTACCTCGCTTGACAGATGATCTTATCAATTTTAATTTGGCAACATGCATAGTCAGGTACTATGCATCATGAATAAGGCTGGCAGAATCAATCTGTACAATTTACAAAAGTTATCTAGGACCAAATTGTAGTCTAGTCAAGAACTTTTTTTTACAATATTGCAAGCTTGTCTTCTTGAAAAAAGTATTAGTGTTGACATAGTAGAATTCTGTAGGGTATTTGCCTTCTTACCACACAGTATTTTACTAAGAAACTACAATGATACAAAAATCAGCATAGCCAGTTTTTAATGCATTTCATGTGTGCTAACTAATAGGTCTCAAGATGTAATTGTAAATAGTGAATCATCATCATTAGGTTTATAGTGGGGTCCCACAAGGATTGATCTTTAGCACTATGCTATTTAATATTTTTATCAGTGAATTGAAAAAATCATTAGTATTTGCAGATGACAATGATTGGGGGAAATGGCAAATGATGAACCACTGTAACAGACCATCATTAAATTTTGTTCAGTAGTTTTGGGACAGGATGACCCTCTGATGTATTTCAAATTATAACACTATAACCCTACTCTGAGAGGTCTGTTCACATATGCTCAGCTTCTAAATAAACACACAAAACCAACAATAAATATTTTTCAAAGAGGCCCATGTGTAAAGATCATCTGTAATAGCACCAGCTGTTGACTTCCACTAATATTCCACCCCCTCCCTTTTACCATTTTTGATGCTCTGACAGCCTTCTCTGAATAACCTTCTTTTTATCAATATCTTCATCCTATTCTCTAGCTATAGTTACATCAGAGCCAAGGTAGATCCCATATTTAAAAACAAAACAAAACAGATTTATGTTACTGCTTTCCACTTTTGTTAATATTAAATAAAATAGTTTATTGTAGGCTAGTAACTTTAAAACATTACTTTTAAGAGCCAACAGTCTAGGATACAATTTTCCAAGAGCTGCTTGTATCTTGTTCTATCCCCAAAATCAAGCTAGTAGCTGCAGGGCCGTAGCAACAAAGAACGTGGCCCCCTCCGAACATATGTCCGGGCGGGGCCCCTTACAATGCAGAAACTGGAATGCGGTATTTATTTTGCCAGTTTTAGGGGCCCCCTTCCTTGTGGGGCCCCCTCCGGTCGGAGGGTACGGAGGGCGCTCGCTACGCCTCTGAGTAGCTGCAACCTCCGATTCCTTCCTTTTAAAAAAAAAATGATTCAGGTCCCTCTTGAACTGATTTATAACACTTTGCTTTTATTATTGACTCTGGCAGTTTGTTACTTATTGAGACTACTCTTTGTGTAATGAAATTCTGCTTGAATTGCCTATAGGCAAGTCTTGTACTTAACTTCAATGTATGAACCTGTGTTTTTAAATGAGTTACTATTTCAAGCAATAGATTTCTTTTCAGGGTTGTATGTATCTCTGTGAGATCTTGCATCTTGGCCTCCTTTTTTTTCTTACACTGTGGGGTAGATTTTCAAAGCATGTTTCTTTAACATGCAATTGAGAGCAATGAAGCAATATATATATATCCTCAAAGAAATAGGAAAATAATTCTAAATGCAACAGAAAATTAGGTATCTCTGCCCCTCACTTGTGCATTTAAGATATAGTTAGGACTCCAATTTTTTTGCAACCTATTATAAGGTTTTTAACAAATGTTTGTGTTTATAATTATACAAATAAACATTCATTCACTATGAATCTAATCTAATGTCCACTGCGGTCAAGGAGAGATTCCCTACTGACTTCAGTGGCATTTGCATCAGGCCCTAATATACTGTACAAAACACGTCCAATTTTTTGGTCATGTCTGCTCTCTGCAGACAGCTTTTCATGACACTCTTAACTATTGCATTCAAATAATAACCTTTTCAATCAAAAGAGAGAATTAGTAGAATAGCAAAAATATATTTAGTGATGCTGAGAGCAAACTGTTATTTCACTTCTATAACATGAAAGTTTCTATAGTAACTTTTCCATGGTTTGTGCCTTACCTCATCCCAATCTCAGAAGTAGGGATCCTTTGTCTGGATCAGCAATGGGAAGATAATCCTTCTCCACTGTAACAATTGCAGTCCCCCATCCCTTCCTGATGAGCACTCGGGCTACTTATGGACTTCAGAAGGGGAGCCTTGTCACTTATTGCCTGGATGGAAGGGTGCAACATAAGCCTACTGGCGCCCGTGAGTCCCAAGGAGAAGATTTGCCCAGGGATACTACTCTATTGTGGGAAGAGAAGCTTCTCCCTCCCCTTGCCTTGGGATTAGAGCAGAATGGAGCTTTTAACACTTGCAGTGATCAGTCACTATTTGGGGGCTCCTAGGGAACCTTTCCCTCACTGCCAGACTGGCTTGGGCAGCATGTTTCCCTCCCCCCCTTCTCAGCAGCCCAGTCTTAGCTACCAGGGCATGGGTGGCCTAACTAGTGGGTGCAGCAGAAGCTTGTCTGGTGGTTACAGTGGCAGTTTGGAGTAATGGCAGGCATGGATCCAGGAGTCAGGGTCAAAGAGCAAACCCAAGGGTCAGAACTGGAGTCAGGATTTGGGAGCAGAGCAGTGAGGCAAAGACTAGTCCAGAGTGAACAGGAGTCAGGGCTGGAGTATGGACTGGAAGCAGGAGCAGGTCAAGTGCATCTGTAAGCACGGCACACACTGAGCAGCTTGTGGGCTGCTGCAAGGCTGAAGTAGCAGGCTGCTGGCTCCCTGGACCAATCAGGAGGCACAACCATTTGAAGAAAGCTCATTGGGCCCAGTTGAGCTTGGTGAGTTGCCTAGCAACCAGGCTTGGAGCCAGCTGTGCTCCTGACACCCAGGAAATTCATATGTAGATTAAATTGTAAAATTGATGTTGTCACAATTTGGCAAGTGCCCAGTGCAAATAATCAATCAACAGGAGATGTGGCTTTTTGATAAACCAAAATTGGAAGCCGATTAGGAGAAGGCATCTCCAAAAGAAGAGGTGCTGATAGCAGGCCTTCCCCCAGCTGGAGAAGATCATAAAGGAAAGATGACTTGTACTAGAGAAGTTTTTGCTATATAGTTCCCACATATATTACTTAATAAATTTGCAGCCTACCTAAACCACATTTCTGATGTCTTGTCTTTCTTCCTGCAGCGACCAGGACAAAACATTTATGTATTTCAATTGAAAGCCAGGTTCCTAGGGCTTCCACTTATTATTGCTCTTGTGCATGTGTCATAAGAAAGTGCCTCTTCAAGCCCCCGCCCCCACTCCACCACAAGCAGCTGGCTGTGGCATGATCAGTGTGCCTGCTTCTGTATCCTCTTTATTCACATGGGCAAAGAATGATTTTTCTGTGTGTGGCAGATCCAAACCTTTCCATTCATATGAAGTGCTACAGTCCACAGGTCCCTCATGATAAAAACAGTTCCTCTCAAAACTCTACAGTAAAACAATGTTAAAATACAGCTGCTGTTCAATCCCATTCTAAGGTCACCCATTCAACAGTCATTAACTACTCTATTGCCAGTCTTTTGCTCCTGTTCTAGGCAATCCACCTGAGAGTTCCCGCTTTCCTTCCATGAGTCCTCCTGTAGTCCGAAGTCCAGTCTCCCACAAGAGAGCTTCCCACAGTGTTTCATTCTCCAAGGCTTCCTCACTTGTGTGTCCTATCCTTTCTGAGGGGATTCTCCCACAGCCTTTCACTCAGGTCCTCTGCCAAAGGGTACCCTGAAATGTTACACTTCCCAGACCTTCTTGCCTGTGAGTCCCACCCCTGGTCATAGGAACCTCTTTCCAGAGCCAGTTTTTTGCTTCTGAGCCCAGCTTACACTAACCAAACTGTTTTTCTCCTCATTCCTAGGGACTACTGCAGAAACCTTCCTGCAACTTGCCAGGGTTCTTCAGCTCTTGCCAGTCCTCTTAACAGCTTTCCTCCAAACTCATCACTGGCAACTCAATTTACTGCTGTTCTTCTGATCTCCTGCTATTTCCCTCAGGCAACTCTCTGCTGCTCTATCTGTCTCACATCTGGTTTTTATGCAGCTCATACCAGCCCCTTTTGACTCTTCAATCTCCTCTCAGGTAACCTGCCCCGTCTTCCTCCTTTTCAGGTCTAGATGCCTTCTCTTGCTGTCAGCTGACCATGCAATTGCCTGTTTTGTATCTATAATTCAAGCACATAGTTTGGAAAGTGTAATCCAGTAGCTAGACTAAAAGTAGGTATCTTTCCTTATCATCAGGGCCCTGTGTTGTCTGCAATTCCAAATACACTGTATTGGAATATGTTTCTATACAGGGTTCAACAGGGACTGACTCATTTCCCTCCTTTCTGGCCACTCACATGGGAGCTTGCCTCCTGAAAAGATCCAGTAATTTTGATTTTAGGTAATCAATGAAGAATACGAATAAAAGGTGACCTCTTTCTTCTGTTTTGCTTGCTTAAGTATAACAAACCAAGCAGAAGACTTGATTTCAATAGGACTGCTCATGGGTTTAAAGTTAGGCAGGGGCTTAAGTGCCTTGCTGAACTGGGGCCTTAGTTAGGGGTTACATGACCCCTATTTATACAGTTTATAGAGCTTTGGGGTGAAAGTTCTATATAAATGTCAGTCTTGTTGTTCTTCAATACCAAATTCATTGACATCCTATTTTATCTGGTTGTTAGTTATGAATATTGATACAAGGCAATATAAATCAATTATCAGTTCATTAAATTTAAAATGTAGTAGATGTGAAACATATTAATTTTCCTTATGGATTTTAAGGATTAGTGTGGTTTGAAACAACTAACTCTAAATGGAAAAAAAAGAAAGCTACTAGAGTACTATACACAGATGAGTGGGCCTTTACAGAATATGGCCTAATTCACTTCTTATTCATACCACGGCAGCTCTGTTGAAGTCATTAGGCATGGTTTGGTGTAACTGAGGGAAGAATTTAGCCGTACTTCTGCTCAGTAGATATTCAGAACAACCATCTGATGAAATGATTTACCTCCATGGTAACACCAACAAACTGAGCAAGATTCTACTGAAGTTGTGAACACGTGGTTCCGATGAAAGTTAATGGGGATTGTGCACAGATGTTTGCAAGGGAAATTAGCCCATTGTTTGCAATTCTAAATGAAGTGTAATTCATAAGCACTTCTGTTTTAGGGCCCATTCCTATGCCAGGAAGAACACAAGGATTACACATACAGGGTGCAAAGTTCATGAATTGCATATTCTGGAAGGTCCTTAATTGGCATGATCTTTTCATTCTCCTGGTTTTAAATCATGAATCCTTACATGCTTTGAAACATCCACCCATGATCTTTGCAGTTGTGTGACTATGGAATCCTGAGAGTTACTAAGCACCGCGTTAGGCTGTTCAGCTCCCTTCACTCCAGCTGATTTCAAATGGGAGTAATGGGCATTCAGTGCCACAGGATCAGATCCTTATTTTTTGGAAATCTGAGTGAAAATCCAGTTATTCTTTAGTATGGGGTACAAAACAAAACAATATCTGGTTAATCCTGAGTGGGAATGCAGTGGATTCTGTTTGCCAGAAGCTGGGAATGGGGGACAGGGAATGTATCACTTGATGATTACCTGTTCTGTTCATTCCCTCTGGGGCACCTGGCATTGGCCACTGTCGGAAGACAGGATACTGGGTTAGATGGACATTTGGTCTGACCCAGTATGGCTGTTCTTATGTTCTTATGGATACTAGGTACATTATTATGCAGTTTTGCTTTGCTTGTTCCTAGATGAAGTGAAGTGAAGGCAGATGCAATGCAGTATTTTCTAGTCTTTTTCCAGGCATTTCAGAGCTGACAGGAGGTCCCACCCTCTAGTGAAGAGGGAGGATGAAAAATTCTAATTAGTCATATAGCAGAAAATTATATGCTGCTTTTAAAAAAAAAATGTAGATGTGTAGTTCACCAGTAATGTAGCTCATCAAAACTTATTTCATTGTAGGCCTATAGGCATCTGATCAGAAAAAGATGCTCCAGTAAGGGACACATTTGACTGTGGCCCCAGAAATGAAAGGCCAGTGATTAATCTTCCAAGTTCATTGCCTGAGTGCATTCTATTAACCGTTAGAACAGAAACTACACAGCATAAAAGTAATCTCAAGAATGTAGGTCAGTTGGAATATTGCTGTACCAACACTTGTAAAGAAATGGGCTGCAATGTATTTTAAAAATTCAAAAAGGCTTTTATACATCCACTAATAAAAGATGCCAAAGTGCTTTTAGTAGCAGATTTAAAGTGACTTATTCCTTGTGGTGATTAAACCCAGCAGGCTTGCTTGTTTTACAAACAGTATCTAGCCCCTTCTTTGTATAATTCGTAGAGACACATAATGCATTTGCTATCACAAATGCAGAAATATAAGAGCTTTAACATCTTTCTCCTAACAGATCACTTTTAAAAAATGTTTAGAATGGAAGGTTTTTATCTTATTGACTAAATCTATTTGGAATATAGGCCATGGACTGCTATTACTTGCTGTTCTTCAGCAGTCATACATTACTCTTAAAGACATTCCAAAAGGAATAGCACATTGGACTTTAGTATAGAAATGAAAGACTCTTTTTAACAAATTGAGTAACGCCTAAAGAATTTTTCTTTACTCACACCTCTTGTTTTTGCTCTTCCAGTTGAACACAGCTGTACAACTGAGGCTTACATTCATCTGCTCCACACAGAGCCACGAGTTAATACAGTAGTAATAAAGTTTCTCTCTTATCTACAGGATCTTGTTTTATATGCTATGGAATCTTCTCTACAATTTCCTGTCCTGAGTTTTCACCTAATGTGATGTCTTATCAGCATGATAGCGTGCTGTTTGTAGCTTGTCCTGCGGATGTTCTTCTGTTTCATGTGTTGTGGCATGCTCTGTCTTGTCTGTCAGATTACGTTTCTTCACAGACTTTTAGCTCCAATAAAAAGTATGTATGAAAAAATGAATGAATGAACTTTACACGGGGCAGACTTATATTTCATATGAACTATTCAGACTTACATCTTCCGCAATATTTGAAATCATATAAAATATTTATTTCTTTAAAAATAGTCTGAATAATCTAGCTCAGATTTTAGAGGTGGCATGTTCCTTTTTACAGACCTGCATTTCACGGTTCGTTGCTGAAATTCACGTCCTCTACAAATGCATTAGTCTCTTGGCTGCCCACAATCATGCTAGTCTGTTTCAATATCATATGTGTTCACTCACTAGTTGTTTGGTGAGATGTGCCAGGCAATGATATGTTTACTGTGACAGTCTGCAAAACATACTGCTGCTGCTGTCTTTTAGGTAGGTAGTCCACCCTCTAATTCAGTATTTGTACATTAGTTCCACAAGTCTTTGTGAACATTTATACACCTTTTGACACTTGTGTGCCAAAAATGAGTTCCTGAACAGGAAAGGGAAGGGACATGCAGAATTCATTAGATTTCTGGCTGACAAAAAGTAAGATTGTGTGGCAGGGCATACCATGAAGACTACAAAAAGTATCAAATATATACAGTTTGGGAGCACAGTGCCTCACCTTGCAATCCTTGTAAAGGTCAAATAAACTTCAGTGGGATTTGTCACATGAGTAAAGATGACAGAAAATCAGAGCTATATTTGCAAAAGAGGCAACATAATTAAAAGTTACTCTTGTGCTTGTTTAGTGCAATGTGAGAAACGTACACACAAAACGTAACCTTAAAAAAAAAAAAACACTGTATTTGAGAGAAAACAAGCATGTTGTGAGTCAGGGTGGCTCAGTGCTGTAAGGAAAGTGAATGTGTACACTTGCATGTATGAAAGTGTTTCAGAAGGTTCTATGCTTATTTTGTCTTATTTATTTAAGAAGAAAGAACACAAAATGACTGCAAGTGGGAATCCATGCTGGCTACTTAATACGTCACATGGCACACCCTCCCAAATTGAACAAATGTAGTACTCTCAAAATATAGCTCCAATGGATTCTAAAACTGAAAACCAAAAACATATTAATACTAAGCATTCCAGTACCATTTGTAACCTGTATAGATAATAGGTAGTATTTTGCATAAGGATCTTGTCATCTTGACAGGTTTTTATTCTGTAAATTCAGATAAGGAATCATCATATAGGAAACAAGCATTAATAGCTGATTTATGTAGATACAATACAGTTGTAAAGGAAACACTATAAAAACATCTAATATTCCAACAATGGAGGCGTAACAAAGGAATCAGACACATAGCTAGGGTTGGTGAAATTATTTATCTGATGAGTTTTGGCATTGCTCTTTGAATTAAGGTTGTGACTACTTGCTGCATGTAGGTTGTGGGGAGCAGGAGAAAATGGTCAGGAGCGAGAGGAGCCCTAACTTTGTTTTCCTTCCCCCGATGCAGTGACCAGACAAAATGTGGAGAAAAAGCTAATTCAGAAAAAGGGGTGAAGTAACTTAATTCCCTTCACAAAGAGACCATGGGGGAAGCAGGGGTGGAACTGTGCCTCTGAATCACAATTCATTCTCTGGTTTACCCCTTGGAAGATGCAGCTATGCATGTCTCCTTACTCCAGGCAGATAATAAAATTACAGTCTATCCCAGTGTAACAATGTCCAGAAATGCACCAATTCATGTGTGTTAATGAATCACTGTGGTCACTAATTACATCACACAGGAATAGAGAAGGACATTTATTTTATATTTTATTTTATTTCACTGCTAATTTTATGTAGTTTGAGACAGGAAAGAGAGACGCTGAAATCAAAAGACCAGATGCTTTTCTATTTGGAATATTCATTTTCAGACTTAATGACTTGGTACAAAAGGAAACAGCTGGCCCTGTGCAGAAGCCGATTAACATGCATCCCTTGATTTCCTCAGTACAGGTGTAACAAACTTAAGAATACCACACACGGAGAACAGATTCTTCCCGGCCTTTATGCAAATATGCGTGGTGGGACAAGAGATGGCACAACACAAGGAGAAGGGTACAAGGACCGTCCCCCATTTTGTGGAGGCCAGACATCATTCTAGGGAGAACAACTCTCTCACTGATTCTCCTGGCTTTGTGTTCCAAGTTGTGGCTAGTGGAGAGGATTTATGGCCATGACTCCAGATCTCATCCCAATGCACTGGCCAACAGAGCTGGCTGGCCGTGCAAAGTATAGTACACTGCATGGGATGAAGGGGTTTAGTGGTAGGCACACTGTCTCAAGGATATTGGAAGCTCTGGGAGAATGCTCCCTGGTTCTCTCCCTGGAGTGGGGGTAGTTACAAGCAATAGAGCCTTAAGGGAGTCCTTGAAACCAAAACTGTGTATGTTCAGTGGAGATGATGGTTATAAATGTAAAAGTAAAAAAGATGAGTCAGGATTCAACTATCTAATCACTCCATCTGCTCAAAAATGCTGCAGTACTCCTTAACTGACCTTATAGGGCAGTTATGGCAGTTCCATTTTTGCGGAGGGGATGTTTGGCTGGCAGGCATGCAGGGTCACCTGCTCCCAGATTTGCTGCTTGGCTTATACTGAGCATGCTTACATGGACTGAGCATGCTCAGTAACACTGCCGAAGCTGGCTGCTGTCACTCTGCTCCCCCCACTATTGGCAGAAGTGGGTTATCTCTGCATTTCTGCATGCCAGAATTAACCTTTGCAGAGCATTGAAGCTTTAGAGATTCTCAGGAATGGGTTTCTGATGACTTTGAGGTTCCAGAAACATAAGGAAAGGGAAGTTCTCTCATATTAGAGAAGTCAGCATTTATACAAAACTCTGAGGTAGTTTCCCTTCATCCCTACATATAGACTGGGGAACTTCTCCATCCATGTACTATCTAACAAGGTCCTGAAAGACAAGCACTTCCCATCTTACAAAGTCCAAAGAAATTTCTCCTCAGAACAGTCACAACTTGCAAAGGATGCCAAGGTGCAACTTCAGCTCCCTGCTCACTTTAAATGGTCTGCTAGAGCACTTCCATCAGTGCCCACTTCTCTCTACCATTTTCCACATTTCAGGTGATTATCCTCTTCACTGTGAATGTATGTTAACTATGTGCACACTAACAGGCAACCCTTCTTCTTAACAAGGCCAGCAGAAGAAATCTACTGAGAATACTTAGTATCATAGGGAGGAGAATCATGTTTTGCCACGTTTCTATTAAAATGAAAAAAGAAGAAAAAAAACATCTTGCACAGCATCTACATCCTGTAACAGAAAAGCTCTAAATACACAGTACTGCTACTTATATCTTCTTTGAAATGAACACTCATGGCAATAAAATAACATGAAATATTGCAAGAAACTATAAAGAAAAGTCAATATTATAATTGAAAGGGAAGAAAGTGAGCAGGGAACCAATATCAAAGGTATAAGAACAGGAAGAAGTGGGTTGTAGCCCACGAAAGCTTATGCTCTAATAAATTTGTTAGTCTCTAAGGTGCCACAAGTACTCCTGTTCTTTTTGCGGATACAGACTAACACGGCTGCTACTCTGAAAGGTATAAGAGTTGAAGTTATTGGTGCTTGAAGCACAGAAATGATGTTGATCTCCAGACAGACCTGCTCTCTTACAGTTTCAGTACCTTCTTCACTGAATGTAATAGAAATAAGGACAGAGCAACTGGGAAAAATCAAACATGCTCCACCAAACTTTTTATTATATGCTGGCTAATCCTGAAAACGCTAATAATCATGGGAAGCATTATTGCATTATCTTCTGCCGTATCAATTCTGAAGAGAACATGACTGTGTTCCTGTCGGTCAGCACATGTTGTACTTGTAGTCATCATTGCTTCCTAGTGGAAGGAACAATGCCTTAGGATTATCACAGGCTGATATGAAATGACATGCCAGATCACACACTGGATCATACCATCTGCCAAATCACACTCTATAAATACTGCACTCCACAGAAAGTTGAAATTCCTGCTTTATCACAATGACACTTGTAAGCACAAGTATTTTATCATAGACTTTTCTGAATTACTACCAGGAAAATGCACGAAAGGCTCAGTGTGTTGATAAATCTTTAAGCAAAGTTGGTTTTGGCAAAAAGAACAAAATAAGTGGTTTGCTGAAGAGCCTGAATTGGGCTAATGTTACTCTTCAATAGATGATAGAGTAAACAGCAGGGACTCTAAAAATAGACACATATGGATAACTCAGTTGTCCTACTCTACCAACTTTCTTTCATGCCCCCCCACTATATATATACATACATATATATATATATATATATATATGTATATATATATATATATATGACAAAGTTACAGAAGGATAGAAAAGTGAAAAGATATATAATGTTTTATATATTTACTTTGTAGTATTAAAATCTAGCTCTTATATAGTATTTTTCATCCATAGATCTCAAAAAAACTTTATAAAGAACATCAATATAATTATCCCTTTATTACAGATTGGGAAATTGAGGCACAGAAAGGTTAAGTGATTTGCCCATTTGTTCATTATTTAGAAGTGCTTGCACTGCACAAGATATTTGGAAATATTTACATAGAGTGGGTATGCTATCTACTTCAACTACATCTAGACAGGAGATGCTTACTACCTTGAATAGCCATAATTAAGTACTTTGGAAAATAAAATACCTGTGATGCCCAGTGCTTATCATCAATCATTCCTGCTCACTTTTCTAACTGCTAAATGGGGTGCCAACAGCAGAGCTGGGTGACACAATTCACTGGCAGTTTTGCTAAAAAACAGTTTCACCCAAACCAAATCTGAAAATGGTGAAAAAAAATGGCAAAAAATTGATTGTTTCAAATATTTTTAAGGAATATTTTATAGCCCAGTGAGTAGGCACTCTCCTGCAATGTGGAACTCCCAGTTTCAAGTTGCTTTGCTACATCAGGCAGAGAGAGAAATTGAACCTGGCTCACACACATCCCAGATCAGTCTCCTAGCGAGTGGGCTAAAAGTTATAAGGAAGGAAGTACTACCTTCTCCTCCTTAGGCTGTTTTGCGAATAGCTTTTTTTTTTTTTTACTTGGACTGAAACTATTGAGTGAAGTTGTGTCAAATTCACCAGTAGTTTCAGGTCATTTTTTCAGTGAATAAAATGATTCATTCAAAAAATTTCACCCAGACAAAATGCAGGCCTCACATAAAAGGTGCCACTCACATTGGACCCCCGTCCTTCAGTTCTCATTCACACTGAGAATCATTTACATGAGTGGTTGACCCACAAATATGGGATATGAAAATGAAGAAGCTTGCAGAATTACTTGAACTTTGAACTTTGCCCTAATGATGGGTTTCTGTGCATGAAAATAATATCATACATTACGCCAGCAATGTTTTAAATGTAACATTTTTAAACACAGAAAGTTATAATGAATTGCATTTGATTACATGCTTAATGGTTGTTGGGGAGTTTGTCATGTTTTTGGTTAATTTACCTTCCAATATAGTAATAGACTGCACTCCTATGTGTAAAGATCTGTATATGGGCCAGTAACTACATGAAGTTCCCCTTCCATTATGGAGTTGCATGGCAGTTTGCCTTCCAATGGAAAAAAAACATATGTGTGGACTGCTGAGATTCAGAGATTCCCAGGCCAGAAGGGACTATTGTGGTAATCTATTCTGATTTTCTTTCTAACACAAGTCCTAGAGCTTCCCCAAAATAATTCCTGTTTGAACTAGAGCATAACTTTTAGAAAAAAAAAATCAATCCTGATTTTAAATTGCTAGTGTGGAAAATCCACCACCACCTTGGGTAAATTGTTCCAATGTTTTGTTACACTCACTGTTAAAAATGTATGCCTTATTTCCAGTCCCAGGTTATCAGAGCCAGACCTGAAGAAGAGCTCTGTGTAACCCTGAAAGCTTGTCTCTTTCACCAACATAAATGTGTCCAGTTAAAGATACTACCTCACCCATCTTGTCTCTCTGAATCTACTCTGGAGTTTGGAATGTAACAGTAAGTGCCAGATAAGTGTGAAGATGAGGTGGTGAAAGGTGAATAATAAACATATTTATTTATTTTGCAATGTATCATGTGGGTATCACAAACCCCATGTGATGTATATAAAGTTCTTCACTGAAGGGTTGATCCTTTAGGCTTTCCTCAGGTAAAAATCCCATTAACTGCAGAGGGATATTTGCCTGAGTCAGGAAAGTTGGATTAGAGTCATTGACTGAAACAAGCAAAAGGAAGAAAGAACATGGGTCGTCCTAATATAAAACCTTGACTTGCACAAGTCGCCCCACCGAAGCAGTGGGGCTGAGTTTGAATTGCATGTTGGCGGTTCCTATTGCTACTTATTTTTGTTGTAGGCATGTGACCGAGGACTGGGCACTTGTAGAGTGATATAACAATGAAAACAAATATATAACTTTTTATATAAACCTTCATTTAATATTTGGATCAGATCCTGCAGATCCTTACTTAAGCTGGAATTTCCCATATTTGGTTTTTTACTAAGAGTGACTATGGGAAAAGTTTGAAAGAGGGACAGGGGAGAGAAATTTAGGCATTTTTAAGGCTGTGGAGAGAGAAGAAATGCACCTGTTTCCAATTACTTCAAAAAATTGCAACTTTACAGCTAATATAGCTGAGGATTAAATTTGAAATCTGGCATGCAAACAGCCTTCATTGAGAAACAGTACATAACCTTATTCTGGAGGAAATTGATTTTGAATGGACAGTTATTAAAAGCAAAAATTGGTGAACTAGAATACCAAAAAATGAAGAAAACATTGACATAACAGTCATTACAGAAATATGGTAGAAAAACAAAAATCATTTGAATACTATAATATCTGTGTTAAACATATAGAGACAGAACTGGGAGGTACAACACTATATTATATCACACAGAATCTAATGAGCTAAAATTTCTGAACACATAGAAGTCCAGCATACAGTAGAATCAGTAGGGGTACAAATTTCTACAAATGTTAGAAGTAAGTTTATACAGTCAAATTCCTGATCAAGAAAAGGCTAGCGCTGAAAAGGCAAAGAAGCAACTAAGTCTAACAAAACTATAATTGCTTCATCTACCCAGCTGGTCAAAAGTTTAGAGAAGCAATTTCTTCACACTGTACATTACTTCTTCTTGGAGTAAGTAATTCTGTAGCACACAAGAAGAGAGGCTATTCTCAACCCAAGTGAGATGGTTCAAGGAGTAACTATAGCTAAGTCTAAGGGCAATGTTTTTTTGTTTGTTTGTTTTGTTTTTTGTTTTCTTTTGAGAGGAGAGAGAGAGAGAGAGAGAGAGAGAGAGAGAGCACAGTTGTTGCTATTAAAAAGTCACAATTTGTCAGCAGTTATCAAACAATGATCCTTTAGGTTGGATTGCTAGGAAGAGAAAACGAATTCCCCCCATATTCTTCTGGCAAGGGGGCAAAGTTTATTATAAAAACATTTAGTATAGTGTAACAAAATAAACATTCAGTACAGATAAAACATCTACATAATTTGCAAATATGAAGTAGATGGTATTGCACTGGTACTGTGAAAGAAACAAGGAGAACAGCTAATGCATGATTATTAAACGAACACATACTATAGAAGTACAGAGCTGTAAATTATGAAATACTCTAATGAATGTAATTATGAAACAGGAACTTTGTCAGATCCATTGTAAAACAATTAATGTCTAAACATTAAATGAAGTGATTAAATAAGGCATTAGTAAAAATAAATTAGTTACATTACTTGTTTAATAGGGGTGTTAGAGTCAATAGATTCTTGGAATCCTTGAGATTTCTACATTGTAAAAAAATGTGGGGAGGTTTGTTCCCTTGAGGATCTCTTCATGATTATTTATCTCTGTTTTGAGGTCTTTGTTCTATAGCAACACCTTATGGAGCCACTTTGGTCTGAAAACCAACTAATGCTATCTGGCATATGTGAATTTGGACTTTCTTTAACAGATTTGATGCAAATAGGATTCCTTACTGTGCTTTGAATATGGCAGCAATTAAAATAATGTCATGATTCTTTCCACTCTGTTGCTACTTGACTAAAAATCTCCTGTGTTAATTGTAGGATTTTTAAAGACATTTATATACATACTGAGAGGCTGAAAGTGGATATTCAAATTTAGGGAAGTGAGGAAAGGAAAGGTTTTTGAAGTGCTCAATGACACAAAAGTAAAATACTGCAGCACATATAGTATCTGTTGGCAATGTTGCCGGCCTAAAGGGCCTGAGGAGGCAGCAGCGGGGTTCGTTGCACAGTGTGCTTCGCACTAATAGACACACCAGGTGTGGAGAAGCAAACCAAGTTTATTTGAGATCTCAAAGTGGTGCAGGGAGACAGGCACGTCTCAAATCAAGCACAGCACATACAAGCAAGTTTTCCCTTTTATATTCCAAGCAGTTTCTGTAAGCCTTTTGTTCTGGTTTCTCCCTCATACCCCTCCCTACCCAATAGTAGTTACAGCAGGTACACATTGTGCATGTTAGAAACTTTCCCGTTCACATGCTTATCTTTGGCCTTGCAAGGCCTGTGCAGCAGTCTTCCCCCGTCTTATCACTACGTTTCTGTTCGTGCGAGCAAAACAGCAGCTGTCTGCTAGAAAAAAGCTGACCCTTACATTTCTGCTTCAGCCTGCTTCAGCATGTAAGCAGTTAGCATAGAAGTAGGTGAAAGTTCACAAGATGGAGTCACTGTGGTTCACTTAGACCCAGAGCGCAGGAGTTTCATCGCCACTTATGGCCTTCCACTCCCCCGAGTTACCTGGTAGCCATGCCTAGTGACACCAACAGCAAGATCTCCTGCAGAAAATTTTCAGCAGCGCAAAACATCCCATTATTACCAGCTACTGTCAGTGATGATCATGAAGTAGGAGCAAGGTAAACACTAACATAGGAAACATATGAAGACATTCTTGGTATAACGTAAGAATCATGCCAACCATGTTCTTCTCAGACCTCCTGCCAAATGTATTAATTTCTTGCAGCATATTTTATGCAAGCCCTATATGTATGGAAAGCTCATTGATATGGACTATATTTACACTGCAATAAAAGACATGCAGCAGCACCACAGATGGCCCAGGTCAGCTAACTTGCATAAAATTTCAGTGTAGACATTCAGGCTTCAGCTGGAGCCGAGGATCTGAGACCCCTTGAGGGGCGAAGGTCTCAGAAACTAGGATCCAGCTCAAGTCTACACTCAGGACCAGAAGCAACACTTACTTTTTTGATTCACCAAGAATTCTGAAATATTTCAAAATCATTTCAACCTGAATCAACTTCCCTCCCCACAAACCTCCAGAACTGCCAGTGAACGAATATGGATTGTAGTTGTATCTGTGTCTGTCCCAGGACATTGGAGAGACAAGATATGTGAGGTAATATCTTTTATTGGATCAACTTCTGCTGGTGAGAGAGACAAGCTTTGGAGCCACACAGAACTCTTCTTCAGGTCTGAAGCTTGTCTCTCTCACCAACAGAAGTTGATCCAATGAGATATTACCTCACCCACCTTGTCTTTCTATTGGACCAAATAATTAGTTATTTGTGCAGTTCTAATCAGAAGCTCTTCAAAGCAGGGACCTTGTCTTCTGATCAAGATTTTTCAAAAGTGACAGTAGATTTTGGGTGCCTTTCTTGGGATGTCTTAAAGTGGCCTGATTCTAAGAAAGCACTGAGTGCCTGCCCTCTGAAAGTCAATTCCCTTTAAGGTGTGTTAAGTTAGCCATCCAAAATCACTAACCACTATTTAAAATCTAGGCCCTTATATGCTAGTACAGCCCCTAGCACAAGGGGGGCCCAATCACATTCAAATAACAAATAAAGATAGTAACTATAAAGGAATCATATGTTTAAAACTACATAGAGATTAAGGTATTTTTATTAAAGTAGGAAAAGAAAAAAAATCTGCAAATTCTCAGTAACTGTTTTTTCCTACTGTCATTAATATTGAACTGAGCTGTAGAATATATGGTGGTCAAGGTCATGTATCATAACTCATTTCTAAGGGGAAAAAATAATTCAAACACAAAGCTTCAGCAGTTTTCAACTCTTCCTAATTTATTACCCATTATCCATAGAGAAAATGTTACAAATTACAATAATAATGAAATCAAGAAAAATAAGCTCACCACTAATTGCATGGCATTCTGTAGGGATGCCATTACCTACTCACATTGAAAGACTGACCCAAACAATTTTTGGCAGATTTCCAGAAGGTACTGTATAAACCATTTCAGCTATAAGCCAATCAGCTAACAAACTGGATATGGAAGATTTTTAGCTTATTGGGGATACCCAGAAGCAGACACTGTTGGAAGCAGTATTATTTTTATTTTTTTAAAATCCATTAAAATGGAAAAATACCTGTGATTTAAAACAAACAAACAAAACATCATGGTTTTGATAGGGCTTAACAGCACAGACTAAAATAAATGTTCTGTATTTTTTACCATCGTGTTATGCCTATGTACAATTCACTTCTGCAACATACAGTGTTATTTCTTAAATAAATAAATAAATAAAGCCCTCAGAGCTTACCTCCAGAAGACTTCTTGTGAATGCACAAATGACTCACCTACCACAGTACAGCTGGCTGAAGATTAATGAGTTGTTTTTTTCGGGTTCAAACTTTCCACATGCATCGGGTACACACTAGTGATATAATTAATTTTACAACACTAGGGGTTTGTCATCCAGCACTCCTGTGGCATGCTGCTATGATAAGTATTCTTTAATTAAACCTTTAAAATGTCACCATTGTTGCATACTATAGCTGAAGTACAAAAATACCTTTGAGAGCCATAACGGCTTTAGTATGCAGGTGGGGAAGTATATATACACACAGAGATAAACTTTTGGCTAAAGCTTTCTAAATCTGTTTGACTTGAAGGTGCTGCAAATATTTAATAGAGAGCTACATCCAACTTGACTGTAAAAGCCTAGTCATACAGGAATTACCATAGTGGAACAAAGTAATGGTCCATCCGGTCCAGAATATATCTGTGAGAGTAGCCCAATATTTCAAAGCTCAGCTGATGTGGGACTACAAATGTTCACATTATAGTGTTTCATGAGAAAAATCTCTCATGACTTAGTTGATTATGTTCTGAAATATAGGTTTCATATATAAATTATCCTGTGATAACTGCAGATGCTATTCTCATTCATATAAATATCACACATACACATAATTTTTTAGAATTACTAAATCATGGTTTGGAGAGAGACAAGATGGAAGAGGTAATATATTTCATTGGACCAACTTCTGTTGGTAAAAGGTACAAGCTTTCAAGCTTATGTACAGCTTTTCTTTATGTCTGGGTGCTTTGTCTACACATAAAACCGCAGCAGCGGCACAGTTGCACCCCTGCAGCTGTGCCATTGTAGTGCTTCAGTGAAGACACTACCTATGCCGACGACTAGCTAGATAGTGTCTAGGTAGCTAGATTGACAGGAGAATTCTCCCATTGACCTAGCACTGTCACCAGGGGATTAGGTCAGTTTAACTGCTTTGATCAGGGATGTTGATTTTTCACACCCCTGAGCAACGTAGTTATACTGACTTAATTTCCTAGTTTAGACCAGGCATGGGAAATGTACTCAGAGTGTCACAGTCAAATACAAGGTAGAACAGATTGTTTAGTGTAAGTAGATAACACATCTTTCAAGGGACCATGAAAGGTGAAGTGTCCCAGAATCAGAGGGGGAAAGGAAAGAGGTGGGGGGAACTGGACGTTTGGGGGATTTGTGGGTTATAGATTGTTATAATAAACACTAAATCCAGGGTCTTTATTCAGTCTAGCAAAGTTATTAATTTAAGCTCCCAAATTCACATTTTGAAGGTTTTGTGTTGGTGATGTGTTAATGGGCTACTTCACCTTCAGTGTCCCTTGAAATATATATTAAATCCTTATGCTAAACAATCTGTTCTACCTTGTTTTAGCTGTGACACTGAATACATTTCCCAGACCTGAAGAAGAGCTTGTGTGAACTCAAAAGCTTGTCTCGCTCTCCAACAGAAAATTGTCAAATAAAAAACATTACCTCACCACCTTATCGCTCTAACATCTACAACAACATTGCACAAGCCATGGTTTTTCAACCTATGAATCACAATTCAAGAAAGGATTTCCCCAAACTATTTAAGTCAAATTTCAAAACTTTTTTTTCTGTTGTGACATTGGATTATTGTATGGAAAATATTGAAAACTAATTCATTAAGCTATTTGTCTTAGTGATGTCATGTATAAATGAATTTCACAGGTTACTCATACACTGCATGAAATAATAATAATAATAATAATAAAGTATTTCCTTTTCCTCATTTAAATGTATCTTACTTGTATCAAGTGAAATCTTATTTTTCCCATAATGAGAAATGATATATAGAAACACCTGAGTGGCCTTCTCAATACCATTAATTTTTTACAAACCCTCTATCACATCTTCTTCTCTTTCCCAGTTAAATACCTTAAGGATAGCAAAGTGCTCAGATACTAAGGTAATGGGGCCATATAAGTGTCTTAAATAGACAGATATACTGATAGCCTTATAGCTGTCATTCTGGAAGATTTATAGAATGAATCTGGAAATAGTAATGAAAACAAAGTTTAGCAAAATAGAATCCCTTGTGCATGTGTATGAGTGTTTCATACTGGGACTATTCAGCTTGGAAAACAGACGACTAAGTGGGGATATGATAAAGGTCTAAAAAAAACATGAATTGTATGGAAAAAATGAATAAGGAAGTGTTATTTACCCCTTCACATAACACAAGAAACAGGGGTCACCCAATGAAATTAATAGGCAAACAGATTTAAAACAAACAAAATGAAATACTTCATGATACCATGCACAGTCAACCTGTGGAACTCATTGCCAAAAGATGTTGTGAATGCCAAAACTATAATTGGATTTAAAAAAAGAATTAGATAAGTTCATGAAGAATAGGTCCATCAGTGGGTGTTAGCTAAGATGGTCAGGGATGCAACCCCATGATCTGGGTATCCCTAAGCCTCCGACTGCCAGATGCCATGACTGGACGACAGGGGATGGATACCTCGACGATTGCTATATTCTGTTCACTCCCTTTGAAGTATCTGGCACTGGCCACTAACGGAAAACATACTGGGCTAGATGGACCATTGGACTGATCCAGTATGGCCATTCTTATGTTCTTATGTACATGTGTGTTCTTCTTTTTCCTACCTACTAACTATCACCAATGACAGTAGCCTAGTAAATGGTCTACAGGAGACTATTGCAAACAGACTCAATCTATACTACAACATTTTGCTCAAATCCCATTCAACTGTTCTAATCCTGTAATACAATTCTAGTCAAGTAGCAGCAGAATAGAAAACATTCATGACATTTTCATGAGAAATGTTTCAGAACCATATATTCAAATATGATATGTTTAATAATGAAAAGGTTTTCAAACCATTTTAAAAAAATAAATTATATTTTCCTAATATACCAATTTAGTTGTCATTATCAATTGTCTTACAGGGGCTTTTAAGAAAAATGGGGAAATTCACTGATGACTTCCATGTATATAAGACAGTACTGAATTTGGCCCAGTAATAATAAATATAATATAATATAATATAATAATTATAATTATAATAATATCATATAAAGGAGAGTGAGCCTAGTACGCACAAAAAATATTAATCCTCAAATGGATAAATTTTAGTTTGTGCTATTTGTTTTTATTGTTGCTAAAAGTTTTGGTTCTATGGCAGTCAGTCTTCTTGTTTTGATTCTCTTCCTGACATCTAGACAAAACAGCTGCTAAACATCAAGTTTCTAAACTCTGTAGTCCATGGACCTACTTGAGAAAGAGCATGTGGTGTGAAATCCAGATGATAAATCATTTGACAGTCTTCCTTTCTCATAGCTGAGATTCAATTCTAATCCTTCTTGGAGGAAGCACATAGGTTGTCTGATCCAGTTCAACAACCCTCACTTAAGCCACAAAATGCTTAAATCTAAAAAAACAACAACAAAAAACCCCTCTTCCTTGAAACAAACTTTGCCTTCAAGATCATTCTTTGGTCATTGATTCAAACTCTTTCTTTGACTGCTTATAGTCCATTTCTTTCAACTTAGAATACTTTTAGATTGAAATTCTCTATCTTCAATAACATATTAAATCAAATCAAACCTTTGTAACTTTCATTTGGCTGCTTTTTTATTACTGACATAAAAGAAACAAAGAATGAGGGGAAAAGTTTCTCTAGGAAGAAAAAAAAGTAATTATACAACAGTCACAAACTTTTCTAGTACTAGAGAGTAATTAGAATACCCTACAGAAATACTTGTGAAGTGCTCAGGCCAATTAAATCACCCATGAATGTCCTTTTGAATTCTTTATTTCTAGCTTCTGTTGCATGCATATTTAATCAGGGGACTCCTCACTTTTGTAAATGCAAAGGCACAAGGCCTTTTAAATAAAATATATTTAATAAAAAGGAAAAGATTCATTGGCTCCGTTTCCAGAGCTGATGATTAAAAATTCAGAAAACATCCTACCTAGGATGGAGTTGTTCTTAATAACAGCCTGTCAAAATATTCTTTTCAAACAAATGCAAGAGGTGCAAAGCAATGTATGGCATCTAGTATTTAGACATTAAAAATATGCATATGTTCCATGAAGTCAGACATGTTCAGTCTTTAGGGAAACCAGCTGGCCTCTTAGTTCACTCCTTGATTGTTTCTAACTGCTGATACACTTTTCAAAGGAAAAATGAAATGTTATATAGAAGATAGTTTAAACTTTTTCTGTAAGTACAAGGAACAATTTAAGAGCTTCCCACCCCCCCTCACGAGAGTGGGTCTTTGTTCAAGTACAGAGGCAAGACACAATCCCAGGGACCTCTCTAGCCCTGCAGTGGGACTGGTCTTTGGCTCACCCTTCTTTTGTATTTGACCTACGTAGAGAGTGAAAGATTGGGTGAACTTTATCTGGCTCCCACAGCAATCTGATTAGGCTTCTTAGGTGATGTGGGAGTTTTTGATCTCTTCTGCTTTATTGCTGAGGGTGTAAAATGAGGGATTTCCTAGGTTCTAGAACCTCTCTCACTGGCACTAATTCTCTCCCCTCAACCACATGTATTTTTGGTGTGTTGTGGCCTAGTTCCCGGAAATGATTTGGCTTTTAGATGATCACCTATTCAGGGTCAGGAGGGAATTTTCCCATTATGTAGATTGGCCTTTCAGTCTGGATTTTTCTGCTTCCCTGAGTACTTAAGAAATTTATTCCAGTGAGGAAGTGGGAGATGGAACCTTGTCTAGTATTGTCCTGATCCTATTATCACAGCTGTTATGGCAACTATCCTGTTCATGAGTGCTTGGATTGGATAGCCCAATCCTGACCATAACACGAAAACAGAGATGGGAGTGAATGAAGGCTTGGTACTGTTGTAGTGAAAGGAGGGAGAAGATGTATTTCTATTGTGTAGATAATATGAGGTACCTCTCATTGGCCTCTGGCTTTTGGATGTGGAAGCACCATCCAGAGAGTCTGGCAATTGCCAAATCCTGTGGCTATGGTGGGAGGGGTATGGCTAAAGTAGCTGATCCTTTTGTATTCATGTCTGAGTGCTAAAGCTTTTGTCCCATATTGGACCAATTTGCTGTCAAGTGGATTGGTTGTATAGGCTAATAAACTTACCACTAATCTTTAAACCGCTTCAGTTGTATCTCTATCTCATTTGCCTAGTATGTTTACATCAATCAATTATTATATTGGAAGCTGACATCTTCTTATCTAGTCTTGTAGTTTGGGACACAGGAAGTGCAGCTCAACATTTGAAAGTGTATCCCATTGATCAGTGTGTGCTATATGTCCCCCTCACTGCCTGAGTGCTATATGTCCCCCTCACTGTCAGAGGGAATATGAATATGTTACAGCTGCCAACTGGCTCTTTTCATCTAGCTTTAAAGACTTAGGCTTTTATCTGTAATGTCCACAGTTCAATTCCCTGTGTTAACCAAGATGGCTGTTGTCACATAAATAGGAGTTAATCTTGCATTCAAATGCCTGTAGGCCTCAGATGCTTGGGATGAGCTTCCTCTGTCTAGACCAAGTCAGGTAACCCACTGGCCAGTATGTATTCTGCATCTCCCCTCTGCCTAACCCACAGAGGGGGAGATTCTTTGACAGCTGTCTGCTTGATAGTCTGACTTGCTAGCTCAAGCTGTAGACACTCACACACTTAGCTCTGGAGGTCCCCAGATGGTAGTCATCGCATAAGATGAGAGAGACAAGTGACTTTCAAAATGTAAGGTGGAAGTGCCTGGCCCTGTTGGTCACCTTACACTGTTTCTGGTCCTCCTTCCTCCCTGACAGGCTATGAAGGGATTACTGAAGCATGTAGAGCTGTTATGGGCAAATGGAGAGAGTGACATAACATGGATGGTGGCAAGTGAAATAAATAATAAATTGTCTTATGGGAGTTGAGTATTAAAAGGGTCTCCCTAATAGGTCACCAGAAGAGAAATCTTTGCCACAGTAAATCCTGTATTTAGCATGGATGACAGCGCTGTTTCTGAGCTGGCAGGTGGGAGTGTATTCTGTGAAGTTCCTGTCACAACTCACCGACTTCCTAACTGCATGTAACTTAGCCAAAAACTACCCGCTCTTCTCTCTGCTACAAGAGCATCAGAAGAGGCACCACCTCTCTTGATACTATCCCTCAGAACTCTTCTGTGAAATATGGCAATCAGGAGGTGGAGTCACAGGATACTGCTGAGACAATATTAGTGGCTGCATACATACTTCCGGGTCACTGCCTTGGAGACCTCTCCCCACCATCACTAAGATCGGAGTAAAGATCCATGGGTATGCAGCACAACTGTGGTGCATAGCTTAGAATGACTCCATGCTGCAGCACAGGGTAAGCCCATGATTTCATTCAACATAAATCATGAGCATACACATCCCTGTTTTCTTAGAGATGCAGCATCATTTCTGTGTTTGTTATTTTCTTAATTAACCCATGTACAACATTTCAGAGAAATGGCCTAGACATGGGGGAGGGATAGCTCAGTGGTTTGCACATTGGCCTGCTAAACCCAGGGTTGTGAGTTCAGCCCTTAAGGGGGTCACTTAGGGATTTTGAGGCAAAATCAGTACTTGGTCCTGCTAGTGAAGGCAGGGGGCTGGACACAATGACCTTTCAGGGTCTCTTCCAGTTCTATGAGATAGGTATATCTCCATATATTATTATTATAATGTCTAGTTAATATCTAATCAACATCAAGGGGCAGTGTGGTAGTGGGAGGGGTATCAGATTAAGACTGAGGAGATATGAGCTTTATTTCCAGCTCTGCCATTCACCTGCTGCTTGACCTTGGGCAAATGACTTCACCTCTCTGTGCTTCTGTTTCCCCATCTATAAAAATTAGGATAATGATGCTCACCTCCTTCATGAAGTGCTTTGAGATCTACAGATGTAAAGCACTGTATAAGAGGTAGGTAGAATTACAAATCTTCTGCTGAATATTGTTCATTTAACTATGCAATGGAACATTTACATTTTATAGTAAATCAGGTATATCCGGTAATAATGACCCAAAATTATTCATTTTCTTGGCTAATTTTATATCAGTAAATTATTTCCAAATATATGAAGCAATAAACAAATCCACTGTTTAAAATTCCCTTTTCACCTCTAAGCAGCACATAATTTAAAAGATAATAAGCAGATTTTAAAATACATGGGTGGGGGGAAGCGCTGATGACTTAGTGGGAGTTAAATATTTCTCAATTTCAGCTCATAGGCTGGTATCGTACGTTCTTTCTTTTGCATGTGAAATTATAGTCCCTGCAAACTCTGAATCCATTAGTTTAATCCTATGCATGCAATGCTGTAACCAATCAACCATTCTCTATGCAGCACCACACAGCCATATGGGGATGCTCACTTGCTCTTTTTTATTTTGAGACATTTGATTAAGGTGCCCCATGGGCCTGTAGAGGAGCCCAACAAATAGCAAAGGATTAGCAGTAATAATAACAGGATTGGACCAGACTAGCAGATTCAGCAGTCATGGGGGCTATCATTGTACAAGCTGCCACAACTAGACCAAGAGAGCAATTTGCATAATAAGTTGCATGTTACATTGGCTTATATTACTTTACTATCTCTGTTTAAGATAAACAAGTTTTGATCTTTTGAAAACCGTATATGTTGTAAAATATACATTTTTTGTTCAACGTATAAGCTTGTTCCATATGGGACTATTCAGACACAAAGTTATTCACGTGGGGCCTGATCCAACTCCCACTGAAGTCAATGCATAGGTTTCTGCAAGCCCAGTGGGAAAAGGGAAATTAATACAGGACAAGATTTAGTTCATTTCAGTAAATTGCTTGATGCTAAATTCCCACTTTTTGATGCACTTGATTCCATTCCCAGCTGCTACAGTTTTGTACTTTATTGTATATGTCCTCAGCCCTTCAAACATGCTTAAACTTAACCATGTGAATACTCACACTTCAATTGGAGAGCAGGTCTATAATTAATCCTAGACAACTTTCCCTTGCAGGATATGTTAACCCTTTAGCTTTTCCAGTGTTTTAAATTGACATTTAACCCTTGCCTTTTCTGGTTTTATTTATCTTTATTAATATTTTAGCTCTTGTTTTTTACTAATTTTGCATCCTAGACTTTTATATTCATTCATATATGTATTACAAATAATAATAAATAATAATAATAATAATAATATTTAACACTTAACAGTTAAAATTTATTTTTATTTATCATTTCCTCTTTTCACTATTTTTCATTTATTTTAACCTTGAAAGCTACCTTTGAACTGCAGCATAGCCTTTCTCTCCTCCTCAGTTCAAATGAGGTCTCCTCTTCCTTCCACATGCTGGCCATCTGCCCATATTCCCCACTCCATCCCAAGAAGAATCAGCAAAGATGAGCTCTGTCCTGCCTGGATCAGTTCTGTTGTCAGTAGTGCAAGTCAGCTACTGCTGTGCTGCCACTTCTGCTGTTCTCAAGGGACAGTGTTTTTAAAGGCCACTGTTGGGAGAAAAATCACTGGAGGTCTTGCTCCATGTGGGGTGGTCACTGGGCCTGTTGTCATAGAATATCAAGATTGGAAGGGACCCCGGGAGGTCATGTAGTCCAACCCCCTGCTCAAAGCAGGGCCAATCCCCACATAGATTTTTGCTCCAGATCCATCACAATTGATTGAACTCACAATCCTGGATTTAGCAGGCCAATGATTAAACCACTGAGCTATCCCTCCCTCTGTTCTAGCTGTTGTTCCTCTCCTGTACCTACTGAGGGAGAGGAGGAGGCGGCATATAGAACAATAGAATAGGTGTAAGTTGGGTCGACATTCATAAAATTAAGTATCTCCATCACAAGAAGTACCGCTTTTGTATCTGCCTCTGTATTACATAAACATATTCATATAAAGCATGATATGCAAAAAATGAAAATATTTATTGATTGATCGTACCCTTGAAGTCATCAGAGATTAATACAGCTTTGTTAATAACATTAACATACATATTTAGAGCCAGCAGAAGGCACACAAGACTACAAAGAATTGTTTTCTTATTCAACTCTCTTGGTCTATCTGGTTTTCATGTTGGGATACAATTTTCATTACGATTTGCAAAGCAGCCTAGGAAATTTGGATGCTGAAGTTCCATTTCATATTTTTGTGGGAAATGGCTGTCCATAGCTGTCACAGGGTACATCATTCGTCACCAGTCTGATCATCTCCTAGTCATTCTCAGGATTAGCTCTCGAGGTCAACACTCCTGTCCGTGGTTTACATGCCATCACTCTGACTCTGTTCTGAAGCTCCTCTTGCTCCAGGACCTTCAGCCTCCTGTTCATGACATAGTCCTCTGGATAGGTCACTCAGTGTTCCCCCTTTTGGGGTTCAGTGCATCACCAGTCCTAGGCAGTCTTCCCATTCGCTGCCTCAGGTCTACACCTTACCCTTGGTGGCTGATAGAAAGAGGGCAGGCCTGATTTCCCCTGGGTTACAGTCCAGGGACCCTCAGCTCAGCAGCTCCAGGCTTCTCTCTGCCCTCATTACTCCTTCCGTGGACTGCTCCCTACATTTCTGGTTCCCCTGGGCATTACCAGCTCCAAACCTTCCTCCCTCTTCCCAGGGAGCGACTTGTGGCTGCTGCCTGCCTTCCTGCAGCCTTTCCCAGAAGCCCCAGTCTGTAGCCAGCTTCATGGCTTTCTAGGCCCTGCCTGTTCCTGCACAAGTGAGAGTCTCTTTAATTAGCTACCTCCAGCCAAAAGCTGCCTTGTTTTCTTCCTAATTAGTTGTTTGGGCCCACCTGGCCCAATTCTGCACTTGCAGGGCTAGTGTGGGGATCTCACCTCATCACAATAGCCCATAGGTGGTTTTCATAATCTCAGGCTTTTGCTCCAGTAGTTCCTCCATTCAGTAAACAGTGGATGCTCAACCACTGAGGCACATGAGGTAGGACCAATATTCCAAAATTAGAAAATAAAATCAGAAAAAAAATGTATTTTCATCCCAATTTTCTATGCCATTCGCGTCTCTCAATTCAATGGAATAGCTTTTCCAGATGACGGATCCATATTGAGTACTTGCTCTGGTATTCTATAACCGTTTGGAACTTTTCTGCACAGTAATATGGCTATTGATTTCACTCTCTCCCTATATCTTGTTACTAAATTATTCTTCATTTAGAAGTAGTCATATATGGGTATAACTAGACCATTCAGTAACTATTAGAAGGACCAAGGCTTTTGTCTATTAACTCAACATTAAGTCAAGTTCACGGATGTATTTTAAAAGTGCATTGTTTGCTCATCTTTGTCCTGTAAATTATAAATGGTGATTAAAAGAAATTCCTATTGTGGCAAAATGGCCGATGTTGGTATTGTGGGTCTTGACGGGTGAGCTAGGATGCCACCCCTTGCCTCTGCTTGTGGGGCACCAAGGGCCCCGCTTGTGGCCCGGGAAGGTGGTAGAGGAGGGAAGCAGGGGAGGGGTCTGGATTTGCTCCTCACTTTGAGCCCCAGCCCCTCAACCCCTGTGGGTTTCTTACTGTCTTCCCCCTTGGGTAAGGTTACCCTTGGTCCTTGACGCTGGTGGAGGGAGTCTCCCTTCCTCTGGTTTTCTGGTCTTTCAATTCTCAGCAACACACCTCCAACTCCAGTCCTCTCTCCTTCCTTGCACAGCCCTGTCTGCCTGAAGCAGCGTTTTTTATTAGGTTCCTGACAGGGCCTTAATTGACTACAGGTGCTCCAATTAACCTGTAGTAACCTTCCCTAGTCTACAGGGAACCACACCTTAATTAGCCTACGGTTTATATATCTCCCCTATACTACTCTCCCACTGCTCCCTGGACCTGCAGTATCACATATCTGCCTATGGTCAAGTCAGCAAGATAGCCAGGCACGTCTCCTGCTTGACCCAGGGTTTCAGTAAGTTGATGTAGTAGATCTGTTCTGGCCTTCGGCGGTCTGGCTGTTTCACCTTATAATTCATCTCTCCAATGGCTTCCACAATCTCATAGGGTCCATGCCAGCTGGCCAGGAGCTTTCTTTCTGTTGTTGGTACCAGCACCAGCACCAGCACATGTTTTCCTGGTTGAAATTTCTGTGCTTTTGCCCAATGGTTGTAGTAGGTTCACTGGGCCTCTTGTGCTTTCTCCAAATGCTTTTGTACTATGGGGCTCACTTGGGCTGTTCGTTCTCTCATCCGGGCCATATGTGCGATGATGTTCTTCCCTGGGTTGAGTTGTTCCTCCCATTCCTCCTTCATGATGTCTAATATGCCACATGGGTGGTGTCTGCTCGAAGAGGGAGAATCCAGTAGATGCCTGGGGAACTTCTCATATTGCAAACATCAGGTATGGTAGGAGGGTATCTCAGTCTTCCCCATCTTGGGCCACCACCTTTCACTCTTGAGAGTGCAGTAAATCACTTGACCAGACCATCTGTTTGGGGATCATAGACCAAGGTCCACAAGATTTGGATGTGGAGCAGGGTACATAAGTCTTTCATTACTCTCAACATACAAGGAGTTCCTTGGTCTTTCAGGATCTCCTTAGGGATGCCTACCCTAGCAAAAACCTGAACCAGTTATTTTGTGATCATCTTGGAGGTGGGGTTTCTTAGAGGAATGGCTTTGGGGTACCTTGTAGTGTAGTCCAGGATGATGAGTATGCTTTGGTGGCCATGGGCTGATCTTTCTAGTGGGACCACTAGATTCTAGGCTATCCTTTCAAAAGGGACTTCAATTACAGGCAGGGGTAGCAACAGGGCCTTTAACTGAGGTCGCAGGCTATACAGCTGGCAGGAGGTGCAAAAGCATTGGACTTCTGCTTGTACCACCAGCTAGTACAACCTCCTTAGGACTCTATCCAGGATCTTATCTGCTCCTAAATGTCCCCCAAAGAGATGACTGTGAGCTAACTCTAATACGGCCCTTGTGTGCTTCCGTGGCACCAAGAGCTGTTGTACTACTTCCCCCCCTCCCTCGCCCCCATATTGGCACTACCTGGTACAACAGATCCTGTTTTATTATATAGTATGGTCCTGCGCTTTTGGTTTTCCCTTCTATTGGCACACCGTTTACCTCTACTATCTTCTCCCTCATGTTTGCATACAGTGGGTCATAGGCTTGGTCCTGCCCAAAACACTCGCGTGCGAGACTGATCTGGCCTGATTCTATTGGATCGGTCTCCCCTCCTTCCCTTGGGGTACTTCCACTCATGCTGGGGGCTGTCTCTGGGGTGGTCCGTGTTATTGTGCGGATTCCCTGATGGAGCCGCCTCCCAACTCGTGTGTGTGTGTGTGTGTGTGTGTGTGTGAAAATAACTCTGGGGAAAACCCAGCAAAAATTAGGGCAGGGCCATCCATGGACACCTCGATCTCTACCCGGGGTTTATTCCCATCCCCTAGCTCCAATGGAAGGCAGTTTGCTCTTGAACCTGGGAAAGTCTCTGCCAATTAAGACAGGGTAGGTGAGCTTGGGGATCACCCCTGCAGTCACCTTGGTAGTTTTCCCCGGATCTCAATATGCATTGGGATTGTGGGGTAGAAATTTACTGGGCCGTGGACACAAGTCACTGTGGTGCTCTTGGCCCACTAAATTCTCTGAGACCAGTGTGACAGCACTCCCACAGTCTACCAAAGCTATGGTCTAGATGCCATTCATCTTTACTTGCCTGATGTACTGATGTGGGGCCATTGCGATCCCCACCAGGCTGATTAGGCCACATTGGTCCCCACGATCCCCCAGATTGTGTTGCATGAGCTCCTTCCTGTTAGAGCACTGGGCTGCTATATGCCCCAAGCCCCCACACTCATAACAATTCTCTTACTTAATTGGCCTCTCAGAGTTGGTAAGACAACTCCCACCTGTTCATGCTCTCTGTATGTGTGTATATATATCTCCTCGATATTTGTTTCACTCAATATGCATCCGAAGAAGTGGGTTGTAGCCCACGAAAGCTTATGCTCTAATAAATTTGTTAGTCTCTAAGGTGCCACAAGTACTCCTGTTCTTTTTGCGGATACAGACTAACACGGCTGCTACTCTGAAACCACTCATAACAATGATATCTTATCCCAGAGGTTTCCCTCTGTCTTGGGCTCTCCCCCTGGACTCCCAGGTTCCTTTGGTGCCTCAGGCCACTCCCTGTTCTTCCAGCTATGGTTTTCCTGGAGTTCTCGATTATCCGGGGCCTCGGGGTCAGGATTGGCTTCCCGGAACGCCCTGTTTCACCTCCCGGGGTTTCAAACAGTTCACGGGCTGCCAGTTGTCTCTCCACGAGGGTGACCAGTTTGTCATAGGTGGAGGGGTCATTTTGGCCTACCCAGGCTTGGAGGCCCGAGGGTAGTCCTCTTGTATAGCGGTCCAGCACCAGGATCTCCAACATTTTCTCAGAGCTAAAGGCCTCTGGGCATATCCACTTCCAGGCTAGGTGAATTAGGTCAAACAGTTGTGGCCACAGTGTCTTGTCTATGCAATACTGCCATTCAGGGAACCTCTGGGCTCACAAGGCCGTCATTACCCCAGACCTACCAGGATCTCTGCCTTCAGTAGGGGGTAATCTGCCGCCTCCTCTGCGGTCACATCATAGTAGGCCTTCTGGGCCTCCCAGCACAAAAATGGGGCGAGGATGCCCAACCACTGGTCTCGGGGCCAGGCTTCCCACAGGACAGCTCTCACAAAGGCCAGGAGGTATGCCTCCACATCATCCTCCCATGTCATTTTCTGTAGCTGGCCCGTATGGTCCACATCCCATCATACCCACAGCTCAGCTTCATAAGGGCCTTCACCTGGTTTACTAGTTCCTGCAGCATGGCCCGATCTTGGGTGGCCTGGGTCATCAGCAGGCAATTGGTCTTTTGCTGCAGCCGCATGGCCTCCTGTTGGGCAGCTGCCTGGACCTGGGTAGCCTCCTGCTGGGTGGTGGTGGGTTGCACCAGTGCTTTGGGGTGGTCATGTCCCACCCTGCGTTACATTCATGGCATGGAAATCCCACTCCTGACTGCTCCACTCCTCCCTGGCCCTGCTGTATCACATTATATTCTTATGAACTCTTTATATTCTTTATATCATTCCTTTCTATGGCTAAATCATAACAAATTTCTGGACTGGGTTGAATTTCATGTTGCCACTAAATATCAGAAGCAATAAAGTTTTATATGTAGCATAAAAATTTTATGAACAAGAAAAACATCAGTCTCTTCTCTATGTATTTCATTCACCAATACTGATATATATTCCATTCCTTTAAAATAGTGTAATGGTATATTGGAGCAAAGTCATTTATAAATGATGAGCTCTACAGAGCTACACACATGAAAATAAAACGGATATGATATTCCTATTTTATAAATAAAATCAAGTAGAATGAACCACAGTAACAAGATGACAAGGCTATGTAGTATGACAGAAAAAAAGATAGAAAATAAATATAAAATGTAAATAAATACATACAATTATTCCTTCTTATTTACATAGAAAAAAGGATAACAGTTCTCAAGACCTTAAAACTTTTCCAGACTTTAAGTTATTGGTTTGGATTTTTTCAAGATGGGTATCTACCTCAGACTAGAAAATTTCAGCCACGATAGTTCAGTTGTTTTCAAAAACAATATTAGGGGACATACACTGCTTTGTCCAGGTTAAAAAAAATCCATTTGACCTATTTTTTAATGAAGCTCTAGGGCCCTTATTCTTTGAATAGAGACTTGAAATTTGGCAAGGGATGCCCTATGTGTTAGAGATGCATCTTTCACCATTCCCAGGAAAATATGCCAAAAATTGGCCAAGTTATAAACATTTGAAAAATCATACAGTTTTCATAGGCAATTTGGGTGAAAGTGATGAGAGAGAGATTCTAAGAAAAGGAAGCATTAGAGCAGCAGAATAAGGACTTCAGAATAATAGCCTTCAAAAAAGCAGAACATAAGAATGGCCAGCTTGGATCAGACCAAAGGTCCATCCAGCACAGAATTCTGTCTTCCAACAGTGGCCAATGCCAAGTGCTTCAGAGGAAATGAACAGAGCAGGTAATCAAGTTATCCATCCACAGTCACCCATTCCCAGCTTCTGGCAAACAGAAGCTAGAGACCATCCCTTTTACAAACTCAAATAACTGGTAGATGAGGTCCCATGGTAAGAAAATCTAAAGGAAAAAGGAGTGCAGGAATGCTGGCACAGTCTCAAAGAGACAATATTAAAGTCACAACTGCCAACTATTCTGATAAGAAGGAAAGATAGATAGGAAGGAGAGTAAGAGGCCAAACGTTCCATCAGGATCTCTTTAATAACCAGAAAATCCAAAACAAATTCTACAAAAGTGGAAATATAGACAAATAGCTAACAAGGAGTACAGAACAATAGCACAAGAGCACAGGGACATAATCAGAAAGGCAAGGATACAAAATGTTACACCTAGTTAGGGATATAAAAGACAATATGAAGAGATTCAATAAATAGATCAGGAACGAGAAAGATGAAGGAAAATATAGGTTCACTACTTAGTGGGGAAGGAGAGCTAATAATGAATGACATCAAGAAGGCTGAGATGCTTACTGTCTATTTTGCTTCAGTCTTTCCTAAAAAGGTTAACTGTGACCATATACTTAACACAAGTAATATTAACCACAAGGGGGAAGGAACACAAGCCAAAATAGGGAAAGAAACAGGTTAAAGGATATTTAAATAAAGTAGGTGTATTCAAGTTGACGGGCCAGATGAAATTCAGCCTAGGGTACTTAAGGAAGTAGCTAGAATAATCTCAGAACAATTAGCAATTATCTTCGAGAACTCATGGAGGACCAGTGTGGTCCTAGAGGACTGGAGAAGGGCAAACATAGTCACTATTTTTTAAAAAGGGGAACAGAGAGGACCTGGGGAATTATAGAGCAGACAGTCAAACTTTGATACCTAGAAGATATTGGAACAAATTATTGAACAATCAAATTGTAAGCACCTAGAAGATAATAAGGAATAAGTAATAGACAACATGGATTTGTCAAGAACAAATCATGGCAAAACAACCTAATTTCATTCTTTGACAGGGTAAGTGGCCTAGTGGATAGGAGGGGGAAAACAGTAAATGTCAAGTATATCTTGATGTTAGTAAGCATTTGACACAGTCCCACATAACATTCTCATAGGCAAACTAGCAAAATGTGTCTTTACTCTAAGATGGGCGAAGAACTGGCTGAAAAACTGTACTGAAAGAGTAGTTATCAATGGTTCACTGTCCAACTGGGAAAATATATCTAGTGGGTTACCTCAAGGGTCTGTCTTGGGTTCAATACTAGTCAACATTTTCATTAATGACTTGGATAATGGCATGTGGAATATGCTTATAAAATTTGTGAATAATGCCAAGCTGTGAGGGATTGCAAGAGCTTTTGGGGACAGAATCAGAATTTAATAGGACCTTCACAAATTGGATAATTGGTTTGAAGTCAACAAGATGAAATTCAATAACAATAAGTGCAAAGTACCACATTTAGGAGGGAAAAATCAAAAGCACAAATGCAAAATAGGGAATAACTGGCTATACAATTGGACTGCTGAAAGGGATCCAGGTGTTAGAGTGGATCACAAATTGAATATGAGAGAACAATGTGATGGAGTTCCAAAAAAGTGAATATCTTTCTTGGGTATACTAAGAGCAGTGTCATATCTAAAATATGGGTGGGGTGAGGGGGAATTGTCCCTTTCTACTTGGCTCTGGTGAGGCCTCAGCTAGAGTGTTGTGTCCAGTTTGGGGCACCATACTTTAAGAAAGAGGCAGTCATATTGAAGAGAGGCTGGAGGAGAGTAATAAAAATGATAAAGGTTTTAGAAAATACATTTCTATGATTTTATGTTCAGTAGAAACTTTCTAGAGCTTCACAGCTTAATTCCCCAAAGATTCTGTCAGCATTGAGCATGCTACAAAAATAGTCTGTGATTATGTAATTAAAGATGGTATAATTATGCACAAGGGGACCAAAATAATATATTCTATGCAACCTTAATTCTAACATTTTCTAACTTGAGTGCTTGACTTTGCAACCTTAATAACATTATTTTAATGTAATGCAATATATATTCTATGGTTATGTCAACCAGCAGCTTTTCATACTTGAGCATGTGAATCCTATTTTGGCTTTGAATAAGGTGCTAAATAAATTCCTGATATGGCAGTTGCCTCGGGGGAAAAAAAGTCATTTTTTTTAAATAGATAGATTCAAAGGCAGAGAAATTCCCAAACACACAGATGGATGTTTAAATATGCATAAGTAATCAACTAAAATATTGTTAGTTAAAACTTGTGCTTTGATGATTTTTAGCTCATTTTGTACCCTTCATATAGTTGTTTTGAGGAATGGATTGTTATTTATTACTACTACTATTTCATAGCTCCCAAAAGTATGTTACATGTTTCACTGAGGACAAAGATACAGCACTGCTGAGAAGAGCTTAAGCCTGACCCTGCAACCACCTATGCACATGAGTAGTCTAACTGGCTTAAATAGCACTACTTATGTATAAACTACCTATACAAACTTCTAGTCAAATAACAAAAGTTTGTCATTGTAGTCTTACCACAGTTCTCAACTCATAGAGAGATAAATATGGCAATTACTTTCAGTGACCCTTAGAGTGCAGGAAAATGTAAAGTGGTGTGAGAGATGTGTTTAGTTCAGCTCTCAGGATATACTTGAATATCTCTGTGAATTTTAGCAATGTAAACCAGTAAAGAATAGAATTCAACAATCACCTTCCACAATTCCCAATAGCCCAAGTAAGCCAATACAAACGATGCGGAGCAGATGTTTCCTGCAGCTCTCTGAAGTACAATTTCATTCACAATAATAGTCTAGATTGACAGAAATCAGCATCCTCTACAAAAAATATTCTAAGAGGTAGAGCAGAAAGTCAATGTATTGGGCATGGAAAGAGTGCAATTCTCAAAAGTTATACTAGAAATACAGTTACAAACATTAAAGTTATTTAATGTATGTATAAAATATTAAATTTCTCTTCCTCATTTTTAAAAAGTAGTAAAAGGACTTTAAATATTAGTGAGATACAATTGATTTAAAGAATAATCCTGCAGAAGTACCATTTTCTGCTAAGTGTGGTGCTTCAGCCTGAAAACTATAAGGCAAATGAACCTGAGATACTAAAGCACTGCCATGTATTTTCTGGACAACAGGGTGAAAAATGAGAGTAGATACTCAAAACAGAACAAACGTAAAAGACCAGCTTTGAGCCAGAACATCCTACATGACAACTAGAAGCAATTTCAAGAAGTCACAGATGTTCATCACACGAAGAAGTGAAAAACAGTTACTGCAAAGGGTATTCTTGTTATACTGTTGTGCTTTCATCTCAAGGTGCTCACTTTATGTGCTCACTTTATGTAATCTGTATTTTCATTAATATGCCTGAAAATACAAAAGTCAGTGTGCATGTCACCTACAAGAAATTAAAATTAAAAAAAAAAATTGGCAAAACATGGGTCAGCTATATCCAAAGTAAGGCAGAAATGTTCTCTCTTATTTGTTCTACTGATAAATGATAAAGCAATAATGCATAGAATGAGTCAAATCCATCCTTTGTGTTACTATAAAATTCTTCCAGAACCATATCCTCTAAAAGCCTTAGGTAGCCTCCATTATCTGTAATGGAGTTACACTGCATATGATTTGGCCCCAAATATTTGAAAGAACCTTGGCAGCTAGAAGAAAAAAAAAAGCAGAAAAATATATCAACCACAGAGCTAATTAAATTGCCATCATTTGTTTGTGCAATGCTAAATATTTAAAACAACATATTTATTGATTAATTATTAAGAAGTTAATTATTTATTTTTATTCTGAACTGAATGGCATTTTACTCCATTTAGTCTATGAGCAAATGTGTCTTTGTCCTCTGGAAATTATTATTGCTCTGTACAACTTTCCTAAAATATGAACACATCCATCATTAATTCATAATAACCATAATACTGCTTGAGAGTTACAGAATTTAAAACCTTCTCCTTTGTCCCTTCATGTCATTGTGCAAGCATCCACCATAGAATCATATTATGGTAGGACTGGAAGGGACCTTGAGAGGTCATCTAGTCCAGGTCATCTGCACTCAAGGCAGGACTAAGTATTATCTAGCACTGTCTTAGTCTGTCTGAGGCAGCACTAAGTCCACCTGCTTACCATCTTCTTTGATGAAATGAATCAATTGATTCCTCAGGGTCTCTTTCCTACTGCTCTCTCCTGCTATGCTATCTTCCTCAGGTCCTCTTAATTTATCCTCAGCATGTGTCTGAACCAACAAAGTCCTGCTTCCTGGATTGTGTCAGCCACATCACACACTCTTATTGCCGGAGCAGTGTCAGGTTTGAGCTCCCAACACCTATAAAATGCCTGTAGAATAGCTTAGATAGCCTTTGACAGTCAAACTCCCCCTCACTTGCCTACATGTGGTGGAGATGGTTTTACTTACCTTTCAGACCTCCACTTTTAGTATCAGTCACCTTTAACCTATAACCAGGCAGCTTAGGGCAGGTGGGGTCTTCAGTGTAGAATGGCAGCCTACCTCAGAGAAGGAGAATTCTCATTTCAAACCCACCTCCATGAGTTAAACAAAAGCTGGTGTTAGGCAGTGGTGACAACAGTACCACCTGTTGTCAATCTACTAATCTACTAATAAAAGAGTGGGCATTTACTTAGTTCAGCTGGGGAAAGGTCCTTACACTGTTATGTATGTCAGGACCATGAACCAATATATTATAGTTTCTGGAGCAAGGTGGCTACCTCAGTGCAAGCACTTTTTTTAGTTACAGAGTTTAAAATATGGGCCCAAAATATATAACTGAACTTGGCAAGCTGAACAGGCACACTAACCTTACAGGTCGTTATGTGGTTTATATAAGTAAGAACTAAATTTAAATCCTCTGGCAAAAATAATAAGAGTAGGTCCTTGAACATTTCCGAAATTAAGACCTCATTGTTTGTAACAGATATTGTGCAACAGGTTTAAGACATTATACCCTGATTTGAGGCGTGATTCTGCACAGAGTTCAGCTCAGCACCTTACAAGACATCAACAAGGATCAAGCCCCAAATGTCCAGTCTTGCAAGATACCAAACATCATCAATTCCCACTCTGGTCAGTGTGAACTGAAGAGGCAGGACAGATCTCAGGAGATGTTTCTCATCTTGAAGGATTGGATACTTGAGGTCCAGTACTTGTATGATTTCTGTGACATGCGGACCTGAACTGCTTAACCTGAAAAGCATGCTAGGCACCTGACATGGTTCCTGTCTCAAAGAGTTTATAATTTAAATTCAGCCATGACACAGCAAATGATAATAAATAGAGTTGTTCAAAAAATTTTCAACTGAACAGTTTTCTGCTGTAAAATGCACTTTCACCGAGAAAGAAACATTCTGTGAGAATGTCTCAATTTTGACAACATTTTCAATGCAGAAATCTCGATTTTTTTCATGTTGATCTTTTCATTTTATTTCATTTTGCTTTTTATATTACATTATAACATTAATTTTAATATATCTATATCTATTCTAGTTATATAATTCTTAGAAAAATATATTATGTTTCAATATTGATGAAATGAATTAATTTGATATTCTCAAAACAAAAAGTTTCAGTGTTTTTTAATTAATTTGGGGGGGAGGGGAATTTTTGTTTGAAATGGATTTCCTCCCCCCTGGTTTGGGCACTTTCCCCCTCAAAAGTTGGAATGGAAACTGTGTTGTAGAACTACCTCTAATAATAAACAACCAAAAAGTTAGGAAGAAGACCCGTACAGCATGGTTGTAATAATAAGATGACATGGTTTGTATTGCTAATAATTCCTTTTCTTTTTAAGTTTAATTTTAAGATTATTAACTCACTTCTCCCAGGCAATACGGCAGACATTATTGTTTCTTCCTTCTGCCAAATACAGCCTTTTATGGAATACCATTGCTTCCAAAATCTATTTTCTTTCCCAACAGGTAGTAGTCAGTAATTCTGTTTCTTTGTTTTTACTTCTCCTTGTTTTTAGGTCCCCTATATACCTTATTTGACTGTAAGCCTACCCATGTATTCCAGGTAGCAATTCAGTCCCTGGCTGATTGCTATGGCATCCATACAGATCTACCATTCACATTACACTGCTCTTTTCTAACAAAGCATTAGTGTATTTACTATTGCAGTTGAGAAAAAGCTATTTATAGCCGTGGATTTAATAGCTTTGTTATTTCTACTGTAAATGGAATATATAAATCAAGTGGTTCTGAGAGTCTCAAAATAGTGGTTAAATATTTGATAAGCAATGACTGGATGAAAATACCAAAGTTAAACAATATATTAAGAAAGAGATTAGAGCTTTCACTGTTTGTTCCAACATTCATTGTCTCTGACAGCCATAATGACCTACTAGCACGCGTACTTCCTTCTATTAACACTCATAGAAAATGAAGTCAATATTGTCTTTGTGATGCTAACTGAAGAATCACCTGGATTTGATGCTGTACATTATACATGACTAAAATTATCATACACATCTACAAAGATATCAATTTCCCTGGCTGTTATGACCATACTATATTTTTATGAAAGTCACTTGAACTAATAGCCTCAGTCCTGTCATGAAACAGATACATATATGCAGGAAGAAAAGGGGGAAAGTCTTACACAAAGATGTTGAACCTTTGCAGAAAGGTATATGAGAATTATGTTAAAAAAATGCTGAGATGTGCTGGAAGAAGCAAATTGGACCAAGCTGATAAGAAAAGCTCAGAAATAGAGATGTGAAAATTCTGTCTTCCTCAGTTGCTATAAAAAGCATTTCAAAAAACCTACAAATATTATAGGAAAGCTAATAAATACTAATCCTTGGCCTGACTGCTAAGACTACCAATAAAAGCACTCATTGAAGTAGCTTCTTGTGTGATACAGATCAATATGGGACCAAGACCATATGCCATCTTCATTTAAACACACCATCGAACCACCAACATATTATTATTTATATGTATTACAGTAAATCTAAATAGATAAGAAAGACATGGATGGGAGGAGAATCAGAGGCCCAGAGCAATTAATTGATTGATCCAGTCAGCACTGACTGACTGGAATAGAATCCACGTCTTCTGGCTCCCAGCTGACTGTCCTGTCCACCAGAATATGGTCCCTTCCTTATTGGAGGGTGATGTCCCTTATTCATTCCAACCTAGACCAGATACAAGGTGGAAGACTCCATATTCTATAACTAATTCCTGAACAAAACAATCCAATATGTTAGTGCTTGCTGCTTACTTATATTAGTACCCATATGAGTGCAATATTGTATAGCTGTTCATTGCTTTAGTAACCTTACATTGGTGGCTAGCATGTAGCAGGAATATTATGCTTCCATTTTCAGTGGTCTGTCTCAGCACAAACATAATGTAAGCAAATGAAACACAGTTCAAACTTCTGTACATCAAAATACATTCTGTACACTTACAAGAAAAACCCTTTGAAAATTCAAGATGGAAAAGGGCAAAATACACTGAGTTTAAATCTTTAAAAAAAAAAAAAGAGCATTTTTGTCTTGCAAACTGTGTCTTGCTAATCCACTAATCCAGTGAACAGAGAAATCCTTGGAGTTTAACAAAGGATATAATCTCAAAACCACAAAACCTCTTGCTTCTAAACTAAAATTTAGTAGAGTTCAGTCACTACAGACAAAACCAATTAAAGCAGTTTGTTAATGCTGTAAGGGTAGGTCCTAAGTGATACATTTTAATATCCCACAATCCTTTTCAATTTCAGTGATACAACCTTCATCAATAACTAGAAGATATCACTAAGAAAGTAATAAAGACAAAAGTAAGACGTAATCTTTCTAGACACGGTATTGTAGAAACAGATTTATTAGTTTATAATTCTTTATATGCAAATCCATGAGTCAGTGAAATACATTGATTAATTTTCCCAATCCATCAATTTCTGGTAGATGGCTTTCAATGACATGTACTATGGTCACAACTCCAGGAATTAAAATATATATATATATGGAAATGGATCAAGGGGATATATTCTTACTTTTTCTCTGGCATATCTATGGATCACTTTAGGGTTTAGGAAATGATGTGATATGTTTCAGACTCACCTGGGCTCATGTTGAACATGGTGGTGTAATGGTTCTCTGAGCGGTAATGAGTTCTTGAGATGTGGTGCACAATATATGCAATGACTCATAACAAGGGTATTGGCCAAACTAATAATCCCAAAAGGTCATTCTTCATCTTCTCAGCATTTTGCTCCAGGTTAAATAAAAGTAGGATGAACCAACCACAGAGAATTTGTACTGAAACAAGATAAAACAAAATATCTTTGTGCTGAAAAAAAAATATACCACTTCATGATTAGATCAATAAATCTGATGTTTAAGAAGGCCTATTACAGTTTTAGGTCTTTGGCCATATTCAGTGACCCCAGGGTTGGCAGTGAATTTTATCATGACTGCTCCAGAGAAATCCTAGTGAAATGTACTGATTTAAGGTTCTCTCTTGTTTTAGTCTCTCTTCCTCACCAAATGCCATTGTTCACACAGCACATGTGAAGAGGCAATACAAATCTCACTCAATGGACTTGATTTTCTTGTCACATCAGTTTCACATTGATGAAACAGTGAAGTTACTTCTGATTTACCCCAAAATAAATAACAGCAGAATAAGACTCACTGATTTAATTGTCAGTATAATTTTAATCCATACCTATTTTCTTCTGCTTGAGTTGTCAAAGTGATAAACAGATTAAGCACTATTAAATATATTACTTCAGCACCAAGTAAATGAGACTACAACAGTCACAGATAACATTCTTCTGTGATAACATACTTATAGCATTTGTGATAGCATTACCTGACAGAAATTTGATATTAAAAACAGTTAGATTGTTTAACATTTTCTAAAAATAATGTATTTTGAAATCCAAACACATTGATGGAAATTCATTTCAGAAAACATTGAACTTCTCCCAATAATACAATATAGTGTATGATTTACATGTATTAGTGTTTGCAGAATTAGGGCTTAAATATGAAGGAACAGAAGAGTGAAGATTGTCAGTAGTTGATTGTGTGTAAAGGACAATGTTTGTTAGGTGACTTTAACTCAGTGTTTCTTTTCCTCCCAGTTTGTTTTCTATTGGAAACTAATTGGGTTTTCCACATTCCCAAACTTTAGTTTGTTTGAAAAACAAACAAACAAACAACAACAAAACCCAGAACATTCTTTTAAAGCATTTTCCAAACATTTGTATTATGTCTATTCAAATTTAACTTTAGGTAAACTTTAGGTATTTACCTGGGAATGAGTATTTAGTTATAGTTGTTACTTTCTTTCTTTGTTTTAAAATGTTATATTTTATTTATACTGGTAACAGGGTCTACTCACCACTCTGGCGCCCCCTCAGCCTATCTTGGGAATTAGCTCTGCTCTTGAGTGTGCCCCCTTCGGGTGGTGCATTGCCGCCATGACTCCCGCTCTCGGACCCACATTGCTCCAAGGACCATCGTATCCTCTTCAGCGACACAGCCCTCCGGCCATGCCACACACTGTGCTTCCCCTCTTCTGGGGAGCCTGCAGTCCATTGTTCAGCCACTTCCCACCGGTAGCAAACTGCAGTCCATGGTCTAGCCATTTCCCATGTGGCTCCGGCACCCTATTTACCCTTGTATCAGGGCCTCAGTCTGCAACCCCCCTGGCAGCCAGCCAGGAGCTGTTTCTGTCTTCCTTGGCCCCTGTTTTCAGCACTTCTCTGTCCTGGGTGCTGATAGTTCTCTTGTCCCTTCCTCCCTGGGCTGCCAGCAGAGAACCACTTTTCTCTGCTTTGTAGCACCCTTTTTATATAGGCCTACTTGGCCCTGATTCGCTGCTCTCTTCAGCCCTCCTCTGATTGGCTGCCTCCAGAGGAGCCTACCTAGGGCTGCTTTTAACCCCTTTTTTGCCAGTGAGGGGCAGCCGCTCCATCACAATACAACATTGACACTGGCAGACCAGGTGCCAGCTCATGCCAAGGCCTGTAGACCTCACTGAACACTGACAAATGCATAGCTGGAAACCAGTCTCTCTCACCTGTGTGTAGTATTGTTAAGATAGTAATTGGATAAATATAAATGTGTATCATGTTTAGATTTTATGAAATGATTGTAGGTCACTGCATGCATTAATCTCACTTATAACTTCTATATCCGAGGTTATAAGTTAATATTTAAGTGTTTGTTCTATAATTGTCAAATGTTTGTTCTGAAACTATGTAACTCACCAAACAGGAAAAAAAGTCACCTAATATGAAATGCTGGATTCCGATCTCCAGCCCATTAGGAAGTATTATTGAATCCAAATGGGCCCATTGTGGAACAAAGACTTTGTTGATTGCTTCTCCCACAGCCCTGAAGCATCCCATCACAGCTTGAATGCTGGGGGAAGGGGAATAAAAATGCCTGTTAAGGAGAATTTATTATTCCTATGCTTCTTGAACCTACAGGGGTGAAGATTCCTTAGCATAAATGAGGAGTACCCAACTGTTTAGCTTGAGATAGACCTAAGAGACCTATAAAGTTTGCTTATTATAGAAGTTTCTATAATCACTTGTAATTTAACACTGCAACTCATTTGCGTGTGTGCTACCGGCTTTAGCCTTGTAAATAACTCATTTCTTTTCCCTGATTAATAAAACCTCAATTAGTTTGATACAGGACTGGCTACAAGCATTGTCTTTGGTGAGAAATCTAGGTGCAATTGCCCTTGGGTAAGTGACAAGTCCTTAGGGATGGAAATAACCTGAATATTGTTGTGATTTTTGTAAGTAAGGGACCATAGAGGCATTTCCTGGGTGGCAAGATAGACTGGATGCCCAGAGCGACTGTCTGGGACTCCATGGTAAGACTGTTATAGAACTTTGTGAGTTCACACTTGTTACTGGGTTGTTGAAATCTAATTATAGAACATACAGGCAGTTTGAGGTTTGTGCCCTGCTCCTTCATAGTCTGCCCTGAGGTTGGCACTCTGGACAGCATGACAAAGATATTGAAATAATAATTAATTGCCAACTTCCATGCCCTATAATAATATTTAACTAGAATTATTCTGAAGCAATTTTTTTGTCCATTACAATTAGTAATTTGTAACAGGACAGAGGATTATTTTGTATCTTCTATCAACCACTTCAAGTCTGTGATTAACTATAGACTGGTCCAAAATTCAACAATGGCTTCCACGGAGATCAGCACAAGCTAAACTTCCAGTGCAGGTATAGATTGTGATAAAACTTCAGCTGGATTCTTTGTCTTCTCATCTGTTTTGTTGCCTTCATTTTTTCATCATTCATTAAGTTGGATACAATTGCAGTTACTAAATCTTAATTTTCTGGAATAGTTTAATTTATTTATTTATTTATTTATTATTAAAGTCCCCACAGTCTTGTACTCTGATTTTTACCCCATTTCGTCTCCTGAATTCCTTACTTGGGGAGAAGGGGGAGAAAATTATGAATGAAATTGTTGCTCCTTTTCTTTAACATGGTGGCAGCAATTTCAGCAATTTCAGCAATACTCAAACTTTTACATACTGTGACCCTTCACTCCTGTTTTCAACTCAGGTGTATCTTTTGTTCTAATTCCAAAGGCATTTCAAGGATCCTCCATGAAAAGTGACACAATGGTTGGCAATACATTCTTAAAATCTTCGGATGTACTTTACTGCAAGATGGAAAATGCAGAATGGTATCAGACTTGTGATCCTAAGTACAATAGTGGGAAATTCCCACTAGCATCATGACAGCCACAAATGTTTACTGAAAAATTTCAAAATTAAAAAAGAAAATCATCAATATTTTGAATTTTTGAAAAAAAATATCTACCGCTTTATGAGCTGGTAAATAACACACACACACACACACATTTGGGGGAAAAATAAAAGTTTTCAAAACTTTCAACCAACTCTCCTCATGTCCCACAATTTGAAAATTGTAGCATGGAACAGAGAATCGACAGTCATGTCCCACAGTTTGAAAACTGCAGCAAAGAGCATGGATCATGTGCTAGGATCATCTGGGCATATCATACTTTATCAATTCTCTGATATTGCAGGGGTCTTCATCTTCAGATGCATCTTGATCTCCCCTGTTCTCTGCCTGTGCCACAATAAATTTAGTCTCCTGAAAAAATTAAATGTTTTAGTCTAACCCAAGTTATTGGGCTAAACACAGATGCAACTGTCAGATTTTAATGGTCTATGATATATAGGAAGTTAGACTAGATGGTCTAATGGTCCTTATGGCCTTAAACTCTGTGTATTTGAGTATTTTCAACTCTGACTGAACAAAGTTCTTTTGTTATTAGTGCTGGTTTACATTTACCGTTTGAGTGGTTTTGTAGCAAAAATGCTAAACCCACAAAGATTACATTTTAAGTGCAACATTAAGGACTAACACACAAGATTGTACAGGCAAAAGAATAGATTCATTTTCAGAAGTGCAATGAAAGTGTCTAATGCAATTGAAAATGTCATTTCTATGTGTAATTTATGATGTTAATCTTTCACTGCTCCCAATTTTTCACACAACCTATTATTAGAGTTAAAAATAGAATAATCAGGGAAGACTATATTCACAATGGCACTCTAATCAACACCCCTTTTTATTTAAATGTCTGGTGTGTCATCTTTAGTTAATTGTCTTCTATAAAGTACATCTTCACCATTCATGTGTAACACACTTCAAGGGCAATTATCGAACAGGATGTTGGAACTGGGAACTCCAAAACAAGGGCGGAAGTTATGGGAGCTTCCGGGAATCCCAATAGCTCTCATACTGTGGCTCCCCTCCTGACATCCACCTCCTACCTCCAACCATACTACCAGCATTCCTCCTATGACAGGGGAGCTCAGACAAGAGCCTTATGGCTGTCTTCCACAATGCCTTCATCAGGGGAAGCCTCCCACAGCCAGATATGGGACATTTAGAACCTCTTGATGTTGCTCTTCTCTGGTCCTTTTAACAGACTCAAAGGGGCCAAAGTAGGGGAGAGGAACTCAACCCAGACATCACTTAATTCCACTAATGACAGATAATTAGCTACTACAAAAATATCTAATTTAATCTGGAATTATATAAATTAAAATATGTGGTTGGTATACGATCAAAATCCATTAAAATGTATTGTACCTGCAATCTTGTTGATAGATTGCTTAGACTGATACCAAATAACTAGAAGACATCTTTTCCTAATTAAGATTTTAAGAATGGACCAAAGGAACATTCATTCATTAATTGCAAACTTGTATGACTTATCTCAGACATTTCAGAAATGGTATATAAGTGTTAAATATTTAAATAGCTCATACAGGGTCACAGTTCCTTCACTGGCTTCCCCCTTGTTCCAGAAAGAAAGTAATTTGTGCCACTTCTTTACCAAGTGTGGCATAATAACAATGTTACAATCTGCCACTAAAGAATTTTACTTACTCAAACTAAGTTTCTAGTAAGGCTTTGCGATTATATTGGACTATATATTAATATTTTATGAAGATCTTATTGAAAAACATACATTGACAGATAATTTTATCTAATCAATTATATAATTTAGAATTAAGGAAATCAACCAAATGTGTCCAACTAAGTAGCCACAATGGATTTATTCTAAGACAGGGCTATTATCCAAACAAGTCTTACTCTATTAATCATTAGGTCAACTGTTAATTCCACTCCATAGCTTTGACATTTGTGGAGCTTGTTGTGTGCCAGATCTCTATTTCTTTTTGTAGGAAGACATCATTCTTACCAGCAAGAAACAACATTCTGAAATTCACTTGCAGCTACTGAATCATTTACCTGGTACTCACATTCAAGAATGGTTTCCTTAAAGTAAACTGACCTTGAACATTACAAAGAAAAAAAAATGTATTCCAGGTTTAAGAGAGAGAATGTAAACTTCTTGGGATAGGAGTTCAAATTTAAAATATTAAGTGTTTTCTAGGCATAAGTGAGTTAATCCTACTGAAAATAAGTTCTATGAATGTATGTTCCCCCAAATATTTAACTTCCCCTCTTCTGCAACACTATGTATAATCTTCTCTGTGGCCAAGGTTATGAAAACTAAATGTTTTAAGCTAGTCTCCTAAATCCACGTATAGGCACCTAGAAATATATCCTGATTTTCAATGGAAAATGAAAGTTAATGGGAGCTGCAGGGTGCTCAGCACCTTTGAAAATCAGGCCATGTCATTAGCAACCTACCTTAGAGCACTCATTCAAAAAAATCTTAGTCTAAATGTGTCTCTGAGATCTTTTGAAAATGTGGCCACACGGTGAAACAATTTTATAGCCATACAGTGCTTTTTAGGTCGCATATTTTCCATACATTATGGACTATATTCTGCTCTTGGACTCATATGACTGCATTGGGTTAAATGGGGATGCCTTTCATGGGGCTGCACAGATGTAACTAAAAAAATTTTTGGCTGTTCTAGACCACACAATCAAGGAGTCAGAGAGAATCCAGGACTTCTGTGTTTGAAGTGGTACAAAATTAAAATCTAGTTCCAAAATCTTCTCTGTCATGCAAACGATAGACTATCAAATCCTTCATTACTAACACTGTGCTAAAATTGTTACCCCCAGGCAAATCTAGACCAATTGTTTGGATTAAAGGCAAACCATAAGCAATTTATTTTTACTCAGTAGGGAGTGCAACAGGGACTAGGTTGGACTATAGCTAAAACAGGGAATGCAGAATCAGAAAAATCGGAAACTTTAAAATATACTTTAGGATATTTTTCAACAAGATTTTAAATAAAAACAAAACCTATGTGACACCTGCAATTTTCTGCTTCTCAGCATTTATTGAAACTTCTGCAAGGCAAGAAAATTAATGACTTCATTTGAAATTATTTCAGAATTTCCAGCCCTCTTGTGGCTTTGTTGTCCCTTCTCCCCAATCAGTTTTGCTGCACAAGAACATGTTTTGTTTATTAGACAAAAAATGCAGAAAACTCTTGTAAAGGTACACATAAAAATACCCTTACTATGGAGCTAACCACAAATTATATCTCGCTGTATGTCTTCAATCTTTTCTAAGAAACTGTTTTGCTGAATTCTAAATTGTTATGCATTGAGAACTACAACAGTCCATTGCTGTGGATAGCACTGTACGAATATCAGGGAAGACTCATTCTCCATTGCTTTGTAACTTGTACAGACAGTTACACACAAGTAAATATACATCCATACAAAGAGAGTGTAAATACTACCATTCTGATTTGATAACATTTACAAACTTTTACTACTGGTGTAAATGAAGGAAAATGAGTCAGCAAGTGACATTCAGAACATTCTTGTCTATAAAAAAATGTCACCTTCCTATAAATAGAAATAGATCTGGTACAAAAGATGAAGGGAAATCAAGAATCTGCCCCTTGTCCTCTAAAGAGCTTACAAAATAATGAAGTAGAGATATCATAAATTTATATCTGTATGAGGTACTATATAAAAAAGAGGCTCGATCCTTTTTAAGTTTGCCATTTTGTTTTGTAGCCAAGTAGGATTACTGCCATTTTTTTCTAAAGAACAATAAACATGATCTGTCTTTCATCCCTTTTTTGGGTAATATAAGTCAATTCCAGGCTGCATATTTAATATTTTATAAATATCTGAAAACTTGAACTCATAATAAAGGTATGACCTTATATATCAGAAGTGTTTCAATTGTCTTTTGCAACCACAGATCCTTTAAAAAAAAACTGATTGAAAACACTAATGACAGTGATTTGTATTCAGTTGTGGAGTATTTTTCCATGGGACTGGATGGACACCCCCCCATTGCTGGGGTCTTTTAAAATCAGACTGGCAAAACACTAGGAAACAAAACAGCAAACTCTTTCTTCTTTCATTCCTTTATAATGCATACTTATGTATCGAATGCCTGAGGAAGGTGCAAAAATATTAACTGACTACAAAAAAATAAAATACAAATATGATGATGAGTCTTCCCATAAACTTGAAGTACACCACAATCTATGGATTCAGATCTATGATTATTATAGTGCTGTATTTTCTCATATTGTTTTGCATCTATAGAGATCCTAGAAGTGAAGAATCACACTACTACTTCAGGTTTTGTCTTCAGCATAACTAACTACTGAGGCCATGGCCATCTCCCAATTCCTGGCTCCTCCTTGTTCTTTTAGCTTTTTTCCTTCTATTTGCTCACTGCAGCCTACGGGCAACACAGCTCACTAGGACAGGACACCTTTGTCCCTGACCCTTGACCAAGTCTAAGAGGGTAATGTAGGTTTCAGAAAATCTTTACCCCTGAGCACATCTCCTTACAGTTTATGAGTTCCTTATCTCACTGAAGATGTCTGCATGAAGTTACCCAGACAACAGTATCTTAATAAAAACCGCATTTATTAAAATGGAATTAAAACAAAATAAATGGTTTGCTTAACAAAGTTAGAGTCACACTTCTCATAAATTCAACTAGAGAAAGCATTTTCATCAAAAGTGATTACCTTATATCCCTTGAAAGCAATCTTCTCTTTGACCACACTTTGGTCAGCATATTAACTTCACAATGGTGTCAAAGTAGAGAGATGTGATTCCCTTCTTCCCTCTCCTTACCAAGCCTCCCACCCAATCCACTTAAGTTCCCCTGGTGAAGGGTATACAAACCCCACATTGAGCTGGAAGGGGTTAAACGACAGTACTAGGCAGGTTGTCCTGCTCCTCCAACCCTGCAGAGCATGCTCCAGCTGGAGGCAGGTTGATCAGAGAGCAATCTAGCTCAAAACGGGGAGACTGGAGTGGAAGACAGATCTATCTAGAAGGCTCCTGACAAAAGGTGCCAAAGAAGTCTCCCTGAAGGAATAAGAATACATGCTGAGCCTGGCTGGGGCTGACAATTTGGTTTGGTTTCTTTTTCATCTTATCTGGGACCAGGAATTGAGGGAGGAAAGCAGTGGTAGGAAGTGACACAGGGAGCTTGACTCAGAGGGCCTCCCTCGTAGGTCAAATGTTTGTGACCCTCCTAGGGTCCTGGGTCAGAGCCCAATGGAGTGAGTGGGCCTGGGCTCCCCTACCATTGCCCCCACTATGGGGTGAGGGGGTACTAACCACTAGGCCACCCATCCCACAAAGACTTCTATTATGTCCCTGCTTTCCAAACCAGTTTCTGAAACAAAAAGGTACAGAAAGGGTTGGTAAAATAATCATTCTCCATCTTCTAAGAGATAGTGCATTGACAAAAAAGAAAACTTTTATCAGTGATTGCTGGTCACTTTTCCAAAGCTTAATGACAGATATGCCTTTCACAGACCACCTTTTTTTCCTTTTGACATGAACTATGAGCCCTCTGTCACACCCCGGATTACCTTATTTCTGGTTGACTACTGACTTCTGGAGCTGGAACTCTTCAAAGTAGACTACCTGGCTAAAGGCAGAGAATGTCGGAGGCTGGTTAATTGGACCTATTAAATTCAAACAGGACAGAAGAAGCTACAGTAATTTTGTTACGAGTTAAGGTTGCCCTAATTGCATGGCCTGGCAATAAGGAATAACAGAGAAATTGAGCTGAAGCCTTTCCATTTCAGTGGTAAATGAGAGCTTTCTTTCTACTTTATCTGAGTTACATTCATGTTACACCATACGGGAAGGGATATGGAGAAAGAATGGTCTCTCCTTCACTTTCAGAAAGGGTGAAAAGTGGAGGTGCTTCAGGAATTGCTTCCTTCAGGAAGTTCTCTCAGTGTTCCCAATTCAAAAAAAAAAGAAAAAGAAGAGGTAGCTAGACACCCAATTTTTTGTCATGAAAGAGTCAGGAGAACATTTCCTGCCAAGACCCTAAGAGGAAAAAAAATACAATGATCATTTTTCTGTAAGAACTGAAAATATATCCAGACTGCTTTGAAAATGTAAAAAAAAAAAAAAAAAAAAAAAAAGAAGAATAGACTGGGGGCCAGAGTCCATTCTCAGTTAAGGGGTAATACCAAGGGATTCTTGGAAGTAGATGACAGAATCTGGCCGTGTGTTTTCATAACGGAGTCATCGTTTCATTGAGGTTCTCCAATGAAAATCCTATGGCTATGAAAGGCTGTATTATACATTTTATAAATCCTCCTTCTGCACACACACTTATTGCCACAAAGGCTCCTCCTACAGTGTTTGATTCAGAAATGATGTTTCAGTGCCTAACTGTCATACTGAGCATGATCAAAGGATCTTGATATAGTTTTTTCTGAAGAGACTGACTACCCATATATGGCTGATTGGCATGGTTTTTTGCCAAGGTTAGCTAAGGAGAGCTACAGTGCTTAGACTTTATACTCCTATATGACAATTTATGTGCAGAAACCTGAATCAATCCAAACATTAACATCTGTGTTATCCTGAGTTCTTACAAAAAGTGCATTGTATATTTCACTTTGGACTTGAGGATGAGGCTGCCAGCTCCACTCCATCATCTGATGTAACCAACAAAGCATGGAAGTATGATTAAACACACCACTTTTATTTCTGTTCATGATGCATGTCCATTGCCCTTCCAAGAAACAAGTCTAAGTTACCGGGACTGGCACTAACAGCAAGAACCACACTTGTCTGAGTCTGATCCTAGGTGTTCTAAAGGGGTCAAAAGATGTTAAAAGAAAGTAAGCAATACAAAAATTCCTACGAGTTTCCTCTGGCAGGAGGACAGTCATTCAATTTTAAAAAATATTGAAAATGTCATAAAAATGCTATCTACATTTAAGATATATCCCAAACTAAGAACAATTCTAAATAAATGACAAAATAATATTTTTGGATTCTGGTCACCTGGTACAAAGCGTGCCTGCAAGAGCTAGTTAGTACTACAAAAATTAAGCATGAGGTCACAGATGGCATAGACAAAAATCAACTCACTTAAATATAAGTTGATATCTCTGGTATAAAGAGTGAATATTTACATGAGTTCTCCACTGCTTACCCTCCTATTCTGTGCTTCTGTGCAGTATGATACTCTAAGTAGGTGCTATTCCGACCTTGCTATACATAACGGCCAGAGTCTAATACCTTTACTTACACTAAACAGCACCTTACTCAATGAGTAGTTCTATTGAATGTAATGGGATCACTCTTGGGAGTAAGATGCCACACAGCACGAGTGTGTCAGGATATGTCCCAAAGTCCATACAAACTGTGGTTACATCTACACTTGTGAACATACACAGTTACTCTTGCATGTACTGCTCAAGTGTGTACCCTGAACCTGAACCAATGTCCATATATTCTCTGCTGGGAATAGGTATATGCTGTACACTGTGCACAGGCATATATCCTCATCCATACTGCCCCTTTTCAGTACATGATGTTAGCATTATTGTTTTGGGGGCAGTATCCCAGATTCCTGTGCATCACAGGAGACACTCTAAAACTACACCTACACAGCAGTTAAACAGCCATGGCTGGTCTTGGTCAGCTGACTGAGGGTCATGGGGCTCAGGCTGTGAGGCTGTAAAATCGGTATGCAGATATTTGGGCTTGGGCTGGAGCCTGAGCTCTCACAAGGAGGGAGGATTCCAGAGCCTGGGCTCGAGCCAGAGCCTGAACATCTACACTGCAATTTTTAGCCTCACAGCCCAAACCCCTCAACTCCAAGTCAGCTGACCCTGGCCAACCATGGCTGTGCCACGGGTCTTTTGTTCCAATATAGATGTACCCTAAGAACTGCTCTGCTGTATGTTGTTGGAACTGTATGCTGCCTTCACCATTTGACAACAGCTATTCCCTGTCATTCCTCCCTTCCACCAAACTGCACTGGAGACATGGAGCAAGTCCATGATGATGTCCTTCTGCTCCTGCTCCTGCTTACATGAAAAATGTTCATGCAGTGCAGTAGCAGATACCAGACAGAACTGGTTTAGAGAGATTTCATATGGCAAAGACAACTGACCCTGAAGGGAAATGAAAATCCACTTGGGGCCATGGAACAGAAGTGTTGAGTGCCAGGGCATTCCTAAAGTTGGTTGCAGGACCTCCCTACCCTTAGTTCCTTTGGACCAGAGAGTCTTACCTATTTCTTTTATAGCCTGGTGAAATTAAGTATACCTGTCCCAATGAGTCAGCATAATTTACTTAAGCTTCACATCGATTTCCAAGTCTCATGAAAAAAGTGGATTAACAGAAGTGATCTGCCTTATTATTTGGTTTGTAAATCCTTTCACCGTTACAAACACACCCTATAAAATATTTTTAAAATAAAAAGAGGACTACCTCAAGCCATTTGAAGTGAATCAATTAATTGACCATATTGAACCAGTCTCTGCAGTTTGTTGTCTGGAATTTCCTTTGCCCCGAGGATGTTGAAAATTGCCTATTGTTTGTACTATATATTCCTATAAAAGATATTTGGGGGTGGGGAATGCTCCCTCCATAAAACACTCATACATAATTTACATTATAGTTTCAAGTCTATATCCTTAATTTAAAATAACTGATAGTGATAAGAAACATCACATGAAAAACTCTGGATAAACTGTAACTGTGTCAAAACAAGGCCAAGAAATCCAATTTGCTAGGACATGGAATGAAACTCACATCTAGTAGAAGTTAAAAGAAAAAGTCTATTTAACAATGCATTGATTATTTAGTTATGACAAACATTTATAGTCATTCACAATCATTACCAGGGCTGTGAAGAGAGACAGAGAGGAGCAATAAGCTGGTTTGTAAACTAGAAATTTGATAAGGATTTTTTTTATCCCTACAAAATAATTGCCTAGAAGTTCTTTACCTAACTACTAATTGTAGCCATGTTGGTCCCAGGATATTAGAGAGACAAGGTGTGTGAGTTAGAAATAAGCTCTGTTGATGAGAGAGAGAAGCTTTCAAATCACACAGAGCTCCAGAAGCAGAGCTCTGTGTGGCTTAAAAGTTTGTCTCACCAACAGAAGCTGTTCCAATAAAATATATTACCTCACCCACCTTGTCTCTCTGTTTTATACTTTAACATTTTCCTCAAGCATATTCCCTATATTTGAGTTCCTAGCAAAAGTCTTCACTGTGCAATTACAATTCCTTACTAACAACTGTCATATCAAAGACTGCTATATTAAACTTACATATCGTAAATGACATGAAGTGATGAGAAGCAATTTTTGAAATCCTAAAGATCCCTCTTAGAAAACCCTTTTATACATGTCCAGTCACATTTTAAAAAGAAATTCTAAATTAAGGTTTCTAAGTACATTCCTAAAATTTAAGTACATAATTGTATTAAAGAACTTAATAACTAAAAAGCTGAAATCTTTTCTATATGCATATACTTCTACTTTACACTTAAATCTCTGAACTTGTCTAATGCTTTTCTTCATTGTTTGTATGGAGGTAATTTTCTCCCCTCAATGTTTAATGAGTCAAGAAGTGACATGCTAATACATATTACCTTCAAAGTCTGGTTTTTCTCTTTCATGGCCTTTTCAGCAATATGATAATTTTTCAGTGTTTCTTCTTGTCCTATAATCCCTTCTGCATACAGATTTTTTTTAAATAAGGCCAATTCTGAAACTTACTTTAAAAAGAAACGTAAAACATCAAGGCATAAATACACAATCCTCATTAAATAGCAAATATGTTCAACTGCATCCAAATGTACATTTGATTCTGTTACAGAAATCACCAGGATTGTCCTTCTATTTTGCATTATTTAAATCAGTTAATTTGGATGTAGGTTTGTTCTTATCAATGTCTGGCATGGTGGGGCAATTCTCTTAGTGTGAAATCCATTTCATTGCATAGGGCTTGCAAAAAGCCTATGTGTTATACATGGGCTTGATTCTAAAAAAATTACTGAGCACCACAGCTACTTAATGGGAACTACTCGGCACTTTTCATGTTCAGGTCCCACATTCTTAATATGAGGTTTAATTGGCACATAGATCCACTGCACAACAGTGAATTTGGCCTTGAGATGAAATTCCATATTCTGAACTAGGATGGTTCTCAACCTTATATTCCTCAAATGCAGAATGCTAGTCTTCAAATATGTGATAAAGAAGCAAAAGAAGGTCTACAGGGGGGGGAAAAAAGGGGGGGGGAAACTTAGATGGTTGAGCAACTAACATTTTAATATTGAAAACATTTCTAAAAATCTACCTTTTTAACCCAGCAGTCCTTGTGTTAATGCTTTACTGACAAATTGATGTAAAACCAGGCTTCTGAATCACACAGCTTCAGCATAATAACTTTAGGTTTAAATTGTGTGCTCTTCATAAGGCCTATTTCTTTGCCACATGTTTGAACAACACCTAACACAATGAGTCCCAGTAACTTCTTGGAGCCCCTAGATGCTGATGTAATAATAACACAAACAACAATGTACATTGTCATAAAATAAGGATGGTTCTGTCTGCCACTCTTTCCTACTGCATCATTGACTATTCAAGTCAAGAAGACCCTTAAATCTGTCTGTGATGGGCTGGGTCACAGAAATCCTCTTGGGAAATGCCACCTGATGTGCCTAGACTACCTCTGAGCCCGTTTTCCCTGCCAGCTTGAGACTTCAGTGCCCTGCCTGGTTCTGCCAGACACACTAGCCTGCTACACACAGACCCAGGTCTGAACTACATCCCCCAAAAGCTGCAGGATTAACTGAAAACAGTTCAAGAAGTGTTCCTGTCTCCAACACCCAGATACCCAGTTCCCAATGGGATCCAAACCCTGAATAAATCCATTTTACTCTGTATAAAGCTTATACAGGGTAAACTCATGAATTGCTTGCCCTCTATAACACTGATAGAGAGAGATGCACAGCCATTTTCTCCCCCAGGAATTAATACTTGCTCTGTGTTAATTAATGAACCAAAAGTGATTTTATTAAATATAAAAAGTAGGATTTAAGTGGTTCCAAGTAAAGACCGACAGAACAAAGTGAATTACTAAGCAAAATAAAATAAAACACACAAGTCTATGCCTAATACAGTAAAAAAACTAAATGCAGGTAAATTTCACCCTCAGAGATGTTCCAATGAGCTTCTTTGACAGATTAGCCTCCGTCTAGTCTGGGCACAATCCTTTCCCCTGGTACAGTCCTTGTTCCAGCTCAGGTGGTAGCTAGGGTATTTCTCATGATTGCAGCCCCCTTTGTTCTGCTCCCCATCCCCCATATATCTTTTGCACAAGGTGGGAATTCTTTGTCCCTCTCTAGGATCCCACCCTTCCTTCTAAATGGAAAAGCACCAGGTTAAAGATGTATTCCAGTTCAGATGACATGATCACATGTCACTGTAAGACTTTATTACCCCCTTGCCAGCACATAGGTATACAGGGAGACTTACAACAGAGCCATTTACAGTCAATTGTCCTGGTTAATGGGAGCCATCAAGATTCCAAGCCACCATTAATGGCCCACACTTTGCATAACTACAATAGGACCTCAGAGTTATATTTCATATTTCTAGTTTCAGATACAAGAATGATACATTTATACAAATAGGATGAATATATTCAGTAGATCATAACCTTTGCAGAGATATGTTACATGGCATATCTAGCAGTTTTGTCATATTTACACTCATAAGAATATTTCTATAAAGCATTATGGGGTGCAACATCACACTTACTTTACCATTTCATTAACAAAACAACTTTACAATACGATTTTAGCATTTAAAAACTTTTAAAATTATTGATACAATCTAAAGAAATTCATATATTATTGCAATTAATCTTGTTACAACAGTAATCAATGGAAATTTTGTCACTGACTTCAATATGTGAAGATGACATACTTGACCATGCCCATCATTGCACACCCTAATGCAAGCCAGTCATTCAGGCTGGAAAGCAATTCCTCCAGTGTCAGTGCTGTCAGAAAAACAGGGCCTTGACCAAGAAGTTCACCCTTATGAGTTCTATTCCCACAAGCTGTCTCCCACAGAGTGAAATTTTGAGATTTTGGACAAGGAACTACTTGCCACAAAAGCAGCTTTTGAGACCTGGAGGTATTACCTGGAAAGAGCCAAACACCCATATCAGGCGTTCATTGATCACAAAAATCTAGAATACCTGTTTGCTGCTAAAGCCCTAACCCAAAAACAGCTACACTGTGCTCTCTTCTTTTCGAGATTTGATTTTACTATCACCTACTAGCCTGGCTTCTGCAATGGGAAAACAGATGCTTTGTAATGCAAGGGGGAATATGTCAAGAATCTTAAGGGACTTGATGAGACTACCTGCATCCTGAAATTTTCTAGGCGGCTCACTGCTATTCAATTTGTACACAACCGTACATTCTGTCCTACCAAATGATCCCTTCACCCAGACACTCCTAACTTCCAGTGACAAACTCTAGGGTAAACTCATGTAAAAGAATGGATTCTTCCTCTCTCATGGGCATATCTATGTCCCTGAGGGACTTCTTTATTTGGAAGCCCTACACATTTGTCATAATGTCCCTTGGGCTAGAGTCATTTCCACCAGGCATGACATGTTGGCCATTCTGGTGGTCAAAACTGTGATCCCATGTTTAGGCCTCTGTCATGTCTTGCGATGCCTGCAGCCATACTAAAGTGCCCAAACCTCCCGAGACCCCCTCAATACCTTGGGCTAGTGTTGAAATGGATATTATTGTTGAGCTACCAGAACCTGAGGGATGCCATACCATCCTGACAGTAGAGAATCAATTGATGAAGAAGGTGCATTTCATTCTCTGTGCACATCTTCCCACCACCAAGGACACTGTTCATCTCCTCATCACACACATTCCACCTCTATGGCCTATTATCACATATCCTCAGATTAGAATTCTCAGTCCAGATTCTATTTTGGCAGGAGGTGTTTCACCTGTGAACCAGGTTTTAGAACAATACTTGAGATACTTCACAAATTACCACTAAAATGACTGGGCCTTACTGGTTCCATACACAGAATCTGCATACAACAGTGCAAACCACACCTCTACCAAGATGAGCCATTTTTTTTGCCAATTGTGGCTTCCAAATCATTTGTACCCCACAGTATCCAGAGCATCCACAGTTCCTACCATCTCAGACCTTGTTCATTAAATCCATCAAACACAGGAAGAGTTGAAACAAAACAATGATGCAGCCAAGGCAACATACAAATGCCATGATGACTATCTTTTGCAGTAGAGCAGAAGGTGTGACTATCAGCCAAACACCTCAAAACAAGCAGATCCTCATGTCAACTGGACCACCAGTACTTGGGACTCTACGAGATCCAGAGGCAAATCAGCCCAGTAACCTTCAAACTTCAACTTTCTCACTCCCTTAAGGTGCACCATCTAGTCCATATCTCCCTCTTTAAACCCTTTTACAACAAGCCCTTTCCCAAACCAAACCAACTTCCCCCTCCGCTAGTCCAAGGCCAAGGCCAAGAAGAGTACTTTGTTCAGAGATCCTAGACACGAAGAGAGAAAATATCATATTTTGTTGATTGGGAAAAATAGTGGCTGGAGGAGTAGTCCTGGGAACCAGCCCATTATGTGCAAGCTCCCAAAAAAGTCAGAGCCTTCTATGGAGTCCCACAGATAATTCTCATCCCTTGGTGCCCCAAGGTAGGAGGGAGAGGTGATTTCAGGAACCTAGAATCACACTCATGCCCACTGAGTTTTTAGATGGCATTCCTAGCCTCCATGCCATAGCAATAACACTGAATCAATACCCCTAACCTACAGCCTTCATGCTAATGGTCTCCAGCTCCACAGCAGCCACATCCCAAACCCATGATTTGCTGGACAGACAGCCTTCCCATTGGATATATGGATTATATAAAGAACCCAACAGGAAGACAAAGCTGTCAGAATAACAGGCCACTGCTCAGTGGTTGCTTCCTAGACCACCTTGCCTTGTTGCTCAGCTGCCTTGCCACCTCACCTATGAATTTTGCCAACCCAGCCCCTTGGATTGGATCTCCTGGCTACCAACCCCCTTTGTGACCTACAACCGTTGTCCCGGACTACCTCTAATACCAGTTGACCTCCCGGCTACCAGATCACCCACACACCACTTGGCCACTCCTCCAGACTGCACCTAGCCTGCTTCAGCCACTGGGCATTACATGTAGTGTTTGACCAGTGCTACCACAGACCCAGTAGTAAATAAATGACATATAATATATGTACAGAATTACTTTTGTGCAGGGTTCATTGAACTATGGTCAGTTTGAAACCATCACAGAGAACTCTACTTTAGTTTAGGAAAAAGATTATTAGTGAGATCTTCCTTCTCTTACAAACTGTCATCCTCTCTGAATAAAATAGCTACATTAAACTATTGTTGAAAATCTATTCCAGATGTTAAATTTTCTTATGTCAGAGAAAATGTTGTTGTTCATTCTAACAAAATGCTTTACTGTTCATTAAGCACATCATGTTTCTTCAGGCTAGACTATATAAAAAGCATACCTATTGACAATAGTTTGAGAGTTGTCTTCCCACACAGACATACACAAAGCAACAGTCAGACCGTTGACTTCTAAATCACTGTTGCAATGAATCAGTTCCATCAATTTTTAAATTGTGTAAGCACTCTTATCTTTACATTGCTCTCATTGCATGCCTAAATATGGAACATCTCCTTGCTGTTGTCATAGTCCCAGAGGGCAATAAAACACACAGCTTTGGTGATGAAAGACAGCAATCCACAACTATATTTTAATATGTCAGCACAAGCAAGGATAATGGCATTTTGTCCCAGTAAATTTTAAACAGTTTTTCACACCCAATAATTAACCATATATTTAAGAGATAAATATTTCCTAGCCATGGATACTAGCTGCCCTTCCTCACAAGAAGAATTGGGATTGATCATTTTTAGCATCCAGATCTGGCAGCTGTAAAAAGGTCTAAAATATCCTACCCCTTTGGGAAGGCCCAAAGAGTGTCTTGATCCCCTTTAAAGTTCTGCTCGAATTCTGTATTTAGTAAAATTATGGAAAGTTGTTATCAAAATTTCATAACATCCACAAATTTTGACCAGGTAATGGTGTTCCACAGATACCAATCTTGTTTCAGAAAATTCTCAGTTCAAGCCTATATATGAGGGATAAGGACATCAACAGCAGCTATTTCTGATAAATGGCCTTCATCATTCCAGAAAAGTACAGGGAAGCTAAATGGGCTCTGTTTGTAAAACATTACCTACTCACTCACATGAAAAACTGGTCAATCTCTGAGTTGACACTCCATCTCCGCCTGTGTAGCTTGATCAGTGCAAACTAGCCATTTGGCCCCTCTCCATAACTGTCTTGAAGCAACACCTATCACACCATAATGTTCTTCAGAAAGATGTCTTTTATGTAATTATGGGTCCTATAAGCCATGCCCATCTGAGTCACATTCACCTTGGCAGTCCCAGCCCACGAATATAGATGCAGAAAGAGAATGGCTATGGTGCATGGAGCTGAATCAGGCAAGCAGTGGTAGTTTGATAGGATAGAGATAATATTGCTTGAACCACAATCATCATTTTCTCTTCTGTGGCTGATGTGTTAAGGAAACATTAAACTAACTAAGTAAAACATAGACCTGTTTTCCACACTTAACTTCTGAGAACATTTAGAATAGGCCTTCCCAGGATATTGTGTACACTTCCACGTTAATAACTTCTGATATATATCCATAATGACATATTTGCTAAAATCACTCATTTCAATAGTCTGTGTACTAAACAGGGATCTCTAACATTTACTTTCAACTCTTTTTTAATAATGATAGGAACTGATACAATTCTACTGTTGATTAAAATGAGATTAGAATCACAACCCTAGAGATAGAGCAATTCATATACAGTGGCAGTTGAAACTGCTACTATTTTTTCAGTAGTTTATTGTTCTCTTTTCACAAGTATGAGAAGAAATAATATGCCTGATCCACGGCTGTAAACCATCATACACACCAATCACTCATCCTTACAGTGTTTTAGATGCAAAAGGGAAAGTTTAAAATAGTATCACAGAATTTCCTTTCTTTTGAATGTTTAAGCCAAATTCTTTATGTCTGTATCTTTAAAATATCTGGATAGGGTTGATGCATGTAATAAATAACTATGTTAAACTCAGTGTTTATAAATGGTTTTTTTTATGTTAATACAAGACATCAAATATAATTTGATTTAAAGATTGGAGACATGCTGATACCACCTTTGCCTAGATAACTTCCCCTAGAAGATAACATGGAAATATTTATATGCTTCTATATTTCCTAAGAGGTATGCAACAGAAAGGGGGAAAATATGTGGTCTTATTTTAACACACAGTAAGACAGCTGGTGCAGTCTGTTGGGAACCAATATGTGGGTCAGCACATTGCATCATCAGCACTTCTTTTGTTTAGCAAATCCACCTGCCAGAGTAAACAAACAATATAGGATCCCAGTGCAACAAATTACATTATTAAAGAGACAACATTCTAAATTTGTGGCCTACTTAGGCTTATTTTCCACATATCACTTACCCTTGCTGCGGAGGGGGAGTCCTCCTTCTGATAAAATATCTACAGTGAACTAATTGCTTTCCTAGTGGTCACTGAAATAGAAGGAATAACATAACCAATACACACAACAGTATACAAAGAACTCAAACAGTATATGCAATTAAATGACTTAAATCTTACTTTCTACTAAGATAACTAAGAACTGTGGGCTAATTCATTCTCAAAATTACAGGCTAGAACAGATGGTAAAAGCTTAGTTAAAAGTTTCATAGACACTAAGCCTTCTAGTGACCTTTTACTATATCAGGAGTTTTGTTTACTAAAAACTGAAATTTAGTACACTGAAACACTCTGGAAGTCATTATTTATTTACCTGTCACTCTATAATACTTCTCAGGAAATGTACTGTTTCAGGAGAATTAACTCCCCTTTATCTGAAAAACCAAGCCTATCAAAAATAGAGAACTGCTTCCCCACCCCCCCCCAACTAAAAAACAAGAAAAACACAATTAAAGTAATTGGACGCAGATGGGCTAAGCTAACTACAGCATAAGCTTGAATGAAAACTAAAAGACCACATGAAAATCTGAAAGTCAAAGCTTGTCTCACTGGAATAAGCTGTTATGGGTTGGCCTGCAATAAAAGCTCTTGATGTTTAGAAGGCTAGTTCAAGATCTGTGTCTTGTGGATTAATCAACATATTCATGTATTGGAAAGGTTACACAAGGCATAATGTTGACTGAACAATAATTGATGAGCAAAGTCATTACTTCTTCCTAGAGAATGCACTGTTACATATTGAAACAAAACACTATTTAAATGTTGATGAACAATTTAGAAGCTATTGAAAGTACTCCAAGATTAATTTTTGTTTTATTTTTCATATAATTTGTCTCTTTTGCATTTGAATTCCCATGTCTAAAATGTATGTTGATTGATGCTGTTAAGATTAATCATTCCAGAAATTGTAACACAAGTTGTTCCTCTTTAATACTATACTATATAATTTTGGCTGGAAGATAAATTCTAACTATCAGTTTTCTGTAGATATAATATTAGAGGTTTAGATTTACTGCTGGCACTGACTGGCACAAAAAATAACTTACCTACTATAAAATCTTTTTTTTAATTTTTATTATTATTATTAGTTTAAGAACAGTTGCAAAGAGATTAATTTTTAAATGACATTTTTTACGAAAGTCAAAATCTTTGAATCCTTTGTACTTCCCACTGAGGCTTTTCATTCAATCATTTCATTTTGTTCCGATCAGTTATGCTATTTTAGTTCATTTTCTACATTTTGTTAAAGAAAAGAAAAAAAAATATGTATATGTATATAAACTGTCATTAGGATTGATGGAAGAACCTGCACTAAGGCTGAGCTTTTCAAAGGAGTATCATTAGTGGGAACTGGGCACCCCAATCTCATAGGTGGCTTGGAAAAATCAATGTACATGGCAGAGGGGCATTGCTGGCACATGATGGCATATATCACCAATCCCCTCTGCAAAAGAATAAATGGACACAAATCTGACATCAAGAATTATAACATTTAAAAACCAGTAGGAGAACACTTCAATCTTCCCGGACACTCAATAACAGACTTAAAAGTGGCAATGCTTCAACTAAAAAACCCTTCAAAAACAGACTCCAACAAGAAACTGCAGAACTGGAATTAATTTGCAAACTGGACAGCATCAAATTAGGCCTGAATAAAGACTGGGAGTGGATTTTTTTTGTTTAAAATTAAAGTGGCTTTAATTTGGTTTAGTTTAATTAATTTAGGAAATGAATTAAATTTAACCAGATTAAGGCTACTTTAGTTCTGAATGAAGGTTTTCAGGCAGGGGTTTAAAGCAGTTTAAATACAGCAATATTAGTCACATAATGAACTGTTTCTATGTGCTATATCTACTATATGTGAAGAAGCTAAATAAAATGTTTCTTGTCAGAGTATTTAACGTTTTAGCAGATAAACTTTTATTTATTTTTTTAAGGAAGATATTCCTAACTTGCAGTAGATAGTTTGCCTCAGTGGTTAGGGGATTATTCACACATCACTAATCTTACTTGGGGGACTAGAATGTACAACATTCTGCAACATTCCCACCTTGCTCACCTCTTGCAATGTAAACATTTGTAAGTGCTTGCGCTACTCAGTCTGGCAAAGGCTTTCAAGGAAAAGTTTCTAATTTTCAGGAAATATATCACTGAAAAGTATTGCTTAAGGCATCAAGAAATTGGAAAGCTTAATAAAGAGCTAAGGTCTACAGACTTATTACAGTCTACTAGTACATCTGGTGAAATATATATATTCTGGGGAAATATATATATGTATGTATTCTGGGGAAATTATATACATACATTATATTATATATAATTTTATAAGCATACTCTGTACTCTATTATCCAAGTAATATATATATATATATATTCTGCGACAGCATTAATTAATGTCTTGGATAATAGAGTACAGAGTATGCTTATAATATTTTCAGATGACACCAAGCTGAGAGAGGTGGGGTTGCAAAGCGTTACACATACTTTGGAGGACAGGTTTAGAATTCAAAGTGACCGTAACAAATTGGAGAACTGAATTGGTCTGAATTCAACAAGATGAAATTCAATAAAGACAAGTGCAAAATACTTCACTTAGAAATGAAAAATCATATGTACAACTACATAATGAGAAATAACTGGTTAGATAGTAGTACTGCTGAAAATGATTTTGGGGCTAAGGTGGAAAACTAACTGAATATGAGTCAACAATGTGATGTAGTTGCAAAAAAGGGAAATATCAGTCTTATGTAAGATATGGAAAGTAACTGTCCTCCTCTCCTTGGCACTGGTGAGGCCTCAGCTGAAGTATTGTATCCAGTTTTGGGTGCCACACTTTAGGAAAGATGTGGACAAATTGGAGACAGTTTAGAAGAAAGCAGCAAAAATGATAAAATGTTTAGAAAACCTGACTTACGAGAAAAGGTTAAAAAATGGGGCATGTTTAGTCTTGAGAAAAGAAGTCTGAGGGGAGACTTGATAACTGTCCTCAAATACATTAAGGACTGTTATAAAGAGATCAGTGTTCAATTCTTCTCCACCTCCAATGAAGATAGAACAAGAAGTAATGGGTTTAATCTGTAGCAAGAGACATTTAGGTTAGCCTTTACGGAGAAAAAAATTTTCTAAACTATACAAGTAGTTTAGCTCTGGAACAGCTTCCAAGGAAGGTTGTAGAATCCCCATCATTGGAGGGTTTTAAGAACTGAGTGGACAAACACCTGTCAGGGATGGTCTGGTTTTACTTGGTCCTGACAGAGCGCAAGGGGCTGGACTTGATGACTTCTCAGGGTCCCTTCCAGCCCTACGTTTCTATGATTATATGTTTTAGATATTATAGCTGGTTGAATTATTCACTATGAATAGCACCTCTTAAGAATGTATACCTTCTATTGGCTAGCAAATCATTTGTAAATCAGTCTTGTTTTATCTGAGAATGTATTCATTATTTGTAAGTACATATATGTGATAAATACTATGGAGAAATAATTCCAGCCCTGGGTTGTTTGCAAACTGTTTGCTTTGACTATCAACTATTTATCATTTATGCTGATATGATTATTCACCTAGGTGACATAGTATTCCTTCTGCTCCCTGACTGGATGACTGAATTTTTTCTTTTTAAATGGGGGAATAAGAAATAGCTAAAAATAACTAATAGAAAATGATTGGTAGAACACTCTGAAAATGAATTTGGAGTTGTGGGCTGAAGAATCACTCAGGGTTGTTGTTTTACCCAACTGGATACTGTGATTGCCATTCCGGGCTATGAGCCAATGATTGTGGCAACACTCTTTATGTCAGCCCCTGCTCTGCAGACTACCCTGCTCCTGTCCCCTGAGGCTGTCCCAGTGCCCAGATCTCTGCCCCACTAATCACTGGGAGGAGTCATGTTCTGGGCTGCAGAGTTCTGTGATGATGAAGCAGAGCTGACTAAAGATGCCCCCATGGGTACCACTAGTGAAACAGGTTTAACTTTGAACTTGATACAAAGTTGCAGCCATGGAACCACCTTTGTGAGTGAATTCATTGTTGCACTGCTGTAACATGAATTAGGCCTGGTCTACACTAACCCCCCAAGTCGAACTAAGGTACGCAACTTCAGCTACGTGAATAACGTAGCTGAAGTCGACATACCTTAGTTCGAACTTACCGCGGTTCAGACGCGGTCCACACGCAGCAGGCAGGCTCCCCGTCGACTCCGCGGTACTCCTCTCGCCGAGCTGGAGTACCGCAGTCGACGGCGAGCACTTCCTGGTTCGACTTATCGCGTCCAGACCAGACGCGATAAGTCGAACCCAGAACTTCGATCCCCAGCCGCCGAACTAGCGGCTGGGTGTAGACCAGCTCTTAGACACATTGCTATAAATTAATTTCTTCTAGCCCTGCAATTCCCTGGCAGGTGGATGTTGTTTGCAGAGGACAGACACACTCTTGATTTTCAGTTCAAGGGAACTCAGATAACTGGGGGTGTATGGTAGTTTCCCTTGAGGTTGGAGGGGAGGAAATGAAGGCCTAATCCTGAAAACATACTGGATGAAATCCTGGTTCCACTGAAGTCAATGGTAAAACTTCCATTGACTTCAATGGAGCCAGGATTTCACCAATTGATTTAAAAGGAATTTCATAAAGGCAAGCAGTGTACTCTGATGGATAGAGCACTGCAATGGGGCTCAGAAGACCTGTGTTCTATTTCCATATCTGTGATTGGATTGCAAAGTGACCTTTGGGTAAGTCACTGCCTCCCTGCACATCAATTTGCCCATCTATAACATGGTGATAATGTCACTTATGACATTTGTAAAGTGCTTTGAAATCAATGGATGAAAAGCATCAGATAAGAACTAGGAATTATTATTACTGAATATTTACAAGATCAAGCCCTCAGATTATTGTAATATCAGTTTCACGACTGCGTAATGCAGCTTAAAATAAGTTTTCACTATTCAGGTTCAGAGTGGTAAAAAATATTGTTTGTTATAGTCCATTAGAGCAGGGATTCCCAGAGTGGAATCTCCAGATCCCTGGAGGTCTGCAGTGGGATATGCAGGGGGTCCTTCCCTAGAACCAGGGCTGGAATGCATTGTAACAGCATTCCAGCACTTTTGCTGCACGGAGGATGCCATTTTGTTCTCAAAATGGCATCCTCCTCACAGTGTGACATTACACTCACCACCATGATAGGTTGTGATGGTGTACACATTCCCATGCTTGCAGGGATGCTCCAGTTCTACCAGTAATGAAAGAGGTCTGGGCAGAGGTGAAAGTAAGCCGGTACGCCCCGGTACGGTGTACCGGCAAGAGATGGTGCATTATACCGGGGCGGATCGGCTTCCCCAGGTGACAATTTAAAGGGCCTGGGGCTCCCAGCAGCGGCTGGCGCCCCAGGCCCTTTAAATTACCGCCAGAGCCCTGCTGCCGGAGCCCTGGGGAAGTGGCGGCGGGGCTCGGCCGGCGATTTTACCACCCTGGGCCCTTTAAATCATCCCTGGAACCCTGGGGTAGCGGCGGCGGAGCTCCTGTGGCTATTTAAAGGATCCGGGGCTGCGACAGCTGCTACCGCCCCCAGCCCTCAAAATAGCCACCAGAGACCCGCCGCCGCCTCCCCAGGGCTCCGGCAGCAGGGCTCCAGCGAAGATTTAAAAGATCCAGGGCTTCACTAGCTGCTACTGCCTGGGCCCTTTAAATTGTCCCCAGAGCCTGCAGGAGCCCTGGGGGAGCGGCAGCGGGGCTCAGGCAGCAATTTAAATGGCCAGGGGCTCAGCCGCCGCTACTGCCGCGGGCCCCTTAACTTGCCGCCGCAGGGGAGATTTAAAAGGCCTCGGGCTCCCAGCTGCTGCTACCACAGCCTCAGCCCTGGGCCTTTTAAATCCTGATTTAAAGTGACCGGGGATTTAAAGGCCCCACCTCTTCTGGTACAGGCCCTGCCTCTTCCAGTTTAGGCCCCGCCCCTCCTAAGGACTCTGGAGTACCAGTAAGTCCTTTAAGTTACTTTCACCCCTGGGTCTGGGGCACTTAATAAGATGCCAAAGGGGTCCTTGGGAAAAAAGTTTGGGAACCACTGCATTAGAGGTCTTTTAATTGAAAAGCAAACCCAGTAGTGAGAATAGTCCTAAACCACTATGTTCCAACTTCACACCATAACTCTAAGACTTACAGGGCCTGACCATGAGGTCAAGGGCACTGATGTAAATCAGGGGGAACTCCATTTCTGCATAACTCAGCTCAGAATCTAGTCATGCTGGGCTATATTAGCAAGGGTGTTGTAACCAAGACATGAGAATAATTCTTTCATTCTACTGAGAACTGTTAAGGCCTCAACTGGAGTATTGTGTCCAGTTCTGGACTCCACATTTTGAGAAAGATGTGGACAAATTGGAGAAAGACCAGAGGGAAGTAAAAAAAAATTATTAATGGTCTAGAAAACATGAACTACGAGGGAAGATTGAAAAAAAAAGGGTTTGTTTGGTCTGGAGAAGCCCAGACCGAGGGGGGACATGATAACAGTTTTCAAGTGCCTAAAAAGTTGTTACAAGGAGGAGGGTGAAAAATTGTTCTCCTTAACATTTGAGGATAGTACAAGAAGCAGTGGGCTTAAAGTGCAGCAATGGAGGACTAAGTAGGATGTTAGGAAAAACTTCTTAACTGTCAGGGTAGTTAAGCAGTGGAACAAATTACCTAGGGAGGTTGTGGAATCTCCATCCCTGGAAGTTTTTAAGAATGGGTTAAACAAACACCTCTCAGGGATGGTCTAGATATTACTTAGTCTTGCCTCAGTGCAGGGGACTGGACTACATATCCTACTGAGGTCTCTTCCAGAGCTACATATCTATGATTCTATTATATATGCCTAGGTTTTGTTTATGTGTGTGTGTGTGTGTGTGTTTCAAATGAAATCTGTAGCTAGCTATAGATGCAGATCCACTAATGAAGCAATAGATCTTCAGGTCTAAAGTGCTCAGCATCTTTATGGCAAAGCATGATTTACAGGGTAATTCCCTGTAATTCCTCTGAGATATGTTCATCAGATTTCCAACCAGGTCCTTGGAACAACCAAAGACAAAACTGCCCTAAAGAATTCTTCATGAGTATTACTCTGGTTAAGCTAGTGAAATGTTTGGACAAGACTTTAGGTGTTTAATCAGTGTGGTGAGGATAAACATTGCATGCTGACATGATCAATACAGTTCATCGTTACTGTCACACTGTGTAGAATGGCTGATGGCTGTGAGTGACTACCTCAGGACAGACTGTCAAATACAGGACAGAGACCCCAAACTGCTGATATGGTCTATTATTAGATTTCACCAAGCCAGTAACAAGGTGAACTCCTGAATCATTGTAACAGTTTTAACATGGAGTCACAGACAGTCCCCTTAGCCTCTCTAGTCTATATTGCACCCAGACATACTGAACTTAATGATAAATGGTATTACATCAAAAATTACACCACATTCAGGTTGCTTCCACTGCCAACTCCAGTCACTTACCCTAGATCTTACACCAAAGACAATGCCTGTAGCCAAACCTATAATAAACGATCCAAACTTTTATAAACTAGGACAAAGAAATGGGAGTTATTTACAGGTTGATACAAGCAAACATATACACACAAATGAGCAACCATCTAAATCCTAAAAATGACAGAGTTGCAGTGATCTGTCAATTCAACGTGTCTTTCAGAGCAGACCCAGAAGTCAGTCCTTGGGGATCTCTGGCTTCAGTTTAGATTCTGAGGTCCTTCAGAGTTCAAACAGACAAAAAGATGGGAATTTTTCCTGTGGCTTTGTTTTATTCTGTTCATTCAGCTTCCAAGCTCACTGGAGAAGTTTCCTTGCATGTAGCATTTCTGAGGTGTGATAGGGCCATGAATCAGTCCTTTGTATTGTGGTGATCGTTGATTACCCATCTGATTTTGTTACTTCTTCTGGATGGGTAGAGGTGGTGGGGGGGAGATATTTCTGTGCCCGTGTTCATAAGTTCAAAGAGAACATTTTCAAAGCAATAAAACAAAACATATAGCATGGAATACAGACATTGCAAGTGAGATTAATGCAGGCAGCAACTTACAAGCATTTCATAGAGTCTAAACACTAAATACCATCTCATAAGATTAATACTTATTTTGAGCAAAACTAACATACAGGTGACCTGGTCTGGTCTTCAGCGACGAGGCTGTCAGTTCTTAGCTAATGTTTGCAGCCTGGCAAGAGCTGGCATCTGGCCTGCTAGCATCACAGTCATATACTTCACTGCTCAGTATCAGTGCCTTGGCTGACAGAGCACCTACTGACTGGGAACATGACACATTATTCAGTGCATGTTAAGGTATTAAAAAAGTAGAGATGAAGTTTATGAATTATTCCAAATTAGACCAAAGTTCAAAATGACATTTTGCGTGCATGAATGTTTATGAATCTATATTAAAAAAAACGTTATGAATTTTCATAATCTTTAATGTATTAAACTGTCAAGAATAAATTAACGATCATAATATGATAAATATATATGAAATCTTTTCATTATCCTAACATTCGTTTAATCATGAATAATTCAATGAACTTGCAACCACCTCTCAAGAAGTCTGCTTTCAGCTGCATCACATTAATAGACATTCACATTGAAAGAAAGGATCAGCAAAGGTTAAGTGAAAAATGAGGTCTTTTAATTTACCATTTTCTCGCCACCTGAGGCAGTAAAAGTCTACAAGTTAACACAGATAAAACAAAAACAAAGAGATTTTTTACCTTTTCTGATGAAAGTCACTCTCCTAGACTATCTTGCCATCCTCCTCTGCTGCAGGGGTTCCGTGACACAGTACTTTAATTTAGAAAGGTCACACTGTTCACAGTTTCCCTCTTCTACTGCTGGAAAATGCTGTCCAAAAAAGAGTTTGAAAACAAAACTTGGCACAAAACAAAGAAAGAGGGCTGAAGGGAAACTTCACTATTGAGGTAACACACTTTTAAAAGATCCCGTAGAATACAATGTAGCATCGTGAAGGGGCATCAGTTCAAATGGTGTGTTATCAAATAAATCAAGTGAAGTAGAAGTATATGGGCCATTCATACCTTGATTCCTGCTTTGCATAGATTTTAGGTTTGTAATCACTACTCTTAGGTCAGACTGAACATATTGTGTGTATGGATTTGAGTCCACATCCAATCTCCTCTAAACTTCAGAGGAGCTGTTCAGATCCAGTGTCATGGTTAGTAATGTGTGACCAAAACTACCGTCTGATAACTGTTTGGTGACCTATGCCTAATGAATTAGCAATTTCATTTAATCTTGTATTGGAGGAAAAAAAACATATTACTATAATTATGGCATCACTGGTAGCAATTTTAGGAGAGAGGGGGTGGACTTACATTCCAAGCCCAGAAGTGGCCCCTAAAGAACAATGTTGAGGAACATTGGTTCTGAATCTGAATTCTGCCGACACCATCACACATTGCTTAGGACATGAAGAAGGCTCCACCATTCCTCGATCCTCGATCACTCTTTTCATGTCCTCTATGTTATTAAGTCCCATAAATTTTCCCTCTCTGAGTAGTATTTGATAAAGGTATTCTTTGAATTGACCCACTTTGTGAGTTCCTCCAGAGGTCCAATGGCACACTTGCAATGGCAGACACTCTGGCTTCATTTTCAAAACATGCCCCAGATATTTCCATCTTCTTTTCTAACTTAGGAGATAAGTTTTTGTTTGTTTTTAATTCCTTGACAAATCTCAGAATTTGTTATAAATTGGTTCCATTTAATACCTAGTATTTTAAGACATTTGCTTTCAAAAGCATTTAAACATCTGTCTGTACCTTTGCTTGTTTTCCAGTTTTCACATACATACATTAAAATGGAAGTAATATTTGGGTTTAATTAGATTTTCAGTGACAAAAAATGTGTTTAAATTGGTAAATGCAGCCTTGCCCATTTGTGACATTATATCCTTCTTGACTTCCCTTTGACTTCCATGTTACCACCAAAGGTATGTAAA